>NC_064648.1:40622102-41319602 GCF_023864345.2 Schistocerca serialis cubense | reverse complement strand
ATTTTAAGCCTTAAATTAGGACCAAATTGCGTATCAGTGAAGAAGCTTGTAAGAAGTATGGAGAAAAGTACAAAAGGCGAACACAATAGCTCTGGAATGGCAGGAACAACCAGAACAGCAGGAAGTGGTCTAGTGACTAGTGTTGTCACCTCTAGACCACAGGGTCCCAACTAGTCTTGCCACCTCTAGACCACAGCGTCCCAGGTTCAATTCCCTACTGGGTCGAGGATTTTCGCTGCCTGGAGACTGGGTGTTTGTGTTGTCTTCGTCATCTCATCATCATTCGGAAAGTGACGAGATTGGAACTGGTATCAGTGGGAACTTGTATGGGCGCTGATGACCACACTGTTGAACGCTCCACAAAACATCATCATCATGAACAACAACAACAACAACAACCACCATCACCGCAACCAAATTGGCGCTTTGGGAGACTAACACAGTATTGTATAAGACAGTGTGTGTTGGCCCCTCACGCTTACGTCCCAAAGGTAGTGTCAAAGAATTACTTGATCAAGTATCATGGACCATATCAGTTTATGGAGATGGCTTGACCAATTAACATAAAGGTAAAGATTCCTACCAGATGTCTATGAGGCTCATCAGTCAGGTGAAACCATTCAAGGTACTGTGGATGCACACAGAGGTGCCGTAGGCAGAAAGAAGGACCCTATAGCAATTAGACAGTGCAAGACACAAGACATACTTTATACTTCAGGTCACATACACTGAGAAAACAGAAAAACTGATACACGTGCCTAATATCATGTAGGGCCCCAGTGAGCACGTAGAAGCACAGAAGCACCAAAACATGACATGACATGGACTCAACTAATGTCCGAAGTAGTACTGGAAGAAATTGACACCATTAATCCTTCGGGGCTGTCAATAAATCCGTAAGTGTATGAGGGGATGGAGATCTCTTCTGAACAGCACATTGGAAGGCATCCGAGATATGCTCGATAATGTTCATGTTATGAAGAGTTTGGTGGTCAGCAGACGTTTCTAAACTCAAAGGAGTGTTCCTGGAGCCACTCTTGTAGTAATTCTGGACATGTGAGGTGTCACATTGTCCTGCTGTAATTACCCAAGTCCGTCGGCATGCACAGTGGACATGAATGGATGCAGGTGATCAGAGAGAATCCTTACATATGTGTCACCAGCCAGAGTCGTATCTAAATGTACCAAGGGTGCCATATCACTCCAACTGCACACACCCCACACCATTACAAGAGCATCCATCAGCTTGAACAGTCCCCTGCTGAAATGCAGAGTCCATTGATTCATGAGGTAGTCTCCATACCCATACATGTCCATCCGCCCAATAAAATTTGAAACGAGTCTTGTCTGACCAAGCAACATATTTCCAGTCATCAACAGTCCAATGTCGGTGTTGACAGACCCGGGCAAGGTGTAAAGCTTACTGTCGTGAAGTCATCAAGGGTACACAACTGGGCTTATAGCTCTAAAAGCCAATATCGATGGTTTTTAGTTGAATGGTTCACATGCTGACACTTGTTGATGGCCCAGAATTGAAGTCTGCAGCAATTTGCAGAAGGGTTGCACTTCTGTCACATTGAACGATTCTCTTCAATCGTCATCGATCCTGTTCTTCCAGGATCTTTTCCAGCTGCAGCAGTGTCAGACATTTGATGTTTTACCCGATTCCTGATATTCACAGTGCCATCATGAAATCCCTACTTCATCGCGACCTGGGAGATGCTGTGTCACATTGCTTGTGCGCTGACTATAACACCAGGTTTAAACGTTTAAATCTTGATAACCTGCCACTGTAGCCCACTTCTTGTCTTATATGGGTGTTGCCAACTGCAGTACCGTCTTCTACCTGTTTATATTTTTCTGTATTTGAATGTGCATGCCTATACCAGTTTCTTTGGCGCTTCAATGTAGTTAGTTATGTTGTTAGATTCTTTGCAATGTTATGTTGGTGTTAAATTTATTCTTCATATTTGGGTGTATGAATGTTTTACATTTTTGTTATTTTTGAGTGGATTTAGTTTTTTCATGTCATTGCTACATATATTTTTCTTTTATAGTTATATAATTATTCTCAAGTTTTTTTGTTTCTTGTTTCTGCTTGTCGTTAGTTACTCACTTCTGAAAGAGGGAGTGAATGAGGGATGGTTCCTTTCCTGAGATGGTGACTTCTTGAGAACATCCCAATATGACTCGTCCTGGGTTGCCCATACAGCATAGGGAATGGAGCAGAACGCTTGACTGTTGTACAACCATTGGAATTATGTCTGTGAAGTGCAAGGGCAGCATCAAGAGTTACAGTTTATCTATGGTTAATTAAAAGCACAGTTGTCACAGCTGGTGGGTATTGTACCTAGGATCGTAGTTTGGAGGAAAAGAGGTTGGTTAAATGCAGAAGTAAACCACTAAATATGTTGTTCAGGAAGATGGATGAGGAGGATGTTTGGAAATTAAATTATATACTTGGTCACATCCAGCACATGGCAAGTTCTACAAAGAGTGTCGTAGAATGCCACGCAACTTGATTTTCTAGTTTAGGGCAGTACAAGGTTAGTACTGGGACTAATCATGGAGCTAACTTGGTATGCAAATGGTAGAAAGAAGGTGTTGAATAATGACAGCAACGATTAAGCTTGTTATATAACAAGTTGTGAAAAGGAAATCTTGCTCACGTGGTGTTTCTTCAAGAAAGCATGGCGTTATTGTCTGTACTTAGTCTTCTCGCCAGAAACTATGTTGGCAAATTGCTATGAAAAAGGGAAACCTGTGGGTTGAGAAAATTAAGAGTTATAGGGAAGCAGTATTACCATTAATAGTGTGGCTTGTGAGGTAGTCAGGAAGGATTTCTGCCTTCTGGCTACACTTACTGGTATGATTGTCTTGACACTGACATGGAATACGTTGTATTGGCTGAAGGGTCACTAAGGATATTACTAGCTCAGAATTTAAATTACCTTAATGCCATCCTCACCCCTGACCTTATGCATTCATTAGGTAGATGTATCAGATCACAGCAGGCGAAAATTTCAATGGAGTGGATGTTGCAACATGATCAAAATTTTCAAGAACATTGTTGGCACATAGGTATGTCGATGAGCATTTAAGCTGTCAGTTGTGGCGTGCATCTGCTAGGTATTTGCATAGTTTTTTTCTGTAATAAACGAACATATGCACAGTCTACCGATCCACCAACACATCTGTTTCCAGTCAAGTGGTTAGCTAGCCTAGGGAACAGTTGATGAAAGTAAAACGTTCACATTAAGTAGTTCTTTGATCAGCCAGACATTATGACCACTTACCTAATAATTGGTATGTCCACCTTTGGCACAGATATCAGTGGCGATGCTTATAGCATGGAGGCAGTCAGGCCTTGGTAGGTTGCTGGAGCGAGTTGGCACCACATCTGCGCACACAAGTTACCAAATACTGTTACATTCTGTGGAGGTTTGTCAATGAGCTCTGACACCACATCCAATCACATCCCAGTCGGTTCAGCTCTGGCAAGTAGGGGGGGGGGGGGGGGCAACAGTCAATTGGAACTCGCCACTGTGTTCCTCCAACCACTCCATCACACTCCTGGCTTTGTGACATGGTGCATTATCTTGTTGAAAAATGCACTGCTGTCAGGAAACATGATTGTCATTAAGTGGTGTATGTGGTCTGCAACAAGTGTACGATATGCCTTCTCCACCATGGTGCCTCGCACAAGTTCCACTGGAACAATAGGTGCCCACATGAATGGTCCCCAGATCACTAGCTTTTCTGTTTCACAGTGCAGGTGTCAGGGAGCTGTTTTCTTGGAAGACGACACATTCACACCCTACCATTGGCATGATGAAGAAGGTATCAGATGCAATGTTCTGCAACTGCCCCAACATCCAGTGCTGATAGTCACATGACCATTTCAGTTCTAGTGCCAATGTGGTGTTAACATTGGTACATGCATTAATCGTTGCCTGTGGAGGCCCATTATTAGGAGTTTGCGGTGCCATGTGTGTTCACACATATTTGTACTCTACATAGCATTAAAGTTTGTTGTTAGATCCAGCACAGTTTTCTGCCTATGCTGTTTTACCAATCTGCCCAGGCTAATAGGTCCAACATCTGTAATTAGGGGTGGCTGCCCAACCCCATGTCGTTTGGATGTGGTTTCACTGTGAGTTTAGCATGTGTTGAATACACTCATCACAGCACGCCTTCAACACCCACCATGTTATGCAGTTTCTGAAATGCTCATGTCAAGACTCCATGCCATCACAATCTACCCTCGGCCAAACTCAGATGGATCCCACGCCTTCACCATTCTACACATGGAAAGCACACTTACTGATACTATGTGCACCGTGTGTGTATCGGCCTAACAGTCATTCCCTGTCAGGTGATGCTGCTGTCGCCTGGATGGGTTGATATCACTAGTAGGTCAGTGGTCATAATGTTCTGCCTGATCAGTGTATAAGCATCAGATCAAGAATAGTATTCTAATAACGTCCTGCAGACTGCACTTTGACAGTAAACTCATGTTAGTAGTGGATAAGGAAGAAATCCATATGGGACAGCTCACAGTTGGAGCTGGCTATTGCCATCAGGATGATGCATAGGTTTTTTTGTGTTAACAGTAATTTTAATTAATGATGTGTCTTGGAAGATTCAGGATGTGCTAATTAAGTCAGGCACTGGATGCTATTGTTGACATTATGACAAAACACTCCAAGGAGATAGGAGTTGGCGACAACAGTCAGTGGTCAAACGCATGGGACAGCTAACATGATGTGACCTAGAGTTAAGTAATATTCTGGAACACGGTCACTTGTATGCTACCTAGAAACTCATATATTTAACTGGCCCTAACAACCTGTGCTCAGGGTGGAGTGAGCTAGTGTAAGCGGACAGGATAAATAATAGGAAGCAAACTTACTTGTATCCCTCGAGTAGGACTACATCAGAATTGTAGCTATAATTGTATAAATAATCGAGCTTAGGGGCTCAATGCATTTAGTCATGCCGCCATTCTGGGTGTATTACCAGAGAGAAAGGTGGACTGTTGAGTTTCAGCGAAACCATGACCCATCCATACTGATTAAGATTTCTGTGACTGACTGCCACTAACTGACTCTTCGAGTTCCCTGGATGTGTGTCCACCTGTGGTGTAGTAGCCATGGGACTTGGTAAACTTCACCAATGCAGAAAGCAGGTGTGTGTCCAAACATTCTCTCACTGAGGAACTTCGGTTGGCAGACAGCAAGCTGTTTATGAACTGCCTCAGGAAGGCATGCCTTCACTGTCTTGTAGCCACCTAGATGTTGTTGTCATCACCCTGGTCGATTCTGGAAGGGGGAGGGGGGAGGTGAGCAGGACATTGCTGCTTGGCAAGAGACATCTGGTGTGTGCTTCTGGACCCAGGTGCATCATAGGTGAACCACGAGTAAGAAGGGGGGTGTGTAGCCAAGAAGACTGGAGTACTTTAGCGAGCCACACTCATTCTGCACCACTGGTGCCACATAGTGTTGCCTGCTGGTGGGCTGCTTGGTATCATGGTAGTTGCTTCCTTTGACCCAGCACAATGGACATCACCAGCAGATCAGAGCATCAGTGCATTCTACGATCAGCTGTGTCCGAAAGAACACAGTGCGACCATGATTATGGCCAGAGTGCTGCATATGACTGCTTGAATAACTAACTGCCAACATTACCACTGCTTCACTGTATACCCTGTCATAAATGTACCATTACCTCATCAATTCTCTGATCCATCCTGAAGTGTGTTGGCCTGGAATAGGCTGGGTCATTACAGTGCTGTACCAAAGGACAAGAGTTGTTTGATATTGAGATACATAATCTCTTTTTACCAAAATTTCAGTGAAAATATCTGAAAAGGATCAACAGTATATCAAAACCAGATGTAATTCAGATTGTTATATTTCTTGTTCTGATACAGTATCACAACTTGTATACATTAGCAAGTTGTAGTTTTCTCACAATTTTGTCAGTCCTCTGTGTCACACATTGCGTATATTTAGAATTTTTCATCTTTTACAAATTCATTAAGTACATTTATAATCTTAGTTTCAATTGTACATTCCAAAAAATTTCTTAGACATCTTACTACGTTGAATCTTACATGCAGTAACCTGTGATATCAGAAACTGCATTATCCAGTGGGACTCCAGTACTGTTATCATTTTTCATTAAGCAATTGTGGACCAGTTCTGTTAATCTTGGTGGTATCAAGTACAACTCTAAAAAGGAGGTTGATCTATTAAATTTCATATAATCTCCTAGTGGTAAAATAAACCTTTTATTTTAGTATCGATTGGAACTCTGTTAAATGCATTCTGCTGGATACTTTAGCATCTTTATAGGAAAAGGAAATGATGAGCTGCTCGTTAATTGTTTTCTTCATTACTTACAGATAATATGCTACTGTTTCTCCACCAACCTCATTTTTTTAAATCCTCACCAACAAGATCCTATAGAAGTGTTAACAATTCATAGTTGCCTGGTTCATTTTGCATGTATTATGCAATTAAAATGCTAAAGACATATATGGTAGCCATAAAAAACGTTTCCTTAAAACAAGAGCTAATTACTAATAAAACTAGCTACTATTGTACTAATCAGCCCTGTCAGTATCCAATACTATATTGTTTACGTTCTGACTACTGTAGGTGTGTCAGTTGATATGTAGCAATAATGTGTTCTCTGTTTCACACATTAACTATGGTGGTATGTGCTGATCAGCACTACGTGCCTGTGCCTAGTCAGACCAAAACTAGCTACACATGTGTCGCTGTACAGATTTATTTCTCAGATCAATCTGACATTTGCTATGAAAATTAGTAATTTACATAACGTAAGTTTGTTGTATCATAATAGTTTCAACAAAAACATTCTAAAAGTACTATGTATCAGTCTGTCAAGCCAAGTTTGTTTTAAAAGTCTATAAAATTTTTTGTGCTATGGAGAATAATTGAACAAGCAAACATGAATTATTTTGTGCAAAATCATTTGATTTGAGTTGTTTCTGTTGTAGTTCCAGTGTCGTAATCGATAATTCATATATGAAGATAAGTTTCCTAGAACAGATGATGCTCAGATTTGTGTGAAATCTTATGGGACTCAACTGCTAAGGTCATCAGTCCCTAAGCTTACACACTACTTAACCTAAACTACCCTAAGGATAAATACACACACCCATGCCCAAGGGAGGACTCGAAACTCTCCCGGGACCAGCCGCTCAGTCCATTCATGGAACACTTTGATCATTCAGAATACTAAACAGTTTACATTATAATATCAATGGTTCACACATTTGAAGAGAACCACATTATGATATTCAAGGTGACCTCTCATTTTTCAGTCCTTCCAATAATATTGTAATTTATAGTATGTTTGTTAACACCAGGTCCACTTTTTTAATTTTAATACACCACATTTCATTTCAAGATCATTATGTTTCCAATTAATTTGCTCAGTGAAGCTCCACAGTGGAACATTTCAATAAAATTTTTGATGCATTCTTATTTATCTTCATGATACCATTTTGTTATCTATTTGTGTGAACACTGTGATTTACTTAAACAGGCCACAATATGTACATGTGTCTGTATGACTGGAGTGCCTAAACGTATGCACACTTATCAGATGACCTCATGTATTCACTCCATCATCCACAGATTCTAATTTAATTACACAGTCACAGATGCATAGATAAACATGTCACATCTTTGTAAATCTGTGTATTCATCCTAATATCATTTATTTGTTGGCTTCCATGAATGCACATATGACTTTTCTTAGTTTTCAGTTTATTTTAGGTTTCTATTTATATCTAAACCTTACTGTTTTCTATAGTTCCTGTAAAGTCTGTAGTTTCTTCTATGGGATTTCATTACTAAAATAATATTTTCGTATTATTTACTTGTGAATACATACAAATTCAGATTTCTGTGTCAGTTCATCCCACAAATCCAAAATGTTGATAATAACAAAATCTGATGCCAGTGCTAGATTTACAGCAAGTGAAAAAATTAAGTTCAAAGAATTTAATACAACACACCTTAGATGAAACACAGAATTTTTTCTTGGTCTGGTCTTGTACATAATATCCATAATATTTGACTCAATCCAATCCAATGAAATATTATGAAGCCAGTAATGGAGAAAAATATGTTTACTGTTGTGTTGACTGACAGCTGTGCTCAGAATCCCCCAACAATGATTTTTCATTTCTGTACAGTTATGTTTCCCCAGCCATCCCACACAGAATGTTCTTACAAGAAACAGAAATTAAGTTGTTATATAGTGTACCAATTACATTGTGGTTTTAGTAGTGTGTCAAAATCACATGGAAAAAGATTGGTATTTTTGGCAGTGGATTGCTTTCTCTGTGACCAGTAGTTTTTTGACCCATAATGCAATTGTCAGTGCATTATGCACCTTGCTACACTGAAGTATTTCGTTCATTATTATTTCCTTCAATGCATTTAGCACTAAAATTGTTATATTGAGAATCACCATGTGACCTACTGACAAGTTCTTCATCTTTCAGACCACTTATTCCACTGTCAACGATACTGAGAATTTTTCTCATTGTCACTATTAACATGACGATTGCATTTAAACAAAAATGCCGTTCCTCTTCCTCATGTCCATTGAGAGCCTCTCTCCATTCATTGCAGAGTAGTAATGAAAATAATGACCTGTTGCAGGAATTTTTAACACACTGTGGTAAGATAATGGCTCGCAAGGTGCCATAAGAATAGTGTATTACTCACACCATGTAGAACAGATTTCAGCCCTGGAACTACTGTGAAACAAAATTATAGGTGTATGACTGGAACTGGCTAATAATAAAGTTCCATTCTATTGAGCACTGGGGTATTGTTGTATTTGCTCTAAAAGTTACCACCAACAAAAATAAAACAATGGTAATGATATTTATTAAAAATAAAGAAAGTGATACTCAGGGAGTTAGATTAGGAAATGAGACACTGCAGGTAGTAGGTAAATTTACCTATTTGTCTGTGTAAGTAACAGATATGTGTACTATTACCTTGTACAGAAATGAAACATGGATGATGCACCGTTCAGAGAAGATGAGAATAGAAACCTTAGAAATGTAGTGCTACAGAAGAATGTTGAAAGTTCAGTAAGTACCTATAATAACCAATAAGGAGGTATTGAATCGAGCTGTGGTGAGTAATTTTTGCCACTATCTGTCTAATGGAAGAGTCTACTGTTAGGACACATCCTGGTGCATGAAGAAATAATCACTTTGGAAAAGGTAAAGAGGATTGTTGGTAAAATTACATATGGAGACCTAGGCTCGAATCGAGTTGGTAGGTTTACATGACTGTAAGTTACAGTGGTCAGTGGCACCTCCTGGACTTAAGCAAAATAACCTAGCATGGAGAGCAGCACCAAAATAGTCTTTGGACTGAAGACTGCAGCAATGACAAAGGGAACCTCCAAACTAGAGTCTCCAAATTACGTTACAGTGTAGCTCATTGTTACAGTTTTGACATTATAAGTTCATATTTATGATTTCTGCAATCTTCATTAGCTGTGTCGAATATTCTGTTAAATGCACCACATAAAATTTGTGAGTGGATAGTACATTTTTTTCTGTTTATAAGATAAATTCCTAGTATGAACAGAGACACTGGTTTGTTTCCTGTTACAAACAAAGTACTTTTTAAATCAGAATTTGGGGTGCCCATTCAATACAGTGTTCCCGGGTTAATATAGTGTCATATTTGTTTTACTTATATGTATTAACAAGAAGAGTAAAATGCAAAGAACACCTAGTACGCAGCAGCAACTCGGTTTTGCTGCCATTTGGCGTTATCAGATGGATTGGTGCAGTTGACACAATATAACTTTGTTTTTAACATGAACATAATGTGAAGACCATGCAGGGGTTAGGCCTTACGCATGTTCCAACTGGCCAACTGCTGCCTACAAGGCAGTATGAGGAGCAGTCTATGTTCTATGATGATGTGACATGTGATCAGTATGTCATCACTCCCTCCTGCAATTATTGCCAGCAGATAAATCATGATGCTGGTGCTGCTTGTTTATTCAAGCAGCTTCCTCATTTGGTCTCATGAGGCTCATTAGACCTTCTTCCAATCCTCCCTACCATGAAACATGTTTGTTCTAGATGCTGTAATTTGCATTTTTTTAATATGTAGTTTGTATTTTAAGTCTCCATTTCCTTTTATATGAAGAATTATTCGCTTGAAAAATTTGCCAATTTACAATTTTCTTGAAACTATGATGCTCTCCAATTTGCCTCCATATCATAATGTGTAAATTCTAGAACTACTTGACGTACTCAAATGGTTGATATTGGTTACTCATGCTTCTGACAGATAACGGCTGCTACTTGCGAGCATCAGCAAGTACACATTTTTGTGGAATTTTCATTGCATGATTCAGTGGCTGCCCTAGAAACTTGAATTGTCATATTCTCTGACGAAAATAGTGAAATAAAGAAAGTGATATTTGATGAAGATAAACAAATAAATTTTTGGCATCCAAGGGTACTTTGAAATGTGTACCAAAATATAATTGGACCCCATTGTTGGTTGTAGTGTTTACTGAAGTAGGTAAAGTAAAGAAAATAACCTGTACAAGAAGGCCATTTGCTGCCACTGATCAGTTCTAATTGCCTGTACATAAGTGAGATAGTCTTTTGTTAGTGACATCAATTTAATTCTAAACCTTCTACACTTAAGAAAATGCAAATGCTGGTGAAAACCAAGTTGAACTCAAAGAGAGAAAAATGCACTAACAAGGTAGAGATTTTAGGATTGTAACTAATATGTAGTAAAAGTCTACATTGATTATTTCCTCAGACTGGGAAGCTACTACTCAAGTAATCATGGTAGGAGTTTTTAGTTAAATGAAGAGCTGATTGTGTGCAAGAAATGAATTCTTTTTCAGGAAAATTGCTGCGAATTAAATGTCAATGAAAGTGTGTTAGCACTTGTGAAAAATGTAACACTTGAAAGAATGACAGGAGAATACCAAATCACACACGATGTGTAGAAGAGTATGTGCCTAAAATGTTATTTAAACAGAACAGCTGAGCTATGATTATCACAAATCTGCAATCACTTCGTTTCTTGTGTTGAAACCCCTCTGTCGGAAACCTAGCACTTTGGAAATGCATTTTCTGTCTTTTACATTGCCTTCTTCACCCAATAAATAGTAGACCCTTCCTGAAAATAATTTTAGCCATCCAAAACAAAAGGGGATACCACATTAACAAGCAACACAAGTTGCAGAATTGTGACGCAGGTTTTAAGGGTGAATACATTACATATTTCCCGAAACTGGAAAATCACTATTGCAGGTCCCAGGCTACGAAATTTCATCTAAATGAAGAATTGATTTAGGAGAATGTGCTCTCTCTTGCAGAAAATACACTTTCTTCTTGAAATGAAAGTATAACAGCATAAAAGAAAATAATAAAACTCAAGTGAATGACACAGAAAATATGTGAGAAATGACGTTTATTTGTGTGCAAGAGTGCCCTATATTATAACATCCATACACCACTATCAGTTAAGTGACATCATAAACCTAACAGTTGGAAAACAAGGCAGTCATTTCCTCACACGGACATATGTTCTAGAGCTGGTGGTGACTGGAAACACTAGGCAAGCAGTTAGTGAAATGTTCCTGTTTACGGTAGTCCTTTATGCATTTTTATACAGATAGAGAATTGCAGCAGGCATGAGGCCGTTGTCCCTCAATGATGTTGGCGGTTGCTGACACACCGGATGCTGAAGTTAGGAACTGCTGGCTCACTCAGAAGACATGACAGGGCAGGCCAGGCCAGGACAGCACAACACAGCAAAGTACAAATTAGCAGTGATGGTTGCTGGCATCAGCAAAGCTGTCACTGAAGTGTATCAGACATTCCTTCTGGTAGCCTCACTATCTTATAATCACCCAGGTCACACTATGACAATCAAGGTCTTCAGAAACTCGTATCCAGCAGCAGATAGATCAGATAGCCTTAGCTCAGATCGAAGCACCAAGTTGTCAGCACAAAGTCCCAGGTCAGGTAGGGGATGCCTGCACATATTGGACACATTGCTTAGCCAGCTCCTGTGGGAGCCTAGCTAGAACTTTAATATTGCCCAGCTTCCCCCTTCAGAGGTTTTGGCTAGATTCATCCACTTCATTGCCTCATTAGTTTCCTGAAGTGCTCTTTCAGTCCGCATACACTTTCTTCTGTGAAGGCAGAAGCTGAAGCTGACACCTGCTTCCTTCTGTATGATGTCATTTTACCGATAGATGCAGGAGCAGTTCACCACACATAACAAAATCGTGGTGCAACAACAGTGTCAAAAGCTTTCCCAAAGTCTACAAATGGTATAAATGTAGGTTTCAGTTTCTTAACTTGTCTTCAAAGAGAAGTCGCTGCGTCAGTATTGCATTGCATGTTCCTAATTTCTTCATAATCCAAGCAGATCTCCGCCAGGGACAGCTACTAGATTTCCCATTCTTCTGTAAACATTTTGTGTCAGTATTTTGCAACCACAACTTATTAAGATGATAGTTGGGCAATATTCACACTTCCCAGCACCTGCTTCTTTTTAATTTGAATTATTACATTCTTCGTGAAATCTGAGGGTATATCCCCCATATCATATATCTTGCGCACCAGGTGTAATAGTTTTGTCACTTCTGGCTCCTCCAAGAATATCAGTAGTTTAAGGGAAAGTCATCTATTCCAGGGGCCTGATTTGGAAATAGGTCTTTCAGTGCTCTGACAAATTCTGCCTGCCCTCTCATACCTCCCGTCTCATCTTCATCTTTTTCCTCTTCCCTTTAAGTAATACTGCCTTAAAGCTAATTTGTTGTACACCTTCTCTAAACAATCCTTTCACCTTTCCATTCTTTGCTTAGCACGCGTTTCTTGTCTGATCTTCATACAATTGCTTCTGGTCTCTCCAAAGGCCTCGTAATTTTCCTGTAGGCAGTATCTATCTCCCCTTGGTGATTTCTCCTCTAGCCATTCCTGCTTAGCTGTTCTTCACTTACTGTCACTCTCATTTTTTAGGTGTCTGTAATTCTATTTGCCTGCTTCACTTACATTTTTATATTCTCCTTTCATCACATAAATTGAATATTTCCCGTGAAATCCAAGGATTTGATTCTCTGCTGCCTTCACGATTTCATGTCTTAAAGCCATCCATTCATTTGCTATTATATTTTTACTATTTCAGTCAGTCGCTGCCTAATTCTCCCTCTGAAATTATCAACAAGATCTGATTCTTTGTACTTACCCATCTCCTATCTCCTTAATTTCTTACATTTCTGCAAGCTGATTCTTTGTACTTACCAATCACCTATCTCCTTAATTTCTTACATTTCTGCACTTTTTGTTTCAGTCTACAATTCATAACAAATAAATTGAGATTATAGCCAACATCTGTCCCTCGAAATGTCTAGCCATTTAAAATCTGGTTCCAAAGTCTTTCTTATAATTATGTAATCAGTCTGAAATATCCCAGTGTCTCTAGGTCTCTTCCACAAATAAGCCTTCCTTGATGATTCTTGAACATATGTTACTGATGATAAGTAATGTTCTGTGCCAAGTTTTCTTCCTTTTTCACTCCTTTTCCCCAGAACATATCCTCCTACTATTTTTCCTTCTTTTCCTCTAACCTGCTACTGAATACCAGTCCACCATCACAATTAAATTTCCCTCTTTCTTAACTGTCTGAATAATTTATCCCATACGCATTCCCTTGATCTTTTCATCATCTGACGTGTTAATGCATTACTTCTATTTGGTTTTGTGTTTATAATCAAGTGGTAACATGACCGGAAGTCCTATTCTTCCTGTCACCAGACTTCACTAATTGTCATTATATCTAATTTATTGATTTCCCTTTCCAAATTTTCTAACCTACTTGTGTGATTAAGGGATTGCACAATCATTTAACCATAATTAGAGCTGCATCCGTTCGGAAAAGTGATGACTGTAGTTTCATTTGCTTTCAACCACTTTCACTTCCAGCTAAGAAGGGCCATGTTGATTGGCATTACAAGACCGTATCAGTCAACTTTCAGATGGTTACCCCTTGAAACTACTGAAAAGGCTGCTGCCCCTCTTCAGGAACCACACATTTTTCTAACTTCTCCACAGGTGTCCCTGTGTCCTTGCATTGTGGTTGCACCTATGATTCCCCTATCTTTATCACTGAGATAACATTCCTTACAAATTATTGATGTCTTGATTATACTAGCATTCAGTGATAATTGTTGTCAGTGATTCAATGGTTTGGTCGACGTGAAAAAGTATAGTTCTGCCTGGAACTCTTGCAAGGCGACACTTGGCTGACTGCCATCTATAGAGATATTTTATATCATGAATATTGACTGATTCACAACTAAACTAGACAGCAGTAGGTGCTGGTATCCAGAATGATCATGCAATTTTCCTTGACTTCCAGAAGTGGTTTGATACAGTCATTACCTAATAAACTAAATATGAGCAAACACAATATCAGATTAGCTGTGTAACTGAATTGAGAAGTTTCTAGTAATTAGAACACAACAAGTCATTCTGAATTAAGTGGAATTTTTAGATGTAGTAGTAACTTAGGACATACCTCAAAGGGTGTTATATGACTATTACTTTTCACAATGTACACTCTAAGACTAAAAGGAAACAATGCACAATGAAGAAATTATTCAAATGGGACAGATATCAGTACATGTGATATTAATATACAGGCAAACAAATTATTACCCTTTCAGAAAAATTGGATGATTTATTCAAGAGAAAGTGCTTCACAAATTGAGCAAGTCAATAATGCATTGGTCCACGTATGCCTCTTATGCAAGCAGTTATTGGGCTTGCACCATATCTCCTGAGAGATATGGTGCAATATTCTGTTCCATTAGTGCTTTAGATTGTCAAAATCCTGAGCTTGTTAGAGGGCCCTATCCATAATCGTCCAAATGTTTTCAGCTGGGGAGAATCCAGCGACCTTGTTACCCAACGTAGGTTTTGGTAGTAGTAACTCTCGCCGTGTACGGGTGGGTATTATCTTGCTGAAATGTGAGTCTAGGATGGGTTACCATGAAGAGCAACAAAATGACACATTGAATACCGACATACTGCTGTGCTGTAAGGGTGCTGCGGATAACAACTATAGGAGTGCTGCTACGAAATGTAATGGCAGCCCAGTCCATCACTGCTGCATTCAGCAGAGTAAAACCCCTAAAGAGGGTCGCAAGATAACTGTTGCACTCTGTTCCAGGAATAATAACTTTATAACACAGCTCTGTGAAATTGAGATATACAACTGCTTTGGAAACAGCAGACCAAGATACCTCCCCATGCTGCTAACTGAAGCTGCAGTCAGCAGTTGCTCTTCCCCATGCCAAGTCACCATGCACACAGAGATAATGCACATGCCAAAATGCTGCATATGGGGAATTTAGTTGGCTCCTGCAAAAAACACACATAGTGTATTGACAGACTCCATGGAAAATCTTTTCGTGTTATGAGTTGTTGCTTGGAAAGTATCTGACCGCGAGATTTTGTGCTACCAGAGTCAGAACATAACGTTTTCAGAATTGGAAGTGCTTTGATGTGCACTGCTTCTTCTAGCAAAAAAATCAGCATGGATATGCAGTTTGTAGGACACAGCTGCAACATTTTTTTTTCTTTCCATGGTATTAAAGCAACTGGCCAGCAATGAACATATTTGCAGTTGTGAAGGACGCCATACTAGTTGCCAGGGTCAACATTATTGTGTGACATCAATACATACTCTACTTTTATCATCAGAAGGTGGTGTTTTTCTGTGAAGCACATAACCACTAATAATAATGGACATGCTACACGGTTTTGATTTTGTGGCAGTATCTAACGATGAATCGATTTCCACTCCCTCCCACCGCTAATAAATGCTCCGTACATAAAGAAATATGTGAAATTCCTCACATGTTGACTTAGAAATAGCAAATAATCAGTGTCAGTACCACAGTTTGGTAGCCTGCATCAGTCCTCCTTAGTATGTGTACATCTAAAAGTCTCAATTATATTTCATAATTGCCCAGTGAAACAAGACCTAATCAATTTGCGTTTTTTTATGTCCTTAATCCACAATCAGAGATCTGTAAAATATGTATCGTATGTCTATTTGTAAGTACACTGCTATTCTGTGAAATTAAGCACCTATGTAGGGGTGCAATTTAGCTGTATCCTTGACCTCTGGTACTTACATCCTCTTCTATTTTAATCAGGCATACTGTCTTCCCCTGATTACTGGCTAGAACTTTTTTTTATTTGTTGGTTGCTATGATTGCTGCATGGTGGCATAAAACCATAGGGAAATCCTCATATTCATTAATTTAGATTTATAGTGTAGTTCCAAGAGACAACATAGTATGTGAATCCCTCATGCAGTGTGTCCAAATTAAAGACGTTATAGGGATAGAAAAAGGGTTCATTACACACTAGGCTTCCTTGTTTCAGGTACTTTTGAATGTCATCTAAGTACCCACTTCCTCCATTCAATATACATGCATGTAGATCATTGCAAACAGTCAACTTCTGAGGCTTTTTTGACAGGTTAGTGCACAAGACAAGCAAATATTCTCGTACAAATTCTTTATTTATTTCTACATATTCATTTACACACCAAAAACAACCCATTCTTTATGTTTGTTTAGTGCAGTTTTAGTAACTGTAGCTTATTTTTTAAACTGTTATTTAAATCTACAATAGAATCTAATTCTTTTTCCCCTTTTGTAATTTGACAAATACAAGGGAGGTACATGCTTAGACTCTAATACAAATCTATTTTTTTTTCTTGTAAAATATCTGCTTTATGGCTTTAATGATTAGTTCTGACACTTCCTCCAAATCTTCTTGAGCATTCAGTGAATTTAACTCCCTGCATAATAATATTGTTATAACAGTCGGTATCGTCCTGGTTGTATGCTACCACTTCCTCCACTGCACATTTTTGTGGAATTTCCATATTGAACCTAAAGTTTACAACTTTAGCAAATGAGTGCCCATTAAATGTAGTTATTCTATTGGTTTTACGGTCTGAAAACAGCTCCTCTGTTGCTAGCTGCACAGTGTCCAGTCCACCACATACAGCTACAGTCTACAGTGTAACCACTCTTTTTAAGCTGGTATGTATGGGTATGGACATTTATAAAATAATTTCGTGTATCCTTTAACGTAGTAAACATTCTCGGTTTCCCTGATTTCAGCCAGTACTTTGGCATGTCACCAATCTCCTGGCTGTTTTCTGTAAATTCATATATTTTATATTCTGAACTCATTGCCCAATACATCCCCACACGCTGTGTTTAAAGCAATGTGTAAACATGGATTGTGCATCTGTAATAACTTCTTCTATTTGTAGTAGAAGTTTATATTCTTCTGGCTTTTAGCCAGAGACAGCAGTTCTAGTTTTTTGAACTTGACTTCTTCCAAATCCAGTTTTCTTTTGCTAGCACTTCAGACATTTACTGCACTTAAAGGTTTAATTTCCTTAATGGGGGATGGTTTGAGTATGTTTGATACATTTACTTTTTTCCTTAGGAATTCTGGAGTAGCATCGCTTGTGAATACTAGTCCTAATTTGGAGAAATCTATATTCGGTTGTATTGTGGAGAACAATGCTCTAGACTGAGGAAACTAAGATTTTTCTACTTTATTTTAACATTTCTTTGTAATACTTGTATTATGTCTGGCGGAATCAGTGACAAGAATCTCGTTGTGGTTTAGAGGCAGAAGTTCAAAATTGTGTGGAGACATAGCATAGTTTAGAAGCTTTTCTCAGTGGTAAGTGTCTGGAAGATTTTTGGGCACCCATCAATTTTCCAATATTCTTATTGCCCCATAGACAAACTGCAGAACACTCTTCATGATCACACAGCAGCTGTTTTGTACGTTATTTCTTAATTAACAGGCAGTGAAGAAATTGGCACAGACCACATTGGAGTACTTTGTAAATACTGTTTGTGTGCATTTAAAATGCTTAAAAAGTATTCCCAGCTATAAGATTCTACTGTAAGCTATTAGGCATACATAGGAAAACAAGGAGAAAGAAAATGTGACATGTGCTATATTCACTTACCTCTAGTTGTTTTATTACTAATGTAGTGTAGATACGTCTTACTTGAATTCCGAGTACTGTGGTAGTCTATCCCAACACATATGACCTTCAAGTGAAGTTCTGGCTGCACTTAGCTCAACCTAGGAGTGCGATGTGGGAGGGAAACACTCAACAGCAAGAAAAGTGGGCCACTGTAGACAGAACAGCAGAAAAATTGGACCATTGGCAATAATTTCAGAAAAACTGGACACCCAACAAAAGCTATTTTTGCGGAGATACTCTTTAAAAAATGAAACTGAGCCTTTAAAAAATGAAACTGAGCATGAAATCATTCCCATTTCAGCGTAAGAAATGTTAGAAATTCGTACAGCTACATCTAATATTTATTATCCCTAAGTGTTCAGAAGCGATGTTTACTTTTCCCAGTAAATCTACGATACATTACTTCAACAATGTCCAGTTAAGGATGTAAAGAGAACTGTGCGCCTGCAAACAGCCATTAAAGTGCTCTTGAAGGGATAGTATTATCAAATTAGTAACACAGCTTTACTGGATCATCTATTTGTCAGAAAATATTAACTGTAGTATACGAAGCTCATTACAGACCTCTACGAGATGTGATTGGAAAGTTTTAAGAATGTATCTGCGAGCAGGTACACGGAGGGTGGGGATTAACTTATTGCCTTGTCCTTGAATGCCTTCCGACACGAAACTGCGTTTCCTTTATTCAGTTCGATGTGGCAGCTGGTTGAATGCTGGTCTGTTAGGGCTTGTTGCTGGATTGTGTGAAATTTTGTTTTAAAACCGGGAAATCAGCTTCTGAGACTTGCAAACTATTGAAAACAGCTTTTCGAGATAATTGTATGAGCCAGTCAAATGGTTTTGTCTGGTTCAACAGATTTAAAATTGGCCGTGAATCATTTGAAGGTGAACCACACTCTGGCCATCCTGCCACCTCAAACTTGAATGAAAATGTGAAAGTTCGCAAATTAGTGTAAGTAGTATAAGAGACAGAGCTGTGGAAGGAGTCTGGAGTATTTACTATCCACTAGCGCCACATACCTGGTGAATTTATAAGTATGTAAGCATCCTGTGCGCACATGACAGCGATTAAGTGACAGTGGTGTTAGACTCAAACTCTGGGCCCAGCTCTGGTATTCAGCACCAAACAACAACAGCCTGACAATACATTAGATACTGTATGTCAGCAATAGTACTTCCAGTAAGCATTATTTTTATTTCTGTTTGTTTAAGAATTCGACATTGGACATATACATGTTACAGTGAGTGGTTCATGTTCTAAAAATTGGCATTCAGAAATTACATTAAACAGAATTTCACTGTGACTTATCATCGTTATTATTGAAACTTCCTGGCAGATTAAAACTGTGTGCCCGACCGAGACTCGAACTCGGGACCTTTGCCTTTCGCGGGCAAGTGCTCTACCTGGAAACATCCCACAGGCTGTAACTAAGCCATTTCTCCGCAATATCCTTTCTTTCAGGAGTGCTAGTTCTGCATGGTTCGCAGGAGAGCTTCTGTAAAGTTTGGAAGGTAGGAGACGAGGTACTGGCAGAAGTAAAGCTGTGAGTACCGGGCGTGAGTCGTGCTTTGGTAGCTCAGTTGGTAGAGCACTTGCCCGCGAAAGGCAAAGGTCCCGAGTTCGAGTCTCGGTCGGGCACACAGTTTTAATCTGCCAGGAAGTTTCATATCAGCGCACACTCCGCTGCAGAGTGAAAATCTCATTCTGGAAACATCCCCCAGGCTGTGGCTAAGCCATGTCTCCGCAATATCCTTTCTTTCAGGAGTGCCAGTTCTGCATGGTTCGCAGGAGAGCTTCTGTAAAGTTTGGAAGGTAGGAGACGAGGTACTGGCAGAAGTAAAGCTGTGAGTACCGGGCGTGAGTCGTGCTTTGGTAGCTCAGTTGGTAGAGCACTTGCCCGCGAAAGGCAAAGGTCCCGAGTTCGAGTCTCGGTCGGGCACACAGTTTTAATCTGCCAGGAAGTTTCATATCAGCGCACACTCCGCTGCAGAGTGAAAATCTCATTCTGGAAACATCCCCCAGGCTGTGGCTAAGCCATGTCTCCGCAATATCCTTTCTTTCAGGAGTGCCAGTTCTGCATGGTTTGCAGGAGAGCTTCTGTAAAGTTTGGAAGGTAGGGGACGAGGTACTGGCAGAAGTAAAGCTGTGAGTACCGGGCGTGAGTCGTGCTTCGGTAGCTCAGTTGGTAGAGCACTTGCCCGCGAAAGGCAAAGGTCCCGAGTTCGAGTCTCGGTCGGGCACACAGTTTTAATCTGCCAGGAAGTTTCATATCAGCGCACACTCCGCTGCAGAGTGAAAATCTCATTCTGGAATCGTTATTATTACTCACTGAGTGTGCAAGAGCAAAACACACACACTGCCTGAAAATCACCGTGCCATATTGAAACCTGCGATCTCCATCTTACTAACTTATTTTCATCTGCAATGGGAGGTGATCAAACAGAATTTTTCTCTTTATTGAGATACGTATGTTTTAATGCAGGTGGCCATGGACACAATGCCGCAGTAGCTCCTAGTCACCGCCATTTCACAACTTTACAGTAACGCTATTGATTATTTCTTCTGTTTCCTTGACATCATTCAATTGTGTAGGCAATCTAGATTAATGTAGATGTAAAATCTTCAGCAGTCGATATCGCTAATTATAATTTTATGTTGATGAACATATGACTTCCAAAACAGCTTCTTAATGTCTTGACCTACTCAGCTTCCACAGGTCAGACATACATTGCCTCATGAGCAGAATTAAAGTGGTAAGCACAAATCACATTGTTGCAATGACTCACCGAGAGCATTCAGTTTGAGACAGGCTCTTCGAAGGGGGCAGGTTTTCAGTTAAAGATACTGGCAGGAGATGTGGCGAGGTACCTACTACTGCAAAGAGGTGATGCAGGAATTATGTTAAATAATGCACTGCCAACAGAATTCCTCGCTCAAGGAGGAGGAGGCTGAACACAAACCAGAAGTAAAAGAGTCTGCTTGTAATGCTCTGCAACTTTCATTCGTACAAGTGAAGCTGTTTTTATGAGAGACCAACTTCTTCAGTAGTGCTGAAACACATGGCTGAAGGCTGACGAAAGATGGACTGCACACACGAATATTCGCTGTGAAACAGGAAATCAGCGAGGAAAATATTGTATATTGCCTGGCATTGACAGAGCTCCATTTGAATGTGCTGTGGGAAAATGCAGTTTTAACTAATGAGAAGGTGTTCCCACAAGGAAGGATGGTCCAGGAGTGGCTTATATATCACCAGGGACAAGAAACTGTGAAGAATATGTAGCAATGACAAGAAGCGGGTAGTTATCTGTTTTCCGCCCAGCTGTATTTCTGCAAGAGGAGCAGGAGAACTTCAGAGACTTGAGGGAAATCCCGATTGTGTGCAGTACCCCCATATAGTGGATAATGTGATGCTGCTTAGTGGGTACAGAAGGGGCATTCTTGGACAGAGTAGGTCACCGGTGTTGACATCAATGACATCATGTGCTTTATCTGCTCCCACCCTGTATGACAAGAGCCAATTGTCCTATCTATAAAATGGCAGGAAATTCACATTTTTGTGGGAAATTCAAAACAAGTAGCCCAACTGCGCCAGCGTATTTCCTCTCACTCTTGTAGCCGTGGCCTGTTGTCTTAAGTATAAATTAGTGGGAAATACAAAAGTTTCAGGTATAGCATTGTCATAATGGCTGAATTGGAATACTGGGTCAGGCTCCATGACGTCAGAATCCCAGACTTGTAATACTGTGACATTCTCTACATCAGATTTCCTGAGACAAAAGGTGTTTGTGCAGGTCCAGCTTTGTCTGCCATCAGATGATGTCAGTCTGCTGACCGACTTGACATTTTTCTGCAAGCTAATATTCACTCAGAGATGTATACTGCTTCACAGCACACATCATACGACATTGTTAGCCTGCTTCTCCTCCAAGTTTAGATCTTTCCACTTTATGTCTTTGACACGACAGCACGAGGGAGAAAGATATCTCCAGATAGCTGCCGCCCCTGGGAGCAGTCAGCATGCACCAGCCACTTCAGGAATGCTGGATCTGGTACCGAACAGCAAATTCCACCATGGAAAAAGGCCTGCAGTGTAGGCAAAACGCTGCATTATGACCTGCAGCCCAGCCGTTGTGTACTGCAAGCTACAGGCATTAGACGTGGACACAAAAAATGGAGTATAAAAGCTCTGATTCCCAATGCTCGTATGCTGTTGTGACAGCAGTGCAGCCACAGCCAGCATTACTCGAGTTAAAGTGATGAGAAACACGACAAATGCAGGAAGCACACTTGTACTTTAATTAAACTGACATGGGGTCAAAATTCATGTATGGTGAAAGTAACAAGTAATCCACATGTACATTCTGCTTGGAAATTGAAAAAAAAAGTATGCTCATTCATCGTCCTTGTAGTGGACACTTGGGTGGTGACTCTGGAGCAAAAAATAAATAAATAAATAAATAAAAAGGGTTCAGGTACTATACCTGTAAAATTCATCACAAAATGTTGTGTGCGAAATGGACAGTGGCTACTTTTTTCATAATCAACCATGAGAGAGCCATCAAACACATGAAGTTATATATAGTAGACATTTAGCAACAACATTTGAAATGAAACACACTTATACTTGTTTGCTAGTCAAATCGTAACCATCAAAACATGGGAAATACATATAACAGCTGAGAATGATATTTCTTACTAAAGTACTTGTAAAACACATTTTAAGACAAAAAACAGAACTACCATCATCAGCAGAGACCTTCGCCATCTAGTGGACGTAATATGCAGTACACTGTCTCAGTATGAGGGAAAGCGTTGCACTTTCATAAATATACTGTTAAATGAATCATGGAGCCTGATGCAGTTGTGCCTGGAGCACTCACAGCTTGTGGCTGCTGACAGTGGGATCTTAGGTGAGTCTGTCAGTCAGCAGCGGTACATGATACATCATACATTCCATATACGCTGCGTAAAACTTTGCAGAATATAAATAGTCGCTTTTGTAAGGCTTGTAGCTTAGCAGAAATAGCGTGAAAATCTGTAGCCTGGAACAACATGATAATTTCACATCACTTAAAAATACATTGAAACAATTTTGAAAGCATCAAATATATGTCAACGAAAATGTGTACCTATAGAAGTATAAAGGTGTCCTGCCCCCCTCCAGACGAACTTTGTACTGACAACGTTGAAACTTGCTTTGCAGTCGGCGAATATACTACATTATAATTAATTTTCCACTTAAATCGGAGAATTTTCACAACACAGATTTCCCCCCCCCCCCTTTCACCACTTAGGTTTGGACATATACAATGAGGAGTCAAATGTCGTTCCCGAGCTACCAAACGACATACGACACCAACCATGTAGCTGAACTTCGCGTCTAAGGCTCCCACCTCACTATTTGTTTTACAGTGCATAAGTGTCATTGGTCATCTCCACAGGATATCTAAAGGGCGACAGCTGACATACATACAGCAAGTCATTGAATTTTAACGTCAATTTTATGATGAAATCAGCAGTTAAGTATCAAAATCAATTAAATTTCCACTTAAATCAGTGTTAACCCTCTTTCCAGGTGTAGTCCTACGCTTTTAAAACGACAACACTGAATTTTGCTTTGATAACAATGGATATCCATTGCATTATCCGCGACCGCTACGGTCGCAGGTTCGAATCCTGCCTCGGGCATGGATGTGTGTGATGTCCTTGGGTTAGTTAGGTGTAAGTAGTTCTAAGTTCTAGGGGACTGATGACCACAGCAGTTAAGTCTCATAGTGCTCAGATCCATTTGAACCTTTGAATTATCACGTTAATGTATACACAGATTTTTGAGTCATTCATACAGGATGCATAATAGCACCGAAAAGTTCGAGTAAAGTTAGGGGAATGGCATCTACTGCATTTTGGGTCTCGTGGACGAACAGAGTGACCTGCGTTCTACACACTATCAACGTTTATGAAATCCATATTTTTATTCTATCTCTAGAAAGGACATGTTCCGAAACATGGCAGCCAACTAGCACAAGCGATATAGACCTTTAATTATGTGCATGAACTCGATGACAGTTCTTGAAAATATGGCAATGCCTACATACTAGCATGTTTGGTCACATCTTTTCCTACCCAATACAATGTCTGGATTCTGTGTTACATGTAATAGACAACGTCTTGATAGACTGAAAGGGCCTGAAATGTGCAATTTATGGTCCAGTAGACAATTTAGTAGTGCTGTACCCGTGGTCTACGGGTAGTATCTTTGATTAGGCATCTTTGATTAGTAATCAAAAGACCTCGGTTCGAATCCCGCCACTGCGTAAATTTTGGTTAATAATCAGCATTGGCGGCCGAAGCCTTCTGGCATAAGAAGTCACCCTCGTTCTGCCAAAGGCCTTGTCAAAGAGGGTGGAGGAGTGGACAGAGGTTCGGGGCACTCTCTTGTCCTAGGGGTGGGAAAATGCCCCTAAAGGTGGAAGAATCAGTAGTGATCAATGGCATGAGGATGCAGAAAGCAATGGAAACCACTGCATTAAAGACATGTGCGTGTATCCACAGGACATGTGACCTGTAATTGAAAATTGTCATGATGATCTCTCCAATGGCAAAAGATTCCTGAATAGACCCCCATTTGGATCTCTGGGAGGGGACTCCCAAGGGGGAAGTGACCATCAGAAAAGGATTCAATAATCAACGAAAGGATAACGTTCTACGAATCGGGGTATGGAATGTCAAAAGCTTGAATGTGATAGGGAAACTAGAAAATCTGGAAAGGGAAATGCAAAGACTCTATGTAGATATAGTAGGGGCCAGTGAAGTGAAATGGAAAGAAGACGAGAATTTCTGGTCAGACGAGTATAGGGCAATATCAACAGCAGCAGAAAATGGTATAACAGGAGTTATGAATAGGAAGGTATGGCAGGGACTGTGTTACCATCAACAGTTCAGTGATAGGGTAGTTCTTATCAGAATCGACACCAAACCAACACTGACAATGATAGTTCAGGTGTATATACCGATGTCGCAAGCTGAAGATGATGTGATAGAGAAAGTATATGAGGATATTGAGAGGGGCATACAGTATGTAAAGGGAGACGAAAATCTAATAGTCGTGGTGGACTGGAATGCAGCTTTAGGGGAAGGAGTAGAAAAAAAGATCACAGGAAAATGTGAACTTGGGACAAAGAATAAGAGAGGAGAAAGACTAATTGAGTTCTGTAACGAGTTTCAGCCAGTAATAGTGAATACTCTGTTCAAGAAACACAAGAGGAGGAGGCATCCTTGGAAAAGGCCAGATGATACGGGAATATTTCAGTTCGATTAAATCATGGTCAGACAGGGATTCCGAAATCAGGTACTGGGTGTGAGGCTTACCCAGGAGCAGATATAGACTCAGATCGCAATATAGATGTAAGGAAGAGTAGGCTGAAGTTTAAGATATTAGTCAGGAAGAATCAATAGGCAAAGAAGTGGGATACTAAGGAATGACGAGATATGCTTGAAGTTCTCTATAGATACAGTAATAAGGAATAGCTCAGTAGGCAGTACAGAAGAAAATAAATGGACATTTCTAAAACAGGCCATCACAGAAGCTGGAAAAGAAAACATAGGTACAAAGAATTTAACTGTGAAGAAACATGGATAACAGAAGAAATACTTCATTTGATTGGTGAAAGGAGGAAGTACAAAAGTGTTCCAGGAAACTCAGGAATACAAGTCGCTGAGGAATGAAATAAATAGGAAGTGCAAGGAAGGTAAGACAAAATGGCTGCATGAAAAATGTGAAGAAATTGGAAAAGAAATTATTGTCAGAAGGACAGACTTAGCATACCAGAAAGTCAAACAACCTTCCCTGACGTTAAAAGCAAGGGTGGTAACATTAAGAGTGCAACGGGAATTCCACTGCTAAATGCAAAAGAGAGTATGGATAGCTGGCAAGAATACATTGAAAGCCTCTATGAGGGGGACAATTTGTATGATGTGATAGAAGAGGATACAGGAGTCGATTTAGAAGAGACAGAGGATCAGGTATTAGCATCAGAATTTAAAAGAGCTTTGGAGGACTTAAGATCAAATAAGGCAGAAAGTATAGATAACATTCCATCAGAATTTCTAAAAACTTTGGGGAAAATGGCAACAAAACGACTATTTACGTTGGTGTGTAGAATATACGAGTCTGGCGACATGCCATCTGACTTTCGAAAAAATATCATCCACACAATTTCGAAGACTGCAAGAGCTGACAAGTGCGAAAATTATCGCACAATCAGCTTCACAGCTCATGCATCCAAGTTCATGGAACTAATATACAGAAGAATTGAAAAGAAAATTGAGGGTGTGTAGATGACAGCCGGCCGGAGTGGCCGAGCGGTTCTAGGCGCTTCAGTCTGGAACCCCGCGACCGCTATGGTCGCAGGTTCGAATCCTCCCTTGGGCATGGATGGTGTGCTGTCCTTAAGTTAGTTAGGTTTAAGTAGTTCTAAGTTATAGGGGACTGATGACCTCAGATGTTAAGTCCCATAGTGCTCAGAGCCATTTGAACCATTTCTTTTTTTTGCTAGATGACAGTTTGGCTTTAGAATAAGTAGAGGCATGAGAGAGGCAATTCTAACGTTGCAGTTGATAATGGAAGT
Source organism: Schistocerca serialis cubense (assembly GCF_023864345.2). NCBI lineage: Eukaryota > Metazoa > Arthropoda > Insecta > Orthoptera > Acrididae > Schistocerca > Schistocerca serialis. The sequence goes on along the minus strand of NC_064648.1, from coordinate 41,292,819 downwards.
TAGAATAAATAAAAATCAAGACACATTCATTGGATTTGTCGACCTGGAAAAAGCATTCGCCATTGCAAGATGGTGCAAGATGTTCGAAATTCTGAGAAAAATAGGGATAAGTTATAGGGAGAGAAGGATAATATACAATATGTACAAGAGTCAAGAGGGAATAATAAGAGTGGATGACCAAGAACAAAGTGCTCGGATTAAAAAGGTTTGAAGACAAGGATGTAGTCTTTCCTCACTACTGTTCAAACTGTACATCAAAGAAGCAATGATGGAAATAAAAGAAAGGTTCAGAAGTGGAATAAAAACTCAAGGCGAAAGAATATCAATGATACAATTTGCTGATGACATTGCTATCTTGAGTGAAAGTGAAGAAGAATTCCATGGTCTGCTGAGTGGAATGAACAATCTAATGAGTACAGAATATGGACTGAAAGTAAATCGAAGAAAGACAAAAGTAATCAGAAGTAGCAGAAATGAGAACAGAGAGAAACTTAACATAAGGATTGATGGTCACAAAGTAGATGAAGTTAAAGAATTCAGCTACCTAGGCAGTAAAATAACCATCGGCAGACAGAGCAAGGAGGACATCAAAAGTAGACTAGCAATGGCAAAAAAGGCATTCCTGGCCAAGAGAAGTCGACTAGTATCAAACATAGGCCTTAGTTTGAGGAAGAAATTTGTGAGAACGTACATCTGGAGCATAGCATTGTATGGTAGTGAAACATGGACTGTTGGCAAACTGGAACAGAAGAGAATCGAAGCATTTGAGATGTGGTGCTACAGATGAATGTTGGAAATTAGATGGACTGATAAGGTAAGGAATGGGGATGTTTTATACAGAATCGGAGAGGATAGAAATATGTGGAAGACACTGATAAGGAGAAGGGACAGGATGATAGAACATCTGTTAAGACATGATGGAATGACTTCCATGGTACTAGAGGGAGGCACAGGAGAGGAATTCGTGGTAGGCCGCATCAAACCAATGAAAAGACTGATGACCCAAAAAAAAATAAATTAAAATCGTTCTTGAGAAAAACTCAGATGAAAACGCTTCCTACTGAATGGACGTTAAGATGCAACACGTGCTTGTGGCGATTTAACGCAATCCAGCAGCGCCCATATGTTAAAGTAAAAACAATATAGCATTACTGCACTGGTGTATCTACCCTTCCACGTAAATCAGAGAATTTCCAAGTCCAATCAAACCACTCTGTCGTTCGACATTTATATAGAAGAATCAAAAGTAGTGGTCCACTCTGCAAACGACACATGATAACAACCATGTAACTGAATTTCACATCCGATGTTCCCACCTCACAGTCCATGCTGCACACATGACATCAGATGTCTTCATAGGATTTGTAAATGAAGCTAGCTGATATGCATATGGAAAATCGTTCAATTTACGTCGAATAAAGTGTAGTGGTACTATCCACTAAATTATCACGTTTTCAGCTACAGGTTCAACATCACATCGACTAACAGACTGGGAGATCCATATATATTTTCGATGAATACTGGCTCTAGTGTTATAACGACTTATTAATATTTCCAAGAAATCCATTTCTCCCATCGACTTCTCTTGTACTTTACAAAGCCAAAAGAAACTATGCAGCCTTAACTGTGATGTCATAATCGTAACATTTTGATATGTTTCGCACAATTTCACATGTTTAACGGTAACTAATCTATCAAGTACATGATATTTATGTATGTAACAGTTGATAGACCTTTCAGTTTTATGGAACTTAGAACAGTATGCTGCACTAACGTTGTGACGTTGTGAACAACAACAGAACACTAAATCATCTCTCTCTCTCTCTCTCTCTCTCTCTCTCTCTCTCTCTCTCTCTCTCTCATATACAAGCAATAACGCAATACTGCATTGGTCTTTAGGACACACAAAACTCCAGTCTGAACTGGAAAATGTGCTGTAATAGTTCGCATAGACATTGTAGTGGTGGTAGTAGTAGTAGTAGTGATAGTAGTAGATTCAAGCAGTGGGTCTTATGGCTAATTTAGGATTCAATAGCTTCCCAGCTAGTTATAGTGATCTCGACCAGCTGTACTTAAGTGGTCCACACACTCATATGATGGATGCCAGTATTATTTTTTAACTAACACCTATTCTCGCTGTAGGTATGCTTTGGTGTTTCGGAAATTTGATATTGACGTAGATGAAACTTTACACAGTTATTTCGAAGATATTGCAGACTCATGAATAAGCTTGATCTACTCTCCACAGTTCACAAAGTACAACATTTATATTAACAATGTGTAAAAGTCATATCAAATATCAGTATCAGTGTACATATATATTATTTTTTACAAGTTGTAATAGATTTTATTCCATCATACACATATAGCATGAGACTCAAGAGTTGAGATATTGGAGACAGAGCCTATGTAGTTTATACATTTGCATTATCACAGGGACTGGACAGTTTGGTTAGTTTTTGTATCAAAGAGATTTACCACATTTATGGCCTCCACAGTCACTGTTCAGATGAAAATACACTTGATCCTTTAGGACTAGCAGCCATTACAGATTCCTGAAGTTTAATATGAGATACATCTCTTGCTGTAATTAATACATCTTTGTTCTGACATATGGTACCCATAAAAAATCTTATTCGTTAAATTAACTCCAAATATGAATTGTATGGCACTCATCCAATACAGGTGACAAAATTTTGGATAGGTCTTCGATATGTCTATGGAAGCGGCTACAATCATGTGATGCATGTTCCTGTGGACCAATACATGCAGCACAATAGGCAAAATCCCAAGCCATTATTGTGTAAACCGTCTCACATTCTTCTTTTTCTACAAACTTCTACTTATCATTATTAGAGAAAGTAAAATGTGTATTTGTCGTTTAAAGTTTCTTACATATACTCCAAAAGCCAAGGTGATAACATCTCGTGTAGTAGATGGTTGATCCTATATACAGGGTAAACATTAACAAAACCGACAAACTGCAGTGCCGTGTTCCTGACAGGAAATCGAGGAAGAAAGGTCATATGAACATATGTTTGGAAATGCATCATGGTCGTAGTAGATGGAGCTGACTTACGAAAGTTGCTCTAGCTACATGGTATGTGTTTTCGTTGTGTGTTTGAGGCTTTGTGACTGACGCAGCATACTGTAAACAGCAGAATGGTCCAGTACTCACGTGGGAAACAAGTCAAGATGGAGTATGTGTATGGTCAATCAGACGGAAACGGTTGTGAGGCAGCACAGTTATACCAAAACAAGTATCCTCACAGACACCAACCACATCACACAACATTTCAAGTCCTTTTTGGGCGTTTGTGTGATCATGGATACTTTCAGGCACACAAACATGCAGGGAGGTCGCAGACTGTGTGTACATTAGATTTGTAGGAATATATATACATATATGATGTACGCCCTATACCATGCAATATGATGAATCACAATCATGTATAACTAGAATTAAAGTACGAATAGGTGAACCACACAAGGTGTTTGTGGCAGGGAGGAAGACTGCCCTTGGTGAGCGTCACACAACTCTGGGCGACATAGTCTCTCAACCACCTTTGAATACAGTGCAACACTACAGTCGTCTAGCTAATGCACTGTGCATCCCATTCGAAACCATGTTGAAGTACAGCACTACACTCTACCATGGGGATATTGTACTGTACTACCTTCTCCGAAATCCCATCGGAGTACAGTGCCATCCTTTACCATTCAGGTAACTCACTGTACTACTGCATCGAGCCTGAGCAGTGCTGTACTCTATTCTGCAAATATTATGCTGGACTATTACATTTGAAACACATTCTGGTATGGCATCACACTTTACCATCAGGCTATTATTCTGTACTACCTGCATGTAACATTGACACTTACAAGGAATAGTCTACCTCCCTGCCACAAACACCCTGAGTGGTTCACCTGTTCATACTTTAGATCCAGTTATACATGATTGTGATTCATCTTTTCACATGGTTCGTTTTCTGTTATTAAGAGCAGATAAGCCATTGTTAGTACTCACTTAGACAATGAGTTTTGATCACTTACTATCATTATGATGGAAGTAGGGGAATTAAGGGCAAAGTTTTAACAGTTTGTAATTTACGGTCTGGAGAAGTATGAAACTAGTAGGTGGATTAAAGATGGAGAAGACTCACCACAGACTAAAAACAAAATTCGGAAAAGACCGAGGAAGCAAAGGCTGTTGAGCTCTTTGTTCAAAAGAGAACCAGCAAACGCCAACAGTCAAAGGTCAGTAGAGATTCGTGCTTCTATGAAAAAATTTATGTGCGAAGCATACAAGAACTGCCATTGTCATACCTTGGAAAACGATGTGACTGAGAAAATTCTGGTCCCATGTAAAATCGCCAAGCGGGTATAAGGCTTCCATACATTTACTCTTTGACCAGTCTGTTGTGGCAGTTGAAGACAGCAAAACAAAAGGCGAAGTCTTAAATTTCAAGTTTAAGAAATCGTTCCTGCAGGAGAATCCAAAAGCATACCACCGTTTCACCACTGAACAGATTCCCGTATGGACAACATAATAATCAACGTTTGAACAACTGAAAACGCCAGGTCCAGAGGGAATCTCAGTTTGGTTTTATAAAGAGAATTCTACAGCACTGGCTCCTTATGTAAGTTGCATTTATCTTGAATCTCCCACCAAGTGCAAAGTCCTAAGTGACTGGAAAAAAGCGCAGGTGTCTCCTGTACATAAATGTGGTAAAAGAACACACCAGCTAAATTAAAGACCAATATCCTTAACATCGGTTTTTTTGCAGAATTCTTAAAAATTTTCTTAGTTTGAATATAATAAATTTCCTTGATGCTGAAAAGTGTATGTCCACGAATCAGCGTTATTTCGGAAAGCATCACTTACGTGAATCTCAGCTTGCCCTTTTCTCATGTAATATACTGCAAACTATGGATGAAGGGAAACAGGCAGATTCCATATTTCTAGATTTCCGAAAAACAGATTGCTCACAAAAGTACAAGCATATGTAATAGGTTCCGAAATATGTGAGTGGCTCGAAGACTTCTTAATTAATAGAACCCAGTATGTTGCTCTCAATGGTGAGTGTGGTGAGTGTTCATCAGAGACAAGGGTATCGTCAGAAGAGCCCCAACGAAATGTGATAGGAACGCTATTGTATCCTTTCTACATAAATGATCTGCTAGACAGGGCAGCAGTCTGTTCTGGTGTATGGTGTATGGGAAGGTGTCGAAGCTGAGTGACTGTAGGAGGATGCAAGGTGATATAGGCATAGTTTCTGGTTGCTGTGATGCAGCTCACTGTAAATGTAGAAAAATGTAAGCCATTGCGGATGTGTAGGAGAAACAAACCGTCATATCTCGATACAGCATTGGTAGGGTCTTGCTTGAGAAAGTCACATTGTTTAAATATCTAGATTTAATATTTTAAAGTGGTATTAAATAGAATGGGCTTATTAGGATTGTCGTAGGTCGTAGGTAAGAAGAATGGTTTACTTCAGTTTATTGGGAGAATTTTGGGAAAGTGTGGTTCATCTGTAAATGAGATCGCGTATAGGACTCGGGCACGAGATGTTCTTGAGTACTGTTTAGGACCCACATCAAGTTCGATTAAAGGAAGATATCAGATCAGTTCAGAGACTGGCTACTAGGTTTGTTACAGTTAGGTACGAACAACATGCAAGTATTTCGCAAATGGCTTGGGAACGCAAATGGGAACTCCCAGAGAGAAAGCAACGTTCTTTTCGAGGAATACTTGTGAGAAAATTTAGAGAAACGGACTTTGAAGCTGATTGCTGAATGACTCTACTGCTATCAACATACATTTTGCGTGAAGACCACGGATATAAGATATGAGAAATTAGGGGTCTTTCTATTCGTGGGTAGAACACTAGCACACTTTGTTGTTAATGTCCACAAGCACCTGAACAACATGTGGATTGGAAGGGGAGGTCCTGTCCCATGACCAGTGCAATCGCTTGATATCATACCTCTGGACTTTTTCCTCTGGGGTAATGTTAAGATGTTGAAGTAGAGAACGCCCATAGAAGTGGATAAACACCTGCTTGCTAGGCTACAAGCAGCCTTTCTTGTACAATAGACTCCAGGGATCTTTGAGAGAGTGCAGCACAACTTCGTTCATCATTGCCATGCATGCAATGAGAATGGCTGTCATCACTTTAAACATTTCCGACCAGCCACATTGTTGTTATGTTGCGTACAGTATGTATGTCTCTAACGCAATTAATATGCATTTCCGACCATTGGTTACATGTTTCAATATAATTGGTTGTGGAACCAATATCACCTGTATCAATTTGACCCAAAAGGTTTCATACAACTTGTATATATGTACATATGTATGTATATACATGGTGATTCCGTGATGATGGTGGAGAAGGATAAATGTATCATCTTGAGGTAAGAGACTCTGGTCCATAAACGAAAGAGTCGAAACTTACAAGCGGAACTTTTCCTGATACCGCTGGGAGTGAAATATATGTACCTGTACTGTTGTAGCTAAGATTGTAGGTAGGCATCTTTGAGAGATAGCAGTAAGGGCCACAACTAGAAAAATATATCTGGTGAACATGGGCTCTAAATTGCATGCCTTAAGAGCTATGAGCACTTGGCCAATAGAGGAGGTGTGTTTCACGGTAGAGAAGATGAACAAATGCTCATAGTTCCTCAGGTGTGCATTTTAAAGCCCATTCTTGATAAACATTTCTTTCTTGTTTTAATCGATACTACCACCTCTGAAAGGTATGTACCCTACTGTCTTAACAACAACAATACTGTTACATGTATTCGACTGTCGGAGGCACCAAACGATCTTCACTTCTAACTTTCGTCTCATACGTTTGCAGACCAGGGTCCCTTAACACAAATTAATGTATTTATCCTTCTTCATCATCCTAAAAACGTTTGTAACATCATCGTAAAGTCACTCTGTATGTACAAATACGTGCCCCAGCGCCTATAACTTCAATGTTCTATGGCATTGGCAGATGACATTTTCAGATACATGTTCTTATCCTCATTTTTGTTCCTCAAGACACCTTCTACATCCCCCTAAAGTTTTTCATGTAATTTTGAAACCACACAGGAGGTGTTGTTATCTTGGATTGTGGAGTAAATGCTAACAACCTTAAATCATGAAAACACATTTTGCTTTGTCTAATAATAATAGGAAGAAGTAAGTGGAGTTTGCAGAAGAAAAATGGTATGAAACACTTTACACATTAACTTATTGTGATTGTGCCTATTGTGCTGCACATATTTGTCCACAGGAACAGGAGTCTTGCGACCATAGTCATGTTCATAGACATATCAAAGACCTATCTACAATTTTTTGCTGGATGAGGACATAGACTCAACACGCAATAAATTTCAGAAGAAATTTTTTGTAGGTACTAGAGGGTGATTTTTCCCACCACGTATAAACTGTAGAGATTGATCGATGAGAGGACACAGAACAAAGAAGATCTAATGAACTTATGTCTGGAAGTGCATGGCTTTCATGCTAGAGGCCATTTATTCAGTAATACTTTTGTTACAGAGGCTGGAGTCGAAATTGCGCTGTACCATGCAGCCATAGTTACAGTATGCATGGTTTCCTCCTAGAGGGTGGTATGGTTTCTCATACCTCATGCCCTAGTGCCCTTTCCTGTCATAGTAATTGACAATGTGCTGATTCACTTTCATTGCTGACTCACCTTGTAGAGGATGTGATGAAGCGTTGCACACAATGGTTCCACACTCTAATCGAGAGCTTCCTGGTGTGGTTTTTACTTACTGAAAGGCAAATAGAAGTGGGCAGCAGGCAGCAAGGTTATATCAAAAGACCTACCCCACAGGCAACAACCACAGCATTCAATGTTTGCAACAGTATTTCACCATTTGTTTGAGAAAGAGTCGTTTCAGGAAGCAGGAAATCATGAAGAACATACCCAAAATGTTCAGACACCAGACTTAGAGGACAATGTGATTAACACTGCAGAAGGCGACTACCATGTCAGTAACAGCCAGTTGGCCTGCCAGTACAGGGTAAGCCAGACGACTGTATGCAAAATTCTCCATGACAAATATTACTATGCTTATCACTTATAGTGTGTGCAGAGCTTACTAGCGACAGACTTTCCACACTGGGAGCAGTTTTGTCACTGGTTTCAGGAAACCACAATTCCAAGATTTATATCATCCATCCTATTCACGGATGTGGCCACTTTTATGTGGAATGATATCTTCAACTTTCATAGCAGTCATCTGTGGGATAGTATGCAGAACCCTCATGGTATGGTGACAGCGAATCATCAGCATCAGTGCAGCCAGAATGTGTGGGCTGGGTTCATTGGTGATGATATTTTGGGACCAGTCTTCCTTCCACATCGCCTAACAGGGCAGAACTATCGGTGTTGTTTATGGGTGACTTTGCCTCCCCTGCTGGTAACGTCCGTATGCATCTTAATCATGTCTTCCTTGGTTGATGGATCAGATGATGGGACTGAGTTGCATGGCCTGCTCATTCGTCGGATCTCAACCTGTGCGATTTCTGGCTATGGGACCATCTCTAGAATATCATGTATGTAGAGCCCATTCTAGATGTGGAGACACTGGATCAGCGTATTCATGCTGCCTTTTACACTGTTCGGATGCAGCCTTGGCTGATGTGAACATGTGAGACAGAACGTGCTACATACGTGTGTTGCACATGGAAACCATCTTCAACACATACTGTAACTGTGGCTACATGTTGCAGCATGTCTCTGAAACAATGTATGATTGAATAAACGGTCTCTAGCATGGAAAACACGCATTTCTGAACAAAAGTTCATTAGACCTTTTCTGTTCCATATCCTCTCATCAATCAGTCTCTAGAGTTTGAACTCGGTGGAAAAACTCATGCTGTATGAGTCAGAACAAAGACATATTAATTACAGTAAGGGATGCAGCTAATATTAGTCGTCAGCAATCTGTAATGGTTGCTAGTTCTAAAGTGTCAAGTGCATTCTCATTTGAACAGTATGTGACTATGAAGGATAAATGAGGTAAGTCTCTATGATAAACCACCAACTGAACGGTTAAGTCTCTCCGACATTGAAAATGTGTTAACTACTTAGGCTCTCTCTCCAACATTGGACCTCTTAAGTCTCATGTTATACACTGACCATGCAGAATATTATGAGAACCTACCTAATAGCTGGTATGTCCACCTTTGACGTGGATAACAGTGCCGACAAGACATGGCATGGAAACAATGAGATCTTGTAGCTTGCTGGAGGCAGTTAGCACTATATGTGCATGCACAAGTAACCTAATTTGCGTAAATCCCAGAGAGGGGGTGTGTTCGATCATGTTCACATCTGGCGAGTTGAGCGTCCAGCACATCAATTGGAACCCACCACTGTGTTTCTCAAACCACTCCATCACACTCCCAGCCATTCAACATGTCATATTATCTTGTTGAAAAATGTCACTGCCTTTCGGAAACATGGTCGTTATGACGTGGTTTATGTGGTCTGCAAGCAGTGTATGATATTTCTTGAGTATCAAGATTCTTGTATGAGCCCTGCAGGACTCATACATGCCCACGTGAATGTTTCCCAGAGGATAACGGAGCCTCCACCAGCTTGTCTCCACCCCACAGTATAGGTATCAAGGAGCTGTTCCCCTGGAGGACAACGGAATTGTGCCTTCCCATCAGCAAGATGAAGAAGGTTTCGCGATTCATCAGCCCGTCCAACAATATCACTGTGTCAATGTCCAGCGCTGATGGTCATGTGCCTGTTTCACTCATGGTTGCCAATTGTATTGTGTTAACATTGGCACATCCATGGCTTGTTGGTTGCAGACGGCCATCGTTAGGTGTATTCAGTGCACTGTGTTTTCAGACACACTTGTACTCTGCCCAGCATTAAAACCTGATGTTGGTTTCACCACAGTTCACCATGTGTACTGTTTTACCAGTTTGCCCAGTCTATGATGTCTGACATCTGTAATGCGGGGTGGCTGCTCGACTCCATGACATCTAGATGTCATTTCACCTTGATGTTGCCACTTTTTGAAGACACTCACCACAACACTCCTTGAACGCCCAACAAGTCATGCAGTTTCTGAAATGCCCAAGACAGCCCTTCACACCATATCAATCTGCCGTTGTTCAAACTTAGACTGCACGCCTTCCATATTCTACACACAGACACCGCACACTCTCTGATACTACAAGCACTGTGCATGTGTCTGACTAACACTCATTCCATGCCAGATGATGCAGCTATCACCTGGATGGATTTATACTGATAGTAGGTCGGTCATAATGTTCTGGCTGATCAGTGTATGTGTATGACGTAATAAAACACATTAAAACTTGTGAAAAATTATTATTTACCATTATATATTTTTGGTAAAGTTTTACGCATTGTTAATATGCGTTTTGTTTCTTATGAACTTTGTGAAATAAATCACCATCTTTAAAAAGCGTTGTCATTCCCTTTTTTCTACATCAAGGCTAATCATCACTCTGCAATACTTTCCTAATAATTGTTTTTTATATGCTTTAAATTCAGCTTGTATTTCACGCAATCCAACTGGAACACTAACAGGCTTAGGAATGCACTCTGTAAACTTCATTTGTGTGGTATTTCTGCATATAGGAGTAATACTAGCAGACTTAAGTGTAGTACACATACAAACACATGCACTTATACACACATTTAACTCCTCGTTGTCATAATGAATTTCGTGGTGCAATAGATGCTCAACAGTGTCATTACAGAGCAGTTGCACATACCTTCACCGTAGACTGTGTCTCTCAGTAGTGATCCATACCAGACCGTACAGGCTATAAAGGTTTGTGACATTGGGACACTTTAAATATAAACTGAATTGGATCTTGAGATGTTAACCTTATCATGTCTCCCCCAAACATGTTGACAATGGATGGGGTATTGCTGCTGAAGTTATTGATATCTCAAGGAAATAGTGTGTACTCTATGTCTGTTCAATCCTCGAAGCACTTCATCTCGCTGCACAGTTGATCTCACTCCATATCACTGATCTGCACCTTTGTATCGTGCCATACATTGTATATTTCGACTGTAACTTCAAGGTATATGTTAGGTGCTATACCAACATTAGCATGCTTTGATCTGGTGGCAGTCAATTGGAAAATGGTGCAGAATTACAGCACTCTTTAATGACTGAGCTGTGGCTTGATGACTGGTGCAGCTGTTGAACATAGTGGGAGCAAAAGGTCTGGAAACAGTTCTGTGTTCCGCTCCACTATAGTGATGGAGGCGATGGATATAGTGGAAACTCGAAGTCTTGAAACTGTTCCCAATGTTGGTTTGACTTCTAGTCAAGTGGATTGTGGTCTGCATCAGTGAGATTGTCTGCATGCTGTCTTGATTTCTGCTGCTGATCAAATGCACTTTATTTCCACTTCAACACATTAGGAGCTGCATCAGAGAGTACGTCTGCATGCCAGCTGATGCCTGCTCCTACTGATGCTGCTGCTCAAAGGTATCACTCACTGAGGAAGAAATAAGAGGAAATCATGAACAAGAATACATACACATACACGCATAACAAACAATAAACACTGAGAGATGGGAACGGTTTAATACTGCAGTTGTATGACCTTCCTCGTTAGGATAACTACATTGTGAGATCGGTAGTATGGATATATGTAGCATGACCACATATTATTCATCAATGTAAACAGATTCTTGTTGCTTTGCTGTCATCTCTGATAGGACTAAAAAAACCAATACGTTTTCTGCACCGATTTTGGACACAAATTTAACAGTTTACTACTGGAAATAGCCTACATTACATTTAGCTACTTACACTATCATGAAACAACTTGCAAATTATGCTAATAAACAATTTCTACGTGCAGTGTGCCATGCTATTTCTGAACCATACTTACAGCACGGAACTACTGCTTGGATCAACTCCAGCAGCAATAACAATAAAAGGATTTATTGCAAAAAAGACCATTAGGATCATCTTGAATTAAAAAAAAAAGAAACTGACTCATCAGGGCTGCCTACAATAATCTAAAACTATTGATCATCCATATATATATATATGTATATATATATATATATGTGTGTGTGTGTGTGTGTGTGTGTGTGTGTGTGTGTGTGTGCGTGTGTGTGTATGTATGTATGTATATATATAACAATTTCATAAAACAAAGTTAATACTGGTACATTACAAGAAGAAAATGCAGATGTTCATTAGTATCACAAAAAATAAAGGCGTTCTGAGAAACGTGCCACAAAAACTGAGAGCTGGTGAGAATGGTCCTTGATACTCGGCTGCATAAGCAGTAAAGCAGCTTCCTGAGAGTCTCCAGGGCGGTATGAGTGAAAAGACATTCCAGAAACATGTAAAGTATACTTTAATAGGAAAAAATTTTTATAGTGTAGACAATGGGGGATATTATTACCTGTATGCATCACTTTAGTATAATTTATACATCTGATGTTTTTGGCTGTATGATCTTAGTTAAAGAATATATAAATAACTTTATGGCCTAAATACTAAACGAGAGCAAAATGTATGCAAATACTATCATTATCACCAATTCGATGTTTTATGATGTGATACGTAGGATAAGTATTTTATGATATTAGATTAAGGTGACTTGTACTACATTACAAGCACACACAATGTACATAATATATTGACATGGGACCAAACAAAAATAGATAAGTCAAACATTTTGAACTTAGTATCCCATTAATGCTCTGAAGAACAAATCTTACTCAGCAGGACTAGTCTAATATTTATACAAACCAAACCAATCTTACATTAAACGTAGTTTCAGATGAAATGTAATTACATGTTTAAGTTAGTTAAATTACTGCTTAACAACATTCTTTACAGTCATTTCAATAAAAGTATAAATAAAATGCATCTTACACATCATTTTCGAAGTAGATGACGCTTCTGGCACATTTATCTACATTGGTGGTTTCGTCTTTATTCCTTTAGGCGCTTATTACGGAGAAAAATCGAAAATTGATGGTACAGCATGTGACTTCAGTTTCCTTCCAATACCAAAGGCCTCAAAATTAAAACATTCTAGAGAAAAATGTTTGCTACATAGCATAGCGTCAAAATTCTCCCCTTTCAAAGTGAGGGTCCAAACATTTCTCCTTCATCATGTTCAGGAAAACTGTGTTTATTACTAAATTGGTTCCAGGAAACCAGTCTGTAATGTGGGTAGTACACTTTTTGATCTCATGCAGTAATAATTCTCTGGTCCTCCCTTTTATTATGACACTTGTGTCATATGTCAATTTTATGTAATTATGCTGTGGACTGGTCGGTTTCAAGTCATTTGCAAAGAGTAGAAACAGAATTTGTCCTAGAATGGAGCCTTGTTGTACACTATACCTAGTGCTCTGCTTTTCTGAGCAGTAGGACTTTATCTTGTTCCGTTCTTAGATAGCAAGTTCAACTACTTGCTCTCTGTTTTGGAGATATGATTTGATACATTCGTAGGTTTGGCCCCTAATACTTACAGATTCAAGTTTCTTAAGCAAGATGATGTGATTGATGACATTGAACGCTTTAGAGAGGTCTATAAATATGGTTGAGATATACTCTTTGCTGTCTATAGCATTTAAGTCTTCATTTAGGAATGCGAAAATAGCAGTCTCAGTAGCTTTAGACTTTCAGGATCTGTGTTGTGTATTTGAGAAGTAATTTTATTCTATGAAATTGATTAGTCTTTTATAATAAGAGTTTTGCAGTTATTTTGGTAAAACCAGATAATAGAGAAATAGGCCTGTAGTTTGATGCTTCTGTTTTTATCTAGTTCTTGAACAGAGGTTTTACTTTTGCTGTCTTCAATTTTTCTGGGAACACTCCCTTTTCATAGAGAACTGTTGCAGATGTCGACAAGGGGCCTGGCTATGAGGTGAGCATATTTTTTCAATGTGTAGTCAGGGATATTGTCAGTATCAACTGAGAATTTTGCTTCAGTTCTTTGATTATAGCAAGTTCTTTCTTTTCACTGGTTTGGTACCGATAAATAGATTTATTATTTATAGCACATCTGGATTGATTTCTGGGAGTACACTGTAAATTTTGATTTATAAGATGTTCAGGTATCTATGTAAAGCAGGAATTAAATTTATTTACAATTTTTGTAGGTACAGTTATCACAGCTGACTTCTCCATTAGGCAGTTAATATTATGAAAATCTGTTGTTCTGCTGCTGTTTCCTTCCTTACAATATTCCATATGGCTTTCATGTTATTGGTGGAATTTTTTATGTATGTGTCATTTGCCATTATTTTTGTTGTTTGACAACATTTTTGAAGATCTTTTTATAGGTTTGGTGATAAGCATCAAATTCTGGTGACGTGAGCTGTTTGGACAGTCTGGGTAGTAATCTTTTTTTGTTTGAGGATACCAGAATACGAGAAGTGATCGACTTATTTTTTGTTTTCCTCTGTATGTTTTCCTCTGTGTCGGACAGAAGCTGAATTGAAAATAGTAGGAAACATTACTAATAAAGTTATTATATTTTCCATCTGTGAGCATGTAGTTATAAAAATCTTTAAAGTTTTCTTTGCACAAGAAGTGGAGAAAGTAATTTATATTTGCATTACTGTATTCTCTACTGGTTGTAGTTAGGCAGTGTTTAAATTGCAGCTCAGTTTCTGTAATAAGAAAGAGTTTTTTATCTGTGTGATCCCAAAGCCTGTGCTTAGTGTTTTTATTTTATGGTTCATTTCTACATTTACAAATATCTGATTAATGTTGGTAGACAAAGTCTTTGTAATACGAGTTGCTGTTTCTACAGGAGATTTCACGTTGAATATTTGCAAGAGATTTAGTTATTCATTCTTTTCTTTGGTGTCCTTTGCAAAGTCTACATTAAAATAACAACATACAATAACTCTTCTGTTTCTTTGTGTTAGTCTGTTGAGTGAATATTCCAGACTTCTTAGGAATGTATTTATGCCACCAGTTGGAGCTCTGTATAAAGAAATAATGGCTAGTTTAGTGTCCACTATCTCAACTCCTGATAGTTCTACATCTTTTTCCTACATTATCTTAAAAGGAAATTTTATATTTGCAAAGTTTATATTATTTCTTACGAATATACAACTGCCACCATGTTTAAGAATTTTTCTACAGAAATAACAACCTAGACACCGAAGCTGAATATTCTACACTTACGATAAACTGAACATATTCTAGAAGTCGCTTGCAAATACGTATACACTTCGGAAGCAATCACAGAAGCTCGGTTTCCTCAACCTTCCTGCCCTGAGTCGCTTGACTCAGATGCTGGTCTCCATAGGGTAGTGTTAGACACACGATTTATTCTCGCAGGTTGCGTCAAAATGACCTATACAAGTTAAGGGATGCGACTTGCCGGCTGCTACCGAGTTTTATGCGCGAATCGTGTTTGATGCAATTTGGTCTACTAACATCTTCACTTTCAGAAACTGAGTTCACAGACGCAACAAAACTGTAGCCACAATTGGTGGCGTAATACAGTTGTAATGCAATTGCATGTGTGAACGTTCAGTTATCAGTGGCGCAACTTAAGAGACGGAACTTCTGTAATGCCACAAAAAGTTCAACTTGGTTGTACTTTGTTGCGCCACTTTCCTTCCACCGCTAATCATAGCGGTATTTTCGAAACACGAGCATTCTGTTGCAGTTATCGTGGAGTAATCGCTGCTGTACTCCATTCGATTTCAGTGTTTTCTCATTTTATTACTGGTAGCGAGGAATACTTCCGCAGTCTCTGAAATTACAAGAACAGCAACATATGTTTGATTTTCTGCAGCAGTGTGAGTGTTTGGGGGGTAGGGACAATATTTTGAAACCAAACTACATCTTAAAAGATTTTTGGATGAATAAATAAACAAACTTAATGCATGTAACCAAAAAAGCGAGTCGTACCCTTCATGATTTGGGAGATCAAGCATTGTATAAACTGTGGATTACATACAGCAAATAGCTTCCGAGTGTGACGTGGCAGCCGTTAAATTAAAATTGCTTATTCGAAAAGCCTGTACCAACGAATGCAATAATTTTCTCAAATCGCAAAGGAGTTCAGTGTCTGCAGATGATAATTACATGCCATTTGTTCGTTACTTTGCCAATGCAAACAGCATGTTCGTCTGCAAGTGTTATTCCTTTTATAAATTTGTTTGTGGCCTCTGATTTATCTCTGTGCGAAATTAGTTTTCGGATTCAACATTTGGGTTTTGTCTTCCACGTATTTAACTCTTTTCACATCTCCAATACTATAACCTGCAGTATAACATTCATACCCGTCCATATGATTTCAATTGACGCTATACTGAAAGCTGTGCAACAATGTAGAATTTCTGGTGTCCTGTGTGAACTGTAGCTCACGATGCGACTACAGAAGGCAACAAGCTGTGGCGCCACGTCAGTTCCGTGTATGACCCCTGCTTTATTGTCCCAGCATTTTTTTAAATCTATGAATATATTCTGCCACCAACTACGATTAAGTTCATTTTTCGTGTATTGGTGATATTCATTCGTTATGTTTCCGATGTGAGATGCTGCGTTGCTCTGTTACCTAAACTCCATTGTATAAACATGGAATATTGTAATTAATGATCATTCTTTAGATGCTTAATGGCAAATCTGTTTCTAAATTCTCCATTTATATACACTGATGGGGAAAAAAACGCAACACAAAAAGTAATTAATATAGAGTAATAATATTTCGGCCCCTGTTTGTTTAGGTAACATATTTCAGTGATTAACATTGCAAGATCACAGGTTAATTTAAGTGTGGGATAAGCCACTGCAAATGCAAAGGCTACTATGTTAACCAGTGTAACCGCCAGAATACTGGATGCAAGCATGCAAACGCACATGCATCGTGTTGTGCAAATGATGGATATCAGTTTATGGGATGGAGTTACATGTTTGTTCATTTGGTCGGTCAATACAGGGGCAGCTAACGCTCATTGTGGTTGATACTGGTGTCGTTGATGAGGTCTCATATGTCATCCTTGGATGGCGAGTATACCACGGAATGCTGTTCATGAATGGCAGCACAACATGTCAAATCATCAGACTGACATACAGTTTTGCAGCAAGGGTGCGTGAGATAACCACGAGAATGCTCCTGCTGTTATACAAAATCACACCGCAGACCATAACTCCAGGTGTAGGTCCAGTGGGTCTAGCATGGACACAGGTTTGGTGCAGGCTCTCAACTGGCCTCCTCCTAACCAACACACAGCCATCAATGGCACCTAGGCAGAATCAGCTTTAATCAGAGAACACAACAGACCCCCACCCTGCACTCCAATGATCTCTTGCTTTACACCATTGATGTAGCAAATGATGGCGATTTGGGGTCAGTGGAATGCATGCTACAGAGTGTCCGGCTCAGAGCCAGTAACCAGTTTGTAGCAGTTCGTTTTGTCAGCTTGGTGCCAACAGCTGCTCAGATTGCTGCTGCAGATTCAGAATGATGCAAAACAGCTCTACGCCAAACATGATGGTCTTCCCTCTTGGTAGTGACATGTGGCTATCCAGAGTGCCCTCTTCATGCACTGTAGATTCTCGAGGCCACCGCTGCCAGCAGTCATGTACAGTGGCTATCGCAGAAGGAACATCCAGCTTCTTGTAGCCTTGTTACCCGGCCTCGTTTGAACTCAATGAGGTGATGTGATGGCGTCTTTGCGGCCTTAAAGGCGTCCTTGATTGACATCAACTCACCACTTACAGTATCAAAGGTCACGACCGTTGCAGCATGTATTTAAAGCAAACCTGATTTGCATCCTCACAGTAGCGGTGGCGCCACTACCGCCTCTCTTCTGCGACTGGTACTAAATTTGAATAAACATCATTTTCTAGATGAAGGAACATGTCTACCAAATTTCGTTTATGTCATAGATCTCCTTCCTGGTGTTGCGATTTTTTTCCGTCAGTGTATTACAGTAAAAGCAACTGAACATCGCAGCAGTTCACACATAAACGCCATCTCGAATAAATGGCAAAATGCATGGAAGACATACATGAAAATGGGACTCAATCCCCAGAAAGCATCGTGCAAAAGATAGATAAAGAGCAAATAGTGCCTGGCAGCAGAAAGTTATTTTGCAAACGTACCCATTATTAAGTTTATGCAACATCAGATAATACAAATATTTTTCTGAAATCATTATTTTATGAACTTCTTATATGAAAGATTTCATTTGAAAACAGAAACATTGCAGATTTGCAACTGAGACATTCACGATTATAAATTTTAAAAGTGAACGAGATGAGAATTGAAGGCAGTTATATTAAGTAATTCTACTGTAGATCTATATAGCCTGTATGAATTTTACTGTCGACTGGAAATCAATGTTCTTATTTCTAGCGGGCTTAAAATTTTGTAATGCAGAGAGATGTGACTGAATTTGACAATCTAATGTTGAGCCTCTGGTTTCTTTTATGTAGAACATTTATACAGGCTTATGAGATAAAACTCATCTTTGTTTCTAGTATTTTTGGGCAGGTCAAAGTTAATACTTTGAGTCTTGTACCCTCATTATCGATTTACAGACGTACATAATTATAATAGTTAGTATCTCAGACTTAAGGATACAAGTCACGTTTGAGTCTCTTGGTTTTGCACCAAAAATTATAGTAATAAACCTCGCACCTAGTGAGTACATGGGTGGCAACCACGGGGCCCCAAGCTGAGTCCTGGCATTGCTTCCACTTACTTATGCCAGGCTCCTCACTTTTATCTTTCCTGTCTGGCCATCCTCGGCCAACTCTCGTTTTTTCTGACCGTGACGCTGTTAGGTTTCGAGGGCTAAGCGTCTTTCTTTTCCCAATCCTATACTTCATCTGTTACCAGGCAGCATCAGGCACCAGTATCGAAGTGATGCACAGAGCAAATGATGCTTCAGATGGGTCAAGATCGAAGACTCGTGGGCGAAACCAACCATAGTCTGGTTCTTCGGCCATGATACTGCAATGTGGAAAGGAAATGGAAAGACTGCCACATTATTATATTTCCTGAACGTTGGAAGATGGAGGATAATGATGGCGTTTCATGGAGTAAAATATTCCGGAGATAAACTACTCCCCCATTCGGATCTCTGTGTGGGGAGTATTTCAGGTGGTACCATCAAAATAGATGAACATTTTAATTTCCGGATTGGGACATGGAACGTGAGAACACTTCAAAGAGCAGGAAAACTGGAAAATCTCAAGAGAGAAATGGACAAACGTGAAGTGAGGTGGGCTGATAGTTGTGAAATAGTATCAGGTAATTACACGATGTTTTATTCTGGTGGTAAAAGTTTCGAACGTGGTGTAGCAATAGTGTTGGGAAATGAATTAGTGCAAAGTGTGAATAAAGTTGTGTGTCATAGTGACCGTTTAATGTTTGTGAAAATAAGTGCAAAACCAGTAGACATTCTAATAGTCCAAATGTGCATGCCAACATCAGATCACGATGATGAAGAAGTGGAGAAAATGTATGATGAAATAGAAGACATCATTCAGTCTGAAGGAACAGGAAAAGTAAATACCAAAATCATGGGTGACTGGAATAGTTTGGTTGGACAAGGCAATGCAGCAAACATTGTTGGACAATATGGATTAGGAAAAAGAAACAGCAGAGGAGGAATGCTAGTAGAATTCTGTCACTGAAATAATTTGGTGGTGATGAACACTTGGTTCAAGAAAAGGAAGAGTAAACTGTACACGTGGAAGAGCCCAGGAGATTTGAACATATATCAGATAGACTACATACTCGTCAAACAGAGGTTTAGGGGCAGTGTGAAGGACGCCAAGATTATGCCGGCTGCCGACATCGACACAGATCACAACCTTTGTGTTGCAGATATCAGCACAAGGCTGAAAAAGATCCGACAGCATGCGAGGAGAAAACAGAGAGGGCACGTGGGAAAGTTATAAAAGAATAACGTGGCAGTAAGAGAATCGTTAGAGAAAAAATTTAACGAAGTGAGACACAAAAATACAAGTGCAAGTGCGGAAGATCAGTGGCAAAATGTTAAAATGGTATTGTTAAATACTCTGAAGAGTGAAGTTGGTAGGGAAACAAAGAGAGCGAGAAAACTCTGGATCACCAATGAGATGCTGGAGAAGATGGAGGAAAGGAGGAAGTGTAAAAATGTTAATGAAGAAGAATGCAGAAGACTTAACAACGTCCTCAGGAGGGAAACAAAGCAAAGGAAAAGTACTTAGAAGAAATGTGTGACGAAATAGAAGAACTACAAAGAAGAGGAAGGTACGACCTCATGTACCAGAAAACGAAGAAATTGGGAGAAGGAGAGAACAAAAGTGTAAGGACGTTCTGAATAGAAGATTCTAGAGGACAAGTGGTTACTGAACAAGTGGAAGTGCTGAAAACATGGGAAGAATATATAAGGAAACTATATGATACAGAACATCGCCCAGATGACATCGACATTGACGAAGTTGAAAAAGGGCCCAGTATACTGACAAGGGAAGTAGAGAAGGCGATAAAGGACATGAAGAGTAGGAAAGCTACAGGGGATGACGACATACCAGTGGATTTGCTTAAAGAAATCGGAAATGAAAGTTGGAAAGTTCTGACACAACTCATAAACAAAATCTATGAAACTGGAGAATGGCCTGAAGACTTTTTGGACGTCACAATGGTTACTCTTGAGAAGAAAAGGCAAACCAAGAAGTGTAGCGATTATAGAACAATTAGTCTGATATGGCATGTGGTAAACATCATTGCAAGAATACTAAATAGATGGTTGGAAAAAAAATTGAAGAAGTGGTGGGAGAAGACCAGTTCGGCTTCAGGAAAGGAAGAGGGACCAGAGACGCCATTGGCATGATGAGGATATTGTCAGAGAGAGTTTTGGCCGTTAATGAAGAAGTTTGCGCTTGTTTTATAGACTGGCAGAAGGCCTTCGACAGAGTCAATTGGAATATATTGATGAACATGTTTAAGGAAATAGGAATCAACTGAAGAGATCGGAGACTTGTAAGGAACTTGTACCTGGGAAAAGGGGAAACGGTACGACTGAACTATGGAGAAACGAACAGTGTGGAAATAGGAAGGGGAGTGAGACAAGGCTGTTGTCTGTCGCCAAGTCTCTTCAACCTGTATGGAGAAATGCTGCTGAGAGAAGCGCTGAAAGGATGCGGAAACTTCAAAGTAGGAGGATGTCTCATCAGCACCATCAAGTATGCAGACAACCTGGTAGTGCTTGCCAAAAATCAGGTACAGCTGCAACACATGATGAACAATTTGGTGGAAACGGGAAGAAAATACGGCATGGAAATCAACATCAATTAATCTAAAGTGATGCACATATCAAAACGTGAGAAACGCTTGAAGATAACTGTTGACAATCGGGAACTGGAAAATGTGAATCATTTCAAGTACCTGGGAAGTTTTATCACGAAGGATGCCCACTGCAGCAACGAAATCCGAGCAAGAATCGCCATGTCCAAAGCTGCTTTCAGCAAGAAGAGGACTCTGCTGACCAGTAACTTGAGTTTGGCATTGAGGAAAAAACTGACAAAGTGCTACATTTGGAGCATGTATGGAGCAGAGCCTCCCCCCGTGAACCATGGACCTTGCCGTTGGTGGGGAGGCTTGCATGCCTTAGCGATACAGATAGCCATACCGTAGGTGCAACCACAACGGAGGGGTATCTGTTCAGAGGCCAGACAAACGTATGGTTCCTGAAGAGGGGCAGCAGCCTTTTCAGTAGTTGCAGGGGCAACAGTCTGGATGATTGACTGATCTGGCCTTGTAACAATAACCAAAACGGCCTTGCTGTGCTGGTACTGCGAACGGCTGAAAGTAAGGGGAAACTACGGCCGTAGTTTTTCCCGAGGGCATGCAGCTTTACTGTATGATTAAATGATGATGGCATCCTCTTGGGTAAAATATTCTGGAGGTAAAATATTCTGGAGGTAAAATAGTCCCCCATTCGGATCTCCGGGCAGGGACTACTCAAGAGGATGTCGTTATCAGGAGAAAGAAAACTGGCGTTCTATGGATCGGAGCGTGGAACGTCAGATCCCTTAATTGGGCAGGTAGGTTAGAAAATTTAAAAAGGGAAATGGATAGGTTAAAGTTAGATATAGTCGGAATTAGTGAAGTTCGGTTAGCAGGTGGAACAAGACTTCTGGTCAGGTGACTACAGGGTTATAAACACAAAATCAAATAGGGGTAATGCATGATTAGGTTTAATAATGAATTAAACAATAGGAATGCGGGTAAGCTACTACAAACAGCATAGTGAACGCATTATTGTGGCCAAGATCGATACGAAGCCCTCACCTACTACAGTAGTACAAGTTTATATGCCAACTAGCTCTGCAGATGACGAAGAAATTGAAGAAATGTATGATGAAATAAAAGAAATTATTGAGATAGTGCAGGGTGACGAAAATTTAACAGTCATGGGTGACTGGAATTCGGTAGTAGGAAAAGGTAGTAGGTGAATATGGATTGGGGCTAAGAAATGAAAGAGGAAGCCACCTGGTAGAATTTTGCACAGAGCACAACTTAATCACAGCTAACACTTGGTTCAAGAATCATAAAAGAAGGCTGTGTACATGGAAGAAGCCGGAAGATACTGACAGGTTTAAGATAGATTATATAATGGTAAGACAGAGATTTAGGAACCAGGTTTTAAATTGTGAGACATTTCCAGGGGCAGATATGGACACTGACCACAATCTATTGGTTATGACCTGTAGATTAAAACTGAAGAAACTGCAAAAAGGTGGAAATTTAAGGAGATGGGACCTGGATAAACTAAAAGAACCAGAGGTTGTACAGAGTTTCAGGGGAGCATAAGGGAGCAATTGACAAGAATGGGGGAAAGAAATACAGTAGAAGAAGAATGGGTAGCTCTGAGGGATGAAGCAGTGAAGGCAGCAGAGGATCAAGTAGGTAAAAAGACGAGGGCTAGTAGAAATCCTCAGGTAACAGAAGAAATATTGAATTTAATTGATGATAGGAGAAAACATAAAAATGCAGTAAATGAAGCAGGCAAAAAGGAATACATACGTCTCAAAAATGAGATCGACAGGAAGTGCAAAATGGCTTAGCAGGAATTGATAGAGGACAAATGTAAGGATGTAGAGGCTTATCTCACTAGAGGTAAGATAGAAACTGCCTACAGGAAAAATAAAGAGACCTTTGGAGATAAGAGAACCACTTGTATGAACATCAAGAGCTCAGATGGAAACCCAGTTCTAAGCAAATAAGGGAAAGCAGAAAGGTGGAAGGAGTATATAGAGGGTCTATACAAGGGCGATGTACTTGAGGACAATATTATGGAAATGGAAGAGGATGTAGATAAAGATGAAATGGGAGATAAGATACTGCGTGAAGAGTTTGACAGAGCACCGAAAGACCTGAGTCGAAACAAGGCCCCCGGAGTAGACAACATTCCATTGGAACTACTGACGGCCTTGGGAGAGCCAGTCCTGACAAAACTCTACTATCTGGTGAGCAAGATGTATGAAACAGGCGAAATACCCTCAGAGTTCAAGAAGAATATAATAATTCCAATCCCAAAGAAAGCAGGTGTTGACAGATGTGAAAATTATCGAACTATCAGTTTAATAAGTCACAGCTGCAAAATACTAACGCGAATTCTTTACAGACGAATGGAAAAACTGGTAGAAGCCGACCTCGGGGAAGATCAGTTTGGATTCCATAGAAATGTTTGAAGGAGTTTTGCTATTTGGGGAGCAAAATAACTGATGATGGTCGAAATAGAGAGGATATAAAATGTAGACCGGCAATGGCAAGGAAAGCGTTTCTGAAGAAGACAAATTTGTTAACATCGAGTATAGATTTAAGTGTCAGGAAGTCATTTCTGAAAGTATTTGTAGGGAGTGTAACCATGTATGGAAGTGAAACATGGACGATAAATAGTTTGGACAAGAAGAGAATTGAAGCTTTCGAAATGTGGTGTTACAGAAGAATGCTGAAGATTAGATGGGTAGATCACATAACTAATGAGGAAGTATTGAATAGGATTGGGGAGAAGAGAAATTTGTGGCACAACTTGACAGTAGAAGGGATCAGTTGGTAGGACATGTTCTGAGGCATCAAGGGATCACCAATTTAGTATTGGAGGGCAGCGTGGAGGGTAAAAATCGTAGAGGGAGACCAAGAGATGACTACACTAAGCAGATTCAGAAGGATGTAGGCTGCAGTAGGTACTGGGAGATGATGAAGCTTGCACAGGATAGAGTAGCATGGAGAGCTGCATCAAACCAGTCTCAGGACTGAAGACCACAACAACAACAATGGAGCAGAGACATGGACCATGAGAAAGAAGGAGAAAAAATACTTAGAGAGCGTTCAAAAGTGGTGCTGGAGGAGAATGGAAAAGATCACGTGAACAGATCGCATAAAAAATGACGATGTACTGCGAAGAGCAGGAGAGAAGAGAAGCGAAGTATTCTGCGTACAATTCTTCAGAGGAACGCCAACTGGATTGGACATGTACTTAGACACGAGGGACTTTATACATGATGTCATCGAAGGGAAACTAAGAGGAAACGCAGGATGAGGAAGAAGAAGAATTCAACATCTGGATAACATGAAAGGTGGAAGGAGATACAACAGACTGAAGGAAGAAGCTGAAGACAGGGAACAGTGGAATCAGAAATTCTCTGTACGAAGACATCGACCTGCCACTATGCAGAATACTACATAATAATAATAATAATAATAATAATAATAAACCTTTCTACAACAGTAAAAGCTTGTAATGGTCTGCTTGTGTTGTGGCTCCCCATACTTCTGCATCATAGTTTATACAAGATGACACATATGCATGATATACTGTATTACAACAGTATGACTGGAATATGTGAGACTGTAATTACTGCAAATATATTTTATGACAATGTGCTTCCCAGCGAGTGAGTATCCATATCCCACTTAAATGTCTCCTGTATTGTTAGTCCCAGGAATTTTACAAAGTGGTCTTTAACTGCAATATTAGTTTCTGTGCACCAATTCATTACTTGGTCCTATACTGAGATGACTTCCACTACAGTGACTCTTACTGAGACTGGAACATGGAGTTCTGTGTACTCTAATAACTATAATATCGTGCCTTCCTCATTTATAGTTCATTAAAGAAAGTCAATGAGACTTTCAACTATAAAGAACTCATACCCAGAGCATTGTAACTGTCGATAATGTTACAGGTCAGCTTATAAAGAAATGCAAGCAGATGCTGGGATCTTTATAGGCACAAATTAAGTCACAGACAAAACAAAGTAAAGAATGAGCCTATGCTCTAATAATAATATTAAATACAGTTTGACCTGTCACTAGCAGAAACATTGAAAATTTATCAGTTCACTAGTATGTCAACAGTTTACAGTGTAAGCTATTAAAATGGTTTCCATTTGTCATGAAGAAGTGCAAATGTAAACAAACTCCCTTCTTTGTTAATACATTATGATACCACCGTAGCATTGCAAGTAATTTGAGAAAATGTATAATGAGAAGTTACAAAAGAAACAGAAGATGCAGATTGGGGAAGTTATACATAATTTCTTTATGCATGTAAGGTTAAAACCTCTTAAAATGTCAAAAAGGCAGAGTGCGCCATGGGAACAAGAAGTATTGCATTCCTTACCAAAATATTAACAGTATCATCATATGTGTATAGCGAAATTGTATTTCTCAAAGCAAACAGTGGTTCTTTGTTATATCAGTGTGTGTATAACTGCAAAACATTATGTATGAATAGTTATCTAGATGAGGATGGCTTCAAATCAGTGAAAAAGGTCTGTTAATAAGCTGTGTTTGTCATATGCAAGAAACTAGTACTAAACAGAGTGTCCTATTCAGAAGTAGAGTGAAGCAGTAGGATCTACTCTCTTTCCAGTTTCGAGTTACAGATGATCATGTTTAGGAATTAGGGGTGCCGCAATTCAAATAGGCTGAGCTGAGTAGGCTACAATGCAATGATAATTTTTAACAAATGACTGTGGCTGGTGCCACCTCAGAAATTGCAACACATTGGTAAACAAACTATTGTTTGTGACAAGGAAGAATATAAACGTTATTGGAGCTTGTTTCAGTCGCAGCCACTTATAACATTAATAATAACGTCCTACAATCGGTTACAAATGCAAAGATTTAAAAAAAGACTGTAATGAGATCTGAACCTATGTCATACTACCGTCCATTTCATACATTTATCACTCTAACAACAATACCACAGTGGCTTCACATATAGCAGAACATAATTATTGTTCATATACATATACATTTATCACTCTAACAACAATACCACAGTGGCTTCACACATAGCAGAACATAATTATTGTTCATATTACTTCTCCTGAAGACTTTCATGGCTGTTGCATCATTAAGTGACATTTAATGTGCCAAGGTAACATGTTTGGGATAAATTTTCAATGCGCCATTGCCCTGCAACAGCACACAAGTTACCAGTAGATGTTCAGGCCTATAAAATGGATGCCAATATCGCGTTTCCAAAGTTATTGATGACATGAGAAGAGCAAAGATGTATACTGTTCATTTTTGGAACACAACCTACGACTAGCTTAGAGACAGAAATAATGACACTTTCTTCAGGACCTGACCATCATTTTGCAGGACAATGCTCAAGCACATACAAGCTGTTACTAATTTGTTTGACTGATGAGGCTGCTAAATGCTATACCACCTACTGCACTCCCCTGACTTATGCTCTCATGAGTTCAACTCTATTGCTAAACTGAAGGAAACACTTCACGTCATTTGCTTCAGAAGTGCTACAAACTCGTCAGGCAATAGACCGCACTGCTCGAACTGTCAACACAACTGGCACTGCTAAGAGCAACCTATGACTTCCACAACACTGGCAATGGGTTATACACAATGTGGTGACTACTTTGAAGGTCAGTAAAATTTTTTACGAGCTGTACATAAATAGTTCCGACTATTAAAGTTACAACCATCGTATTTAAGAATAGCTGCACTATTTAAGAATATTTAGCTGCAAATCAGTAGGCAGCTGAACAAACAGCACAAAATTAAGTGTCAATAACAAGATAAAATACACAATCCAAAGCCCTCAGCATGTTCCAATAATCATTGTATTTTCCCTTTCCAAGAAGACAATTACTTTGCTAAACGTTGTGATGCTTGCCCCCTTCCTCAAACAGTTTGCGTGTGCACAGGGATTCAGAAATCGCAACTAAATTGCAGTGATCGAGCCTACTTCATTTTGAATGAGGTTCCTGTCTATTATCCTTGTTCATCACGAAAAACTGAGAGAAAAAGGAGAAACTAAAACATATTTTAGGTTTTGCTTCACAGTAATCCATTCACTGGAAAATGTAGCTGACTTATTTGGAAACCATTTGTGAAATAGTGATTGGACGTACATATACATTGTGCTCTATCATATCTCATAGTTTAGAAGCTAATTTTTTCTTAGAGAACATTCTTTACTGAAGAATATCAGAAATGTAGTAGTTATGCCTTATCATATAGACAAGGAAAAATCCCCCTTCGGCAACTGGAAGTTTTATTTGTTTGTATCAAAAATGTTTTGCCTGTTCATACTAGGCTTCTTCAGTCATCTATAACACAGTGGAAATTATTTTGTAATACATAGCTTCATAGGAGATATGTAGTTACTTTTGGCAGCTTATTTAAAGCGGTCACTACACTAAAGTGTGTATAGGTATGCATATTCAACTACAGAAATATGTAAACAGGTGGAATACGGCCCTTCGGTCGGCAACGCCAATATAAAAGACAACAAGTGTCTATCACAGTTGTTAGCTTGGTTACTGCTGCTACAATGACAAGTTATGAAGATGTACGTGAGTTTGAACGTGGTGTTACAGTCGACACACGAGCAATGGACACAGCATCTCTGAAGTAAGAATAAAGTGAGGATTTTCCCATATGACCATTTCACGAGTGTACTGTGAATATCAAGAATCCGATAAAGCATCAAATCTCTGACACCGCTGTGGCCAGAAAAAGATCCTGTAAGAATAAGCATGGGACCAACAACGACTGAAGAGAATCGTTCAACCTGACAGAAGTGCAACCCTTCCGAAAACTACTGCAGATTTCAATGCTGGGCCATCAACAAGTGTCAGCATATGAACCACTCCACAAAACATCATCGATATGGGCTTTCAGAGCTGGAGGCCAACTCATGTACCTTTGATGACTGCACGACACAAAGCTTTACACCTTGCCTGGACCAGTCAACACTGACACTGGACTACTGACGACTGAAAACATGCTGTCTGGTCAGAGGAGTCTCGTTTCAAATTGTATCAAGCAGATGGACGTGTATGGGTATGGAGACAAACTCATGAACCCATGGACCCTGCATGTCAGCAGGAGACTGTTCAAGTTCGTGGAGGCTCATTAATGACATGGGGCATGTGCAGTTGGAGTGATATGGGACCCCTGATATGTCTAGATATGACTCTGACAGGTGACATGTACATAAGCACCCTGTCTGATCACCTGCATTCATTCATGTCCATTGTGCATTCTGATGGGCAATTCCAGCAGGACAATGCGACACTCCACACGTCCACAATTGCTACAGTGTGACTCCATGAACACTCTTCTGAATTTAAACATTGGCCACGAAATCTCCCCAGACATGAACATTATTGAGGATATCTGGGATGCCTTGCATGTCCTGTTCAGAAGAGATCTCCACCACCTCATACTCTTACGGATTTAGGACAGCCCTGCAAGATTCATAATGCCAATTCCCACCCTCCCCCCCCCCCCCCCCAGCACTACTCCAGTCATTAGTCGAATCCATGCCACATTGTATTGTGGCTTTTCTGCGTGCTCACGGGGCCCTGCATGATATTAGGCAGGTGTACCAGTTTCTTTGGCTCTTCAGTGTAGTTTTGTTTTTTATACTTTACTCACACATTAATTTTATGTCATTTTCTTGTGTCAATGTGTTCTGAAAGTATCAGATGCACATTAGTAGAGGCTTCTTCCAATTGATATGTCACGTTCCATATTTTTCAGCATGTTATGTACTGTAGCACACTGCACAAGTTATCGCTCACATGCTTTAGAGCTGACAGGGGGTAAAGGGAACAGTGGAGGGTATGACCGTCAGTGTTTGTGTGTGTGTGAACATTTTGTTTCTGAAATTTATTAACGAAAACTATGAATTGTTAACGCAGTAATGTACAAAAGATGATTTTATGAAATACTGTACCTTGAATTGAACACTAAAGAAACCATAAATTCATGCCCAACTGAGGCTGTCGACAAATCTAGTTACAATATGAGGCAGATCTCCTAAAACCATAAATAACTTACAGAGATCTGCAATAACTTGTTAAAACAATGTGGAATTACTTTAAATATACATTGGGATTGGTTAAGTGATACATGTCATAAGATATACCTAGAATGAGTTTTAACTGAGTTGTACTGGATAACATGGTGAATTTCCTGATATACACAATTAAATTTCAACTTTCATAACTAATGGTTATGATTTTTCTTTAATTTGACTCTATACATGGTGGTTCAGGTGAGTCAGGAAACTAAATATTTTATGTAGGTTGTTTTAAAAGTAATACTGATCTCACTGTGTTGTTGATTGTTGACTGGGAGATTGCTGTTCATTCTTTTGATTTAGGCAAGTTTTGTGTGGTAATGAATCACTTCCTCAGTTTACACACATGCATTGGTGTCAAGTGGAAGCTATTCAATCCACGATGACATTTGCACAGAAGCAGAGGATCACATTATTCTGCAATTTGTGCATTGAGTTGCTCCACGAAAATTCCCTCATGTCCCTACTCCGTGGAAAACAGTAATTTAAGACACAGTGAAATATATTTCATGAAACAGACTGTGGTAAAGAAAGATATCAAAACTGTCAGCGTTATGTGTGAACACCAGAATTTATGGAACAAGTTCTGCAGTCTGCTGTTATTTTCTCGTAAATCACTTTATCGATTGTCTCGGTAGCTTGGAGACTCCTGTGCAACCTGCCACAGTGCTGCTAAATGTCTGAGGTTCCAGCCATAACCAGTTCAAGTAGTTCAAGAACTGCGTCCTTTGGATTCAGAATAGCATGTCCCCTATGGTCAGTGGTATAAGAGATTCACTCTTAACGACATGAATAACAAGTTGAACTGCATTTTTTTCAGTGATAAGGCATGCGTTCACGTAAACGGATATATTAAAAGCCAAAACACTCGCATTAGGGCTCCCAATATTCCTCAAACGTTGAATGAGACTCTACTTCATCCACAAAAAATTGGAGTGAGGTGTGTCATATCTAGACAGTGAATTGTTGGACCAACATTTTTAACACTATTATTACTTTAGTTATTTACACAGATATCATAAATCAATTTATAGCCATGCTTGAAGTGAATGAAGCTGGTTTCAACAAGATGATATAACATATTACACCTCCAATGAAACAAAGACAATGCTACCCAGTTTCTTCGATGATCAAATAACCTCTAAAAATCTGAGGCCCACACACTCAGAAAATCTGTCTTCCCCAGATTTCTTTTTTTGAAGCCACCTTAAGGAGAAGGTCTATTACAATAATACAAGAATGCCGGAGGACTTAAAAAATAACTTTAATGCTGCTGTAAGAGAAGTCACACTAGATGTATTAAACATCTGCAAACATGTCAGAAAGTCGATGTGTCTTTATTAGAAAATGAAAGACATTTCAGCATCTTATATTATAAAGGTATTTAAATGTATTAAATAGTAATGATAAAGAACATGATAAATACGTGTTTGGGTTCTGACATGTCTGAACCACCCTTTACGTTTTTGTGGCATTGAAAAGGACTTTCGAATGGAACTCATCAATATAACTTTTGTGGAACTTGATCAGATAGAAACAAGACACCAGCACCAAAACTACTGCCCCATCATCAGGAGAAGAGTCTCACAAAAACCTATGAAACTTTACCCAATATAAGCAATTTTTACACTCCTGGAAATTGAAATAAGAACACCGTGAATTCATTGTCCTAGGAAGGGGAAACTTTATTGACACATTCCTGGGGTCAGATACATCACATGATCACACTGAGAGAACCACAGGCACATAGACACAGGCAACAGAGCATGCACAATGTCGGCACTAGTACAGTGTATATCCACCTTTCGCAGCAATGCAGGCTGCTATTCTCCCATGGAGACGATCGTAGAGATGCTGGATGTAGTCCTGTGGAACGGCTTGCCATGCCATTTCCACCTGGCGCCTCAGTTGGACCAGCGTTCGTGCTGGACGTGCAGACTGCGTGAGACGACGCTTCATCCAGTCCCAAACATGCTCAATGGGGGATAGATCCGGAGATCTTGCTGGCCAGGGTAGTTGACTTACACCTTCTAGAGCACGTTGGGTGGCACGGGATACATGCGGACGAGCATTGTCCTGTTGGAACAGCAAGTTCCCTTGCCGGTCTAGGAATGGTAGAACGATGGGTTCGATGACGGTTTGGATGTACCGTGCACTATTCAGTGTCCCCTCGACGATCACTAGTGGTGTATGGCCAGTGTAGGAGATCGCTCCCCACACCATGATGCCGGGTGTTGGCCCTGTGTGCCTCGGTCGTATGCAGTCCTGATTGTGGCGCTCACCTGCACGGCGCCAAACACGCATACGACCATCATTGGCACCAAGGCAGAAGCGACTCTCATCGCTGAAGACGACACGTCTCCATTCGTCCCTCCATTCACGCCTGTCGCGACACCACTGGAGGCGGGCTGCACGATGTTGGGGCGTGAGCGGAAGACGGCCTAACGGTGTGCGGGACCGTAGCCCAGCTTCATGGAGACGGTTGCGAATGGTCCTCGCCGATACCTCAGGAGCAACAGTGTCCCTAATTTGCTGGGAAGTGGCGGTGCGGTCCCCTACGGCACTGCATAGGATCCTACGGTCTTGGCGTGCATCCGTGCGTCGCTGCGGTCCGGTCCCAGGTCGACGGTTCGTGCACCTTCCGCCGACCACTGGCGACAACATCGATGTACTGTGGAGACCTCACGCCCCACGTGTTGAGCAATTCGGCGGTACATCCACCCGGCCTCCCGCATGCCCACTATATGCCCTCGCTCAAAGTCCGTCAACTGCACATACGGTTCACGTCCACACTGTCGCGGCATGCTGCCAGTGTTAAAGACTGCGATGGAGCTCCATATGCCACGGCAAACTGGCTGACACTGACGGCGGCGGTGCACAAATGCTGCGCAGCTAGCGCCATTCGACGGCCAACACCGCGGTTCCTGGTGTGTCCGCTGTGCCGTGCGTGTGATCATTGCTTGTACAGCCCTCTCGCAGTGTCCGGAGCAAGTATGGTGGGTCTGACACACCGGTGACAATGTGTTCTTTTTTCCATTTCCAGGAGTGTATTATGACTGTCATATGTAATTAAGCTGTTGACTTTGAAAACTTATACATGTCATAAAGCGTATCCAGGAAATAGAGCACTTTGAATTCCATTTGGGATTATCACAGCATATGCCATTTAATGTCTTCTGAAGTCGACTGAGTTTCTTGTAGATTTATTGGTTTTAACTTTCCAACAGATAAAAGTGCAGACATAATAAGACAGGTGAGTGGGCATGGCATTTTCTTTTTTCTGAACGAATTGTGTAGAATGGGGTGGTGGAGGGGGGAGGGAGGACATCCAACATGCTGCTACCAGTCATTTTACTGTGGATGTACATTCCTCAGTTCGTTACACATTTAATTTGAAACTGACTGCCTTGTTTTCAAACTGTTGAGATTCTGATGTCACTTAATTGATTGTGGTCTAGAAGTGTTATGACATAGAGTACTGTTAAACACCTGTTTATGTTACATATTCTCTGGGACTGGTTTATTCACGTCATTCATTTGGGTGTTATATTTTTCTCTTACATTAATATACTTCAATCACATAATCTTTGCAGTAATTCCTCTTTAAAACAGAACAGTCTCTTGAATTAGCTCCTCATTTAATTGAAGATTCATACTGAAGGCACTGGAGTAGTGACCTTCCAGTTTCAGGAACGACACAAGGTACTTTTTTCTCACATGTTAAGCACAATCTTGAAACTCATGTTTTCTGTTAATGCATTTTACTTTTCTATTTTGGACAGCAGAACTCTATTTTCAATTAGTGCTTCCTATTTATGAGAGTTATGAAGTAATGTAAAAAAAAAAATCAGCTGGATTATTTCCAAACTGAAGGGCTTGTGATGGTTGTGTTACAACACAAGAGGGGACACTTGACATTTGTGTGGTCTTCACAGCTCAGTTGTTTATATCACTGTTTGTTCATACACATTATACATATCCT
Source organism: Schistocerca serialis cubense (assembly GCF_023864345.2). Classification (NCBI taxonomy): domain Eukaryota; kingdom Metazoa; phylum Arthropoda; class Insecta; order Orthoptera; family Acrididae; genus Schistocerca; species Schistocerca serialis. The sequence goes on along the minus strand of NC_064648.1, from coordinate 41,259,462 downwards.
CTGTGACTGGATTTAGTGTGTGTATTCAGTATTATAATTTTCACAAACATTAATGTAGTTTCATTGGCATATACTTTGTAGTAATTTTCCTGCAAAAAATGCACATCCTGTGCACAATCAGCTATTCATTTAATTGAAAATTCACACCATGAGTCCTTGTGTAATAACTTCCCAGTTTCAGGAAACACTGAAGATATTTTTTCACTATATATTAGTTACAATCCTGAATACTGTGTGCTTTGTTTGTGTATTTTACTATTTTACCATGAAGAGTTGAACTCTATTTTCAGCATCATTTGCATTATATGTAATTTAGGAGATCATATATTAAATTGGTGTAATCAACAAATGAATATCTTTCTAGTCTGTAGGTAAATGGGTAGTGATCACTGACAGCTAATGCTCCTTTGTGTAGTTTATCGGTTTACTTACCCTACTTCAATCAAGTGCACAAACAAAAATTGCATCTGATTATATTTTGGCTCAATAGAGAGAGTATATATCAACTTCCAGTGCCTCTTGGTGGCTTTTCCTTATGTTCATCAAATTTTCCTTTCTTCATCAATCTATTTCTGCCATACAATGTGGCTATTTATGCTCTTCCTAAGAAAACATTGGACAATACTGTGGAAATTCAATAATATGGTATCAATGCAATTGTTTGACATACTCATGTGGTTACTGCAGGAAATTCCTACTTGCCTCTACTACCAAGTAACAGTTACTTATTGCCAGTAAAAACCAACGTGAACCACCTCAGTATGTCAAGCAGTTGGCTCCAAGGAATGTTGTGGAATTTACTCATCATGAAATGACAGTAGAATGTAGAGCAATATTTTTGTTATTTTTTTAACATTCTGTCCATTGTGTTTTGCTTATAATTATAACTCCGTTATCCACAACAGTAATTTTGTTTGAAGGATAGAGGTACAAATGTGCCCCCAGAGCAGGAAACAAATATATTGTTCTAAGTAGGATAAGATGTTATGTGACTCAATCCCAGTTTTAAGAAGAACATTAATTACAGTATTTTTCATATGAATTATTTATCATGTCCAATGAATAAACAGAGATTTTATATAAAAGTTACATATTATAAATGAGGCAAAATTCAACATCTAAAACAGTTAATACTTCTCACAGACATTAATTTATGATGTTCTTTTGACATTTATGTAAGAATATATTAATCAGATATGTAATTTACATTTCTTAAAAATTTCAACTGTAATAGCAACTGCATTATTCTGTCAAACAACATATGCTACTAAATTACAAATACAAAAGTAATTAATGAAAAAGTAATAAATACATGGTGGCTATATTCTCTTCACCTATAACCATTATTGAAACAGTATGCTTAATCTGAACAGTTACTTTAAATCAGTCACTTTCGAATTTGCAATAAAAGAAAAATTTTCATGTCTTAACATATAATTTTAACTCATCCAACATAAATCACGAATTCCTGCATATAAAAATCGGATCAAGGGTTTCTTCTAATTTTTCCCATAAACAGAGGATATATTTTTCATTTACTCATAAATTTTATTTGGAGCATAAGAAATGCTGATTCACCAAATGTATATTGCAGATATGTCATATTTATGGTTGAAAGAGTAGCAATGAGCTAAACAGAAATATGATTTTGAGATATGTCTTTGTTTTTGTAATGATCTTCTATCTGAAGACAGTTTTGATGCAGCTCTTCACACTTGTCCATTCTGAACAGATCTCTTCATCTCTGTATCATTGTTACAAATTACATCCAGCTGAACTACTTACTGCAATCATCCCCCGCTCACCCTCTACAATTTGTATCCACCACATTTAGCTCTGTTATCAAACTGATGATTCCTTGGTGCTTCACAATGTTTCGCGTCAATGGACCCATTCTTTTAATCCGCTTATGCCAAAAATTATTCTTAACAGTTCGCTTCAGTATCTCTTCAGTAGTTACTTAATTTGTCTTCTGAACCTTTAACAGTGTTTGGTAACACTAAATTTCAAAAGTTTCCATTCTCTTATTATATATTTTCACTTCCATAAAAAGCTTTCACCAAGATTAAAAGAACATAACCACAAGTTCGAAAAATTTCTAATGTGAACTGCTGTCATTAAATCAAGTGTTTTCAGAGGTGTTAATATGTTTGTTTTCATAATTCATTGGCTGCTTGATAAATCTATAATGTGCATGTAAAGGTGTAAATGTAATGGTGGACAACCGTCCCCTCAGTACCTGAGCCAACTGCTAATATTAGGTTGTTCACTTTCCCTTTGGTGGGACAGTAGCATTAATTCCTGTTATTGGAATTTGATAGCCACAAATGCTCCTTCCTCACTCTGTTGCACATTCCAGCTGAGAACTATTGCATGCAGTACACCATATGACCTGTCAAGTTCAGAGAAGGCCAGCCTGACGGAATTTTTCAGTTCTGCAAAGTTTCCAGATTGTTCTGCAAACACCACATCTGTTATTGTCTTCCAGAAATAGAAGAAAAGTGCAGACAGTTTGGCTAATCTAACTGGCTATTCAACAACCATATGCCTGCCAAAAGTTTTACTGGGAAAGAGGTAGCATGTTGCTTGGCATGCAAGTGCAGTGTTATGGCTGGTTGCACCAGGTTATTACATCCACGTTACTTGCCTCATTCTGAAATCAATATCACTGAGCAGAGCAGGGAAGCTGGTGTGTGTTAGCTCACTCAAGCCACCTCGGAAAAAAGGAGGGAGCAGCAACATTCTTACCTGCAATACCACCTTAGCAACTGACAGTCCATTGGTGTTGATAGTGTGCCTCTTGCAGAAGGTGGTGATTCATGGAGGTCCAATACCATTCAGCAGTACTATTTGGTATGCCTTTGCTGTGAAACATCATCTCATCTATGAATACGTTCTCCTTAAGAAAGCCAATAGGGTAGTTTAATGCCTACTCACAGAAGATTACCTGACTGGGCAGGTCCTCTACTGAATGATTTTGTTGCACATATCAGTGGTATATGTGAATTTTTGAATCTTTCAAAGTTTAATGCTCTGTACTTCATGAGGTTTGCACTACGTAAGTGAGCGTCTTTGAATTTCTGTGGGAATTTGCGTGTATCATACCTAATGCAATGGCACTGCTTCAGTTTCATATATGTATGTTTTGTTGATGTTCCATTAGGAGGAAATGTGTCTAGAGCTTACTGCTAGCTATATTACAGCCCAAAATGTGTCTGTACAAGGGTCTCTCTCCTCTCGTTGCAGATAATTTTGAATATAATTTACATTACCTCTCTAGCAATCTCATTACACATGCCCAAACAAATAAAATTCATAATATGAAATCTTGTCAGAAAGATCCACTACAGCAACAATCAAACAAGCTGCCAGTACAGGACAGACTTGGCAGCACTCACCCATAACCAAAAGCATGACCTCTACTTCTGAAAGTGTGTACATGTTATGTTCTATAATGCAGCTTTTGTGGGGAAAGAGACAAGTGCATACACTGGGAGCTCTAACGTAATATAGCACTTGTTATATCAGCAAAATTTTGTCAGCCTCCTCTTCCTTGCCAGACCTGGCCTGTCTTGTGTGCCACCCAGCACCATACTGTCTGCTATTGCTATGTAACACACTACTGAGTAACAGCTGGAGTACTGGTTATTGTTTGTGTCCCTGTTCTTTTTAATACATATCACTAAACACAACAGTGCACCATCTAATTTGGCACTGCTCTGTCTCAATGTCCATGTAAAATTCTACTTCAAAAATAATTTTGTTTGTAACATGAAACAAATGTACACCTTCTGTTGATGCTGTATATCACATGAGACATGACAAGCAGCATCTGTCTGGGCAGATTCCATCTACACATTGCAAATGTTTGCCAAAATAACAGAAAATGTGTCTGACAACTCTTAGGAGACACACAGGTATAGAAAAGAAGTTTTCAAATACATATGCCAAAACTATTTTGCCAGCTCAAGTATAATATTTCAATCCAGGTAGTATAAATCCTAAAAATGCTACACTTTTCCTGCTTTTATTCGTTTCTCAACAGGGGAATATTATTTTATTACCAGTCTGTCTTCCTCACAGCCGACACATGGAAAACTTAGATGATAATGCATAATGTAATGGATCTGATGAAGGCAATTATTTTTGTCATGAACTGAAAATATGATGCATCACATTCATTATTAAATGATCCAAGACACTCAAAATCATAAATTTGTATTTATTGTAATTCTGAAAATGTATTTTAGTTTTCTTTTTTTTTTGTAAAGAGAAATAATGTGTGAAACTATGTAAGATTTATTTTTCAGAAAACATAACTACTTTTCATATTTCCAATGTAACTGGAATCTGTCATTACATTCAAAATTATTAATATCACTCTTGAATTCATTCTGAAAAAAAAATTGTAAGAAAGGCATTTAATTGCGTACAAAATTCTTAGGATGGAATATCAATATTATTTGATATCACTGTATTGCAACTTATTGTACCTTCGTACTCCTTCTCAAGTTAGTAGCAGAAAGAAGTTGGTCAGCTGTTGTGCAAGCAGTTACTAAGTAGCTGTCATGGAGTAGTTACTGCCATGAAATTTATATGATATAGTTACTCTCAGAAATCAATTTGTGACATTATACTGATATATGAGATGATGAAAGTGAAAGAAATGATAAAGCAAAAAGTAGGCAAGTTCAAATTTTAAGAGCAAACTCAACTGCACCATCTACACAGCTATTGTTTCTAGCAAGCCTTGTTTTAAAAAAAATCCATATTTCTCAACAAAGAGTCACAAGAACCAGATGAGTACATTTTAGTTACAAGTGTTATTTCTAACCTCCTTTTAACTTAAATGGTTACACAGACTTAGCGATAAGAAAGTACACATGGAGAATAGGTCTATTATTAGAAGTAACACAGAGGGATTCATAATGACATGGATGTTCTTGTCTGATTTAATTTATCTGACACATATTTGGATACTACTGTGGATTAGTGCTTTTCAGATTGAAAAATAGTATTGATACGTCAATTTGTAAGGAAAGCAGCTCCTACGAAATTGTGGATGGACTGATACTCAAATGTAACATCAGTAGTGATGGACAGTAACTACGATGACCAATAATTAACCTCTGGATTGGACCTCAAGTATATTGACACATGAGTGCACTGTTTCCAAATAGTTTTTGTTTTGTTATCTTGCATGTGGAAATTCTAATCAAATAAACATGTCAAACAAGGAACTAAAGTGGGAATTCATGGAAGGAGAATATATTATAAATTATAGATCTTGAGGACTCAGTAACATGGGAAATTTTTGGCCTATCTCAATTCTGCCAGTGACATCTAAAATATTTAAGGGTGTTGCTGTTGCCAAAATCCAAACTTCACAGCAAACTAATCTAGTGTCCTAAACAATTAATATCGTTATTAGCTCAGAAAAAAACAACGGCTGTAGTAAACAGTTTCGATGAGAAAATAAGTACATCACTAGACAATTATAATATGATGGCAGGAATCTTCTGTGACATCACAAAGGCATTTGATTCTGAGAACCATACATCACTTATTTACAAATTTGAAAAGTATAACATTAGAGTCACTGCCCCACAATGACTTAAGTCCTATTTATCAAACAGCAAGAAAAGCTTTCTGTAAAGAAAGAAAAGCGTTTCTGTACATGGGGCAAATTATTGTTCTGAATGGAAAACATCATCTGAGGGAGCTCCACAATGCTCCATAAGGGACCCAGTATTTTTTCCCTTCCATGTTAATGACTTAGCATTAGATATTAGCCCCTAGTTAATTCTACTCACAGATGATGTGTGTTAGTTGAAATTTGGATTTAAAAAAATTCCAAATCTTTGACCAGTACCATCAGTACCCTCAGTGCCTTAAAAACTAGGTTTCATCTAAATGGGATGACTCTGAATATATCTAAGATCCACATGACACAACTCAAAACCAAACAGTAGAAACGTGAGCAGAGTAAGCTTATTCACAACAACCCAGGTACAGAAGAAGCTGACTTTTAGGATTAAACCTGGATAAAAATTTAAGTTTCCAGGTGCACATTGGCTACTTAACAAAAAACCTGGGTTGCTTTGCATTTGCAATGAAAATATTATTGACTGCAACTGACATGGAAACATGAATAGTATAAATAAGCTACTCTGAATCCATTATTGGGTATGGTATTGTTTTTTGGTGTAACTCAACGAACATAGTATGTAGACTAAAAATATAGAAAAAACTGTTTAAAATATGTACTCTGTAAATCATAAAGAAACATGTCATCCATTATTTACAAAACTTAAAATATTCACTATGTCATCCTCACATACAGGGTGTTCAAGAAATGTCCGACAACCTCTAGAGGAGGGGGGGCACATCATAAGGTTGAGAACTGCACAGCAACCCAAAGCTGCAATCATCAGGTGCAAATGGATGCAGAGGTTGAAGGTCAGAAAGGAAATGAGAGTGATTCATTTCAACCATTCAAGGGAAATTATGAGTAAGCGTGGTGTATGACATGCATACAGCTCTGTTACAACAGATGCTCATAGTTTGCATCACTGCCTGACACTGATGCAGCACTGACTGCCAGACATACTCAAACACACTGGGAGGTTCTCTGTTGTAGCAGCCGCACTGCAAAATTCTACCAGGCGGCTTCCTCTTTCATTTTTATTCCCAATCCATATTCACCTACTACATTTCCTTCTCTCCCTTTTCCTACTGTCGAATTCCAGTCACTATTAAATTTTTGTCTCCCTTCACTATCTGAATAATTTCTTTTATTTCATCATACATTTCTTCAATTTCTTCGTCATCTGCAGAGCTAGTAAGCATATAAACTTGTACTACTGTAGTAGGCGTGGGCTTCGTGTCTCTGTTGGCCACAATAATGCGTTCACTATGCTGTTTGTAGTAGCTTACTTGCACTCGTATTTTTTTATTCATTATTAAACCGACTCCTGCATTACCCCTATTTGACTTTGTATTTATAACCCTGTATTCGCCTGACCAAAAGTCTTGTTCCTCCTGCTACTGAACTTCACTAATTCCCACTGTAACTTTAACTTATCCATTTCCATTTTCAAATTTTCTAAAGGGTGAAAGAAGCATACAAATTGTAACGTGTATCTGAATTTTGTTTAGGTAAATCGCTGTATGATTTAATAGAAATGCTTGCCTATGATCTTAAATTTATATGGAACTAACTAACTTTTGTAGATATTATGACTAAGATATTCAAATATAATTTTTGTTCTTATATGCTACTTGCAATCACTTTGTCGTCAAATTTAAAATTTTGTTAATGTGATGACAGAAGACATTTTGTAATGAGTGAATTGGAAGCAAATTTTATTCAACACGTCAAATCAAAATTAAATTGATTATGTTCGTTATGTATTGTTACAGCTACAACGCTTAATGACATTGCATATAATTCACTTTTCATTATACGAAAAAATGAAAAACAATATTTTTATATCTTTCAAAGTCATAGCTACAGGAACTTCCAGTACCATGGTATCAGAATTTTGCTTATATTTTAATGCCTACAAAATTCTTGGGGGAGTGGCTACTGTAATTGATCTGAATACTGTACCTTTAGCTATGCATTAAATTCATGACACAATCCTACAGAATCAAGATCTTAATTCTTGTTGTTTCTTTTTTGAGAAAACCACTGCTTCTGTCGCTATTTCTAATTTAATTTAAAATAATAATTATATTTGAAATTACTAATATAATTCTATGGAAAATTGAGGATGGAATGTAACAATATTATGAAAAGGTACATTGCTACTCACCATATAGTGGAGATGCTGTCGTAGATAGGCTCAAAAACAGACGGTCAGAAATAAAGCTTTGTGTCACTAAGGCATTCATCAACAATAGATGATGCGCACACGCACACAGACACACAAACACACACACAAACACACACACACACACACACACACACACACGTGTAAATGCAATTCACATACGACTGCAGTCTCAGACAACTGTGGTTTTAGTTGCCTGGGACTGCAGTTGTGCGTGAGAGTAGCGTTTGTGTGTGTGTGTGTGTGTGTGTGTGTATGTTGTTCATGAAAACCTTAAATAGACGAAAGCTTTGTTTGTAACAGTCTTTTTGATGTGCCTATCTGCGACTCAGCATCTCCGCTATATGGTGAGTAGCACCTTTCTTTCCATAATATAATCCTATGATTTATTCTGAAAAATATTTGTAAAATAAGTATTTAATTGTGTCTAACAATATTTGGAAATAAAATTAACATCATTTAACGTCTTTGTATTGCGACTTTTCATATCTTTGTACTTTTTGTAAAGTTAGTAGCAGCTGGTAGGTGGACAGTTATGGCGCAAACAGTTGTTAGTAGCCACAGTGGAGTTGGTGTTCCTGTCATGACATTGATATGAATATGATACTGAAATGGCTGGACGTGGCAGAATAGAAACAAATTTGCGATACTGTACTGAAGTACGAAATGAATAAAGTAACGGGACTGGTAAGTAAATGAATGTGCAGTTTTCAGATTTTCAGACCAAACCTAATCATCGCACATGGACAATAACTGTTTTCAATGAGCCATATTTTTCAACGACGATCCACAAGAACCAGATGAATACATTTTGGTTTTAAGTATTATTTTCAACTTCCTTCTCACTTACAATGCTTGCTAAGACTTAAGAGACATTACTTCTGAAAAAAGATCCACATGAACAATTGCCTTACTATTAGAGATAACAGAAGGGATTTGTGATAACACCTAAATCAGTTGTCCAATTACTCTTACTGAATATGTATCATAATAATGATCTTTCCTTTGTGGAGGGCCACAGTCATCCAGAATTTTTTTGAAAGAACTTTCTGCCATTTCACTATTAATTTTGCATTTCTTTTACTCAATCAGAATTTAATCTTTGTAGCCATTCTTAAGTGAATTTTGAACTGAAAACTTATAAATCATACACAACACAGCACAGGTCATGGAAAATGGAAGTTGCTACATATTCGAAAACATTGCTTACATGTTACAATATATCTGTCTGTAACATATCATCATCAAAAAAACATTTTTCTGGTCTTATAGACCACTCAGCATAATAAGGATATGAGTATATAACAAAGATACATAACGGCTGACATTGTCACAGTCAGAAACCATTAACACAAAGTATTACGAGAGATAACAAAAGGCATTTAAGATGACACCTATATCAGCTGTCATAATAATCACACTTCTGTTCATCAACACACATTATCATATGTCAAAACAGTGGCAGACAGTTACAAACAGCACCACTTTGTGAGCCACATGATTTTGCATTAACAGAGGTATTACCTGAAAAGTGAAGGTCGATATTTATTTAGCTAAATGCTTAATACATCGTTGTAATAAGTGTTCATAATAGCCACTTACAGGGATATATAGTAATACTGCATACTCAGAGTGTGAATACACCCATTTTAAATGCACAATCAAATTTTGATCATGCAATAGTTTAAAATCATAATTTACTGAATCGTGGAGACTTACATACAGGATGTAACACCTGTGAAGCAAATTGCATGACACACGTGAAATGACAGGATTGCCACAAAACTTAGAAACTGAAAACTCCTGAGCCAGAGCTGTCAATGACATTATCTACACATTTCTAAAATATAACAGTCCTCACAATATAACTTTGCTGTTCAGTAGAGGGAAGGAGGATGAAGATGAGGATGGAAGGGGGGAGCAGATGACAAAGTATAAGGGTTGTGAGGAGGGAGAAGAAGAGGACAATTGAGGGTGAGGAGAGATGTTAGAGTGGATGGGAGCTGGAACACATTTTAAGATAAAAATGGATTGGGGGGGGGGGGAATGGGAGTAGGTGGAGCATGGTTCATCCTTAAGCTATATTATATACACTTCAATGTTACACAAACATCCATTAAATTCATATTCATGTGCTCCCACTATTTATAGCATATGAAAATCTGAACTAAATACAGTAGGTTCTTGATACATTTCCAATATGCTACATCAGTATGCTATATTATGTACCTCAACCATGTACTGCAATATTACATGAATATTATTAATTACATTTTAATGTAGTCTTACTACTTAAAGCACACAAAGATCTGAATGAAACATAATGGGTACATATTTTCAAGGTGGCATATAGAGAAAGCAATATGGGGTCCATCAAAGATAATTAGGAGTTACTAAAATTGTTATTAAACTTCTAAAATTACTATCTATTGTTGAAAGTTCATATAAGACATATATGATGGTGCTGGTACTTAAATTATGTGAGTGAGCTAGAAGACAGTCACTGGTGGTGTCACTATCACGTTATATGGTACTGACATTACAACTAAGTGGTGTATATACCAGGTGCCTAAGAAAGAACATTGGGGTTTGGAGAGGGGGAAGGAGTAACTGGAGTAGAGGGCAGGGTGAGTAGGGGGTGGAGATGGTATGTGGGTATACTACTCTATGTACTTGACCATACATTGCAATATTACATAAACATCTATCGATTTTCATATTGAACTGGTCTCAATACTTAATCAAGAGGAGGCCTGAAGCACACAAAATTTGTTCCATAAACAGGATGACACATTGGTATACTACATACGCTGTGTACATAATGCAGTATGACATAAATAACCAATATTATCAAATTTTAAATTGATGTGGTCTTAATAATGCTAATGTGCGGAGATCTGAGGCTTACATAAGTTGTTCCACAAACACTTTAAACTCTTAGAATTGCATTGAATACATTCATTTTGCAAATGATAAACAAGATATATATTAAAATCAATAGTGGATATATGAAAAATTAATAAAAATATTAAAAGGTCCTACAGGTCACATGCATGCATTATGGGAATGGTACAGTAGTATTACCTTCACAGTGGGGGTGAGGGGGTAGGGAAAGGGGAAGGTGGATCACAATGATTAATTGTATAATGCACTTAACCAAATAAATTGACATCAACACTTATACATATTTCGCACATTACATATCACTATAGACGTAACATAGCTACAAAATAGCATACTGTGGAATACAATATAAAATAGGTAGGGTGGTTATTAACACTCATGAAATATATACTAATTTATGTATTGCACTGATGGACAATATAATACTGACAATTTATAAGCATGTATCACTATCCCCACCCTTTTCACATAATATGCTACAGTGTACTACATTGTAACTATATTGGGTCTACAGTAATATATAATATAGGAAATATGTGTAAGTGTAGTTGTCACAGTATGTGGTTAAGTACAATATACAGCTAACCAATGTGATTCACCCCCTCTTGCCCTCCCCCCCACATCCCACTCTAAAGCGAGTACTACTGTACCATTCCCATTGTGCATGTGTGTGCCTTACAGGATCCTTTAATACTTTTATTAATCCCCTAATAATTTTAATACTTTTCTTCTTTATCATTTGTAAAATGAGTGTTTCCAAGTACAATTCTATCACTTTAGAATGTTTGTGGAACAAATTATGTATACCTCATATTTCCACACATTAGCATTATTAAGACCACACAAGTGCAAAATTGGATGCTAATGGTTACATTACATTAATACTTGTTCCATAGATAATGAATATGACATCTTTAACGATGTGGAATGCATGAGTTTAACAAAAGTTTTCATTACACAGTCATTGTTGCCCCTACTTCATATCAAAAACTTCATCTACTGAGTAGAAGGAGTTGTCATTCAGAAATTCTTTTAATTTTTTTTTTAACTGTTGGTTGGCTATTTGTCAGGCTTAATGCTATATGGCAAATGACCAAAGATGATTTTTGTAGCAGTATAATTCACCCCTTTCTGTGCCAAAGTCAGATTTAACCCAGAACAGTGAAGATCGTCCTTTCTTCCAGTGTTGAAGCTATGCACATCAGTGTTATTTTTGAATTGATATGAGTTATTAATAACAAATTTCGCAAATGAATATATGTATTGCAAAGGTACCATCAATATCCTGAGTTCCTCAAATAAATGTCTGCAATGTGATCTTGTGTGGTCTCCAGCTATTATTCTGATCACATGCTTTTGTGCACTGAACACTGTTTCTCTTAATGATGAATTACCCCAAAATATGATGCCATAAGAAAGCAGTGAGTGAAAATAGGTATAGTAGGCTAATTTACAAATTGACTGAATTTACCGATTCAGCAGGTCATCAATGTGTTCCTTCCAATTCGATTTCTCATCAATTCATAAACCCAGAAGTTTTGAATATTTTGTGTTAGCAAAAAACCTTTGTTCCAAGTCTATATTTATCAATGGTGTTATGTCATATATTGTACAGAATTGTATATACTGTGTTTTCTCAAAATTCAGTAAGAGTCCATTTGCAGACAACCACTTCATAATTTTCTCAAAGAAACTATCTACAATTTCCTATGGCAATTCTTGTAGTTGGGTGTTGCTGGTATCATCAGCAAAAAGGACTAGCTTTCAACTCCATGAATACAGAGTGCAAGTTATTAATATATATTAAGAATGATACAGGACCAAAGACTGAAACCTGTGGGACATCATTCCTGATACCTCCGCAGTTAGTGGACATTGCTGATCCATGCAGACTATCTGTTCTGTTAATTTCAACATTCTACATTCTTCCAGTTAAATATGAATTAAACCATTTGCACACTGTCTCACTCATACAACAATACTTAAGTTTATGTAGAAATGAAATGATCATGTGGCACTGATGGCCAAGATGCCCCATCTGGGGAAGTTTGGTCATGGGTGCAACTCTTATTGCAGGTGACACCACATTGGATGACTTACACATCAGTGACGGTGATTATGATGATGTTGATAACACAACACCCAGTCCACGAGTGGAGAAAGTCTCCAACAAGACCGGGAATCAAACCCGGGCCCATTGCATGATACTCAATCCTGTTACTACTCAGCTAAGTAGGCGGACAGCTTGTCTAGAAGAATTTTATGATTCGCACAGTCAAAAGCCTTTCAGTAGGCTTAAGTATTACAGTGGGTGATGTTTGGTTATTCAGAGCATTTAACATTTCATCAGTGAAAGCATATATAGCATTCCTGTTGAAAAGCCTTTCTGATAACCAAACTGACGTATTCTTAGTGATTCATTTTTAAAATGTATGAAGTTACTTTGAATACATTACTTTCTCAAGAATTTTGGATCAGGCTGTTAGAAGTGAGACTGGGCAGTAGTTTTTAGCATCGGACCTATCCCCTTTTTTATGCAATGGTTTAACAATATCGTATTTCAGTGAGCTATTACACATGTGGCTGAGAATCCTACTTATCTGTTGAGAACATGCTTTTACTACTCTGTTGGAAATGCCATCAATTCCATGGGAGCTTTTACTTTTTATTATCTTTCTAATTTTAGTAGGAGAGGTGAGTTGAATTGCAATTTTATCAAATTACAAAGGTATTGCCTCTTCCATATACAGCATTGCATTTTCTAATGAATAGCTGGATCCTATTTTCTCTACAACACTTAAAGATGATTGTCAAAATTTTTCCTACTCCTTACTTTTTGTCAACAAACTTTTCATTAAGTTTGACAGAAATACAGTCTTCCTGTGCTCTCTGTTGCCCTGTTTCCCTTTTAACAATATTTCAAATTGTTTAAATTTTATTATCAGAGGTGTTAATCTCAGACATAATGCACATGCTTCTGGACTTTTAATACCTTTTCCTAAAACAGTACAGTAGTTTTTATAATGTTAGACAGTTTCTGGATCATTAGTGCTTCTAGCTAGAAGACACATTTCCCCATTTTGCTTACAAGATATTTTTAGTCCTTTAGCAAGCCATGGCTTTTTAGATGGTTTCTTATAATTATGTTTCACTAATTTATTATGGAAACTTTTTTCACATATACTCACAAAAGTATTATGAAACACATTAAATTTTAAATTAGCATCAGGTTCCCCATACACCTCATCCCACTGTTGCAAGTTTTCTCTAAAATTTTTAATTGTTAAATCATTACTTGTATGCACTATTTTGGAGAACTGCTTTGCATTACTGTATGAAGCTATGTCATATACTGTTACTAGCTGTGCATCATGATCAGACAGGCTGTTATTAACAGGGAATGTTTTTATTTGATTAAATTTATCTTGGTCTATAACAACATTATCTATCAGTGTTCTGCTTCCCTGTACAACCCAAGTCGGAAACAGTAACTGATGTCAAACTGAAAGAAGCAATTAATACTTCAAGGTTAAGCTTTCTATCAGAATTTCAGAAAATCTACATTGAAATCCCCACAAACAATAATTTGTTTCCCCTCTGTCTGACAGATAGCACATCAGAGATTACCAGTTTTTCGAAAATTGGTGCAAATTTCACAATGGGGACCTATACACAAATTTATAAATCTTCTAAAGAAATGAGAAACTTATTTAATTTGTTTTTTAACACCCTGATATTCTGATGCAATGCACTAACATTATTTTTCACTCTGCTTCTATGAGAATCTCATGACATACCAATATTATTTTTCACTGTACGTTTATAAGAATCTTGTGATATTTTAACACCTCGAGATCCTCCCTGTTTGAGCTTCTTATTAAGCTTAATCTCATTCATCATCATTGGACACTGATCTTGGCCTAAAAATGGAGGTACTCCCATGTGTTTTAGTGCCTCCCTCCCCTCAAAGACTTTGCTGTCACCCCAGCCAATTTACCCTTCCCTTTCCTATTGAGATACCATGTGAAGTCCTACTTATCAATAGTATTAGCAGGAACCAAACCTCTGCCTGACAAAGTAGCCGCCTGAAGCAGCTGATATAGCTTCATATTGACCCTCCTAACAGAGCTGTTCAATTGGGGACAATCATGCTGCAAGAAAGCAAGAACCAAGCCAACATGTGAACAGTTTGTTGCAGATGCTATTTTTGCCAGGTCACACTCAATATTGCAACACTGATCCCTATCAATACTGTTTCCACTCCACCCACTATCATAACATGATCCTACTTTGTAAAATCCTTGCACAGTGATCTACATCCTCTATCAATTGGCTAACACATGCACTGAGATTGAAAAAACTTGTGACCTTGCACCTGTCACCTAATTTTTCCTGCCAGATCTGGCCCATGCCTCTTCCATGACTACTAGATAATGACAGAATTTTCCTCCAACTTTTTTTGAAACATTTGGTTTCCTTGTGAAAGTCTATTGAGTATTAACTACACTTACATCTACCCCTTCCCTAGCTAACTGACACAGAAAAGCAAATCTATTGTTTGTGCCAATGATGAAACTGTCAGATATTGTTCTCCTCCTGTGGCCCCTGTTCCTTGCCACCACATCCCACCTGTCTTCACCCTTCTTAGTCTCATCAGTTCCTCCCTAGCACTATCCAGTTCAGCCTTAAGGGCTCTAACCTTTACTTCCTGTTCAGCCATTTTCCCATCCTTTGAACATACTATGCAAAACCATGTAAGAATGTCTTTTACTTCTCCAGTTCCCATGTTATTACATTCCCCTTCAATATTACCATCTGTCACACTAGCTACATAGAGCCCCAGAACTTACTTTTCTACAGCAGCTCAAACACTCCTCATTCATGGTTGTTTACAATATTTTTACAAAATTTATCCAGAAAATAACAGTAATACTCTGTTAACCACAGATCACAAGAATCACTAAGTTATGTGGAACACTAACATATGTGTATACTATTAATATAGTAATATAATGCATTTAAAATTAAAATTTGTTCATCCAAACAAATTAGGCCTCAGATCGCATACAAGTGATTTGGATTTCATGCATTTTGAAAATAAATGAAACATAGAACTGAAAACTATTAATTCCTCAAGTATATACAGTACTATTGAATATATGTGTAACAAAAACAACCTAAATTTTTCACTTAATGTTTATGCAAATGTCTTACAGTTGTATGTAAACCAATGTCTAAATTACACAGAAACCGGTCCTTGGGATCTTTTTTTTTTCCCCAAGAAATAATTTCAATGAGTGAAACTTTCAATAGATGATACGAAATAGGCTCTAGTTAGCTTCCTTATGGTGTAATATTAACTTAATTGACAGTTATTATTGCATTAACTACTTATCTTCAAGAGCTCAATATTCAAACGTGGGCAGTCCCTGTGACAGGGCTGCCAACTTATTTATGTGCTACAGCAATATATGATCATGTAGACAGTGTAGTACTCCAATGTGCCATCTTGTTTATGAAACAAATTGTGTGTGCCTAACATCTCCTCTTGATGGAAGTATTACCACCAGTTCAATATGAAAATGGGTGGATGTTGATGTAATACTGCAATGTACTGATCAGTGATTGTCTTTTAGCTCAGCCACATACCCTAAGTTAGTCTTAATGTACTACTTCCATCAAATATGTTCTACATGACCTTTCAACAATAGACAGAGATCTCAGATTTTTAATAACTCCTAACAATATCTGATAGACTCCATATTGCATTATGTGTAAAAAGAATATACAGGCATATCACCATCAAAATATGTATACAATCTCATTTCACTAAGATTTGAAGTTCATCTTGATGTTCTTCCATGTTTAAAAAATTGGGTTGTTTTGAAAATCCACCTTATGCAAACACAATTAGTTTTTTTTTAGTATTTACTCAGACATGTTTCAATACCTATGTGTCATCTGTGGGTCAAATTTTTATTTCTTAAAATTACATCACTAAATGAACTGCATTATTATACACCATTCTTTTGTGCTCTTTTTCATCGTTTTTTTAACAGCGTTTCATCTGTAAAATTTTTGTGTTTCATGGCTCTGATTGGTGTCTCGATCAACTGCTGTTCAGGGCACTGTTTCCACACAGTATTTACATAATTTTCGATCACTAGTTCACCTCACACACATTTTTACAGAATGTGGCAAAATGTGATCTGAGCAGATACTTCTGATTCCACACTCAGTGAGAGGTGTATAGAACTCATTATGAAATTATAATGAAATCCAGACCTTTAGCTGCTTACAGGCATTGATAAATATCAATGAGAACAGTTGAAAATGTGTGTCACAACCAGGACTCAAACCCGGGATCTCCTGCTTACATGGCAGACACTATCTGACTGAGCCAACAAGGACACACAGGATAGTGCGACTGCAGGGACTTATCTCTGGCATGCTCACCATGAGACCCACACTTTGAACTTACTGTCTACACACTGCACTTGTAGTGCCCCTGCCCACCACACTCATTACTCGCGGCAGTCAATCTATCGATTCCCATAAGAGTTTGAGCAATGTGAGTGCATCCACACTGAAGAAGATCATTGGCCTGTAAGCCTTACTTATATGAAGGTGGTATATGTGTGTCTCATGGGGAGCGTGCCAGAGGTAAGTCCCTGCACTCGCACTACCCTGTGTCCTCAATGACTCAGTCAGATAGAGCGCCTGCCATGTAAGCAGGAGATCCTGGGTTCGAGTCCCGGTTGTTGCACACGTTTTCAACTGTCCCCGTTGATATTTATCAGTGGCTGTAAGCAGCTAAAGGTCTTGATTTCATTGTAATTTCATTCTATGAGAGCTGCATGATCAGCAATGTTATCTGTTCTTTTGGACATGTCCAACAGATACCATCTTCATAGAACTCGTTATGTTTGGTTCAGGTCTTCAAATGCTTTAAGCAATAACAGTACACTGATATGTAATTAATAATATCCCTGCAATATTGCAGTATATGGTTTACATATGTATTACAGTATACTAATGTACCAGCCTACTATGTTTGGTTCAGGTCTTCACATGCTGTATGTAGTGGGAGCAAATTAATATGAATTTAATGGACATTGATGTAATACTAAGTATGTGGTCAGGTATATAATATAGCTCCAGATGTAACATACACTACCTATCTCCCCCTGTCATGCACTTGAGAATGGCTATAAAACCAAAATCATGACTACGTAAAATAAATGAAGAATTAACATTCAAATAGCAGAAATTTCTTTCAAAAATGTAGCATAATATACCACAGTTGAATTCTATATAGTGAAATAAATGTCAGATTTACCTCTTGATTCACATCCGCCTGCAATTCTTTCTTTACTGCCAGACTGGACAGATAATCCTCAACCTGTGGTAACAGTAAAAAAATAAAATTGTAATGAGAACATTCAAGTAGTCCTGATTTCTACACACAATATAAAAGTTTCACAGGATTAATTATTTAATGACAAGTTCTTGGTTAGTGTTCTTTTCTGTGAAAGAAATTCTGAATGATGTACAGTAAGATTTGTTTCAATGAGATTGAACATAAAATGTAAATTAATTAGTATCCTGCCTTTTCAATGGGCATTTGTCACTATGGAAACATTTCACATACAGATTCTCATGAAGTGCTGGAATAGCCACTGGACTTTTACACAGGTGTGAGCTAATGAAAAACAGGTCCATTGTACAATGGAAGAGAGGCACAAGATAAACATAGATAATAAGATATAACTGTGGTTATTCCAAATGAGCAACAACAGAATACTAATACATGAAAGGTAGGTGTGATGTATCACCAACAATTTGCATCTCTTCCCACTGCTCAGTTTTTGAGATCTGTGATAGACCTAAATCATCATTCAAACAATAGATGCTCTCAATATGGGCAAGATAGTTCTAACATAATGTTCACAAAAATTTAGAGGAGTGATGTATTCATGGTCCAAGACTGAAAGCTGGAGGATAATCTTCAGAACCAGTTTTTTTAGCTAGGCTAACACTGCATGTGAAATCCAGCTTGATTGTATACAGATTTATTCAGCTATTTAGTCGATGTGCAGTGCTATACTGGCAAGGTATCTGCACAATATGACATTCTCAAGCAAAGTTGTACAATTGCATTGTCACTGCTTCAACAGAAACTTTCAAGATGAGTGATCTAAAGGTGGCAAATATTTTACACTGTGGCAGAAAAGCTTGTTTCAGTTCAGCTAGCAAAGAATGAGTCTAAGTACAGAAGTTTAACGAAGAAAGAAACTATAGTAAGACTTTCAAATCAGGCTAAATCTTGAGAGAATTTACCAAATAAAAATGAGTTACTCACAAACCTAATACATTTTGCTATACCTTAGACAAACTAAATCAAGAACTGAGAGACAGCATTAATGTCAGTGAGTGTAATTCACTATAATTTAATAGTGAAATACTGATGGGATTACTCCTATTACTAGCACTAAATGCAGACTATTTGTTACAGATCTCAAATGCAGATACCACATCGCCTGATGACATTCAGTGATAATACTGACGTGCAAATAATTCATATGATAGCAGTAAGTCTAGAGTGGGAATGTCAAGATGTACTTCATTAAAGGTATTACAAAAATTCTGTAATTAAATTATAGCACACTCTTGTTGTTTATTATTTGCAATGACATAGTGTCATTCTTAGGCCAGTAAATGCAATTTTAGTTCACAACACATGGATGCATAAAATTAATGTCTTTCCATATTAGTTTGTATTGGGCTTGTGTCTATGTTTTTATCCTTCCACATGTCTGGCAACAAGACTTTCCTCTCATTTAATTCTAGAATAGTAGAAATCTAGCACACGAAATTTCAAAGTCATTTGAAAGAGGCTTTCTGCTAAGCATTCAGCAATACAACAATGAAAATAAACATAATTTGCAGACAGCTACAAAGGAAATGGGAATTTCCCAAATGCAATGAGCATAGAGCTGGAAAGCAAATTACAGTAAAATGTGACTTCTGAAATTTTCCCGGCGTATTTCTTCTTCTAATAATTTCCGGGTATGCAGCCGGATCCCGTCGACATTCTGCCACGATATTTCGGCCCAGAGACGTCCGGCCATCATCAGGTGAGTACACAACTACTGAAGAGCCCAGGTGCAGTCGCGGTATTTATGCCGAATCTCACGCATGCGAAATGTACTAGCATCCTACAGCGCATGCGTCAGGTGTTGACATGCGCAGCATAGCCGAGTTGTACGTGCTGCCCTCAGTGGTGAAAATAAAGGTTCATCTAGTCATTGAGTATCGAATGACACTGTCGATTCCGCTGTGATTGTATAATTTTAATAACAAACAAACACTTTATGACTGGTTAGTTGTAAACCCATTCTACAATGTAAAGGATTTCATGACCTGTGATATTAAACTGTAAAGTTCTTAACAATTCTGTCCTTCTATAGCATGTACTGTTCTGTATTGTATTATATGTATGACTTTGTCTATTGCTGTAATGGCTTAAAGACAATAAAATTATTATTATTATTATTATTATAAGTATGGTATGTGTTATGCTTAAACTTCATGTTGGTTACAGGGCAGGGCTTGAATTTAATGTTCAATAAATGCGGAGAAGTTCTTCATGCAGCACCAAACTGCATTGATAGTGTATCTACATAAAATTAGATTCTTTACATGTTACCTTTAATGTGCAACATAACAATGAAGAAGACTAGCTTATAGTGAATATTAGCAGTGTGATTAAATTTAAATGTACAACATACATGTAGTTTGATTATATAGATGAAAAAAAAAGAAAGCTATTCACCAAGGGGCAGCAGAACACACAGCTTTCGGAGCCAGTGGCTCCTTTTTCAGGCAGAAGGGTTGAAGAGGAAGGAAGATAAGTCTTTCCTTCACATCCCTTCCAGTAAGTCTCCCATGATCTGTGGTTCTCAGTGACTTCCCTGAAATGTGTGTGTGTGTGTGTGTGTGTGTGTGTGTGTGTGTGTGTGTGTCCTGCCACCCTTTGGTGAGTAGATTATTTTTATCTATGCAGTTAAATTGTTTTAACATACAGGTAGTGTATTATTATGTTTTGTCCTACTCAGTAGTAGGAACTGTGATCCTTTATTAATTATTACATGTGTGGTGATGATTTAAATTAATTAATTTTGAAATAAGAAGAGACATTTGCTACTGAGCCATGATATTGTCCTGCTTGGCCTTTATCACAAACTCACTCTGACGTTACAGTAAACAGGTTCAGTGGTGACCAAGGTAAACACACCACACTGTCAATGCTTTCACGTCAATTGTCCATGTATTACTACCCCGATTACTCACTGACTTCCGATAATCACACCAAATCGCCATATTTTGGTTGACTAATACTGTGATCACTAATCTGAGAAGTAAGTTACATTGTAATATGCTCATTAGCTGTTTCATGTGTAAACAAGGCCTCAGTATGAGAAACAATGGTAAAGTTCAGTTTAAGGTAAATGTCATGAAAGGTGCAGAATGAATTTCTGTGTTGGCAGCAAGGCAGAGGCAATGCCAAGGTTTTATGTATTGAATATTTTTTCTCCACTACAACAGCTGGCGTTCACTTCACATTACTGTAAATAATGTAAAGTTACAATGACTTTTGAGGAATCAAAGCAGTAGTTGGTATGAATAATAAGGATCCATGAGCTCATGACTTATTTAACGCAGTGCAACCACTCATAGGGCAGTCCGCTATTGGTAGACTTGTAGGGTGCCATTAGTTTTCTTCTAATGTAACTAGACAGGACTGACAATATCAACCCATCCTCTCAAACTACTTGCAAACAGTGTGCACTCACTGAATGTGTTTGTTTTGGCATCCACCTTGGGTCCAAGTGTGAAATTATTTTGATGGTGTTTTTGCAGTTTTTACATTGAAATATGAATAAAAGTGCTTCATTTTACTGTAGTTTGCACAAAGTAATTGGTCTATCAAGTATGAACTTGTCCAACAGTACCACAACTGCAATCCTATGAGAAATTCAAAGAAAATAACTAAACATAGTAAAGTCTGTTAAATACAGTAATAGAGGGTAGACTATTCAGACAATAGGCTTGGGCACCGACCCTTGATGTAATTGTGGTGTGACATATTGTGGTGTATGGGCACAAAATGTGCAAAAATGATAGAACAGCTGAAGTACATTAACAGCGTCCATGGCTGTTCCATTGCATGTTGATGCTGGCAGTTTGTTGACATTGATAGTAGCCAGTTGATATATTAATAGATAGTAACCCAGTGGAAGATACTAATTGACTGTATTTTTTATGGAGGGTGCCAGAATATCTTTTACTGGTCTGGTTATTATGAATTTTGAGGTTAGTTACTGTATTGTTGCTCTGGTAAATTTTGTATACCTTGTGGAAGTTTGTTAAATAATATGTGACCCATAAGTTCGTAACTGTTAACTGATTTTGACAGTCTGTGGTAGGGCGTATAGATAGAGCTGTTTGTCCTAGTGCTGTAACAATGTATATTTGCCCTGCGTTTTACTTTACGTAAGTTCTTTTTTGTGTAGATTAAAACATAATAAATATATAGGTTTATTACTGAGTAAATAAAGGTTTACAATGTGCCTTGTATGGTGAGCCTGTAATTATCCTAATAGCTTTCTTTTGCAGCAATAGTATATCATGCACACAAGTGGAGTTTCCCCATAAAATAATGCCATAGGATATGATGCTTTGGAAAAATGAGTAGTAAGATACTCTAACATAATTTTTAGGTACACAGTGCATTAATCGCCTTAACAAATAGATTACCCTAGACAATTTACCGCTAATATACTTAATATGTGGATTCCAATAAAGTTTATCATCCAAATATACCCCCAAAAATTTAACACAACTAGGATCATCTGATGGAAACTTGTCTTTTAAACTAAATACCATCTGCTGGGTTTTGCTTTCATTAAGCAAGATCCCATTTGCTTTAAACCAGAGTGAAGCTTGCTCAATTGTCTCTGTAACACATGTTTTAAGGCTATTAAGATCATCACTGCTGTTCAGAAATGTTGTATCATCAGCATAGAGTACTGTTCTGGATTTGATAAATCATGGCAGGTCATTTATCATTATTAGGAAAAGGAAAGGGCCCAGCACAGATCCCTGTGGAACACCTACCTCAACTTGTTCTATACTGGACATTTCTTTCCCAACACAGACGGCTTGCTTACGGTTTTGTAAATATGATCTTAATAGCTTAAGGCTGTTACCTTTAACACCGTAAAAGTCCATTTTTTCGAGTAGTAGTGTATGTTCTACACAGTCAAAGGCTTTGCTTAGGTCACAAAAAGTCACTTGGGCAAAGCATTTATCTTCAAATACTTGATGGATGTATTTAACAACATTGTCTATGGCATCAATGGTTGACAGGTTTTTCCTAAAACCATACTGTGATCCACTTATTAATCCTATGTTATCGAAGTAAACAGATAATTGTTGGTAAATTATGCATTCTAGAACTTTTGAGAAAACTGGGACTATGGATATTGGCCTGTAACTTGAGACAGAATTTTTATCTCCTTTTTTATTTACTGGAACTACCCTAGACAGTTTAAGCTCATCAGGGAAAAAACCCTCCAGTATACACTTGTTTATACAATATGTTAGGGAGTACACTATACAGTCTATTACTTTCTTAAGCATGTTACAAGACAGGTCATATATGTCTACACTGTCTGATGATTTTAACTGCTTCACTATTCTTAACACAAAACCCGGTGAGACCTCAGAAAAATTGAAGGTACTTGTGTTTGTTGATGACCTAGCAATATTTTTTGACAGTAACTATGATGAGCTGATTTCAGGTTTAATTATAGCACTTCCTACTTCCTCAATTGATTTAATAAAAAAGTCATTAAATTCCTGGGGAGAGATACAAATTTTGTCACTTCTTTTATCTTTGGCGACACTATTTATTAGAGTCCATGCTGCTTTGCACTTATTGGTGGATTTCTCAATACTTCTGAGATTGTGTGCTTGTTTGGCTTCCACAATTGCTTTTTTGTACTCATTCCTAGATCTAACATAGGCTAGTTTAGCATGGTTGGTTTTCAGATTTTTATAAATATTGTACAACAACATAACTTGATTTTTCATAGTAGACAGCTGTTTCGTGTACCATGTATTTTGTCTATTTGGAACTTTTGCTTTTAGGACTCTGTCAGTTACTTTGCATTTCTTTATTGGTATGCAGTCATTAAAGTGTCCCAAAAATGCTTTGAGAAACCTATCAAATAGTACCTTTGCTGGCAGATAATTGCTTAGAGTATAATGCGTCTCATCATAACACAGGCCAAACCAATCTCTGTTAGAAAGGGACGTACGAAACCTGTCAATTTTCTCATCTGTGACTGGTCTAGTGACCACAACTTCTGGGACAAACTTATTTACATAACTCTTATCAAGAGGGAACCTACTTGTATAATTTAAAGATACTGAATCATGATCAGAATATGGAAATACTGTCACAAAACATGATTCTTCTGTTGTTTTAAAATTTACAAAAATATTGTCAAGACATGCATGTTCTCTTGTAGGTTTGTTATTGACTGAATGTAAGTTGCACTGTCTTAGTAGGTTTTGGAGTTTAGTGACAGTACATTTTTGTGTTGTGACATCGAATTCAGCATTCACAACTCCACCTATCACAATATCATAATGTATCCATCTAGTATCTGTAAGTACATGTAACAGCAGGTCCAGTTTTTCTAAAAATACATTGGTTATACCCTTAGGTGACCTGTACAAGGAAATTACAACTAACTTAAAACTGTCTATTACTATACCAGCAGCTTCAAAGTTCTGTTCATCACACAGAAAATCTAGATCTAATCTATTGAATGTACCACTAAGTGACTTTTTAACATATATTGCCACACCACCTCTTAAATGCAATTTTCTGCAGTAGCTACTGGCTAGAATATAATCATCAAATTTAATAAATGTAATTTCACTCTCACTAGCCCAGTGTTCACTTAAACAAAATATATCAAACTTATTTTCTAATCCAAAGTCATTGACAATAAATTCTTTATCCCTTACTCCTTCAATGTTAAGATAACAGATTATAAAATCAAACCTGTCTTTCTTTACAGATGCACTATTTTGCTGAGAGGCTATTAAATCTCTGGCACTATTTATCTTATGGGCTTCTTCCCCTTGCTGCCTTCTACTAAAAAATCATTTAGACGTAATGGAGGTACAGTTTTCCGTTTGCCCGCTACACTTGATACTGCTTCTACTCTTGGAGGTCTCTTCGCGTCTTCTTGTTCATGGCATGATCTAAGTGGCTTGGTTCCCACTGTAGGTAGTTCAAATGTTGCTGCAGAATGGACAGCTGGATCACCTGTTGGTACACTTATGCAGTGTTGTGAAGTGTTATGTTTAACACAAACAGGCTACAGAATTTTTTTTAATTTAACTGGATTACTCATGCTTTCGAAACCTGACATGGATCATGCTGATTCACACAAAACACTGCATAAATAAAAGAATGAAATAATGGTAAGAAATACAATAAAGCTACTTACCATGCAGACTGACTCAGTACATACCTCATCTGTTAACTCTTCTTTTATCCAAACAGTTACCTTGTTCTCCATGATTGCAGTTCAGAGCCCCTAAAAAACAATGAATCAAATGGTCAGACTCAATCAGTTTCCATTATTACTACGAAATACAGTTCAGAGGCAATATTTGCAGACCACTAAAGGTGGAGGAAATGAGCCACAATACAGGAAAGAAATTTAACACTGGCCAAGGAACCAACAGAGGCCAATGACAAAAACAAAGTTACAACGCTCAGATTATTACAAGTTCAGAGCATACAATCTCAAAATGACAGAAAATCAGAATATCATGTTGTGGAAATAATTGTCTATTAATTGCTGTTGTTTCTTTATAGGATTGGCTTATGGGATAGTATCGAAGTTGGCATATCAAACAAAACCTTTTGATATAGTCAACCATAGTTTTAAAGATGGGAAAAAAGATTGAAATTGAGCTTGCAGTCTTCTTCTGTTCTGATAGATTCATGCTTGAGGATTAACTTTGAGAATATCTCAATGTACCTTTGCTATAACCCAGGATATTTACAATGATGTTCATATTAACAAAGATAAAAAGAGAATAGAATATTTGCTTCTTAATCATACTTGCTGCAATGAAATCTTTAATCTCTAAATCCAGATGTAATTCTATGTTTGTTCATTACATTACTTAGTTCCTGACAGACATAAACAACATGAAAATCTACCGCTGCTCACCAGCTGTTGCTCCACACTTTTATCAGACAATTTAACATTCATTTTAACAAAGATGTTTCTCTGATACTTTCCTCGTCCACATTCATAGTCCTAAATCCAGATTAGAGCAACCATTGCTGCTACTGGCATGCTGCACTCTTTCTCTATACAGCCTATTAAAGAAAAACATGCATACCACAGTAAATACACTGTCGTGCCAAACCACTGAGTCTTCATGATCAGTAACATTTAATATTAACTCTATTATAAAACTGATTAACTGAAATGCATTCCTCCTAACTGCATGTCTTTTATTCTATAAAACTACACTCACACATCCACATTATTATAGGCAATTGTTAACGCACCATTTACCACTCCCTAGTATACAACGAACTAGATGAACCCACGAAGCATTCTGAATGGCAACAACCGTGCACTTATCAGTGGTTTGCACAGTTTAGATGTAGATTTACAGAATGTAACCAAATGACTACCTTCAAAGACACTTTCTTCCACTCAAACCTTGCAATTATGCAGTAACTGTAGACACTTGAATCGAAACAACTGAATTTAACAGCACTGTTCACGCAACATTCTGGAGGAGCAATACATCAGACCACAGCAAATACCGCACTTACACCTTGTCGCCTATTCACAAACAATATTACATATTAGATCACATGACGTGCATATGTCAACATTAACATAGTAATACAGCGGAAGTAAGAAATACGCTGCACGTCTTTTCTCGGCCGTCATAAGGCAGACCGTGTAATATTGGCTAAAAAACACATCATAGAGGAACTTCTGACAATACACGACAAGCTCTTTTTACTAAGTTACGGAAGATAACTGTAGCCATTTTATCGGTCGGGGTGAAAACAACAAGCACTTTGCAATACCGGTAAGTAATACATTCACGCCTGCCTGCCATTTTCTTTTTTTTATGTGTATCACACGTTCATACGAAGAAACTTATGGAAAAACAATTAAGCCTTTTGTCACAATTCCGAAATCAACACTCATTGAAACTAGCATTGGCGGTTTGTTGTGACAAACATAACCTGCATCATTTACATATGAAATTCACACGCTGTAGTAAAACATCAGGCATGTCATCAACGTTGATCCAATCACAACAGTTTAAAAACAAAATAAATTCACTTTCAAGTGTGACCGGTAAATAACATTAAATTGTAACGATATTGTCAAGGTATGAGTGTATAATAACAAGATTTTGCTTGCGTATTCCTTCATGAATCCAAACCGAGTACGTTAATGATAAGCTATGTGGTATTTAACTTGTTCCGAAATAAACTCCCATGTTTCCATCATTAATTTTTTAAATTCTAATCGCTTATTTTTATTACCTGCAGGATGTAACTTACACATTTCACTTTTCAGTGAAATAAATAACACCACGGCAATGCGCTCCAAGAAAATAATATGTGGAAGAATAAACCAATGCTGCGGTTCTGTCAGACGAGAAGGCACTGTAGCACTTAACATTGCTATACTTGAATTTCTTCAAAAATTTAGACAACCGCCCTGATAAGGTCTTAATTTGGTAATCGTACTTTTAATTCACATAGCTACACTCCGTGGACCAGAAATCATCCGTTTCCAATCACATTTTCTGTTTATTTGATATCATAGATTATTTCGTGTTACTGTTTCGGTCGAGGATTTCATCAGGTGCCGGTTGCTTGGCAACGTTTCTTTTTCCCTTTATTTGTGTGCTATAATGTCTGTACTCTGTAGATGCTGTACACTTATTTATAATCTTCCAAATCCGTCTTTCGAAGTATTAAAAAAGCATCTACGTCCATAATCTCCAAATTACTGTGAAGTGCATGACAGAGGGTACTTCCCATTACAGGCTCTGCTTGTTATTAGGGCTTCTTCCCATTCCATTTATGTATGTTGCGGAGGTAAAATGACTGTTTAAATTTTTCTTGCGCAGCTGTAGGTAGTCCAATCTTGATTTCACGATCATTATGGAGCGGCACTCAAAGGGCCATAGAACAAGATTCATCATTTAAAGCTGGTTCTTGAAACTTTTGAAGCAGGCCTTTTGGGAATCGTTTAAGTCTTATCTTCAAGTGTATGTATATTCAGTTTCCCCTGCTATGCGCAGTTCGTCATACTCATTTAAAACATGACTATTGATAATATTTTTGTGTGATTTCCTGTTACATTTAGAAGCCCGTCAATATGTATAGTTTGGCATTGGTGTCTTTGATGTGGTTTCAATTTGAGATGCACAGTACAAATATAGCGGTAGTGACAGCAAGAACACACTCCAAGAAGTAGTGCAAGAAAGAACTACCCATCTGCAGTATTAGTTTGAGGCAAATAGTCTGTTGATGAACCCAAAAAAAGAACTTAGAACTGCTTAAACCTAACTAACGTAAGGACATCATACACATCCATGCCCGAGGCAGGATTCGAACCTACGACCGTAGCGGTCTTGCAGTTCCAGACTGTAGCGCCTAGAACCACTAGGTCATACCGGCTGGCAATAAAAGAGAAAATCATGAGCTAGTAAACTAGAAAAAATGTCACTGAATCCAGTCCAGTTGTAAATATTATTGGAAACAACATTTGCACAAAAATAATCCACAATTGCTTACAGACATGCTGTCAAAACAGTATAAAAAAGTCTCCTTCTTACTGGTAACAGTAACAGATGTAACTAAACCCTTTAAAAGTTGTGTACCATGCTCTCTTTGAGAAATAGCTCCGAAATTCTTGCCATTTTTGAATTACAGAGCAATCTGTAAGAATTCTCTATGTTAATAAGAAGTATGAGCATCATAGGTCACTTTTCAAACAGTTTACATTTCTGCCCTTAGCATGCCTCTACATAATTAATTTGACTTGTTTCACATTGCAGCATTTAGTGTCCTTTAATGAAACCTCGATCACCATTCTCATGATGTAAGAACAAATTATAAATTATACCACATGGCACAAAATTATAGGAAAGCAGTGCAAAGTACATGGTATATGGGAATCATAATATACAATAATCTTCCACCAAAACTCAAAAGAGTTAGATCAGTGATGTAAATGAAAGCAAAACTGAAGAAAACTTTTATTGTAACGTTGCTTGTTCTCAGTTCAATTTTTAGAAACAAACTTACAATACAAATTTCATGTATTTTGTTTTCCACCACATAACTTACGTATAATTATTAATAACATATGTGATCATCAAGATAATGCTACATTTTTCATTTTTTGTAATTATGCTACGTTCATTTCTCTTATAAATTCCAATATAACATTGTCAGTGGCATATTAGTATGCTAATTTTTAGTAGGGTATGTGTATGTGAAAAACTGTGTTATATATGTAAAAGTAAGTGTATGTAAGAATCTATAAAACCTTTGTATGTGCAATCATCAAAACCCAGCTCATGTACATAAATAATCTATGTATTTCTCAACTCAAACACGACACATATTACACCATTAATGTTTACTTACATTATTTTAGCTAAACATATGTCTGACTGGTACTATCAATATTCTGTAAGAAGCCATTGTCAAGTGGAGCACAGCAAAGCTGCAAACACAGAGTGTACATACAGAAATGCACTTATGTCAAGCAATCTTTATGGCAATTATATAATAAAATAACACCCTACTTACATTTTGCTCATGAGATGTTTTTTGTGTCATCATCACATCTATATGCTGTGTAGTTTAATTAAGTAAACCTATGCCTATCCACATTAAAGATGTGAAGAGCAACAGTGTTGTGCTTTTCACCACAGTATCACAGCTCAGATTCCACTTTACTTACATTTTATTGGTAAAGGTTTATCTATGCTTCTGCTTTTTATAGACAAGTAAAATATTTATTACTGTTTCCTGCCATCTCATTAGAAAAGTAAAATCGTATACTACAAACAGAAAAATAAAAAATACAAGGTCAATACTCGAATCTTGGACTAATAAGAGAAGTGTCAGCCAACAAAAGAGGTTTTCTGTTGCACAGTTTCATATTGTCGAACCTGTTCTAATTAATTACATTATAATGACACTATTTAGCCAACTATATTATGTAGAAATACTTATATATGCACAAGGGTTTGAGAACCTGCATGAATTGGGGGAAATAAATCAGACTGTCTTGCTGAAATTTTATCTACATGTGAATACTGCACCAACATGTATACAGTGACTCGTGGTTTGCTCAGAAACACTTGCAAATTTATCTGGCATTTGTCTCTTAAACACATAATAATGTCTACAACACAAGACTTTATAATACTGTCTCTCGATATTTTTCATCATATGAACTGCCTCATATCAACATAGGACTTACAATTATGTATTTGTCGTACATACCTATGAAGCAGTCTGTACGAAATCTGAGAAATATTCTGCTAAGAAAATACATACCAGCTAATTATGTAACTTATTCTTTCCAAGTAGGAGCCTGTATTGACACAGCTTCCAGATATCTTCAGTCATTGAATGAAGGTATGCAGATAATTTGTAGAAGATATTTCTCAAATATGGCTTTAAAAATCTTTTGAAATGGATTGTTTGTTCTATAAGTTAGATGCCATCAAGAAGGAAAACCTTTAGGACTGTGATCCTCTACTTCTTACTCTATTGAAGAGTACTGGTATCTTCACAGAAACTCTTAAATTTAATGCCTCAGATTATTTTACACATAGAATTAGACCTGTAATACAATATTCTTTCATAAGGTTGAGTCATTTTGATATATTTCACTTACTTATTTACAAGCTGACTTTTATAAGCTGAATTTTATATCCTAGAGAACACCAGCTACGGGAGTAATGGAATGCAGCTAACACAATATAAAAACGGAATACACAATTTCTTACTTTATGCACATTGGGAGTTTGTTGAAATTCATGCAGAGCACAACACATCATTCTAAATACTAGAAAATAAAGGAAAGTATGCATCAAAATTATTTTTCTGCCTTATATTGTTGTCACGTAAACAACAGTCCAACTTCAATTGATGACCTCATAAAGAGACGTAATTGTTGATATGTCTGTGAAACGTGTACTCAAAGTTTCGTGGCGTGACTTCTGAAATTTTCCTGTTGTATTTCTTCTTCCAGTAATTTTCGCGTTTGCAGCTGGATCTATGTACAGCAGCGAAGAAACAGCACTCAAAACACGCTAGCACTATACGGACTAAAATGTGCCATCCCGAAATCACGTGACTCAAGCTGCAGGAGGTGGGGTTGGCAGAATTCTCGTCATGTGTATCTGAATGCTGACCCCATATAATTTATAATCTAAGACACTGAGCAACTGCAACACCATCTCTATGTAATCATAGAGATGCAAATAATCTGACGATCGGTTTCTGTATACTGATATATACCTAGAATACTACATGGAATCAAAAATAATCTTTTTTTTCCTTTCTCAAAATGATCAAATAACATTTAGCAAGGGATAATGACAATATTTCTACGATTACAAGATATATCTGCATTACAGATGAAGTAACAGTTAATGGCGCTTTTTGAAGGAAAATATAGAGATATGGTAATAACAAAGATCATAGTCTACCTTTTTTCTTCCTAAATTTCATCAAATCCATTCTTAATTTCCTTTCGTTCTTCTCCTTATGAGATCCAATTATTTCTTTCCCTCTCTCCATAAGCAATAGTGTCCATCATGGACGCCTTCTTATTTCTGTTTAGTATCAATCTGTTTTCACAGGACTGCTGAGATTGATATGCACACATGAGACATGAGATAATAACAGTACGACAAATATTGAAGCACGGAGATGTTTAGGAGCATCAAAAATTATTGGGGAAGATAGTGACACTTGAAGCATCAGTTACATAGAAGGTGATATGCTAAACATAGATTAAGGATAAATGAATCATCGTTTGTTTGAACAGAAGATGTATGGGCCTAGTAATATAAGATCGATGTCTTTTAAGATAGAGTGCACCAAGGGGAAATCGAATTCATAACAATTAAAACTGAGTATTATTGATACATTATAACATATTGCATGTAAGGAAGAATTTGAATTTCAGCAAACTGGTATCAAGCAAGTGCAGATATAAATTTTTCCAAGAACATAGATTAGTTAAGAGAACAAAATAATATTATCTCACAGGTGCTAACGAGTGATATAGTTAATAAAGAGTTAATTATATGTTTAACACAGTGAAAAGTGAGGAAAATGTAATTCCTTCCTTATTAACTCCTAGTAGAGATGCTTTTCCTTTTTTTTAAACAGTAAGTGAGCTGAATGTGGCAGCTGTGATCATAAGATACAAGAAATACAGGGTGGTCCATTGATCGTGATCGGGCCAAATATCTCACAAAATAAGCGTCAAACGAAAAAACTACAAAGAACGAAACTTGTCTAGCTTCAAGGCGTAAAGCAGATGGCGCTATGGTTGGCCCGCTAGATGGCGCTACCATAGGTCAAACGGATATCAACCACATCTTTTTAAATAGGAACCCCCATTTTTATTACATATTCGTGTAGTACGTAAAGAAATATGAATGTTTTAGTTGGACCACTTTTTTCGCTTTGTGATAGATAGCGCTTTTTCGCTTTGTGATAGATAGCGCTGTAATAGTCACGAACATGTGGCTGACAATTTTAGACAAACAGTTGGTAATAGGTAGGATTTTTAAATTAAAATACAGAACATAGGTACGTTTGACATTTTATGCCGGTTGTTCCAATGTGATACATGTACCATTGTGAACTTATCATTTCTGAGAACACATGCTGTTACAGCGTGATTACCTGTAAATACCACACTAATGCAACAAATGTTCAAAATTATGTCCGTCAACCTCAATGCATTTGGCAACACATGTAACGACATTCCTCCTCGCCATTCGTAATGTTCGCACATGCATTGACAATGCGCTGACACATCTTGTCAGGCGTTGTCGATGGATCACGATGGCAAATATCCTTCAACTTTCCCCACAGAAAGAAATCCGGGGACGTCAGATCCAGTGAACGTACGGGCCATGGTATAGTCTGTCGGTAAACTGAAGAGCGAGCGAGCGAGTCCCCACTCTGCCTACCCAGCTACGTCACGAGGCGCTTCTACAGGCTGTTTCACAACGTAGTACCGGCCCTGCCGCGGCGCCCGCTTCAAATCTGTGGCGACGCCGTGTACAGATGCGTCCCGGCTGCGTTTATTTTTAGACAAATGCGTTAAGAGTATAAGGAAAACAAAAGACGATAGCTTCTTCGAAACAAAACACTATACAGTAAATAATATTAACATATAATAATATTAACGGAAGTCAGGATTCTACTACAAACATACATTCACATGAATAGGCATTCGGTTCTATGTTCCTCTGTTCATAAGACGAACCAGGTATAGTGCAATCAATCTGTAGAATTTAAGGCTTGTTCTTACTTTGTGTTTTTACTAAAAGGTAAAAGTTTTCTTTGAAGGGCTGCATTGAAACCTAACAATTCTTGCAACACGAAGAGTGTTTAAAAAGTAACCGGAAATTTATAATTTCGTCTGTTGTATTAGTTCGATTCGCACTGCTTTTTTTGCCACTGTCTTCGTAAACATGTCTGAAAAGTATTTGCATCCATTTCACGCATTGTCTTGTGTAAGACATCTTTCTTTGAAGAAAAATGTATTTTTTGTTTCACTGCAGTAAGTAATTTCCGTAACGTGGGTACTATTTTTTGGTTTATGTAAAAGTCCTCCATCGTTTGTCGAATGACCGATTTTGTGAAACTGGGCTATAACGATGGGCTCCCACCCTAAATTATTAGTTTTCCTTCGCGGCGATTCCAATAAACCATGCGCCTTGTTTTCGCGTTCCTTCCTTATGCATCCTATTGGGGGAGGCTGACGTTTGCATGAACTGCAGCCTTTGATTGGGACTGGTAATATTAGCCAACAGTTCTTTTTGTGTTGCCTCCTTAACACACGCTGTAATAACGTTAGAGACGATCTAACGCTCGTTACTTCGCAAATACTTCCGCTTCTTCGTATTCTGCACATTTTTTGCAATGCAGGAAGATTATCCACCACTTCCGGATACTGAAGTATATCAGTGAGTACACAAAGTCAACTGACTGACACTCGCAACCAAGATCCCACGAACAGAAACGACGTATATCACTGCACGTCGAGCTACACCGCTAGACAGGTAACGGGCAACTGAATTTGGGTGGCCCTGTAGGCCAGTGGCAGGGTTCTTCCGGGAAAGGCCACTTCCCCCACCAAAAGCACTGCTCGCTCTTGAGTTTACAGACAGACTATATGGTGCTTCGACGACCAATCCACCTGTCATGAAATATGCTATTCAATACCGCTTCAACTGCAAACGAGCTATGTGCCGGACATCCATTCTGTCATGCAGTGAAGCATCTTATAGTAACATCGGTAGAACATTATGTAGGAAATCTGCACACATTGAACCATTTAGACTGCCATCGACAAAATGGGGACCAATTATCCTTCCTCCCATAATGTCGCACCATACATTAACTCGCAAAGGTCGCTGATGTTCCACTTGTCGCAGCATCGTGGATTTTCCGTTGCCCAATAGTGCATATTATGCTGGTTTGTGTTACTGTTGTTGGTGAATGACGCTTCATCGCTAAATAGAACACATGCAAAAAATCTGTCATCGTCCCGTAATTTCTCCTGTGCCCAGTGGCAGAACTGTACATGATGTTCAAAGTTGTCGCCTTGCAATTCCTGGTGTGTAGAAATATGGTACTGGTGCATTCGATGTTCATGTAGCATTCTCAACTCCAACGTTTTTGATATTCCCAATTCTCGCGCAATTTGTCTGTTACTGATGTGCGGATTAGCCGTGACAGCAGCTAAAACACCTACTTGGGCATCATCATTTGTTGCAGGTCATGGTTGACGTTTCACATGTGACTGAACACTTCCTGTTTCCTTAAATAACATAACTATCCGTCAAACGGTCTGGACACTTGGATGAAGTCGTCCACGATACCGAGCAGCATACGTAGCACACGCCCGTTGGGCATTTTGTTCACAATAGCCATACATCAACACGATATCGACCTTTTCCGCAATTGGTAAACGGTCCATTTTAACATGGGTAATGCATCACGAAGCAAATATCGTCCGCACTGGCGGAATGTTAGTGATACCACGTACTTATACATTTGTGACTTTTACAGCGCCATCTATCACAAAGCGAGAAAAGTGGTCCAACTAAAACATTCATATTTCTTTACGTACAATACGAATATGTAATAAAAAATGGGGGTTCCTATTTTAAAAAACGCAGTTGATATCCGTTTGACCTATGGCAGAGCCATCTAGCGGGCCAACCATAGCGCCATCTGGTTTCCCCCTTCAAGTTGAATTTGCGTTAATAAACAGAAGCAATGAAAAATATATGCTGAGGATTAAAATAGGTTGTGATATGGGTACAGTCAAGTGTTAAGTGAAGGAACGAACCTCTTTGAAAGAATGTAGGGATAGATGTAGGAAATAAGCTGAAAGGTTCTGTGCGATTGGTTTATAATATAAGGTGAAGTTTATTCACATTAGGAGAAGGTAGAAATGGGAGACAGATCTGTGAGAGAGACTGATCCACGGCATGGATCAGGAACATTTACTAAACAAATTTATATGGAGCACTTTCACATGATTAAAGCAAGGTTTTACGATGTCTACTCACAGAAGGGTGTGGGGCGGTGGGTTACTAATAATTTATCATAAGTAAGTAATTGGAAATATTAGAATATTGTTCGCCATTTTTTACGAGAGCCAGGAAACGATTTTTGTGGTCAGGCAGAAAGCGATGGATATCATGCTGACCTAGTTCCCAGTCTGCAAATCCACATTCTTGTCCAGCCCGCTGAATGAGATGTTTCTATTCTCTATTTACTCAGGGGGGTCAGAAACTATGATTATAAATGAAGATTCTGAGTTCTAATTGATGGATATATTCGATAAATTTTCACATGGACAACTTCGTGATATTCATGATGTTAATACTAACAATCAGTCTCTCTAAGCTAAACAACACTGTGAGCAGTTGAGAGGCGACCTCTACGGTAAGTTCCCATTAAATGGTCTTTCTGATAATCAAGATATTTGCTCGCCACAAAAGTGGAGAATAATTTCACCACTTGCCACGCAGATGTGTTAAAATTACAGGTGGTACACTAACAGTTACTTGCACGAAATCTAAGCGATCTAGAACAGTGTACAGTCCTCGTGATTTCACTTCCCATTTGTACCGAAAACATGAGTTTAGTTGCTATCTGGCTGTGACGCCATCCTAGGCATCGCATACTCCGGCGTTTGACTGACATGGACTGTGCAATAGCTGGATGCGATGTGAAGTCTTTTTCAGAAATCTAAACGGTCCAGGACGGTGTACACTCCTCGAGATTTGACTTTCTATCATTACTGAAAATATGCGTATAGTAGTGGCCAGGTTGTGACGTTACCGAAGGCAGTGCGTACTCCGGCGTTTGACTGACTCAGACTGCATGGTAGCTGGGTGCAAGATGAAGTGAAATCTTGCCTTTCGAGCCGTATTCATATACGGGCGCAGAAGTTGAACCAGGGAACATCTGCTGTTATACATTCTATGCCCACGGTAGTAGCCTCTAAACGGCCACTTTCTTGGACACACAATATTTTATAACACTATCGTGCATTAATTTAGAATCTTTGTAATTTTTGTATGAATGTAGGTAAGTTGGTTAAAATCATAGAAAAAGCTTTGACTCGCCTACATTTAAGCTTTGCGGTCTAGAATTTTTAGACTGGAGCAAACAGTAGAACATGTCCTGTGAACTACAACATTAATATGCCTTTCATTTGCTATTATTTACATCCAGGCCTTGAAACTTGTTATAGCTCTATTATTTAATAGGTTTCATCATATGCTGTAATCAAAACTTTCTAGCATTAATATAACAGATACTTAGTGCATTACAAATAAGGACATTTCTGTTCCAAACTTAGTGTTCAGTAAATTACTCAAAAACTACTAGAGGTAGCTTAGTGGGTCAATTAGTTATTATTTTTGTGTTGAACTGAAGCTTCATACAAATTTTCATATTTCTGAGTCTAATATTTAGCGCCTTCATTTCTGAGCAAAATATCGCTTTATCATGTTGAGACTTGTACCAGTTAATTTTGACATACATCTGCACATTATGACCAGTTTTGGCTTCCTAGCTTTATTATTTAGCGCCAATTATTTTTTTCTTAAAATGGTGTATTTAGGGAAAGGTATTCATGTGATCAGTCTCAAATGATACAGCGCTTGTTTCGCCACAAGGGGATGAACAATTCTTTTATGAAACGATTTGAATGATCACAGTGACAATTAATCACGTCAAGGAAGAGATGTTCAAACTTGAAAAGATACAGACTTTTCCTAAGCTTGGTGTGTGGGGAGCTTTTACACCTTCATGCACATTAATGCAAAAATATTTGAAATTTTGATGTGTACTTCCAAGGATGAAGAGTGAACATATGACTGAAAAAGACAAACGTAATAAAAATATGTGTAAACGAACCAATATGTAAAGAAGTTGAATGTTATGTAAGTTAAAGCAAATCGGTCTCTTTATTGAGATAATAGACTCAGGGAACAATTGATACCCACCTACAGAGAGAACTCTTAAGTATTATAAATAAATGAGCAGATACACATTGTAAAAAGAGCTGTTAATGGTACAGTGTTTAAATATGACACATGACACTTATAATAAACGAAGCACGTTTTATCAAATACTGTTTAACTTGAGCTCGAATAATAGTCACTAATGATACATATAAATGCCTAAATATTGAGAAAATGATAGTATTGATGCATATGAATAAGCCATTATACACAACGTCTTTAGCTTGAGTGGGGGGATATTTAGTGTAACTGGCCATTTAATCAAATAGTCTGGTCCACTATGGGTATTCATACCAGCTAAAGATGATCGTGAAAGCAGATAATTGTTAAATAGTATATAAGGAAGGAGCTGATTCTGCACCCCAATCCGGTTTTGTATGGGGGGGTGGAGGAGGGCGTGTGCACTGTTGCAACAAGGTCAGTGATATGCAGTTGTGTGATGAGTGTCATTTATTTGTTGTGCAAAGCTATATGTATGTTTGAGAACTATGAGTTGATTGTATCATGGATAGGTTAGACTAAAAGGGCCACTGACAATGTCAGAGGGAACCCAAAACAAGTGAATCAATTTTATGTTATAAAAAACTTTGATGTAAAGCCTAATGGTCTGATGTTATGTTTCAGAATGTCTTAATGTTTGGTTAAATAATTTTAAGTTACAATCATTGGGATATGTCATTGTGAGACTTGAAGACTTTGAATACAGAGAAGTGCAAATGAGAGTTCTGAGTTTATTTTGTAGCTCAAAGTAGTAGTAATGATCTAACTTTTCAGTATCATCCATCGAGGATCGAACGCCAGAAGAAAAAAGTTCATTCACAACAGTGGGACAGAGTAGCTGGACCACCAGAATAAGTTCTACAGGTAGCTGTTCATCAACAAGATGTATAACAGGTAACTGACAGAACTGACGTGGTGAAAACATATCACACACAGGCAGCAATTGAAGTACGCCATGCCAAACTCATTTTTTCACCATATGTTGTTGTGGATCACCTTTTTTGGAACCTATTTTGCGAACTGTTTAATAGGTGGTATTCATAGAAGAAAGATTCCAGTCGTTCTAGAACTACTATTTCAAGCAACTTTCCAGGTACTTAAGTCAATTAAATTGGCATGTAATTACTTGTTATCAATGGTAGCTTCCTTTTTATACACTGGTCGTATCTCAGTAATTTTTAAAAGTTCAGGGAAAGTCCCATAGCCAGTTGAACTATTTATTAAATGTGTTATTAGTTTTATCAGATCAATTTTGCACTCCCTAATTAATGTAGATGATATGTCATCCCAGCAATTACAAACTTTTATTTTGGGTTTTGAGATTATTTCCATTAACTCTGTTGCTCCCCCCCCCCCCCAATTGTATCTCCAGAGGACATTTAAAATTTGTCCAAGTTCGAGCTTGGCATTTCCCAGAAGCCAAATGGCATGTGTGAATGACCAGCAGTCTGTCAGGTAGAGGGAAATGCTGGGTGAGTTGTGATATACACAGAAGCTATCACAACATGGAGAAACGACAGGGCCACAAGTCTGCAAACGAAACATAATGACATCGTTAAAGTCATACTAGTGCCAAACCAAAGTTTCGTAAGGAAGGTTAGGTGCAACATAACACTAAGAAGTCAGGTATCACCCAACAGAAAAGACTCTCTGGAAGGCGAAGTTGCAAAAGTCTGAAGTCGCTAGGAGCGCTGATAGCAAGGAAAACCAGGACACATGATGTAGCCACCCAAACGCTTCAGAGCACATAGGAAGGGCCAACATATGTATCACATCCTTCTTAACAACCGATTTTTTTAATGCTGATCGCCGACTGCCCAGTGTGTAGTCTCAGTCTTCGTGTCAGTGGCAGCTACCCAGTGAGACAGGAGGCTATGGAGGTAGGCCCTCAGCTCACCTAGCTGTCTTCAATCGTCTACAGAACCATGAGCTTGGCTGAATGGACACTGCTGCTGCAGCTGCACTGGCTGCTTTCAAAAGAATGCTGATGGGATCCAGAGGCCGCCATCAGCCTACTGGAGGCTTGACTTGCATGACCAGGACACTGTCTACCATCCGCCTTAGGAGTGTGATCGTTGCTGCTGCTCGTACTGTTCCTGTGGCAGACTCATTGCTGCCAGCTTCTGCTGCCTCCTAAATGAATGTGAGAGCCAAGCCTCCGTGAGGCAGCGAGTACTTCAGCTGGACTTGTGGCAAGAGTCCTGAGTGCAAATGAATGAGAGCACTTTGGAGATCGATACATAGAGCTAGAGGCCGCCATAATCCGTGGGTCGACAGCCACCTTGTGACATAGCAGCTACCACCTGACATTTCACTGCATTGGTCATACTGTGGCTTTCTACTGCTTATGAGGCGTTGCTGTGGCATGACACTTGGGAAGACAGTTCCGTATTACTGCCTAATAAATGTGTTATTGCCAATGATTTTTCCTTGGTGCTCTTGAGTGTAACTAGGTCTTCACGACCACATCCTGCCCAGCTCTCTCCTGACGACTGTAGGGGTCTGAGACTGAACTCCTATAACTCATATTCTGCTGCTCTCCTTAGGAAAAATGAATTACTTATTTTAACTGAGTTTATTTACAGTGCTGGTCTAATTTATTCTTTGCATGCCATACGAAAATGTATTATGAAAGTTTCTCACCAACAATCCACTTCCTGCTTCTTAGATTCTCTTTATTTTCATATTCTTTGACAATATTATGAAAAAGATACTTGCTACTCACTATACAGTCCCCGGGTTGCTGAGTTGTAGGTAGGTACAACAAAAAGACTGTTAGAAAGTAAGCTTTTGGACAACAAGGTCTTATCGAGAATAGAAAACCTACACATACACACTCATGCAAATGCAGCTCACACACACATGACCATAGTCTTGGCTGCTGTCGAAGCCAGAGACTGTGGTCCTGTGTGTGAGTTGCGTTTGTGTGCATGTGTGTATGTTGTCTATTTCCAATGTAGGCCTTCTTGTCCAAAAGCTTACTTTCTGACAGTCTTGCTGCTGTGCCTATCTACAACTCAGCAACCCAGTAATTATATGGTGAGTAGCAACTATCCCTTTTATAATACTATCATATTCCATCCGGGATTTTCCATTGTTTGATTTTCACATTCTTTCTTCACTATATACCAAGCTGTTTTAATAACAGTACTGTATTAGCTAATTCTAATTATAAAACAACCTGAATCATAAAATTTTAGACTTTCTGTGAAGATACCAGTACTCTTCAATTTAGTAGAGACTAGATCACATTCATAAGGGTTCTCCTTCTTCATGATAACTAGAGTATACAACTCAAAACTGAAGATACCTAGTCGCTGCATGAAAAGACATGTGGTTATTTTAAACACGTAACATTAGTTACAAACGAAAATGATTTCTGTAATAAATGTCGCAAGGGTCACATATTAAGTCAGCAATAAGAGCTGTTACATATGTCCGAGGAAGTACCAACTATTTTCAAGGTACTAGAAGCAGTTTTCTGTTTTTTTTTTAATACCTGAAACTGAGGAAGCACAATCAATTTTAGGCGGCTAAAATAGTGCTTAACTAATTGTAGTTCAAATAGCTGTTACTCATTACTTAGTAACTTTATTTATACCAGTTCCCACAAAGTTCTCCTCCATCTTCCAACCCAATAATCGTGATAGCTGAATGAGTTCATGCATTGACAGCAGTCTCATTTGACAATAATTTACAAATTAATTTATATTCCCTTTTCCCTTGTGAATTTTACTAGCATGTTGAACTTTATTTTCCATTGCTTTAGATGATAAGAAAATAATGCGAGGGGCAGAGGTGACTTAGAATCTGTACTACATATTGGACAGAGATTTGTAAGATCCATTCCTGCTGAATATATATTCTGGCATGTCTTCGGTAGTCCTCATTTCTAACATTACCAACAAACACACAACACTATTAGTTATCTGCTGCAAGCAACTGTTGTTCATGCTGTTTTATGGATGCAGCATCTTGTTGACATTTCTGGCACTCATACTGAACAAATTGTGTTAATAATGAAATCAGTATTAAGCCTTTCTATCTTGTTTGTCCTTTTATACCCACATCCCATTCCTAATCCATTACCATTGAAACATGTCTATATACCTTTCTTGCATTCACAAAGCCAGATTTGCACGTTGTGGCTAAAATTAGTACTAGTTCCTTCCCGTGTATATCGGCTCTGCACTAAGGCATTAGAAATACTATCAAGTTTCACTGGCATACTCTGTGAGTGGCTACAATTTAATTTAAACATCCAGTAAAATAAACTGTGCAACAGTACGAATGCAGACAGTAAAAGCACGTTACCAGAATGGACTACAATATATCTGCTTGTCATTAATCGGCAATGCACACCTGTA
Source organism: Schistocerca serialis cubense (assembly GCF_023864345.2). Taxonomy (NCBI): domain Eukaryota; kingdom Metazoa; phylum Arthropoda; class Insecta; order Orthoptera; family Acrididae; genus Schistocerca; species Schistocerca serialis. The sequence goes on along the minus strand of NC_064648.1, from coordinate 41,217,392 downwards.
GAATTCAGACACATGAGGTGTACTAAAAAAATTATCAAATCTTCTTACCCACATATGGAGAACAGGTCAAACAGCTGTCATATTAATAACCTAAACACCACTTTATATGCAGCTCAGTATTTATTACGTACAAAATATACAATGCAACATCACATGCTAAATGCCGGAATACGACTCAAGAACAAACCGCAATGGCAGCGCAAGATTTGAAAAGTCAAAGATTTTGGTTAATTCAAAGATAGTATGTTGCACTGACACTTGATTCTGCTGATTGCTAAAAGTTTGGCGATGCCCAAATGGAAACCATTCACTAGATTCAACATGCTTTTGGAGTACCATGAGCAGTTCAACATGTTTTGGAGTACCATGAGCAGTTCAACATGCTTTTGGAGTACCATGAGCAGTTCACAGATAAAGGAGTAGCACAACTGATTCAAAGGTGGTTACTCGTCAGTGGGCAATGAATCATATTCAGGCATTACTGAACAAGCCAAAATGACAATTGACAATCTCATTGAGAGAGTGCAAACTTTGTTTTCAGAAGACCATTGTGTCACAGTAAGAGAACAAATGAATCAGACTGCAGCAAGCACTGGGTCAGTATATTCAATTTCGACTGACAATTTTTGGTGCAAACGAACCGGTACATGGACAGAGAACGCTTGACAGTTCCTTCATAATAAGGGACCCACCCATGCTATGCATCCAATTCAGACTTTTCTCACCAAACACAACATTTCTGTGGTTAGTCAAGTTTTCTGCTTCCCAGATATGGGTCCATGTGATGCCTGGCTACTTTCCAACTAAAAAGACCCCCAAAGGAACATGATTTTAAAAAGACAAGACATAATGTGGAATACAGTTGCCCAAGTGATTCCATTTCAAAAGACATGTTCCACAAGTATTTTCAACAATGGTGAAAGTACAGAGAGAAATGTGTGTATTACCAAGGAGAATACTATGAAGGGTATGAATAAATGTACACTCCTGGAAATTGAAATAATAACACCGTGAATTCATTGTCCCAGGAAGGGGCAACTTTATCGACAAATTCCTGGGGTCAGATACATCACATGATCACACTGACAGAACCACAGGCACATAGACACAGGCAACAGAGCATGCACAATGTCGGCACTAGTACAGTGTATATCCACCTTTCGCAGCAATGCAGGCTGCTATTCTCCCATGGGGACGATCGCAGAGATGATGGATGTAGTCCTGTGGAACGGCTTGCCATGCCATTTCCACCTGGCGCCTCAGTTGGACCAGCGTTCGTGCTGGACGTGCAGACCGTGTGAGCGCGTGAGACGACGCTTCATCCAGTCCCAAACATGCTCAATGGGGGACAGATCTGGAGATCTTGCTGGCCAGGGTAGTTGACTTACACCTTCTAGAGCACGTTGAGTGGCACGGGATACATGCGGACGTGCATTGTCCTGTTGGAACAGCAAGTTCCCTTGCCGGTCTAGGAATGGTAGAACGATGGGTTCGATGACGGTTTGGATGTACCGTGCACTATTCAGTGCCCCTCGACGATCACCAGTGGTGTACGGCCAGTGTAGGAGATCGCTCCCCACACCATGATGCCGGGTGTTGGCCCTGTGTGCCTCGGTCGTATGCAGTCCTGATTGTGGCGCTCACCTGCACGGCGCCAAACACGCATACGACCATCATTGGCACCAAGGCAGAAGCGACTCTCATCGCTGAAGACGACACGTCTCCATTCGTCCCTCCATTCACGCCTGTCGCGACACCACTGGAGGCGGGCTGCACGATGTTGGGGCGTGAGCGGAAGACGGCCTAACGGTGTGCGGGACCGTAGCCCAGCTTCATGGAGACGGTTGCGAATGGTCCTCGCCGATACCCCAGGAGCAACAGTGTCCCTAGTTTGCTGGGAAGTGGCGGTGCGGTCCCCTACGGCACTGCGTAGGATCCTACGGTCTTGGCGTGCATCCGTGCGTCGCTGCGGTCCGGTCCCAGGTCGACGGGCACGTGCACCTTCCGCCGACCACTGGCGACAACATCGATGTACTGTGGAGACCTCACGCCCCATGTGTTGAGCAATTCGGCGGTACGTCCACCCGGCCTCCCGCATGCCCACTATACGCCCTCGCTCAAAGTCCGTCAACTGCACATACGGTTCACGTCCAAGCTGTCGCGGCATGCTACCAGTGTTAAAGACTGCGATGGAGCTCCTTATGCCACGGCAAACTGGCTGACACTGACGGCGGCTGTCCACAAATGCTGCGCAGCTAGCGCCATTCGACGGCGAACACCGCGGTTCCTGGTGTGTCCGCTGTGCCGTGCGTGTGATCATTGCTTGTACAGCCCTCTCGCAGTGTCCGGAGCAAGTATGGTGGGTCTGACACACCGGTGTCAATGTGTTCTTTTTTCCATTTCCAGGAGTGTATTTCTGCCAAGAAAGTTTTGACACTTCTTGAACCTATTTTACAGATTAATCAGTACAAATACAACTGAATGAGCAAAATACATATTCATATTTGCTGGATACAATACCTCTTAACAAGAATGTAAATTCTGTTTCATTGATGACATGTATGCCAATTAACAGTATGAAATAATATCATGCATGAGGCTCATAACATGAAATTAGAATAACTGAACAAAAAATTAGAAAAAATGTGTGTAGTACTTAATCCCAAAAGCTTGGCAGATCTTGTAAACAAATGTTTTAGCAGGGATAAATTAGTTTTCCACAGAATTTCCTAAAAACGCAATGTGTAACAACAGAGACCAGTGTAACACACACAACTCTAAGTTAGCACTGCTATCATTTGTCAGCATACATTCAGTAGTATAGTGTTCAGTCTTAAAAATAAAACTTTCACGTGTTTAAAAAGAAGCAAGAGTGTGTTTGCTCTGAGGAAGCATAAATAGCATTAAAGGGCTTTTATTGAACACTGCAAACATACATTTGATATCCTGTTACAACCTGTCCCACCTAAAACATACAAAGTGTCATCTCCAGTTCAAATAAGGTGACACTGAAAATGGAGGATTTTACAAATCAACTTCAGCACGTCTATGTTCCTTAACAACAATGATAAAGTTTATTGAAAAAAGGCCTATGATCACTTTGAATGTACTTGTAAAAACGTGGTCCAGATTTTCATGACTGAAGTATAAATTTTGAAGTCTCTTCTGTAGCATATATTGAGATGGAAGTGAAATATTTGGACAAATTTTGAAAAACAAAATTCTTTGTAACCACATACAAATTTCGCCTTAAAATCGTTTTTCACAGTACTCATTATCTGTCTCATTTCATTTCATTTTATTATCTTCCTGTATATCATTTACATGATGTAGGAATTGTCACAACAAAGTTATCATTCTAGTACTAGCACTACAGACATAATAATGGAATATCACTTTCAAGGCATTTTTTAAAAGTACAAATTTAGACACATAAATTAAAATTTTTGGCAATAAATTTACACACAATCAAAATACTCATCTATGTCATAGAAAATTATGCTTAAAAGGTAATTTTTAAGCTCAGTCTTAAATTTTACTTCATCTATTATTGCCTTCATGTACACTGGCAGAGCATTGTAGAGTTTTATTCCAAAATAACTCACATGCTTTTGGGTTTGTGTTGTCCTTACCCTTTCTACATACAAATTCTTACGAGTTCTAGTATTATAATTATGGCAGTCCTCATTTGTATGTAGATTTTTCATATGTGCTCTTGTACACAGAATCCTTTTAAAAATATACAGCAATGGTATTGTGAGTATTTGCAGTTCTTTGAAAACAATGAGTTCTTGGAGAGTTATGTGTTATGATTCGTATAGCTCTTTTCTGAAACTTGAAGATATCTGTTAAGCGTGATTTAGTTTTACCCCAGAACACTATGCTGTAAGACACGATGGACTGAAAGTAAGCAAAATACACTAGTCTAGTACAGTCTGTGCTGCATACTCTAGATAATTTCTTCTGTTGCAAACTATTAGTGTTAGTGTTATTAAACAACATTTTTTTGTTTACACAAAACAGAGTTACACATATAGTGAAGTTTCTTTTTTTTAGTGCAAATTCTTTTTGCTTACATAATGTAGGTGTTAGATCACTTTCTTCGAATGCAGTTATGCCAGCAACTTTTGCACTGCAGTTGGTGTCTTCATGTCATTGTTGCAAGCTTTTCCCAAAAGTCTCTGCAGAGTGGGGTGATTGTGATGCTGTGTAGTTTCAGCTGCCTTCTTGGAGCCTCAGGCACTGCACAAGTGAAAACGTAGAAGTGGTGCCAGAGTTAAGTTTGTTCTTGTTACCGACCCTTAATGTATATAATTGCTCACCAGTGAAATGTTTCTGCAATGAAAGAACAAAGCAAAACTAGTTAACATAACTTGCGACACTGGCTGAAACAATACCCAAAATAAAATTTACGATAGAAGTAGTTTATCCATTAAAAAAGAGAGAGTGATGTTACAGAGAGGATGGCTTATCACCTTCGCACTGTAACTGCTTTTTAGAAAAAATGCAAGAATCTAGAATCTGGAGCTAAATAAATCACAGTACTGAACCTACATTTCTGGGGAAGAAATTAAATGGAACTAATGTAAACAGTCTGGCTCTCGCTTTGCAGATGATTCTGCAGTACTTCCATAAAATCGTACAAAAGCAGTTACTCAAATAAATAAATAAATATATATATATATATATATATATATATATATATATATATATATATGTGTGTGTGTGTGTGTGTGTGTGTGTGTGTGTGTGTGTGTGTGTGTGTGTGTGTGTGTGTGTGTGTGCAGTTATTTCTTTCCCAGAAATATGATATTATAACTTGCAGTTTACTGGCATTAATTTAATCTAAAGTTTAAGATTGTAGAAGAAATTTTAGCATACATCTTTATCTTTATAAAGTTAATAAATTTACATAATTTAAATTAAAATACAAAATTTCGTTGTCATGCCATAAGCAAAAGTATCACATTTTTTCTTTTGACACTCAAATGGGGGCGCCTATATAAAATGCGGCAGCTGCAAATAACATTATCTTGTACTGTTCCATTGTTGTTTTACAATTGTGAGCTCATACTAAGTCCTTCATTGTAGCTTCAGCTAACAGAGTGATAAGCTGTGTTGTCATATGTCAAATGAGCAGCTGGCTACATGAGAAAAAAGTTATGATCCATACAAGAAAACGACCCAAACTCTAAGCTAACAACACAATCTCATAACGATGCTGTTGTCTACAAGATAATTAGTGATCAAATAATTGGTTGGGTGGGATCTGATGCAAGTGCACTGTTTAATGCATTGTGTGGTCAATACTGTGAGGTAACATTCATGGCAACAAAGTGATATTACAAATGTTTATTTTATTATTGTTTAACTAAACAGTCCCTTAGCTCATGAAATGTAAGTTTATTATATCATTGTTGAATTAAATTCAGATATAAATGTGACAGTACTCATACATATTTACCTTGATAATATGAAGCATGTACACTGCACAGCTGTTCATGCTATGACATGTGGAGTGCTTTGTCGAGGGTTAAAACTGTTTTTTACCTAAGTGGTTTCCTCTATTCTTACTCTAATACATATAATAGTCAAAATCATGACAGATTTGAAGGAACTCCAGAAGGATGTTTTGTTAGAAACCATGTATGTTAATCCCGCTGCACATTTTGGAGTTTAAAACCTTTTTCAACTCGTACAGCATTTCCTCAGAATAAGTTAGGCACTTTGATCAGAACACTTTTATCATCAGCAAAGATGACCATTCGTCCTCTGTCATTAATTATAATTGTTAGACCATTAAAGTAGACCAAGAAAATCGGTAGCTCAATGATAAAGCACTGGGGGACTCTGTATTTTACATTTCCCCAATCTGTTGTTATTAATACTCCAGTCTCCATTAAGCCAACGCTTTGTTTCCTGTTGTGTAAATAAGTTTCTAGTCATGCCAGAAGTTTATCTTTGATGCCATAGTGTGGAAGATTTTTTAACAGTTTGCCATTACCAATAGAGTCAAATGTCTTAGCAAGGTCACAAAAGATCTTCATTGGATATCTTCTGAAATTTAGTTCACCTAGAATTTCGTCTGTTAGACTCTCACTGTTGAGTGTCCTTTAAAAATGCCTAACTTTGTAGGTGGCAGTAAGCCATTTTGTGTAGTGTCTATATACATAAGACACTATTCTCTCAAAAACCTTTGGGAACACAGAAAGATGGACCACTATCTTCACTTTCGTCGATTGGCATCACTTGTGTAAAATGTAGTCTATGGAGACATAGTGCAGTTTTCACTTACTGTCTACACAAATAGCACAATACATGACTGTCTGAAGATAACTTTAAAATCCTATTTGACCCACCATCATATCCGGAGGATTCAGAGTTTTTAAGTAATTTTACGATTTTTCCCAATTTTTTTGGAAGTCATGAGTTTGAAATGAAGAGCTGGGTTTGATGTGATTTGGATGTGATTATACAGCTCATTGGGTTCTTTAAGAGATCGATATGATTCCATGATTTTTCAGCTATAATGAGAAAAAATTATTGAAATCTGAGCCTGCAGCATTTTGAGTATTCTACAGCATACAATTACTAGAAGACTGCAGTGTCCCTGTTTGTTCTTATTTTATGTTCCTATTTGTTTCACTTTTTATGATGTTGCATATGGTTTTCTCATTATTTTTGACTTGCTTATTTTTTTCTGTATAATGCATGGGTTTGACCTTCCTGGTTACATGTGTCTGAAATTTAAAGTATTTCTTGTAACTACTGTAGTTTCATGGCTAGCTTTGTGATAGTATTGTATCCTATGTACAGGCCCCTCTTTATGGAACATGATATTTTAATGCCACTTGTTAACTACTCTCTCCCCTTTCCTTCCACCAAAGTTTGGATTGATTTTAATCTCTCTTTGGGGAAGGGAGGCATATGTGAAAGATGGATTACTAAGAAAATATTAGGAACAATATGTACTACAGGTGGTTGTAAAATTATAACTAATGGGGAGATGTATGGAAATATAGAGCTAATATCAGAAGTAATGACAAGACAAATATTAAACTTGGATACTTCTATGAAATGAATGAGAACAGACTAACAAAACGAATACTCTTGTATTTCTGAAAAAAGAAATGAACAGTAACGTAGATTACAAGAGAGAACTAACATCAGAGAGTCAAAAATAATGGAAATAAACCTTTTAAAAAACAAAATACTAACATTAGATGGCTTTCAAAACACAGGAAGTAAGAAATCGCAACAACCTGGACAGAATAAAGAGAAAGACCACAAGTGAGAAGACAAATTGGTACCAGTATTGGAAAAGTACAAAACAACACAAAAACAAGAGCAACTGTGACTGTTATGTGATTGCAGTTGGTCAAAACAAGAACAAAAAAAAGGAATCAAATATAAAGAATTTTGATATCATAACAACATAGTGACACAACCAAACTAAAGAGGCATAAAAGACAGAAACAAAATCTGAAAAACTGGAGATTTTTGATCGATAGCAGTAGTAATAAACACATAATTATGCATCCATATATATCAGCACAAATTTGTGGAAAAATTTAGGTACTCTTGTAAACAATTGTAACGTGCAGAGCCATAACAATAATACAGCTGTAAATCAAATGAATCTGTGTACATTTCATACAAGACTGAACCTTGGTTCTAGGCTTATAAGAACAAGCTGTGCTATAAAAATTTCACACAGACAATTAACACGCACAAAATGTTAGTTACTTAGTTACCCAGAAAATCAAACACCATATAAAAACAATTTTTTAATAAAAAAGATTGAACAGCTTTTTGGAATGCATTTACATTTAATTGTTTCTGCCAGCGTAGTATAGAATCCTACAACTGAATGATATTTATTTATCCATTAACTCACACACACACACACACACACACACACACACACACACATACCTCTGTAGAAATAACACCACTGGTCAGACTGACATCAAATTGCAACGGAATATTATCAGAGGAGGGGGAAAATGTATGGCAGAAGAAAAATAAATAATTACAAAATGCAGCAATAGATGGCACTGTAAGCATCATAATTTAATAGTGGTTGACTACAAATGACAAATTAATCATACAACAATGCCTAAGGTGTACATTTGATGTTAAACATAGTGTACTACTCAGTCCACATGGGTGTACAGGTGTGATACCGTTAGTTCCGTTAGCCCATTCATCACAACAAGGTCATATCACATAGGTTGGGAATAATCAGTTTTAATTGTCCTGAGGCCAAAAAGCACATTAAAAGCATCAATCAGATCAGTTTTAAATAGTCTGTAACCTCCCCAGAGAGATTTGAAAGTCAATAAATAAATCTTAATGAGAATAGAACCTAGTGTAACCTCCCAGCAAATAAAATAATTTATTGACAATGACAATTAAATGAGAACTAGCAATCTGACCCAAGTGTAACCTCCCCACAAAAATGAAAGTCAATTCCATAAAAAATGAAATCTCAGTGACAATGAAAACGGAAACAGACCGAAATGTCGATCTTAGGCCCTGTCAAATAATTAAACTCAAATTCTTACCTCAGTAAAACTGCATCTGCTCTTATTTTCGCCATAGCCTGGAGGAAATGCATCGCAAAAATTCTTTGAACTTAAGTAAATTTTTTCTTTAAGGAAATGCATGGGAAATTTTCTTTCAATAGAATGTTTGTTTTCTTAAAATGCTTGGTTTGAAAACAAAATTATTATTGGGGCGATTCTTGAACAAATTAATTACACTTAAGATGAATTACATTATCAGATGAGCGCAATGCTGCTTCATTACCTTATTTAAAAATACACCTCGTCCTGAACCTTGACCAGAGCCCCATGTCGACGCCCGCCGACTCCTCACACACAACTGCGACTGTCTCTCGTGCGCTACTAGCACGAACGAACTACATGCTCTCGCCACTCGCTACGTACAACAACTTTCTCGCAACTCGACCGCAACTGCAACTGCCGACTCCCTACATGCAACTGAACTCTCGCGCGGTCAAGCGCAGACTAGCAACGATAAATAACTCTCTGGTCAGAGATTCTGTCATGGCTCGCCATCGCTGGTAATGAATACCCTGCATACATACGTGTTTCATAACCCTCCACTGGGGGGGGGGGGGGGGGCAAAAATTTGGCAGCGATGGTGAGTCATTTGGACTTGCCATGAGCAACAAATTTTTTCTTAACTAATTAACTTTACAATTACAGCATACAGATATAGAACATCAAGGAAATATGGTGCACATGCATCAAGTACAAAACATATTAGACAATGACAAAATGTGAGTACAAAACATATTTGCAAATCAGAAAAATGTGTATATAAATTATTTGATAGATAACAAAAGTGCACACACACTGAAAAAGTCTTTAGCATTTTCAGAACAAATAAACAGAATGGCAAAAATCATGTTGACAAGTGACATGAGTGCACATGCACTAGAGTTCAGAACATATCAGCAAATGAGGAAATGTATATACAATGAGTAACAAATGCCATAAGTGCATACGCACTGAAGTATTGAACATATCAGGAAATCACACAATGTATACAGATTGAGTGCAGATCATATTGAAAAATGAGAAAAGTGCACAGGCACTGAAGTTCAGTAGAAAACATATTAACACATGACGTAAGTGCACATGTACTGTCGTTTAGAACATACCATCAAATCAAAAATGTATATACAATATAAAAGACAAGAGTGCACATATACTGTACTTCAGAATATATCAACAAATCGAAAAAAAATGTCTTTAGCATTTTCACAACAAATAAACATAATGGCAAAAAATCATGTTGACAAGTGACAAAAGTGTACTTGCACTGGAGTTCAGCAAATCGAAAAAAATGTATAGGCCATGAATATAAATGATGTTAGCAAAAAATGATTTTCACTATGTTACAAGAATTAGGATAGGAAAGGGAAGGATTGCATCATGGTTGTATCACTTTAGGTTGCACAGAGCTGCACTGAAAGTCCATATCTTTCTACTGTAGCACAACACCAAGTGAAACAATCTGAAGTTCTTTTCCCAGAAGTATTTATCAGCGTAGCCAAGACACTGAAATGTAGTAATATTCTATGTTTTCATTTTGGCAGTACAATAGGTACACCAAACAGTGGCACCATAATAACGTCTCCATCGCTCACGGTGGTGGACAGCATGTCGTGTCAACACCACACTCTTACAAGGCACACCAACGTAGAATTAGTGCAAAAACCAAATATAGTGGTCCATGATCACGAGGATGGACGGGGCAAATGGATATTGCAGTAATTCAGGGTAGTTAGCTCAGAAGGTGAAGGACATTAAGTCACATAGTAGTCTTCATTGAGAATTACAGTAGTAGTTTGCGGCATTCATAGCCCAGTTATTGAACATTTCTGTACCATGTATTTAGTATTACAGAATAATGTTCATAAAATTAACTGATTATAGCAACTATTGGCATCATGGGTAATCGTATTACAATAAACAGTGGCAGTCCTTGGCCAGTTACAAAGCATATTTAGTATGACAGAATAATGTTCATAAAATTAACTGATTATAGTGAACATTGGCACTTATTGGCCAATTATAAACCATTAGAAGTCATCATTGAAAAGGAGAGTCAATTATTGGCATAGCATTAACATAATTCATTGAGTTATACTAATTATTGGCACTCAATGGCCAGTAAGTATTGAATAGTACAACATTTTTAATTATTGGCAGTCATTGGCCTCTTACAAAGCATCAAAAGTCATCATTGAAAACAGGAGCTAATGAATGGCATAGTATTAACATAATTCATTTGGTTAAACTAATTATTGGCACTCATTGGCCAGTTACAAAACATCAAAAGTCATCATTGAAAACAGGAGCTAATGAATAGTATAGTATTAACATAATTCATTTAGTTACACTAATTATTGGCACTCAGTGGCCAGCAAGTATTGAATAGTACAAAACATTGTTCATCATTCAGTATTATTCAGAACTCTCTTAAATCTGTAGCATTATTTGGAACTGGTTAATTTTTTTTTTTTTTTTTGTTAGCAATGCATTGCTTTGGGTAATTATAAGGGAAAGCAAGAAGAGAAAAAGAAAAAAAATTGCTTCTGGGTTGTTCCTGTAAATGAAAAATGTGTAACGTCATGAGTCAGCTGTAGCAAGGTTGTGAAACAAGGAAGTATATATGATCACATTTATAAATGATAGACACAACTGGGTAAAAGAAAAATGCAAGTACTAGTACAGGTTTAATAAGTAACAGGTTTACTAAGTATCATGAAAAGCTTCTCCTGGAAAAAATACAAAATGGATTATTGAGCTGAAAGAAGAAATGCATACTATGCTGAAAAGTAGTGAACTTCGAATTAACAGGTAGTGAAATGTGTATAAAAAATGTGTTCCACAGCTGTCCTTTCCAAAACCTTCAGTCATCATACCATACGATATAAAACATACTGTCAAAACAAACTGCAACAAATACTTAAATAACTACATAGCATAAATACATAAACTTCAACATCATCCTCATCTATAAAGAAAAAACTTCATTATCCATATTATCATAACTTCATTATTATCATCACCTGTAAAGAAAAACTTCATTATCCATAGTAGCATATTCTTCATCATTATTCTTCATCATCATTCATTATCATCTGCAAAAAATCACTTCATTACTCATTACACAACTATTTCTTATCTCTAGCATATTTCATCACTAAAACTAAGATGTGTAGTTCTGTCTGACAGCCTGCATCAATCGCCTTGTATTCTGAAAGAAAAAATTAGTTAACACTGCTATTCTACGATGTGTATAGTATATTCTTGTTAATGCTTGTTAATTCTGATCCATTTACTCTTCCTCATAAGGTTTTTGTATCTTCTTTCGTCTATTCCGTAGTTGAAATTCCCATTTCTGTTTAATTTATTTCCTTTACGCATCATTTCTTTCTGAAATTGATGAACAAAGATTAATGTCTTGCATTTAAATCATATACCCACTAAATAATGACTGGTTTATGGTGACATAATTAAGCATACAGCAAAACATGACAGAAAACGTAATATGTCAAAAGTATTCAAAGGCAAAAATGTACAGAGAATATCACAATGCAGCAGCAAAAAAAAATGTAAAACAGTCACGATGTTGAGATATCATAGGGCAAAAAATGTGAAAGTCAACTGGTGTGTGTTATACCTTAAGGGGCTCCGGAAAGGCTCAAAATCATGAAAAGTTCAATTTTTACTTTTTTGCGTTTTCTGAATCTGCAGACTATTACCTTTTAATAGATATATAATTTATTCAATTCCGAAGACTACAACTATTTTTAAATTTTTTTTTGAAATGTGTTCTACATGGGCGTGACCCACTGTGGCGCTGTTAAACTGCTGTCAAATGGTGTTATTATTAACGTCCGTGTTCATCAGGTACATTTTAGTGATGTGAGATAAAGTATGCGTTGTGGCTAACCTGTGATGGTTCAATATATATCGCTGGTGTGATTGTCGATTGTTTCATGTTTATTTACTCTGTCGTTATCTCGAAAATATTCGTAATTAATTCTGTTTCTTGAGTCTCTGTTTTGTTGAAGTATAATAATGAGTAAAAGTAAAGTTATTAGAAATCCTCTGAAGGCTTTTAAGAAAAGGAGAAATGTTGGAAACCCAAAGGTATGTGCTATTACTGTAAACAATAAAGACGATAACCAAGTGAGTGAACCTAACCTCTCAAGTGCACCTGCCCATAGCAGTCAAAGTGGGAAAGAAAATACTTCACAGAAGAAGCTTGGTTCAATGAATGAAAACTATGAATGTTTTATGCGCGAATCGGATGTGAATGAAATATTTGATATGTCGGTTCTCAAAGGAATTTTTTCAAACTGTGCAAGATGTATTCATTGTAGTGAAGTTGGTCTGGAACTCTCCATAATAAAGCACATAGGACTTGCTAGTGAAATACAACTGAAATGTGATAAGCGTTCATACATGACCACCTTTTCGAACAGTGTTGCAGTAACTGCAACTGAAGAAAATGGTAGTAAAATCTACGAACACAACAACGAGCGATGCTTGCTTTAGACAAGGAACGCCTTCGGGCTGCAGACAGGGCTGTAAAGAGTCTAGAAATACAAGCAAGAGTAAACAGGAGGAGGAACAAGAGGAAACTGGAGGAGGAGTTTGCAGAGGATGAAGATAATCCATCCTATGGACCCGGAATGCACTAAAAAGTTAATCCAATCTTTGTTGCTCGATTCCCAAAACTTTTATTTTCTCATACTAATTACATGTTTTCTAAGGATCTTCCAAACATATTTGTTTCAAACTTTCAGTAAATGTTACACAGTACCTTCTGCATAATTTAACATAGCCTTTTTCCAAAAAACTGTATATTTTTGAATATATAAATAAAAAATTGCAAAAAAATGTTGTGAATTTTCATTACAATTGAAAAAAAATCATCTTTAATAACTGAACTAAAATTTTGTAAAATCCCTGTGTTAAGTTGTAGCCCATATTCCAATAAATAATCTGTAAAAAGTTCAACTTCCTACCTCAAATACTTTGTGAGAAAAGATGTAATTTATAAGCGTTATTTTAACATTGCAAGTATAGGGCGTTCCGGAGCCCCTTAACTATTTCACAGTGCATACAAACAAAACATGAAAACAATCGTACATACATAAGAAAGACAAAATGTGACGTTCGTTGTGTTCAGCTTGTATGTAGTGTAGTTAATAGAGGCGAGAATTAAAGACTTTAATGGAGAGAGAATTTGATAAAATTAATACGTCACTACATAGAATTGCATAATTATTCATAAAATACGTAAATTTGTCTCGAAAAGTATGCATGGTCTGATGTGTAACGACAAGAAAAGCGACCTGCTAACCTTACCTTGCCGGGCACTTGCCAAGAAAAAATACGATAGTCATCAATAATTAATCACGTGAATTTAATTGTATAAGTGGTCATAAGTGGCATCATAGCACGTTAAATCATAATGTGGTTTCATTCGACACATGGTGGTTGCCCTTACTATTCCTGGTTCTCAAAGTTTCGACGTGTACAACATTGGGGTGAGGAATGCTGCGAATCCGATATGGACCTGCTATAAGAAGTTCAAATTTACTGCACTTACCTTTTATTCTGCTGGATAAATAGTGTAAACGTACTAATATCTTCTGTCCAATGTGAAAGTCTCAGCGTGTACAAACCTGTTTTTGCTGTCTTCTCCGGCGCTCTGCGGCACGTTTGATGTTGTTTAGCGCAATGTTAATTATTTCATGGTGTCGTAATCGACGAGATGTAGGAAAGTTTACTAATTCTTTAATTTTGTTAGATGGTTCAGCATTTTTCAGTATAACAGACGGAGATAGCATAGTGGATTCATTTGGTATGGAATTAATTACATCTTGGAAGGAGAATATGTGTGTGTCCCAATCAATATGTCTTTTGTGGCAGTATATTCTACACAGTTTACCAATTTCTTTCATTAATCGTTCACAGGGGTTCGAAGAAGCATGGTACCTGGATATATAGATCGGAGAAATGTTTCTAGCTCGTAACATGCGTGTCCATATAGCAGAACGAAATTGTGATCCATTGTCAGAAATTACTTTCACCACATGCCCTACATGAAATAAAAAATGTTTTACAAATGCTTTTGAAACAGTTTTAGCAGTAGCTTTGCGTAACGGAGTGAAAGTAACAAATTTTGAAGTGAGTTCAACAGCGACAAAGATGTAGCAAAAACCTCTGTTAGTTCTCGGAATTGGACCAAAAATGTCTACTGCGGCCATATGTCTTAATTTAACAGGTACAATGGGATATAATGGAGGAATATGTGAAGTTGTGTCTGACTTAGCTTTCTGGCAAATTTTACATGACGCTAAAACTCGTCGTATACGTTTCTCCATGTTGGTATAATAACAGTTCTGTCTCAGTATAAGAAAACATTTTCTGGCTCCGTAATGTGCATAACTTAAATGAGTGTACCAGATTAATTTGTTAACCAGTACGTCAGGAATGCATAATAACCAATTGTTGCTGTCAGGATGAGAGCGGCGAAACAGAATGTCATTGCGTACAGTGTAGTGGTTTCTAATCGTAACATTATTCCTATCTTGCCAGAGGTGTTTAATTTCTTTCCACATGTTGTCTTTATTTTGCTCTTTTGCTGTGTCCTGTAATGACGACGAAATAAAATTTTCAAATGCAACTTGCTGAATGTACATGACGCTGAAATTTGCTTTGCAGAAGTTGGTTGCTACGTATTGCTGATTGTTGCTGAGAGAACGCGATAGTGCGTCTGCTATAACACTTTGTGTGCCGGGAATGTGAACAATCGTAAAATTAAATTCCTGTAAATAAAGTTTCCATCTGCTTAATCTGTCGTGAGTGAATTTAGCCGAAAGTAAGAATTGTATAGCTCTATGGTCTGTGTAGACGGTGGTATGTCTGCCATAAAGAAAGTGCCGAAATCTCGTAAAAGCCCAAACAACACATAACGTTTCCAGTTCTGTAACAGAATAATTTCGTTCTGCAGGTGACAAAATGCGGCTTGCAAACGCGATGTTTTTAATTACTGTTGAGCCATCTTCTTCAGTTTCATGAAAAATATGTACCCCTAAAGCGGTGTTGGAACTGTCGGTGGCAATGGAAAAATTTCTGGTAAGATCTGGGTGTGATAAAAGTGGTGCATTCAACAAAGCATGTTTCAGGTTCATGAATTCAGAATGTGCTTGCTTATCCCAGGACCAAATAGTGTTTTTACCTGTTAATTGGCATAATCTAGGTGTGTCTAAAGCAGAGTGATGAGTAAACTTACGAAGAAATTAATTAAGCCCAAAAAACTGCGTAGTTGTTTCTTCGTCGTAGGAACAGTAATGTCACGTAGAGCTTGAAGTTTTTCCGGATCAGGCGCAATGCCTTCTGCTGAAATTACGTGTCCAAGAAATTTTATAGAAGTTTTACCAAAGTGCGATTTACTGAGATTAACTGTGAGTCCTTGAGCATGAAAAGTTTGCAACAGTCGTTCTAAAATCACATTGTGTTCAGACCAGTTAGCTTCTGCAATAAGAATGTCATCTACGTACGTCGTAATTCTGTCTTTAAGTTCTGTCGGAAGTATTGTGTTCAAACCGCGAATAAAAGCTGCTGAAGAAATAGTTAATCCGAACGGTAATTTACAAAATTGATAACAGTCACCAAAACAGAGAAATGCTGTGTATTTTCTGCAATTCGGATGAAGTTGAATTTGCCAAAATCGCGATTTCAAATCTAATGTGGAATAAATAGCTGTACCGTGAAATTTCTGTTGTAGTTCTTCTAATGTCTGTGGTCGATCTGTTTCATTAATAATTATGTCATTGATGTGACGCGAATCAAGTACAAGGCGAAGTGAGCCATCTTTTTTCTTAATAATACGGAGCGGGTTTATGTATGGACTAACTGCTGGTTCAATAATTCCTTGGTCGACCATATCCTGCAATTCTTTCTTAACTTGTTCTCTATGAATATACGGAATGGGATAATGCTTGGCTTTAAATGTGTCGTGCTGTTTGACTTGAAATTCATACATAAATCCGGACATAGTACCAGGAATGTTGCCGAAAACTGGAGCTTGCTGTAAAAGAATTCGTCGTCTGTATTTGCACTGCTTTGTTTAAATTTATCGGAAATCATCTGCATTACGTCGTAATCAGCTTCGTTTAGAGTGTTATAGTTATGTACGTACGTATCCGTGAACAATGTGGAATTACGGTCTATGTTACGTGATACGGAAATGACCTCTGTGCGATTAATTGTTTGTTCTTCCGCAGATAGTGAGTGCTGAAATTCTATAGCAAATTGTATATTTTCATCCTTCAACATTAAATAAAAATTCTGAAAATCGATAACTGCGTCGTGTTGTACCAGAAAATTCGTACCTAAAATAACGTCTGTTGTAAATAAAGGAACAATCCAAAAATTTGAGTGAAACGTATGACCTGCAATACAAAATGATAAATGCGTCTGTAATTTAACGTCTACACCTTTACTCGATACTGCTCCTTTCACTTTCGTTTTGCCTAATGGTAATGTAGGATATGTATTCTCTTTGTTACACTCGTTGAAAGTCTCCTCATTTATAACTGACATAGGTGTTCCAGAATCGATTACTGCTGAAAATTTCGATGAACCAATTTTAATTTCGATGACAGGATGTGAAATGGATTTCTGAACAACTGGTCTTTCCTGCAAAAGAGTGTCTTGGATGTCGTCAAAAGCAATAACATGTCTTCTTGTCTCTGAGCAGTGATTGTTTCCATGACTTGACGATTTACTTTATTTTGATCCTGAATAAATTTGCGGAAACGCGTATCACTGTTTTGTATGTGGTGATTAAAATGTTCGTCAATCTGTGTGTTTTGTTGGTCGAATTACGCGTCTATCTTTGCATCCATTGTCCGTGAAAGTTCTGCTGTCATTGCTTTAAACTCATCGCGTAATTGTGTAGCTTTTTCAGAGCATTGTTTAGCGACTCTGCTAATTTCGTCTCTAAGTGTTTCTGTTGCAGCTGTTTGCATTTCCCTTAATTCCTGCGCAACAGATCTAATTTCTTCGCTACTTTTTCTAGAACAAGCCTCAATTTCCTCGCGTAACTGTTCCTTAGTATCATGACACTGCGCGGCAATGGCTCTAATCTGTTCACTAAGCTGTCTGGAATTGTTGTCTAATTTTTCATTAAAGTGTAGTTTGAGATCTTCTTTAAGGTTGTCTTGTTTTTCATTCTGTTGTTTGTTCTGATCACTAAGTTGTTGTTTGAAATCTTCTTTAAGGTTGTCTTGTTTTTCAAGAACTTGTAGCAATAATGCCATCTATTGATCCGAGGTAACATTACCTACTTTATTCTCTGTATTGTTTGATGGTGTATCTACAATTGTCACGTTTTGTGTGACCATTTGGTCATTCTGTGACTCACAAAAGGGTTTGCTTATCGGATGTGCACTGTGCATCGCTATTTCGGAATTAAATAAATCTCTCCTACTTTGTGTATCCTGTTCATTTTCATTAGAAAAATTCGTCTGTCCGTTACGCGAATTTTCCAGACCAGGTGTGTTAAGCTGGGCAGCACTCATTACAATAGGGCGCCCCGCGTCATCAATTGTCGTCAAATTAACAGAGGACATAATTATGTTCGCCTGTTCATCATTAAGATCTACATCATTATTAATGGTTGCAACACATTGATTGTCAGTGAACGCAGGATTGTCATCATTACACTGCGTGTCACAATTACTATCGGTCACGTTGTTTAAGGTGGTAATTTCATTCATAATACCTCGCGATACACTATTCACAGTCTTTCGCGGCATTTTTACGATAGTCACAATTATTCACAAATAAAATAAGCACAATGCAAAATGCAACAAACACTAATACAACAGAGCAACGAATTGCCGATGATCTGAGGAAAGAAAGTCACAAAATTAGTAAAAGTGTTGCGCCAAATGCTAATTATATTAAGTAAATAAGAACAGATTTCTGACTACTTCTCAAAATATTCTCAAAGAAATACGATCCTGGCCGGATGTCGCCAACTGTAACCTCCCCACAAAATTTTTCGAATGACAAAAATTTGAATGACAATGAAAGTCGTGCTAAGTGTAACCTCCCCAGAGAAATTTGAAAGACAATATTTAAATGTTAACGAGAATAGAACCTAGTGTAACCTCCCAGCAAATAAAATAATTTATTGACAATGACAATTAAATGAGAACTAGCAATCTGACCCAAGTGTAACCTCCCCACAAAAATGAAAGTCGATTCAATAAAAAATGAAATCTCAGTGACAATGAAAACGGAAATAGACCGAAATGTCGATCTTAGGCCCTGTCAAATAATTAAACTCAAATTCTTACCTCAGTAAAACTGCATCTGCTCTTATTTTCGCCATAGCCTGGAGGAAATGCATCGCAAAAATTCTTTGAACTTAAGTAAATTTTTTCTTTAAGGAAATGCATGGGAAATTTTCTTTCAATAGAATGTTTGTTTTCTTAAAATGCTTGGTTTGAAAACAAAATTATTATTGGGGCGATTCTTGAACAAATTAATTACACTTAAGATGAATTACATTATCAGATGAGCGCAATCCTGCTTCATTACCTTATTTAAAAATACACCTCGTCCTGAACCTTGACCAGAGCCCCATGTCGACGCCCGCCGACTCCTCACACACAACTGCGACTGCCTCTCGCGCGCTACTAGCACGAACGAACTACATGCTCTCGCCACTCGCTACGTACAACAACTCTCTCGCAACTCGACCGCAACTGCAACTGCCGACTCCCTACATGCAACTGAACTCTCGCGCGGTCAAGCGCAGACTAGCAACGATAAATAACTCTCTGGTCAGAGATTCTGTCATGGCTCGCCATCGCTGGTAATGAATACCCTGCATACATACGTGTTTCAAGTCCTAAGGCCAAAAACCGCTAAAAAGCAAAAACCACATCGATTTTTGGTTGTCCAGACGCCAAAAATCGCATAAAAAGCATCAATCAAAATCAAATCGGATTATTAATTTCCGCAAAACATGTTCAATATGCTGTCCACCGCTTTCTGCAACAAGTTGAAATTGAGAAACAATAACTGAACAAAAAATTAGAAAAAAACGGTTTAGTACTTAATCGCAAAAGCTTGGCAGATCTTGTAAACAAGTGTTTTAGCAGGGAGAAATTAATTTTCCACAGAATTTCCTAAAAACGCAACTTGTAACAACAGAGACCAGTTGTAAACCACACAACTCTAAGTTAACACTGCTATCATTTGTCAGCATACATTCAGTAGTATAGTGTTCAGTCTTAAAAATAAAACTTTCACATGTTTAAAAAGAAGCAAGAGTGTGTTTGCTCTGAGGAAGCATAAATAGCATTAAAGGTCTTTTATTGAACACTGCAAACATACATTTGATATCCTGTTACAACCTGTCCCACCTGAAACATGCAAAGAGTCATCTCCAGTTCAAATAAGGTGACACTGAAAATGGAGGATTTTACAAATCAACTTCAGCTCGACTATGTTCCTTAACAACAATGATAAAGTTTTTTGAAAAAAAGGCTTATGATCACTTTGAATGTACTTGTAAAACGTGGTCCACATTTTCATGACTGAAGTATAAATTTTGAAGTGTCTCTTCTGTAGCATATATTGAGATGGAAGTGAAATATTTGGACAAATTTTGAAAAACAAAATTCTTTGTAACCACATACAAATTTCGCCTTAAAATCGTTTTTCACAGTACTCATTATCTGTCTCATTTCATTTCATTTTATTATCTTCCTGTATATCATTTACATGATGTAGGAATTGTCACAACAAAGTTATCATTCTAGTACTAGCACTACAGACATAATAATGGAATATCACTTTCAAGGCATTTTTTAAAAGTACAAATTTAGACACATAAATTAAAATTTTTGGCAATAAATTTACACACAATCAAAATACTCATCTATGTCATAGAAAATTATGCTTAAAAGGTAATTTTTAAGCTCAGTCTTAAATTTTACTTCATCTATTATTGCCTTCATGTACACTGGCAGAGCATTGTAGAGTTTTATTCCAAAATAACTCACATGCTTTTGGGTTTGTGTTGTCCTTACCCTTTCTACATACAAATTCTTACGAGTTCTAGTATTATAATTATGGCAGTCCTCATTTGTATGTAGATTTGTCATATGTGCTCTTGTACACAGAATCCTTTTAAAAATATACAGCAATGGTATTGTGAGTATTTGCAGTTCTTTGAAAACAATGAGTTCTTGGAGAGTTATGTGTTATGATTCGTATAGCTCTTTTCTGAAACTTGAAGATATCTGTTAAGCTTCATTTAGTTTTACCCCAGAACACTATGCCGTAAGACATGATGGACTGAAAGTAAGCAAAATACACTAGTCTAGTACAGTCTGTGCTGCATACTCTAGATAATTTCTTCTGTTGCAAACTATCAGTGTTAGTGTTATTAAACAACATTTTTTTGTTTACACAAAACAGAGTTACACATATAGTGAAGTTTCTTTTTTTTTAGTGCAAATTCTTTTTGCTTGCATAATGTAGGTGTTAGATCACTTTCTTCGAATGCAGTTATGCCAGCAACTTTTGCACTGCAGTTGGTGTCTTCATGTCATTGTTGCAAGCTTTTCCCAAAAGTCTCTGCAGAGTGGGGTGATTGTGATGCTGTGTAGTTTCAGCTGCCTTCTTGGAGCCTCAGGCACTGCACAAGTGAAAACGTAGAAGTGGTGCCAGAGTTAAGTTTGTTCTTGTTACCGACCCTTAATGTATATAATTGGTCACCAGTGAAATGTTTCTACAATGAAAGAACAAAACAAAACTAGTTAACATAACTTGCGACACTGGCTGAAACAATACCCAAAATAAAATTTACGAGAGAAGTAGTTCATCCATTAAAAAAGAGAGAGTGATGTTACAGAAGAGGATGGCTTATCACCTTCGCACTGTAACTGCTTTTTAGAAAAAATGCAAGAATCTAGAATCTGGAGCTAAATAAATCACAGTACTGAACCTACATTTCTGGGGAAGAAATTAAATGGAACTAATGTAAACAGTCTGGCTCTCGCTATACAGACAATTCTGCAATACTTTCATAAAATCTGACAAAAGCAGTTACTCAAATAAATGGGAAATATAGCTGGTCTTAAAATTTCACTCGAAAAACAAATTTATGAGAAACATAAAAAATCTGCACCAAAATATTTAGAAACGGAAACAGGTAAAAATAGAGGAAGTAGTTACTCTACATATATATATATATATATATATATATATATATATATATATATATATATATATATATGCAGTTATTTCTTCCCCAGAAATATATATTATATTATAACTTGCAATTTACTGGCATTAATTTAATCTAAAGTTTAAGATTGTAGAAGAAATTTTAGCATACATCTTTATCTTTATAAAGTTAATAAATTTACATGCCCTCATCATAATTTAAATTAAAATACAAAATTTTGTTGTCATGCCATAAGCAAAAGTATCACATTTTTTCTTTTGATACTCAAATGGGCGCGCCTATATAAAATGCTCCAACTACAAGTAACATTGAAACTTCCTGGCAGATTAAAACTGTGTGCCCGACCAAGACTCGAACTCGGGACCTTTGCCTTTCGCGGGCAAGTGCTCTACCAACTGAGCTACCAAAGCACGACTCACGCCCGGTACTCACAGCTTTACTTCTGCCAGTATCTCGTCTCCTACATTCCAAACTTTACAGAAGCTCTCCTGCGAACCATGCAGAACTAGCACTCCTGAAAGAAAGGATATTGTGGAGACATGGCTTAGCCACAGCCTGGGCTGGCTAAGCCATGTCTCCGCAATATCCTTTCTTTCAGGAGTGCTAGTTCTGCATGGTTCGCAGGAGAGCTTCTGTAAAGTTTGGAATGTAGGAGACGAGATACTGGCAGAAGTAAAGCTGTGAGTACCGGGCGTGAGTCTTGCTTCAGTAGATCAGTTGGTAGAGCACTTGCCCGCGAAAGGCAAAGGTCCCGAGTTCGAGTCTCGGTCGGGCACACAGTTTTAATCTGCCAGGAAGTTTCATATCAGCGCACACTCCGCTGCAGAGTGAAAATCTCATTCTACAAGTAACATTGTCTTGTACTGTTCCATTGTTGTTTTACAATTGTGAGCTCATACTAAGTCCTTCATTGTAGCTTCAGCTAACAGAGTGATAAGCTGTGTTGTCATATGTCAAATGAGCAGCTGGCTACATGAGAAAAAAGTTATGATCCATACAAGAAAACGACCCTAACTCTAAGCTAACAACACAATCTCATAACGATGCTGTTGTCTACAAGATAATTAGTGATCAAATAATTGGTTGGGTGGGATCTGATGCAAGTGCACTGTTTAATGCATTGTGTGGTCAATACTGTGAGGTAACATTCATGGCGACAAAGTGATATTACAAATGTTTATTTTATTTTTGTTTAACTAAACAGTCCCTTAGCTCATGAAATGTAAGTTTATTATATCATTGTTGAATTAAATTCAGTTATAAATGTGACAGTACTCATACATATTTACCTTGATAATATGAAGCATGTACACTGCACAGCAGTTCACGCTATGACATGTGGAGTGCTTTGTCGAGTAGCTCAATGATAAAGCACTGGGGGACTCTGTATTTTACATTTCCCCAATCTGTTGTTATTAATACTCCTGTCTCCATTAAGCCAACGCTTTGTTTCCTGTTGTGTAAATAAGTTTCTAGTCATGCCAGAAGTTTATCTTTGATGCCATAGTGTGGAAGATTTTTTAACAGTTTGCCATTACCAATAGAGTCAAATGTCTTAGCAAGGTCACAAAAGATCTTCATTGGATATCGTCTGAAATTTAGTTCACCTAGAATTTCGTCTGTTAGACTCTCACTGTTGAGTGTCCTTTAAAAATGCCTAACTTTGTAGGTGGCAGTAAGCCATTTTGTGTAGTGTCTATATACATAAGACACTATTCTCTCAAAAACCTTTGGGAACACAGAAAGATGGACCACTATCTTCACTTTCGTCGATTGGCATCACTTGTGTAAAATGTAGTCTATGCAGACATAGTGCAGTTTTCACTTACTGTCTACACAAATAGCACAATACATGACTGTCTGAAGATAACTTTAAAATCCTATTTGACCCACCATCATATCCGGAGGATTCAGAGTTTTTAAGTAATTTTACGATTTTTCCCAATTTTTTTGGAAGTCATGAGTTTGAAATGAAGAGCTGGGTTTGATGTGATTTGGATGTGATTATACAGCTCATTGGGTTCTTTAAGAGATTGATATGATTCCATGATTTTTCAGCTATAATGAGAAAAAATTATTGAAATCTGAGCCTGCAGCATTTTGAGTATTCTACAGCATACAATTACTAGAAGACTGCAGTGTCCCTGTTTGTTCTTATTTTATGTTCCTATTTGTTTCACTTTTTATGATGTTGCATATGGTTTTCACATTATTTTTGACTTGCTTATTTTTTTCTGTATAATGCATGGGTTTGACCTTCCTGGTTACATGTGTCTGAAATTTAAAGTATTTCTTGTAACTACTGTAGTTTCACGGCTAGCTTTGTAATAGTATTGTATCCTATGTACAGGCCCCTCTTTATGGAACATGATATTTTAATGCCAGCTGTTAACTACTCTCTCCCCTTTCCTTCCACCAAAGTTTGGATTGATTTTAATCTGTCTTTGGGGAAGGGAGACATATGTGAAAGATGGATTACTAAGAAAATATTAGGAACAATGTGTACTACAGGTGGTTGTAAAATTATAACTAATGAGGAGATGTATGGAAATATAGAGCTAATATCAGAAGTAATGACAAGACAAATATTAAACTTGGATACTTCTATGAAATGAACGAGAACAGACTAACAAAACGAATACTCTTGTATTTCTGAAAAAAGAATTGAACAGTAACGTAGATTAAAAGAGAGAACCAACATCAGAGAGTCAAAAATAATGGAAATAAACCTTTTAAAAAACAAAATACTAACATTAGATGGCTTTCAAAACACGGGAAGTAAGAAATCGCAACAACCTGGACAGAATAAAGAGAAAGACCACAAGTGAGAAGACAAATTGGTGCCAGTATTGGAAACGTACAAAACAACACCGAAACAAGAGGAACTGTGGCTGTTATGTGATTGCAGTTGGTCAAAACAAGAACAAAAAGTGGAATCAAATATAAAGAATTTTGATATCGTAACAACATAGTGACACAACCAAACTAAAGAGGCATAAAAGATAGAAACAAAATCTGAAAAACTGGAGATTTTCGATCGATAGCAGTAGTAATAAACACATAATTATGCATCCATATATATCAACACAAATTTGTGGAAAAATTTAGGTACTCTTGTAAACAATTGTAACGTGCAGAGCCATAACAATAATGCAGCTGTAAATCAAAGGAATCTGTGTACATTTCATACAAGACTGAACTTTGGTTCTAGGCTTATAAGAACTAGCTGTGCTATAAAAATTTCACACAGACAATTAACATGCACAATTAATGTTAAACTTTCATACCTCTGTAGAAATAACACCACTGGTCAGACTGACATCAAATTGCAACGGAATATTATCAGAGAAGGGGGAAAGTGTATGGCAGAAGAAAAATAAATAGTTACAAAATGCAGCAATAAATGGCACTGTAAGCATCATAATTTAATATTGGTCGACTACAAATGACAAATTAATCATACAACAATGCCTGAGGTGTACATTTGATGTTAAACATACTGTACTACTCAGTCCACATGGGTGTACAGGTGTGATACCGTTAGTTCCGTTAGCCCATTCATCACAGCAAGGTCATATCACATAGGTTAGGAAAAATCAATTTTAATTGTCCTGAGGCAAAAAAGCACATAAAAAGCATCAAT
Organism: Schistocerca serialis cubense; assembly: GCF_023864345.2. Lineage (NCBI taxonomy): Eukaryota > Metazoa > Arthropoda > Insecta > Orthoptera > Acrididae > Schistocerca > Schistocerca serialis. The sequence goes on along the minus strand of NC_064648.1, from coordinate 41,191,915 downwards.
CACATCGGTTTTTAATTGTCCTAAGGCCAAAAACCGCTAAAAAGCAAAAATCACATCGATTTTTAACTGTCCAGAGGCCAAAAATCGCATAAAAGCATCAATCAAAATCAAATCGGATTATTAATTTCCGCAAAACATGTTCAATATGCTGTCCACCGCTTTCTGCAACAAGTTGAAATTGAGAAACAGCGTGTTCCACAACTGACTGGTGTGTTTCCAGGGTCACAGTCAGAATGTGTTGCGCAATGAGTGCCTACAATGAAGCTAAGTTTGCAATCGTAAGACTGAACACTACATCTTTTGGATAGCCATATAGCCAGAAGTCACACGGATAAAGATCGGGATGGCCAGGCTGAAGGGGAAATGGTGATTGATAATTCTAGAATTTCCGAAATGGCACTTCAACAGCTGCTTAGCTGGATTACCAATGTGTGGAGGTGCACCATCTTGCATAAAAATTATCCCATCCTCATATCCACGCTGTTGGAGATTGGAATGACGTGTTGCTCAAAAGAAACTTGTAGTGCTTACCAGTCGCGGTATAGGGAGGCACCTGTATCTTCGAAAAAATATGGCCCTATGATAAATGATGCCATAAACCAGCACCACACAGTGACATTTTCAGGATGAAGTGGTACTGGTTAATTTGCATGTGGATTTTCCATTGCCCACATTTGACAATTCTGTGTATTGACATATCCTGTCAGATGGAAATGGGCTTTGTCTGTCCATACTATCTACCATGGCCAATCATTGTCCACTTCCATGCGAGCAAGAATTTCTAAAGCAAAGGTCTCTCTTGCTGGCAGGTCAACAGGCAGCAACTCGTGCACATGGGTAATTTTGAAAGGATAACAAAGAAGCATGTTTTGTAGGATTTTATGTACTGTGCTCATGGGTATGTCCAATATTTGGGCAATTCTCCGTGCACTACATGTTTGCACACCATCACTCGTCTCCTCCTGCTTTGCAATGGCCACAGCTACCACTGACGTTGAATCTATTCATTACCTCCCTCTACCAGGTTGCACACCAAAAGGACCATCTTTTCCAATTTCTGAATCATTTTCTCCAGACCCACAGCACACCCGGACCAACGCCATTTTTTCCAAACCCTTTAATGTCAGCAACTTCTGCAGAGCGATGTGTTCACAGTCACCATTCTTGTAATACAGCTTTACAAGCAGAACGCGATCCTGCATTGAGACAGTCATGACGAACATTGCAGACACGAAAGGAGGAAACGCCATGTACCTGGCGTGTTTGTACCAATTTCAATGGGTCGTGTGCATGACAGGTGTTTTCATTTACGTATTCTGACACTTACAGCACCATCTATTGATCAATTTTCACACTGATAATTAACAAACAGTCTTGATCGCAAATTTCTTTTAATCAGAGTGACCTGTTTCAATCCACAAGGATCATCTTCAGACTCCAGAATGGCAGGTAGAGTTCCATGGAGTATGCTGCGCTGACCCACGACGCTGAACTGACTCCTCAAGTTGAGCAATCAGTTCACCATCGTGGGTCGGCGCAGCATGCTCCATGGAAGTCCATCTGCCGTTCTGGAGTCTGAAGATGATCCTTAAGGATTGAAACTAGAGACTCTGTTTAAAGGAAATTTGCGTTCAAGACTGTTTTTTAATTACCATATTAATATAATATCACTGATCATGTTTTCAAAAATTTTAATTTTCACACTATTTTTTTTTCTTCTGCCATACGTTTATCCTCTTCTCCGATAATATCCCGTTGCAATTTGACACCATTCTGACCAGTGGTGTTATTTCTACAGTGTTTTGAGAGTTTAACTTTAATTATAATCACCCTGTATATGTAATGTAAGTCAGATGTTTAACAGTTTTTAGAGTACAGTAATATTAGATAATTATTCTAATTTGTTACCCATGTAATCAGACCACTGTAAAAACATTTCTTAAATCAGAAGGATGTGGCAGCTCTTTTGAATACATTTAATTGATTAGCGCTCTTAATAATTTCTGGCAGCTTAATGCAGAATGTTACACCTCAATGGTAAGAAGACTGGCACAGGGTTGTGCTGTGACAGTTTACATGAATATTTTCCCTTGATCTAGTATACTGCTGAATGTTATTCAAGCTCATAATGTTTAAATTTAATTAAGTTAATCATTCAGAAGGCTACTACATGGAAGACAGCTGCTATCTGAGGATTGCTATACATTTGCTGTTCATCTGCTGCTGGTAGCTTAATATTTATTTGACACAGTGGTATTTTTGAAAGAAAATATATCCACATTAGCAAATACTGAGTCCTATGTAACAACATTACTGCTGTATACTGTATGAATTGACCAAAGCTGTGATACCCATTATGTAAATTGAAAGTGGAGGGCAGAGGGATAGAAGGGACAGGAAAAGGATGGAATTCATGATATCAGCTGCACTGGAATTTTATGTGGGTGTTAGTTGTCGTAAGTGAAAATTTGTACGTAGTAAGAAGAAGATCCGATGCACATTTCCACTTGTTGTCATTGACTCTGCATAAAGTCCCAATGCAGCTGACATCATTAATTCCTTCCCTTTCCTTTCTTTTCTTCCCCTCATGCCACACCTTCAATTTATGTAATATGTTACTATTTTTCATATAGTTTCATAACACCCACAGCTTGTTGCCATGCAGGTAACAGAAATTTTCAGTCCCAAATAGTGAATGTCTTTCTGTCAGAGATCATAACTCCATTTTGACCCCTGGACAAGGAAGTGAAGTGTACATTAGAATTACTGCTATGTTTTGTATTGTGTCTTTAATTCACGATTCATCTGAAAACAGCTTTTATTATCAGCAACGAAAATCATTAAATAATAAATATATTGCAAAGTAAGTGTAAGAATTTTGAGATCATTAAAAAGGCTTCTGCAAATTGTCTTACCTTATTCACACAATATTCCTACTCCTTCCTTCTGCTGAACAAACACTTTATTCATTTTAGGTGCACAGTCCGAAAAGAAAATTCCATGAAACAACACTGAGTGGAAGTCTGAAAAATAAAGCAACTATATTGGCTTTAGGTCAACATTATAGGAGATGATTCTCATGGGAAAACACGCCAAACTAATCTTTTTGATTATTTTATCCGTGTGTTGACTCCATTTTAACCTGTTATACAGCTGATCCCAAGCAATTTTACACACAGTGCTTCAGTCAGTGTATGGCCACTAATGTCTACTTCGTGTGGCAGCAGATCGTCAATACTTATCTGAAATTGCATAATAGGAGTCTTTGTGCAATTAAGACCTAAAGTGTTAGCTATGAACCCCTCGTAGATCTGTTCAGCAATCATTCAGGCCATGTCTGCAAAGGTTGAATTTAGACCCTTGTGTCATCAGCAAATATTACAACTACTGAACTGCCATTTAAAGACATTGAATGATAATACAAATGATATTTGATAACATAAATGATACACTTAACTGCATATTTACTCGAAAGTTATGTGGGAGTCCTTCCAACTAAAACGAGGACTGAATGAAAAAGGAGGACAAGGGCCATGGTTGATGATGGGTTTATTTGTATCCTGCAAAAGCAGAAACATCTTTACAGTATTAGCAAATATCTACAAGGAACTTACCATTTTAATGACCATTTGAATGCTTGCAAAAAGACTTCCCATAAAATGCCAAAAGCAGCATATGTTTTAGCAAAGATCACTGTCCAGTCAATGGCACCGGCCTTGCCGCAGTGGATACATCAGTTCCCGTGAGATCACCGAAGTTAAGCACTGTCAGGCGTGGCTGGCACTTGGATGGGTGACCATCCAGGCCTCCATCCGCTGTTGCCATTTTTCGGGGTGCACTCAGCCTTGTGATATGCTGACCACATGTCCCTCGTACCTGCATCCTCACCTGAGAATGACACAGCGGTTGGATGGTCTCGATGGGCCACTTGTGGCCTGAAAACGGAGTGCCACTGTTCAGTCATCAAACAAAGCCAGACACATGTGAAAGAAAATCAAAAAAGAAATGGCAAAGTCGTCAGACAATGATAGTAAAAGCCTAAAGTTCAAAATAAATAGTAGATGATCCTATTATTTTCTCAGGGAAGTAATTGTCCTGCGTAAGCTGCTTATATTTTTGAAATACTGTATGTATAAATTATAAATCAGAGATTCACACTAAGAGTGGAGCAGTAAAATAATACTTAGTAATTTTTATTCAAATTAGTGTAAATGGCCATGATTCTGAAATCATATAAGTGTTCACTGTTTGATAAAAAATGGTTCAAATGGCTCTAATCAAATCTTAACATCTGAGCTCATCTTAACATCTGACGTCATTAATCCCCTATACTTAGAACTACTTAAACTTAACGTAACTTAAGGACATCATACACATCCATGCCCAAGGCAGGATTCGAACCTGCGACCATAGCAGCAGTGTAGCTCCGGACTGAAGCACCTAGAACCACTTGGTCACAGAGAGCCGGCTCACTGTTTGACAAAACTGGGAAGAATAAGAGTAATTACTATTCAACAATATTGTCATCAGTCCTTTATGGACAATTCCACTTAATAACTTATCACTCATCTCAACAATTACTCATTCGAATTAGAAATACCTGTAAATTATGTGTAGAAGGTAAATGTTTTTGAGTCGTATGTACTGCCCATTAAATTTAGAAAGAAAAGGATACTATGCTACCAGTACTCTAATTATTCTGACCCATGACAATGCAAACATGTTATGGTACATTTATATTTTACCTGTACAGTCTGCCTTGCATCATCTGACCAAAACTACTAAAATCACTTCCATTGAATAGAGCGTGAAGTTAATTATATCGTACACGTAGTGATGATTCATATCCAGTGCAATAGGGCACATAATAACAGCTTCTGTAAAAGCACAAATACACGTAAAAAATAAATAAATATTTAAAGAAACGTCCAGAACAGTTATTAGCAAAGAAAATTGCCTCACATGACACCCACTGATTTTAATGATGTAGATTTTAATGACATTGATTTCTTTCTGGTTTTCAAGACAGAAGTTACGTTAGTCATTGAACCAAATTAATGAGTTAGTAAAGTTATTTTTAATTCCTGTAATCTCAGTAGCCATGGGCAAATGCCAAGGAGAGCAACATGCGTGCCCCTACCATAATTTGGACAGGGCAGCATGAAGCTAAGGAATTAAGCTTCACCATTCTCCCCATACCTCCCCACCACCACCACTACCAGGAGAGGATGGTACACAGCCATACACAGGGAGTTCGCCACATGGCAGTGCTGGTCTCCAGAGAGACGCACTACAATTATGGTCAGGTGCCATAGAGGGTGTACAGGATAAGGGATAGTTTTTACCTCTGTCTTATGTTACACAAATAGTCCACATGTGGCATCACTCGACCAAAATTGGATATAAGCTGACATATGGAACCACTCAAGTCAGTGTCATGAGCAATGGTCATCAATCTGCAGCCCATGGGCCACATGTGGCCCATTGAAGTATTTGTGTGGCTTACAGTTTTCAGTCGCATTTTATAATAATATTCGTCTAGCAAAATACAGTTAAATCCAAAACTGTCAACTAATGTTAAGAGCTAGTTAAGAGTGTAGTTTTCGTGCTTAGTAACAAACAAAAATGTCAAAAATCGTTAAAGAGGTAGTAATATTTTTAAGATTTACTTAATTTTAATTGACATTGAATTTGGCCCTGATGTAAATAAAGCTGACTGCTTACTTTAGAGGCAGAGGGCAAGTACTTACAGCTGCTGCAGATTAGAAGGAGTGTTTTATTGTTTGTCTTCCTGTACTGACGACTCAGTGCTGTGCATGACTTGTAGTGAGTAGCTGCTATGGTATAAATTTCAAACTTAAGCAACATGGATTCGTGAATGCACATTACAGAGACACTCATCTTCAAATGTCGTATGTAGTGCGGTGAGCAGTGTGCGAAATGTAGCTTAGTAGTTAGCACAGCTGGCTTTTGTGATGTAAGTCACTAGATCTCACAGCCACCAAATAGTTGTGTTCATTTATGGACTGTTCTTGAAATACCTTATACTTTCAGTGTTAAAAGCGTGCTTTCAGTGCTGAGTGTTGTACTTTACAGATGCTGCGGCATTTGGATGTGAACAAGAGTGTGGGTTCAAAGGGACAATGCTTGTAGCAAGGAATATGAAATTAAATTAAGAATGTTGTAATACAATGAAACAAGCAGAAGAATAACTTTCAAAACATTTAGTAAATTGTTGAAAGTGTCTCATGCTACATAATGCATTTAAATATAAGTAAAGTTACTGTTTTTAATCAGTCAATCTTCCACTCAGACATACAACATAACAATACTTAGGAAATTATGGTGTCACAAGTTTGCAATCGCTGATGGTTGCAAAGAGAGTTAGGGGCCTGGGTTGAAGCCCCTACCGATGGGTGACGGAGCATAGAGTGCAGTGGAGTAGGCAGGTCAGTGCACTGGGCACCGAATATACAGCCTTAGCAGAAAGAGAATTGAATATATTAAATTTACAATCATGCATAATTCCCTATGTCACCACCCAGGCTAACAGCTGCAAAGCACATAGCCTCTGAACATACTGCCACTGTCTCAGCAATTTGCAGAGGACATAGCTGCAGTGGCAAAACACGCTGTGTGGGCAGCAGGTCTCACTGGTGATTGATGCACATAGGAGTCGCTACCCAACACAGTGACTGCATACTACCAGAGCAGTCTTGTGGGCATCAAAGGGATATACTCAAATTATGGTGTGGAGATGGACAACAGCCTAGCCCTTCCAGCAAAGAAGGCTGGGGATGCCAATGACTGCTTGTAGGTACTAGTCGGAGGCAGCTGTTGTTAGCGCACTTCCCAAATACTGTATTGGGAGGGGGGGCGGGGGGTGCGCCGACCACTATCAGTTTGGTTTAGTGAGCCAGTCGCTGAAGTCTCCAAGTCTTCTCACCGGCGACTGTGAGATTGGCAGTTCACAGCAACTGAGTACAGCAGACCAGACGGGTAGCAGTTTATAAGTGAGAAGTCATCTCGGTAAACTGTATCAGCACATGACAGTTTCGACCTCATTGCTGATGTAGTGCAACGTGATTCACTGGAAGCTTCGCAAGGCTGATGATTTATTACTGCTCATCTGAGGTGATGATGCTATGCCTGGCTGCCAATGACGAAATGTGCTCGGACTCTTCATCAGTCTTCACCGTGCGAGGTGCCGGGGCTAGCAGTGTATTTAACACTAAATTCTAGAATCTACACATGTAAATGATGCTCTAGGCCCCCCCATTCTAACTCCGACTTTTGCTGTTGCACAAGGATTAAAAAATATACGCGAACTGACTGTAATCAACCCTGCAAGTGGAGTAGAAAAGAGTTTGGCACCTGCAATAATTTAATTTGATAAATAAGTTAAAAAAAAGGAAGGTTTCATTAACGTAGTGAGAAATGATGGGTTGCTCTACCGATTAACAGAATGAAAGTTCTGTTCAAAATAACAATATGATTTATTAAGACTAAACACAAAATAATAAACAAAAACACATGAAACATTTATAATACATCAAATTGGCTCAAATTGGATACACAAACAAACGCTGTGAAGGTGAAGTTGACCCTAAACTAGATTGTGAGGTTTATGACGAAGTGGTATGTGGAGCCAATTCCTTGCCACTCAAATCTTAAGAGAGACACACAGCTAACCCAACATTAATTGCTGCTACTCAAGACAGAACAAAGTTAGAAAAAGACGAACAGGCGCACTCTGCTGGGCTCTGATTATCACCTACGAAAATCCCTATCTGCCGGTGCTGCAGACATACATTACCAAACTGTCTTCTTATCTGCCAGAACACGATCTGGCGTACCGGAGGCGAGGGCTGGTTGCTTCGACGTCCTCAACCGAAAAGCGAGAGCCGACTACCTAGAGCACCCGTACAGGCCGAACACACAACATTCCCGCCCCCACGACAGTGGCCATGGTTAAACGTTCCAATCAGCAACTCGAAAACCGGCGGAAAATTCCACTACATTGCCGGAGCACTTCCATTCCACCAATGGAGATTCTTGGCGCCAATTTCTGCGCTGATTTTTGCTACGTCACGGAGCTATGCCCTGAGCAAGCCAATCACAGTTACTATTTTGCAGAAAGCGCGAGAATTTTCCCGCCACAACTGCCTGGGTACACAAGTCATTCCCACGCCTCGCTGTTGCCCGCCAGAAAGTGTTTTGTGTTTTCGCTAAGTTTCTGCGAAGTAACGGAACCTCTAGCCCAGCCGCTACTTCAGGCCCCGGCGGGCATGTCTCTTGGCAATGTCGGCGTCTGGAAAGCATTCACTCGACTGCCTCACACACGTCGGCTTAACCCTCTCGAGATCAGTAGAGCCCGCCTGTCACCGGACCACCTGGGTGACGAGAGACGCTGCGTGGGAAGTCCGCATGTGAAGGAATAGCAACTTTTCACCGCATGCAATTAGAGACGGAAATCGTAAGATAGAAATATGAGAGGGGGCTCATGCCATCTCTCAACCATCCCTCTATTTTGCAAGCATTGCTTTCAGGGCTTCAACATGCATTCCCACAATATCAGCAGGCTGATAGGTCTTCTTGTGAAATTTTGCTCTCTCTTGCTATATTAAGCAATAATGACATTATATCTTCTGCTTGCTGAAGTCATATTGCTGACTGTACGATTCAGGCCTCTCCCTTCTGTAAAATGAAGCAATATCTGCTGGGTTTGCACTGCTACTCACTACATTCGCTTTCTTCCTGTTTGTCATTATGATTGCAACTTTGGGCGTTGACCTGGCTTGCCTTGAGTTGGTGCTGGCGAGAGAAAACTCTGAAAAAATTTTACATTTGCCCATAATACATTTCTGCTGTATAACAGCCCCCTCTCCTTTAAAAAATTCCTCCAGAAATTTTCTTACTTTGCTTCTGAAACAGTCTCATGACATTCGTGTTGCACAGATAATTTTGGATTCAAAATTTTCTGATACTTAAACGTTTGAACAGCTTATTCATGAAGTCTTTTTATTCTGTTGACTATCCCATGTTATCTCTATTCAGCCCTTCTTCTCTGGATATGTTTATATGTAAAATATTGCAGGAATAATTTACCAGCACAACTTTCTCATAATTTGTAGGTAGCAGTCAGTGCAGAGAATAGCTGTCCTCACAAATGGTGTTGCCTCCTACATTTAAGTGTATATTTTGTTCATAATTGATAAATTGGCGAGATGGAAAACGTGAATCATGGGAATCATGGAGAAAATGAATGTCAGACACCATTACGTCAATGTCCTTTCTCTGTTTTGCACAGAGTTCGTTACTGCAAAACATATTAACACTGCAGCTGATGTAATTATTTCAGTTTGCTAAAGGAGCAATGCTGCATTATAAAATTGGAGGAACATTGCAAAACACACACACACACACACACACACACACACAGATTCACAGTTCAGGAAAAGTTAATTGCTTTGGAAACATCCTCAAGCAACAAAACAAAAACTTCACTGACAAATTTCAAAGAAATTTTACATTGTAATATTACAAACACTATTTGTCAACTTCAATTTTTTCCAAGACACACAAACTGACTTTTATATTATATAATAAATTGTATGCTTCATTGTTTTCATTCCAATGTTATTAGGGCCTACCATTGGTTGTTTTCAGAGCTAACTGTGCTTTTTTTATTCAGTGAAAGCGGTTAAGATTACACATGTATAGGGTATACACCAATGATGTCCTCTTCCTTGACTTTAGCTTACTTGAAATGTTCTTTACAATTTCTTTAATAGTTGAATGGCTTTTGGCTGTTTCCACATAGTTCAGTAAATTGGCTAAGGACATGGCATCTTCAATGAATGGTTAATATAATTAAGTATGTAGGAATGAATGCTTACCCTAATGAAGTTCTTTTCATATACTGATATGGTTATGAAGTAATTCATTCCTTTCTCATTTTTATGTATTTCATATGCAATTAGACTGATGGTACTTGCCCGAAGGATCCTTTCATGTTTGCCTAACAGACATGGTTCAGCAACACAGGTTAGAAGTACTGGTACGAGACAGGTCAATACAGAAACTCTCAAGCTCTCTTCACAGTTTTGTACAAAAACATATTTAGAAATAAGACAGAGCAAATGGGGCAAACCCAATAATTCTAGGATTTATAAACCACCATCTCAAATTTTCACAAAACTTTGTGCATTTGCTTAGACTCATAAGAACTTCGGCCAATTTGTTTTTTTGTCTCAGACTATAACTTTCATTTATACTGAATTTTCAACTTAATCATGTCCTGACAATTTGGCTTTGTGAGAATGTCCATGCAAAGTGGTACTTGTCTACAAAAGTACTCATAACACACGTACTTGTAAAGATTTTGATTTGCAAATTTCTTTTCAGAAGTTAGCCTGACGAGTATGGGGTAGGGTCAACGTCACCCCACTCTTTTTGTTTTGTCTACAGTTTTCTGTTCTGCAGTTGTACATTGTTGAAGTGTTCAGTAGCTCTAACAATTGAACTCCCCTCCCCTATGCAACCCAACAGTCAGTCAGTTGCTCCCCGTGCAAGGAGACACACATGCACAGACGATAACAATGTAATTATGACCCTTCCACAACTGTATCGTAACACTTTTGTGTCTTTTTTATCTAATATTTTAATGAATTTTTGTGGTTTTATGTGTACTTGGTCAAGATGGATAATGAAGAACAGAGGCTGAGCATATATGTCATTGGATGGCAGAGACAGCAGACAGTGAAGACAACAGCGAAAATTAAGATCATGTAACTGAGAGCAGTCATATTAGTGGTACTGAGCAAGATGCAAATGATGACAGTGACAGTGACAGTGAAGACAATAAACTGGTATATCCATTGTATAATACTACCCACAATCCAGTGCTACCAGAAAGAGTCGAGCCATTGGTAAGGCAAGTACCCAGATTATTTTATTTTGGTAAAGAAGGAAGTAAGTGGTGCAAAAAGCCACCTCAACAACACACATTTGGAATCGTTCTGAAAATATCGGCATACAGGTAGCTATAGCGAGTTAGGTAACAAGATAAGCATAGTCAGAGTTTGAATGCTGAAGTCTGTTTTGCAATGAAAATATGCTTAATATTATCTTGCCAGAAACAAACTTGCAAAATTTCAGAAAGGAAAACAGCTTGTGAAGTGGCTACAAATCATTATTTCATGAAAGAAATGATCATGAGGGAATTGAAGGCTTATGTAGGTTTATTCTATATTGCGAGATTTTAGCGATCTGGACGCCACAACACAAATGACTTTTGGGATTCAGATAGCACAAGCGCTGAAATATTGACATGGCAGCGGTTACATTTCATACAAAAATGTCTTCGTTTTGACGACGTAGAGAAAGAAAACTATTGCTAAACTTAGCACCACTACATCAGCTATCTGAAATGTTCATTAAAAACTGCCTATATCTTAGGAGAATACACAACAAATGAAATACTGCCTCCACTCAGAGTCAGAAGCTAATTTCCATCGAAACCAGCCAAATATGGCATAAAAAATTAACCTTGATCGAAATCAAGAACCTTTATATCTTTAACCTTGAAATATGTATGGAAACTAACCAGATGGAACACTTTCACTGAGCAATAAACCATTTGATGTGGTGAATCGTCTGGTACATCCCATTTAAAAAACTGGCCTTAATGTGACTTTCGATAATTGGTTCACAAGCTTTGAACTACAGTCACATTTGCTCAGAGAACACAAGATCACTTTTGTGGGAACAAAGGACAAATCACTCCAGAATGCTGCAAAATTCATCGTACAGAAATCTATGCATCTAAGTTTAGTTTCCAAAAGAATATTAGACTCCTGTTTCATATACTGAAGAAAAACAAAGTCATTTTGCTCATGTCTAGTCTTCAGCACATGCTCAGATTGATGAATCGACTGGAGAAAGAAAGAAAACAGAGATAAACATGTTTTACAATGCAACGAAAGATGGACTAGACGATGCAGATGAGCTATCTGTGACTTTGATGTAAGTAGAAATTCAAAAAAATGGACTCAAACAGTGATCTATGCAATACTGAAAATTCCTGGCATAAACGCTGATATTGTTCACCGATAAAATAACAATAACACCCAAAAGCGTCGTAATTTTACCAAAACACTAGGCAGTATGCTTATAACTGAACACTTGAGTGAACCAAAGAAATACCTAAATTGCCGACTTCTTTGCCTAAGAAAAGCAGAGAATTCCGTGGAGAATTCAGTGAAGAATCTTTACAGAAATCGACTGCCAGAGTCCCGGGTGTACAAAGAAGGTGAAAAGAGTACCACTATGCCAGACTTCGTTTCTGTCAAGAACACACTGTTACCTCCTGTTGAATGCACACTGTTGCGAGTAATTATTAGGAGCTTATAAGACTCATTTATTACCGATTTCCTAATTTGAAGATGATTGATCTCATAAGTACTTACAACAAATTCGAATTACTCATAAGAATTACTGCTATTGTCGGTTTTTGAAAATATGCAATATAAAGTCCCACTAAAGATGATTTTTCTACACTTCTTTAATCGCTGAAGTAATTAAACATTTGCATGCATAGTCGTGCTTTTTTATGAAAATCCCTATTAGTAATAACTAGTTCATAAGTTCACGTCCCACCCTTCATTACAAAATCCCAATGAATACTTAAAAATATCGATGAAATACAGAGCCATTATGACCCTTCTCATTTTCATGTATGCTTTTGTACCACATCCTTGCCTCATTGGGGTAAGAGAGGCATATGACTAACAGAAATTTAGTTATTTAGGCAGTTCAGCAACTAAGAAAAATTACAAAAAATATTAATGTAAGTCAGTTTCAAATTGCCATAAAAATTACAAAGCTGTTGAAAAACACTTATATCACATTTCTCCAAGCTCCTGGGAACCTAGTTTTGGTCTTAAATTATTCCCAGGGTTGTTGGCTGCCTAATAAAATTAAAATATTAATGTGTTTTCTATGAATGGACATACAAATACATCAGAAATCGAAATACTTGTTGCTGGGAAGAAAAAAGGTAAGTCTGAGAAGTTCTGCATCTACATCTGCATACACACTCGGCAAGTGTACCCCATGCCACTACCAGTCATTTTCTATCCTGCTCTGCATACAGACAGAATCATGGAAAACGACTTTCTACATGCCTATGTATGAACCCTGCTTTTTCATATCTTATTGTCCCTACATGTAATATATTTGTTTGTGGCAGTGGAATCATTTTGCAGTCAGCTTCAAATGACAGTTCTCTAAATTTTCTCAACAGTCTTTCTCAAAAAGAATATTATTTTCCATGCAGGAATTCCAATTTGACTTGCCAAAGTATGATCGTAATGCTGTTGTGTTATTCATAAATCAATAACAAATCTAGCAGCCCATCTCCAAACTGCTTTGATGTCTTCCTTTAATTCAAACTTTGTGTAGATCCCAAACACTCAAGCACTACTCAAGAAGACACCACATTAGCATCCAATCTCCTTTACTGATAAATCACATTTTTCTAAAATTCTACCATACACCTACCCAACCACAGTCCTCACAGGCAAGTTGTAAGTCGGTACATTGAGCGCACTTAGCATATTTTTAGAGTCTAACGTTTTTTACAAATTAATAAAATTAATTATTTTATATTTATTAAGATTTTGTTACAGAAATTTTAATTTTTCATTAAACTTTTTTATTTCTTTAATCAAAAATTAATCTTTTTCGACAGTTTGTTCTCTGTTTCTTGCTCAAATAGTTTGCTACTGAATGGATAAATTTGATCAAGTCTCACTGTTTTATATTGTCTTGATGTTCAAATATTATAAAAATATTATTGTTAAATGCATGAAAATAATTTATATTAGGTGCACGTTTTGGTCTTGTCTTAGTCTTTTGGAATAATTTTAGAGGAAATGCAAAATTTTGTAAAATAATTAAATCGATAATTCTGTTTTCTTTAATTTACTGTAGACTCTCGTACCAGGAGTTTTAGCTCTAGTTTCCAGTTCAGCTACTCTTATATTATCAAGTGTTCTTTTAAGAATAGGTAAATTAAATTATGTAATTAAATTCATTAATTCATGTTTTCTTAATCTGTTGCGATCAGTTATATTATTTCTTCTACAATAATCATTAAGTTAGGCAATTGTGAATTGCTTCATTATAGTATCTTCCTTTAATATAAAAAAAATTATTAAAAAATTTTAAGAAAGACTCTACAAAATTTCTAATTTTTTATATATTATCGAGTACATTTCGTACATCTACTTGTATGTTTGACTTTACCCAACAATTTCACTAAAACAGTCCATTTCTTTAATCTCTTGACAGCTACACATTTTTGTCATGTGTTATTTGTCTCTCTCTGTTGTTCATCAATCTCATCAACAACATCTTTGCATGTTCTTCACATGGAATTCGTTGTAAGTCATTTTTATAATGATACATAGAAAAAAATTTTCCCCATACAATCAGAATTTGTTTACTATTTTATACTCCCAAGATATTCATTTATATATTGTCTAGATATTATCCTGTAACCATCTTTTATATAATTCTGTGATGTAAAAGTATCAGTTGACTTAACAGTTTTACAATATTTACACGGTTTGGATTGGTAAAAAAATTATAAGTAAAAAGTAAAATTTTCTAGTTTTTTAAATGTTTCTTTTAGCATATTTTTTTTACCTCAGGACCTATTGCTGATTGTTTATTGTAGTCAATACCAAATAAGAATAAATCATCTGCACCAGCTATAAATATGTTTTGTGTGGATTCATTAGATCCATGGAAAGTGTCATCCTCACAAAATACAACAATCAATGAATCGACCTAAATGCAAAATTTACTCTAGTAGAAAATTTTTTAGTTGTAACACTTCGTCTTTTATATTTAAAATCACATACATCTATCGTTACATAGAAAAGTTCACTGTGGAATAACAATATCTTTCTTATATCTGTGTTTACTACAGCATTTAATAAAAATCTTCACTTAATCTCATATTAGATATTGGCTTAGGATATCCTGACACTAACTGTAATGTATACAAATTTATCATACGTATCATATTGTTAAAAAGTAAAACAATTTCATCACCAGGTCCTTGATATATTCCATCTATTTTTTATAAATACTGCAGTAAAAATGTTAACCAATTACTTATTGGATGTGATTTCATATGACTACCTATTAACAACCATTTTTAAACTTTTAATAAAAAATATATACGAAATTATGTTTCAAAATAGTAATAGATTGAAGTTCTTAATTTGACATAAAGATTGAGTCAGTTGATTCAGGTGAAACAAGTGGGATTCTTTTTGATATAGATTGCTGTGTTGTCGACATTTTTACCATGAAAGCTTTGAATAGCATAGATACCATCTTGGGATAATTCTAAATATGAACCATTATAGTACGGGTACATTATTGCTCCATCAACATCTGTGTCTTCTAATGAATGGCCAGTTACATGTACTAAAACTTCAAATAGATTTATTTTATCTTCTGGTGTATTTCTGTTAATCTCCAACAACCACAACTCTTCGTCATCTATATGTAGTACCACTTGCTCACTATCCATAGTTGGAAAAATGCATGACTAAACACATTTTCATTTCCATCTAGATTCTTTGGGTAGCAATGACCATATATTTCATAACTATGTACACATCTTTTATTTGTCATTAAAATACCAGCATTATTGCCATCTTCAAGAGCTGAATGTCAATATACTTTTTCCATAAATGAAATGCTGCCTTTGTTACACTAATATCTTTTTGGTTGCACCTTTATGGTGTAATTTTATACAGTTCCGTTTGTACATAGTAGATCTATAGTCAGTATTTAGACGTTTTACACCAAAACTAGACTGATTCATAAAGATTAGTTTCTTCATTGAATTCACCATTTATTTCAACACTGTGTGTGTCATGAAATATCATTAATGCTTCTCTAAATACAACATTATCCACTTGATTAAGTTTTGTATCATCCTAAACGTCTAAGTATCCATAATCATTCAAATATTTCATTGCTTTACCCTTTTCATCTGCAACTACAATTTTCATTAAAAAAACTAGTAGAAGTAGCTTCATTTATATAGACTTAAAATATTAAAAGATTAATCTAAATTCCTCCAATTTCGATATATTGAAAGAAAATGAAAAATCTACTATACTTATTAATGAACCTGGTCTGTATATAAAATTTTTATTAATAAAAATAAAAAAATAAAAAACTATTATCTGCATGAAATGGAGTAAGTCATCGATCTTGTCAAAAAAACAAGTTTACATATAATAATTAACAAATGTTTATGACTGGAATAGAGGGGAGAACCGATAGAGGTACTCAAGGTACCCTCCGCCACACACCGTCAGGTGGCTTGCGGAGCATGGATGTATATGTAGATCTAGATTACTGATGAAAAGAATAATAAATGGGTTTATGCATAACAAGTTGCTGATCTGTTATGTTACACTCGTTCTAGGGATGCAATTGAAGATCATGTAAATACTGGAAATAAGATATCTTAGAGTGAACTGAAAGAGATCTCACATATAAATAAATATGTAGAACTTCATACAGTGTTCATTAATAAAAAGCCTTAATTTCGTTTGTACAGAATCATCGAATAATCACTTTAAAAAATGAAACAGATAAGAACATTAGCGATTTTAATTTACAATAAAATTTAGCTTCTCAAACAAAGTAACAGGAATTATTTATGATCATCATCATCAATTGTTTCAAAAATCAAAGATTTCAGAGACAATTCTGTACTGGAAAATACAGGAATGACCAATAGTTTCCAGAATACAGAATTGGATTTGCCTGTGATGAAAATGGACATAATGATCAAAATATAATACAGGAAATTAAAAGACAGAAATTATAGAAGAGAAACTGTCTTGGGAATTATTTGCTTTAATCCTACCGGAGAAAATTTTAATATTTATATTATCATCAATATAACACATAAAAATATTTTAAAATGGGTGAAGATGAATAAATAAATTGCAATTGCAGATGAGATGTTTATCAATTAAGTAAGCTTACGAAATAAAATGAAAGCAATATTTCTGATAAAAGTTGTTTTTATTAAATGGCGTCAGTCATAGACCTCACCAATAACACGTTTCCATGCAAAGGGATGCAAGCTTGTTTCAAAGCAAAAGATGTGGCTAAACATTTAGAATTTCAAAAAATAGACAAATCCATCGAACATTTTGATGATGAAGGTACTATTACATTAGCAAAGGTGAACCTCTCCAATTTGGTGATATTGCAAAAAAAGAAAAAAGAGCTATTTCCATTAGTTAAGGAGCTCCCTACTATTTAATTTTAAAATCACAAATGGAATAAGCCAAAAAATTAAAAAAATGTACATATGAATTTTACCACCAAATTGTAACCATGGAGAATATAAAATTAATAATGAATTGAAAGAGATAAATCTAGGTCAAATAACTCACTTGCAAAATATAAACAAAATTATGTATGAACACACACAAAATTTGATGGGAATAGTTGATAATGCTACAGGAATAATACAATAAAAAGACAGAGAAATATATACTTCATTACCTCATGTTGTTCCTCAAACATTCCATCAGAATTTAAGACCAACTTTTATTGTTTTAAAATTATTTTATGAAAATTTGTATTTAATTAACATGTCATTATAGCACTACAAAAAAATTTAGAAATGTAGTTGTATACATTCAAAGACAGACATCCAACTTGTTATAATGCTAATTCAGTAAATTTATACCAAAGAATGAAAGAATCATTAAGAATTGTCTGTTCATATAGTTATTTTAATATTTTGGATAACTGTATATAAAGAGAACAACTGATTTATCTTATATTCTCTCTCTATCAGGTATAAATTTTTAATAATATTTCTACACATTCAACAAGCAGAATGATCTGGATCCACTAACCATTTATTAATGCATTAATGTATGAAAAATATGATTACATTTAGTTTTTACAAACTGATAATCTTGATATAGTATGCATATAGAATATTCACTACCTTCAGGCTGCTCTATTACCCAGAAGATTTTATTATGTTTACAGGGAATGATTCAGATAATTTTTGACAGCTTAAAATACTTTCCTAGTTAACTTCATTTTAAATTCTAATATAAAATCTTCAGATCATTTATTTGTATGTGATGTCATTCAATTTAATCTACCCTTAAATTTTCTGATAAACTATTCAGATAATTTTTGAAACTTCCTGGCAGATTAAAACTGTGTGCACGACCGAGACTCGAACTCGGGACCTTTGCCTTTCGCGGGCAAGTGCTCTACCAACTGAGCTACGGAAGCACGACTCACGCCCGCTACTCACAGCTTTACTTCTGCCAGTACCTCGTCTCCTACCTTCCAAACTTTACAGAAGCTCTCCTGCGAACCTTGCAGAACTAGCACTCCTGAAAGAAAGGATATTGCGGAGACATGGCTTAGCCACAGCCTGGGGGATGTTTCCAGAATGAGATTTCCACTCTGCAGCGGAGTGTGCACTGATATGAAACGAGGTACTGGCAGAAGTAAAGCTGTGAGTACCGGGCGTGAGTCGTGCTTCGGTAGCTCAGTTGGTAGAGCACTTGCCCGCAAAAGGCAAAGGTCCCAAGTTCGAGTCTCGGTCGGGCACACAGTTTTAATCTGCCAGGAAGTTTCATATCAGCGCACACTCCGCTGCAGAGTGAAAATCTCATTCTAGATAATTTTTGATTATATCCTATATTATCCCAATTTCATTTATCTTAAAATTCTCACATAAGGTCTTCACATAATTCTTGATCAAATGATAAGGGTTCCCAAATTAATTTATCTTGAAATTCTTGCACAAGGTCTTTCAATAATTCTTCGTACATTGATATATTATTCCAATCTACATCACTGCTATATTCTCTTACAAGTTTTTCAGATAATATTTGTTTCCTTGATGTATAAGACCAACTTAGTTTACCTTGAAATTCTCTTTTTGATGAGTTTGTGTCATGATATTTTATTCCAATTCATTCTATCTTGAAATTCTCTATTCAGATCTACAGATAATTTTCATTATTTGAAGTAATATTACATTTAATTTTATCTTGAAATTGTCTTATAATTTTTACAAATAATATTTCTTTATTTGGTATAATATTATAATCTAATTCTATTATAAAATTGTTAGTCAACTTTCAGTATGATATTGCATTTCAATCTAATTTGTCTTGAAATTCTCTCATAAAATGTTCAGATAAATTTCGTGTATATAATAAGGTATACCACTTAATTTTATCTTGGAGTTTTCTAATAAAATTTCAGGTAAATCATGGTCTAGTATAAATATAACTTCCCAATCTAATATATCTTGAAATTCTATCATAAATTCTTCAGTTAATACAAAATGTCCTGATAATTATTTCTATTCCCTATTATTATATAGATTATGTTGTTCAATTTAATCAACAATTTTATTTTTATATGTTTCAGTTGTTGTTGAATGCAATTTATATAATTCCTCAAAACATAATTTTCAAAATTACAATTAATTAATGCAATAAGTTTTTCCTTTCCCAGTTTAGAATATCCATTAATTCCTAGTTCTTCTACTATACCTTTAAAGTCATTTACATTACAAGCAGTCTCTAGAATGTCATTGTTAATGACATCAATAAGTTGTTGCTTTCTAGGTTTAGAGTGGCATCTCGTTTCTAATTGTTTTGCTCTAGCTTTCAGTCCCCCTACTTTTATGCTCTTCCTTTATAAGTCGTTAATATTAGAAAATTATGATACTGTCTGTGTAGTATTTCGACAGAATTATTGATGTCTAATGAGAAATAGAGATTTAATTATAGTAAAGGAGTACTTGGGGAGGGAGTGCAATACAAAATGTACTTCTGGTTTTTTAAGGTAATGATAAACAATATGTATTCATCTCCAATTAGACTGTACAAGTACTTCACAATGTCACTGGTTAATTCATCTATTAATGTGGACAGATCATCATCAGGATAACATAATGATGTAAAAAATAGAAGCATTAAATTTCTCATTTGTATTCTACAAAACATTATATGTGTGTGTATATATATATATATATATATATATATATATATATATATATATAATTTTTTGTTGTGTAATTTATCAAGAGGGGACTGTATCTGGTCTATCTTCAATTTTAGAAAAAACAAACATTTTATAACGTAGTCTTATTCTTACTCTCAAAACTACTATGTTAATTATCAATTCCCAACCATTTAACATAAGCTTTCCCTACTTTGTTTCTTAAGGTTTTCTCAACTACATATGTATCTGAATATTTTGTCTTCTGTAGTTCATATTTATAAAAGTTTCCCTTTATTTTTTCTCCATCCAGTGCCTTTAATTTATATGTGGTTGAATAAATTTGGATAACATCTTTAATTTCAAAAATGTATTCTTTCTTTTGCGGCTGGTAGAAGTTCTTTATCTGCTTTGTGTCTTTTACCTATTTTCTTTATTATCTCTATATACGGTATTACGTTTTCTGCAAGCTTCATCTGGTGGATTTATTCCTTGATTGTCTATAACTATTCCTTCCTCTAATTTTGCTCCTGGACCACAATAATTACAACTGGGGAAAAACATTTCAAATGGTAATTTATTAATTAAAGTATTAAGCAAACCTTTTCCATATTTTTCACCTTTCAAAACGTGTGTGGCAAGTCATTGAAGAATATAATCAAATGTAGATTGTTGATAATGAAAACGCTAAATTTATTTATTAACATTTCTGTTATGTCCGTGTTTTCGTTATGATACTTTTTATTTTCAACTAATTCTTCTCCCAGAATAACTGCTACGCTATCGATTCAGTCTATACCATCATTAATCCAAACACATTCAATTGATTTGTCTGTATATGTTTCTACTCAAGTCTTCATGTGGTTTCTCATCCTAACTTGAATCTAAATCTATGTTCATTTTTGGAAAATTATCATCTATATTTGATTGTAATCTTCTTCAGTTTGGTAAGTAGTTATCAACAATTTTTTGACAAACTATTTTATTTTTTTCCTCTACTTGATTTTGTTTTAATTGGATTCCTTTCAGAGTATAATGCATTTGAAAGATATAATATATCTGTATAATCTGATAAATCAACACCATCAAATGTTTCATGATAAAATAATTATGGAAGGACACACGCTTAATAATGGTAAGGTAAAGAGTAAGAAAAATAAGGTGCTTTATCCACTGAATATGCTTGGTGGATTCTTTATGGACTATGAAGGAATTTTATGGAAAGGGGATCTTACTGTTATTTTTAATAAGAGTTCCAGTGCTGGAGGTGCTTTTCTTAAATGGCCTGACTACAATAATGCTGGAGTTGAAGAAAAAAATACACTTACAAAAGAATGTAAAATTGTAGTAGAAGCGATGGGAATCTTTGTACCTATTGTTAAATATGAACCAAATTATGAGCTTGAACAATGAGAAAATGTACTGAAAAATCTTAAAATTCTGTTATTTTTCTCCAAACTACAAACTATTCAGGTAGCAGGATTAAATGGGCAGAAACATTTCAAGCTAGATCTCATGAATTGGTAGAGCTCAATAGAATTTATTATGTCTTATTTTATGTTTGTTGTGTATTAAACTAATCAAAATGTAACCAGGTGGCTGATTCATCACTGTATGGTCACACAAAGCTGCATCATCTATTTTTGAAAAATGTCCAAAACGAAATATTTCCTCAAGAAGCATGGACTTTAGGAGCATTACTTACTTATCTGAAAGATTAGGATGCTTTTCTCGATTTTAAACAAGATACTCAACTAATTGGAGACGATAAAAATCCTTATAATTTCATAAAAAATTATATATATGTGATTAACATTAAGATATAAAAATGTTGTTACAAGTCAAACGACAACAATGAAATTGGGGGTACATTTAATGATAAGGTTCCAAAAGACAAGTCAAGTACAGTAAGAAAAATTTGGCGTTTGATTCTCAACAGAGAATATTAACTGAGAATTTTTAAACTGAAAAACTGTGTATCTAATTATATCCAATTTCATTCAGTATTATTTTGCTGAATAATCCTTTTATGGAGATTATTTTAGCGTTATGCATTTTTAAAATCGGTTAATACTTGGCTGAGAAATTAACAAAAAGCGATCTATTCAGCAGAGCTACATCTAGAGTGGCTATCGACTGACTGCAGTTTTTATCGCTTTCGAGCATGGGCTGAAGGTTGCACAACGCTATCAAGCCACAGTTTCCTGGACAGCTTTAGCACCTGGAGGTCGTTATCAAGCCCAAAGTTGGTAATCAAGCAAATAAAAGTGTAATTTGCAAATTTCGCTTATTTTTCTGTTGTGTTGATTAATGCAAGTTGCTGCCATGCAGTTATTCCAGCATGCTGGAAATTGGTGTATTTAGGATATTGGTCTGTAATTTTGAAGGTCTGTTCTTTTACCCTTCTTAGATATAGGACTCACCTGTACTTTTTCCGGTCGCTTGGGACTTTGCACTGGGCACGAAATTTTCAATAAATGCAAGCTAAGTAACAGGGCCAAACGCAATTGGGATTCCATCCAAAAGTAGTAGGGCACAGACATCTCTGGCAAAAATGCTATCTCAGCAGTTGTCAGTACTTCTTTATCTGCAGTGGCATTTTACTACTGATATGACTGCACATTTAATATTCTGCTGACACCAGCACCAGCACTTCCTTGTATCCAGGGTCATTCCAGGAATCATCACACCCAGCCACATGCCAAAGCCAAGGATGCACGGGGAGGAGAGTGGGACTGGGTACCACGTCAAGTCAGCAGCAGCAGTTTCTTACCTCAAAGACCATCCTGAAAATCATGACTTCATCATCTCACCACATGCGAATGGTATGGAAGGGGAGGATCAGGGTATGTGTCCATGCCCCAATATTTCCATGTCACATGCCTTATGCGCTATGCCCTGTGCCCCATGTGGCATTCCACATGTACCCATGTGCCCCTGTTCAGCAGCCAAATATGATAAAGTATCTAAATTGACAAAAATTTTGTACACTATGTTTGCATTACTAAATTCAAAAAAATTCGTTTAAGGACTAGCTCACTATTCATACTGGTAATTTTATTTTCTTTATTTTTATTTCATCCCACCTCACCCCATGTGGGCAAGGGGGTCAGCTGGCAGCAGTACAAACAACTCACTCTTCAGCCAGTAGGACTTGCTCCTAACTTAAACGCTAAAAGAAAACAAAAAACAAAGAGAATTTGAGAACATAAGTAATATAGGGCTGTCTTTATGAATTTTTTGGAAACAGTGATAAAATTGTGAACAGACAGCATAGTTAAAACACTTGAGAAACCCTTGAAGAACACTAAGCACTTGAAAAAAACGTTTAAAAACACTGAACGCAAAAGAAGCTACACCAATGATTAGGAACAAACCACTGCACACTTTCACTAAAACTGGAAAAAGACTTTGAATGAAAGATTGAACAAGAAAAGAATAGTAGGTATGAAAGGAGATAGAAGAGTGGTGGTGATGTGTATTGAAGACTGGTAAGAGGTGGTGACACCAGGGTGGCTGTGGGGAGCAAGGAGAGAGGTGGAGCTGGTATTGGGATCTGCAGACTTGAGAGGAAATGGGATTGAGGGGACAGGGAAGGGGAAAAGGGAGCGGTGTTGTATGGGGACTGTAGGAGGAGAGAATTCTTGGAGAGATGGATAGGGGGGGTCGGATTCAGAGTTGGTACAATGGGATATGTCAAACCAGAGTCTATGATCTGGGAGAGGGAGACTGTTGAAACTTATCTGGGAGAGGATGTGGAGAGTATGCAGCTAGAGAGTTGGTGGGATGTATAGGTAGAGGCACAGCACCACAATTAGGACTGGAAAGGTGAGGGAACACAATAGGATTGTTGGAGTCGAGTTTACAGATGGTGTACGTTATTTAGAGGTGTTCAGTGTGAGTGAGAAGAGATGATAACTTAATAACTTGGGAAAGGATCCCTGTTGGGGAATGTAAGAGGATGTGGAAAGCAAGGTGGAAAGCACAGCTTTCGAGGAACTGGAGGGACTTATAGAACTTGGAAGGGGTGCATGTTCCTGCAACATTTGTATAGCAGAGGGCAGGGACTTCTAAGTGTGATGGACAGTGGAGGGGTGTAGTCCCCATATTAATCCAATTACTAGTTTTAGAAGTTTTAGTCTACTATGGCCTTTTTGTTGGATGGTTAGTAAGTGAGGTTTCCATATTAGTTGACGGTATTTTAGTGTAGCAATAATATAGGTGGAAAAGGGAAAGTCAGTGTTGCTGAGGAAATCATACAGGATGGGATTATTACAGCAGATGCAGAGGTGGCACAGATAAAAGGTAATATTTTGAAGAAGGCTAAGGATAAGGTGTTCAGTGGGATTATTGAGTAAGAGCGGTGGCCAAATAGGGATATTGCTGTGATGGCCAATTGCTACTCCACTTCTGGCCAGGGGGAGGGGGTTATCAGTGTGGTGGAGGATAAAGGGAAAGATACAGGTGATGTAGTGTGTTTCAAGAAACATTTGATCGAGGATGACGGTTGTGCTGTTGGATTGGCATATGGTATGGATAAAAATGATCTTGTTGGCAGGTAGTGAGCGGATGTTGCTATACATGATGCTGTAGTGGTGTTGCACCATGATGAGAAGCTAGGAAGCAAGTTGTGGGGGTGAAGGATGGAGAGGTTTGAACAAGGATTTTGAGATGGGTGAAGATGAATGTTGTCATTGGAAGGAGTGGATGCTTTGGAGGATGATGGTAAGAAAACAGATGATGTCCTCAGCAGTGCCAGTGGATGGAGTGATTTGTTGGGATGGACAGAGTGATCAAGAGATTGGACAGGTGCAGTTAATTCATGTTTGATAGATGGGTGTTTGGCCTTGCACTTGGTGGAGTAAGTAGGGTGAGCACCATTGTAGGTGTTGCAGGTAAGAGGTTGTGAGGGAACCTGGTCTGTGGAATAACTCGAGGAAGAGGGATTACTTACATTGGGGGTAGGTGGGAGAATTCTTACAATCACTAGTAGGGTCATCATTATGTAAGAGGCATGGGATAGTTTGAGGAGAAGGTCTATGTGGAAGATGGGACTGGTTGATTTGATGATGAGGATCGAATATTTGTGGCGTATGATTTGGGTGATAGAAATGCGAAGCACATACTTTCTGACTGTGGTGGTGAGGGATTTGATGCTTAGGAATTAAGGGTCACAGCAGAATAGGAGGAAAGTGTGAACAGCCAGGGGAGAGGATGTTTGAAAGGGAGCAGTATCCATGCCTTCAGTGGGCTCTGGGTTGGTTTAAAGTTTTATGGTGGCATTGTTGGTTGTAGCGTCTGTATTGGGCCACTTCTTTGGTGACTATGGAATGGGGTGGAGTTGTGGAATTGAAGAGAGTGAGATATGGCACTGAGCTGATCCTTCCGATGGGCTAGAGTCAGTTTGGCTGCTGGTGGATGGCGTTGTGGTATCTTGTGTAGTGATGGTGGCACAGCGAAATGTAACTCACAACAGTGTTGCAGGAGTAGAGGTGATTGTGGGAAAGGACGGGAGTGGAGGATAGGCAAATGAAAAAGTAGAGGGTAGGGAAGGTGTTATACATATGGAAAGGTATGTGATTGATGTGACAGTGGATGGAGAACAAACTGTGGGAAAAGGAGGGGTGAATATAGGGTGGTGGACTGAGGAAGCACTCAACCTTGTGATGGTGGGAGCAAGGGAGGGGAGATGGAGATGATTGGAATATCCATCATGCGTTGAGGAGTCGAGTGTAAGTTTGATACATACTGGTGAAAAGCGTCACTGAGGTGGCGTAGGATGGTCTCCATAATGTCTGAAATGATGTGATGACAGCAGAGGAGGAGTGACGGTAGTGGAGATGAAGATGGGTAGATGAATGTGGCGAGGAGGCTGTGGTGCCGGCAGAGGCAATGGATACTAGGATGTAGATGGATGCGGGGAGGCTGTGGTGATGGCAGCAGTGGCAACAGCGCCTGAAGATGGCTGGCAGCTACAATCAAAATGGCAGTTGTGCAGCGAGACAATGACAAGAAGACAGCAATTTTTGAGGCGACAACGATTAACATACACACACACACACACACACACACACAGAGAGAGAGAGAGAGAGAGAGAGAGAGAGAGAGAGAGAGAGAGAAGAAACTAGACAGACAAGCTGATATGGGCCTATAGCATAGGGGAGTGGTCCCTGCTAACTCTATGTGAAAACAGAACAGTTGAAACAAACAAAGTAGCGCAAGAGGTTGTTGGTCAGTTGGTGCTGATGCACCTGCACACTGGTAAACTTCATTTGAAGCCATAAATCATTCATCACAGAATATTGGAATTGATAGGCAGCATATTTCTCTTAAAAACTCATAAAATATAAGAAATTAATTAGGAATTAGTATTTGAATTGGTCATTTTAGAAACAACATAACTCCACATCTTATGCAAAATGAATTATTTATGTCTAGGCCTTCTTTAAGCATAGCTGCAGGGCTCTGTATAGAAACGACATAATTTCCTTTTACCTGTGAATGTTTTTTGTGTCTGGTAAGTTTCTGTTAGTTTTAGAAACAGTGTAGCTCGTGAAGTTCTGATATTTCCAGTCTTAATGTGGCAGTACTGTTGATTCTGTTGGCAGTACTGTGTGAGCTGTTTATTTTAGTAATACGTTTTTGTCATCGTTGGAGAGTTGGTTGTCCTTTAGGCAGAACAAAACATTCTTGATGTTGGTTATCTTATTTGATTAGAAGGTGCAGGTTGGTAGCAGTTTTATTTTAAAGTTCTGTGAGAATGGAAAACTACACAAAACGAAAGAGGGATGTGAGGAATGAAGCTGAATAAAAGAGTGAGGTAATTAAAATAGCATGTGTTCAATGAAGTGAATACATAAACTATACATGAAAATCAATTCCAGAAAGAAAGATAGCTGAGAAACACCTGTTTTGCTAGTGTAAGAAGTCATGTTTTGCTAGTGTTGATGTATTCCATCAGACATCTTTGTTAGACAAATTTCATAATTTTAAGAGTAAAGGTGAACAGCATATGTGCTTACAAGGTCCAATCGCCTGTAACATTGTATAAAGACCTCGTCTGTCTAAATATGTGTCATCCATTAAGCATAGTCACAATTTTAAGTACTTCATCATACTCAGTGGTGAAAGGAAGGAGATCTGCTACAATTCATTTGTAGCTTTTCATGGTCTTAAGGATGACAGTAAACTACATCGTCTAAGAGGATTGTTGATAGCCAGTAAGTTTCCAGTTGATTTAAGAGGAAAAAACCACACTGCAAATTGAAAGTCAGCCAAAATTAAGATAGTCATTCATCAATGCACTGATTGTTTTTCAATAAAACAGGCTCTAAAACGCCATGACATAGACATTACATATCAGTATTATGCTAAATATTTCAAATACCATTTTCACCTTAATTTTGGTAAGCCTCAGATAGATACCTGCTGTACATGGGAGGTTCTAGAACAGAAATGAAAGTCGCTATTCTTTAACGAGAAGGTAAAGAAACTTGCTGAAGCAGGATTAATGATCCACAAAAGAAGAGCTAAAAAATTTAACTGTACTCTTCAAGCATCAAGGAATCTGTGAAATGAAAGGAAGGCTATGGCAGTTATAACGTTTCACTACATGCAGAATATTTCATTGCTTAATATTCTAGTGCAGGAATAGTTTTATCTTCGACAATTAACCCTGAAAGTTTTCGAAATTTATGATGAAAAATCAGGAGAAGGTCATTTTTATCAATATCATGAAATCGGTGGTAACAAAAGACCAAATGAAGTAGCCCTGTTTCTTCTGCATTATGCAGATGATTGCATTCTGACTTCAAGGAACAGCACCTCTTTAGCGACAGTTGTGGTAGTGATAACAGAAATCACAGTATAGTAAGGTCTTTAATGGCTATTGTAGAAACAAATGGTTTTTATAAAATCGAGTAATTTTTTCCCCAGAGAGGACATTGTTATCTCCCCAATGACACTGATTTTGGTGTCGTCAAGAGGCTATTTTCAAAGCACGATCGAATTTATCTTCCAAAAGAAGTATGTGAGATAATAGTAAAATCTAGACTCCCTTGGAAGCTCATGTTTACTATGGCGATGAAGATGGAATTAATTTCAAGGATTGGTGCCTTCCTCTATCTAAGAAGATAGTAAATTCACTGGAAAGCGAACAACTTTCAACAACCAAGTGTACTGCATAACAGATATCAACATTAAGGCATTTCAAGTACTCATCTTTGCATCCAGGCATCACCATTCATCCACACAGCAATGGAACATACATCCATCATGTGGAGTAATGGGATATGAAATGTATGTTTACACCAAATAAGCGCATTTAACAGACAGCTGTCAATCACTGAAGCTAATCATCCGACCTAGAAAGAGATCTTGCAGAATATTCCTATAGAACGCCAGCAATTTTACCTTGAAATTTTGGACAGTCATTGATAACTTGAAGCAATTGTTTTCAGTCTTGCCAAGTCATAACATTACAAGATTATTTGTGTTGGTAATTTTAAAAAATGTTATACATCTCAAATCGCTGTTAATGTTAAAGACAGTATATTACAAATGTCATACATTTGTGTAAGTCTGCTGTATAAATCAGTTTTTATATGTTTCATAGCTTTTTAAAATAAAATTATTATTAAGTTGACTACAACAGCTCAATTCAGTGATAAATTTTCACAAGCAGTTAATTTAAAAAAATGTAACTCTAATCATATTGATCACTGTTTTGTCTGGGTATACTAGGACCTGGAGGCAGGATTTTTATGTTAAATTACTCATCTAATATACTCTTTAAAAAGAATGAAACAACTTTTGACATGTGTTGAACATTCTTTTAAAAATATCTTTTTTTATCTTTCCTGAAAACATGCATTTATGGATGACTGATTCATTTGTTGAAAGTGAGGTTTTCCTGAAATACTATTTCACAAACCCTGACAAAGCGAAATAAATGTAAATTCTGTTTCATATCCCAGGTGCTCCTGTCACTAGTAGATGGCTGCACTGTAGAAAACGTGTGCTTATTGTGACCAGCAGATGGCTTCACCATAAGATCGAACAATGTTTGAATGGCCACAGAGTAAAAACACAACAGAGCAGGAAATTAATAATTTTTCGCATCTAACATATCGAAAAATTCTAAAATGGCTGCAAAATACATAGGTAGCACAAAATGCGCAATATTTACACTGCGTATCCACGACCTAGTTGCGGTTAACACATGAAAAAAAGTTGTAAGACTAAACAAATTAATGAGATGTCACAATATTGCAAAAATGTGTCTACAATGTAAAACAAAGTGCAAGTTATTTTCCACACATACGTTATTCCCTAAATTAGTATCCAAAATTCTAAAGTATGTACCTAATGTAAGACTTCCATCTCTAATAACAGTTGATGTTGTAGATGTAAGCCATAATAATTCGATGTCATAAAACTAACCAGACCAGGATTATAACTGCAGAAAAAATATGTGCTGGTTAAAATATTACACTAAGCTTGCAAACAGATAGACTGAATGTAACTAATTAGGCCTACCTCTTGACATAAGTCACACCTTGAAAGTAAATATTTCCGCATTTAAATTGTTCTCCAGAACCATTTTAGGAAGAACAGAGATAGTACATCATGTTATTCAATATATATATATATATATATATATATATATATATATTCATTGATGATGATTAAAAATTAGGCCTACTGCTACTATTAGAAATGATACAGGCCTACTTGGGGTTATGAAAATAACAGCAATTTAAAACACTTAAACAATTTAGCATGGGGTCAGACATATGATCCATTCTGTAGTTGTGCATTGCAGCCTGGTAATACCTTGTTCTTTAGCCAAAGATAGGGGTTATGAAAATAACAGCAATTTAAAACACTTAAACAATTTAGCATGGGGTCAGACATATGATCCATTCTGTAGTTGTGCATTGCAGCCTGGTAATACCTTGTTCTTTAGCCAAAGAACACATTATAAAATCTATAACGGGATTATCAATAACTTTGTTCCCACTTCAAACTTTCTATACCATTTTCAACGCTCTCTCGACGGCTAAATGTACCAGTCACTAATCTTGCCGCTCTTCTTTGGACCTTCTCAATCTCTTGAATCAGACCCAGCTGGTAAGGGTCCCATACACACGAACAATACTCTAATACTGGACGAAATAAAGTTTTGTAAGCAATTTCCTTTGTTGAAGGACTGCATCCCTTCAGGATTCTACCAATAAACCGCAATCTAGATTTCGCCCTACCCATTATTTGTGTAATCAGATCGTTCCATTTGAGATCACTTCAAATAGTCACACCCAGATACTTGAAGGATGTTACCGCTTCCAAAGACTGGGCATTTATTTTGTACTCGTACATTAATGGGGATTTTTCGCTTTGTTATATGCAGTAAGTTACACTTACTAATATTGAAAGATAACGCCCAGTCATTACACCACACATTTATTTGCTGCAAACCTCATTGATTTGTCCACAACTTTCATGTGATGCCAATTTCCTGTAGACTACAGCATTATCAGCAAACAGTCTAATGCCGCTGTCAATACCATCAACCAGATCGTTTATGTAAATCGTAAAAAGCAGCGGACCTATTACGCTGCCCTGGGGCACACCTGATGTTACGCCTGTTTCTGTTGAAGTCTCCCCATTCAGGACGACATGTTGCTCTCTGTCAGAAAACTTTCTATCCATCCATATATGTCATCGGATAGACTGTAAGTGCGCACTTTTTTGAGCAAGCGACAGTGCGGAACTGAGTCGTACGCCTTGCGAAAGTCGAGGAATATGGCATCAACGTGGGAAACCGTATCTAGAGCCTGTTGTATATCATGCACAAAGAGGGCCGTATGTGTCTCACATGACCATTGTTTCCTAGAACCATGCGGGTTCCTGCAGATGAGCTTCTCAGAGTCTAGAAAGGTCATTGTATCTGAACACAAAATATATTCCATGGTTCTACAACAAATTGATGTCAGCGAAATTCGCCAGTAATTATGTGCGATTTTTCTACCCTTTTTATAGATTGCTATGGCCTAGGCGTTCTTCCAGTCCCGTGGAACTTTCCGCTGTTTCAATGATCTCTGATAGATGATGGATAAGAATGGTGCTATATTTGTAGCACAGTCAACATAAAATCTTACAGGGATACCGTCTGAGCCAGATGCCTTCGTGGCGTCTAAGGATCTTAACTGTTTTAATCCCAGATACACTAAACACAATGTCGGTCATCCTTGCGTTTGTTCGATGATTGAAAGGGGGAATGGTGCTGCAGTCCTCTACCGCAAACGAGTTTTTGGAAGCTAGGTTTAGAATTTAGACCTTCTGTTTATCATCATCCGTTGCATTACTCGTACTGTCAGCAAGAGAAGCTACTGAATTATTTGTAGCGTTCATAGATTTTACGTTAGACCAAAAATTTTTCGGGTTTCTTTTAGAATCTGCCTGTAAAATATTGCCTTCAA
This sequence comes from Schistocerca serialis cubense, assembly GCF_023864345.2. Lineage (NCBI taxonomy): Eukaryota > Metazoa > Arthropoda > Insecta > Orthoptera > Acrididae > Schistocerca > Schistocerca serialis. The sequence goes on along the minus strand of NC_064648.1, from coordinate 41,160,335 downwards.
ATTCGTTAAAAGAATCTCTGATTGACCTTTTGACAGCTGCTTTCATTTCATATACACTCCTGGAAATTGAAATAAGAACACCGTGAATTCATTGTCCCAGGAAGGGGAAACTTTATTGACACATTCCTGGGGTCAGATACATCACATGATCACACTGACAGAACCACAGGCACATAGACACAGGCAACAGAGCATGCACAATGTCGGCACTAGTACAGTGTATATCCACCTTTCGCAGCAATGCAGGCTGCTATTCTCCCATGGAGACGATCGTAGAGATGCTGGATGTAGTCCTGTGGAACGGCTTGCCATGCCATTTCCACCTGGCGCCTCAGTTGGACCAGCGTTCGTGCTGGACGCGCAGACCGCGTGAGACGACGCTTCATCCAGTCCCAAACATGCTCAATGGGGGACAGATCCGAAGATCTTGCTGGCCAGGGTAGTTGACTTACACCTTCTAGAGCACGTTGGGTGGCACGGGATACATGCGGACGTGCATTGTCATGTTGGAACAGCAAGTTCCCTTGCCGGTCTAGGAATGGTAGAACGATGGGTTCGATGACGGTTTGGATGTACCGTGCACTATTCAGTGTCCCCTCGACGATCACCAGTGGTGTATGGCCAGTGTAGGAGATCGCTCCCTACACCATGATGCCGGGTGTTGGCCCTGTGTGCCTCGGTCGTATGCAGTCCTGATTGTGGCGCTCACCTGCACGGCGCCAAACACGCATACGACCATCATTGGCACCAAGGCAGAAGCAACTCTCATCGCTGAAGACGACACGTCTCCATTCGTCCCTCCATTCACGCCTGTCGCGACACCACTGGAGGCGGGCTGCACGATGTTGGGGCGTGAGCGGAAGACGGCCTAACGGTGTGCGGGACCGTAGCCCAGCTTCATGGAGACGGTTGCGAATGGTCCTCGCCGATACTCCAGGAGCAACAGTGTCCCTAATTTGCTGGGAAGTGGCGGTGCGGTCCCGTACGGCACTGCGTAGGATCCTACGGTCTTGGCGTGCATCCGTGCGTCGCTGCGGTCCGGTTTCCGCCGACCACTGGCGACAACATCGATGTACTGTGGAGACCTCACGCCCCACGTGTTGAGCAATTCGGCGGTACGTACACCCGGCCTCCCGCATGCCCACTATACGCCCTCACTCAAAGTCCGTCAACTGCACATACGGTTCACGTCTACGCTGTCGCGGCATGCTACCAGTGTTAAAGACTGCGATGGAGCTCCGTATGCCACGGCAAACTGGCTGACACTGACGGCGGCGGTGCACAAATGCTGCGCAGCTAGCGCCATTCGACGGCCAACACCGCGGTTCCTGGTGTGTCCACTGTGCTGTGCGTGTGATAATTGCTTGTACAGCCCTCTCGCAGTGTCCGGAGCAAGTATGGTGGGTCTGACACACCGGTGTCAATGTGTTCTTTTTTCCATTTCCAGGAGTGTAATTTCTGTTTGTCAGTGGGACAGTAACTATGTTTAAATGACTGTGCAAAATTATCTGCTTTCTCAGCAATTTGCTAATATATTTGTTGTATCAGGGTGAATCCTTTCCCTCCCCCATATTTTTGCTAGGCACTTATTTCTCTAGCATGTGGTGGACAATACCTTTAAATTCCGACCAAAGACGCTCAATATCTTTGTGTCCCCCAGTGAATGCTTGGAGCTGACTACGAAGATATTCATTAATGACACTCTTATTTGCTTTCCCAAACAAGAAAACTCTACGCTGTTTCTTTGGTTGTTTTGCAACTTCCACTGACGTAGAAGCCACGACGACATTATGGCCGCTAATACCTTCTTCTAGATTAACTCCCTTGAAAAGATCTGGTCTGTTTGTCACCAAAATATCTAATATGTTCCCATTTTTAGTTGGTTTTTTTTAACCAATTGCTCAAGGTTGTGTGTTGAGAGAGCCCCCTGTGATAAACGTGTGATTTTCCCAGTCAATGGACGCCAGATTAAAGGCTCCACCTATAATTAATGGATAATTTGGATATTTATTTCCTATGTACTCAAGACTTTCCCCGAAACGTTCTGTGACGTTTGTTACTGATACTGGTGGTCTATAAAAACACCTCAGCTGGCGTTATCCATCACGATAATAGATCCTTCTTCCAGTGCAGACAACAGTCGAATAAACAAATTCTTAAAAACTTCTACATCATTACTGAATGGTAATCGGACTGACAAGAACTTTCCCCACCACGAAAAAGAAGTTTGACCTTTGGTCTTTAGAAAGGTGCTTTGACATGTGTTCGGTGGTGGACAACAATGCAGGAGCAACAGCCTACTTGTAGTACTCCTCCAGCCGGCGTGTGTAAAGGGCGGAAAGACATTCGTAAACAATCGAATATTATCATATTGAATGTACTCAAATTTTTTGCTGATTTGGCCCACAATGAAGAAACGAGGAGTAACTTAAATTTCGCTCAAATTCATAAACTTACTGCTAAAGCGTGTGGTGTCTCCAAGTCAACTGTAGGCCATATTAGCAAATCTGTGTCATTGGCAGAATCTCCAGACGTGAATGAGTGTTTCGATTCACCAAGAAAGGGATACGAACATCAACGGAAATCAACCGACTTCGACGATTTTAACAAAGAGCTCGTGCGTTGAGCTGTACTTGGATATTACTACGGAGGAGAGTGTATCCAATGGCTAAAAAAAATACAGGCTGACATAAGTGAAAAAATTAATTATTCAGGCTTCGAGCCCTCTGTTCTTCGTCTTCTCCGCTCCCTTGTTTCCCAGTCAAAAAAAGTGTAATGACGACGGATATTCTTAATGGAACGCAGAGACATTGCACCAGCAAGAGCGAACTTTTTGCGCAGAGTACACTTCTTGCGTGCTGCAGACACCAGGCCTGTAGCGTACTTGGATGAAACTTGGGTCTCACACAACCACACCAATGAGTATATAAGGCACGACTCCAAAGGAAACGGCGGTTTGAAAGTGCCTGCTGGTAGAGGTGGCCGATTAATCGTCGTCCACGCTGGTTGATTAACCACAGCCCGCAACCGCTACTGGCGGCAGGCAGTGGCCGTGACCTTGAGGACTCTACTTTCGTGTTGGTCATTCAAGTAGCATTTGCCTCTTGGCCACAATGGCTATTATGCATACTTACAGAAATAAAATTAATACTTCTCTATTAATAATAGATATCACCTTACACATAAGGTCACTTCAAACTAGTCTTTGTAACTGCAGATATTCCACTGCCACAATCATACACTATATCAGCGACAGAAGCGAGCGACAGCGCGCGACAGCTTCAGGCGACAAAACACAACTGCCGGCGTAGTTGTGGAGGTGTCCTACGTGAGCGACATCTGTGTCGCTGCCTGTCTCCCGCTGCAACTGGCGACGTTTGAATTCAAACGTGTTTGAATCTCGTCGCTGCAGCTCGCGCGACAGAGAGCGACAGCCACGTGTCTTCCCGGCAAAGCAGAGGAGCGGACGCGACGGCACCTACGAATTACCTAACATCCGATTTTAAGCAAACTGTTCGGTGAAAAAATTTGATTCTTCCGCAACCTATAGCTTGATATCTTTAAACGATAAAGGTCTCAATTTATTTTCGTTATTCGTCATAGTTACTCTTACTCACTTACTCACTGGTCATACCGGACTTGAGAGTCCATCACCGCTACAACGTATTTTCGCCAACTGTCCCTCTCTTGGGCTACTTCCTTCCACTCACCTTCAATACCCTAGGCTCCTCAAATCAGCCTTCACATTGTCCTTCCATCTACGCCTCGGTCTCCCCACAGGACGTTTTCCCCCTAGGTGCCCTACCAGTACTCTGTGCGCTGCCCTGCCCTCATCCATTAGAGCTACGTGACCCGCCCATCGCAGCCTACGTGATTTAATAATACTGATAATGTCAGGGCTTGAATAGAGTTCGTAACCCTCTTCCTTAAGCAGTTTTCGCCACTCTTCGCTAATTTCATCCCTTTTTTCTCCGAAAATTTTCCTCAAAATTTTGTTTTCAAATACTCGAAACGGCTTTTCATTTTGCACAGTGAGAGATCAAGTCTCACACCCATACAGCATAACTGGTAGAATAATAGTTTTGTATCTTCTAATCTTTAAATTTCTAGACAATATCCGTGATGAAAGTAATCTACTCAGTGAGAAGTAGCACGCATTTCCCGCCCATAATCTCTTCTTCACTTCGGATTCAATCTCATTTCGCGAGCTGATGTCCACGCCTAGATACTTAAATGTGTTCACTTTTTTAAACTGCATGTCTCCCACTCTTAACATTTCCTGATCTACTGCTGTTGGCATTCTAGTAGTAACCATGTATTTAGTTTTGTCTTCACTTATCCTTAGGCCTACATCTTCACTAGCCTTGATAGGCCTACATCTTCACTAGCCTTGATTAACACATTCGCATTTGCTGTTACAGATTCTTTCTCATCGCTAATGATGTTTAAATCATCTGTATACCCTAATATCTTAATGTCTCCATTTAACTCCACACCCTCTGAATTATCTGCTGCCATTTGTACAATATACACTCCTGGAAATTGAAATAAGAACACCGTGAATTCATTGTCCCAGGAAGGGGAAATTTTACTGACACATTCCTGGGGTCAGATACATCACATGATCACACTGACAGAACCACAGGCACATAGACACAGGCAACAGAGCATGCACAATGTCGGCACTAGTACAGTGTACATCCACCTATCGCAGCAATGCAGGCTGCTATTCTCCCATGGAGACGATCGTAGAGATGCTGGATGTAGTCCTGTGGAACGGCTTGCCATGCCATTTCCACCTGGCGCCTCAGTTGGACCAGCGTTCGTGCTGGACGTGCAGACCGCGTGAGACGACGCTTCATCCAGTCCCAAACATGCTCAATGGGGGACAGATCCGGAGATCTTGCTGGCCAGGGTAGTTGACTTACACCTTCTAGAGCACGTTGGGTGACACGGGATACATGCGGACGTGCATTGTCATGTTGGAACAGCAAGTTCCCTTGCCGGTCTAGGAATGGTAGAACGATGGGTTCGATGACGGTTTGGATGTACCGTGCACTATTCAGTGTCCCCTCGACGATCACCAGTGGTGTACGGCCAGTGTAGGAGATCGCTCCCCACACCATGGTGCCGGGTGTTGGCCCTGTGTGCCTCGGTCGTATGCAGTCCTGATTGTGGCGCTCACCTGCACGGCGCCAAACACGCATACGACCATCATTGGCACCAAGGCAGAAGCGACTCTCATCGCTGAAGACGACACGTCTCCATTCGTCCCTCCATTCACGCCTGTCGCGACACCACTGGAGGCGGGCTGCACGATGTTGGGGCGTGAGCGGAAGACGGCCTAACGGTGTGCGGGACCGTAGCCCAGCTTCATGGAGACGGTTGCGAATGGTCCTCGCCGATACCCCAGGAGCAACAGTGTCCCTAATTTGCTGGGAAGTGGCGGTGCGGTCCCCTACGGCACTGCGTAGGATCCTACGGTCTTGGCGTGCATCCGTGCGTCGCTGCGGTCCGGTCCCAGGTCGACGGGCACGTGCACCTTCCGCCGACCACTGGCGACAACATCGATGTACTGTGGAGACCTCACGCCCCACGTGATGAGCAATTCGGCGGTACGTCCACCCGGCCTCCCGCATGCCCACTATACGCCCTCGCTCAAAGTCCGTCAACTGCACATACGGTTCACGTCCACGCTGTCGCGGCATGCTACCAGTGTTAAAGACTGCGATGGAGCTCCGTATGCCACGGCAAACTGGCTGACACTGACGGCGGCGGTGCACAAATGCTGCGCAGCTAGCGCCATTCGACGGCCAACACCGCGGTTCCTGGTGTGTCCGCTGTGCCGTGCGTGTGATCATTGCTTGTACAGCCCTCTCGCAGTGTCCGGAGCAAGTATGGTGGGTCTGACACACCGGTGTCAATGTGTTCTTTTTTCCATTTCCAAGAGTGTATTCTAGGACTAAATTAAAAAGTAGTGGAGACAGGGCATCTCCTTGCTTAAGTCCGTTCTTTATTACAAATTATTCTGACTCCAATTTCCCCACGCGTACTCTACCTTTTGTGTTTTTCAAACTCACTTCTATAAGTCTAACATAATTCTTTGGTATTCCAAGTTCCAAAAGAATTCTGTACAATTTTGATTGCAATACTGAATCATATGCTTTTGTAAAATCTATTAAAAGATTATGAACTGCTTTATTGTATTCCCATTTCCTTTCCAAAATTTGACTCAGGGTAAATATTTGGTCTATAGTTGATCTGTTCCTCCGAAAGCCGGCTTGGTAATCCCCCACAATTTCATCTGCATAGGGTAAGGCTGCTTAGCAGAATATTTGAGAAAATTTTGGAACATACTAGTAATAGCGATATCCCTCTATAATTACCACAATCCATTTTGTAGCCTTTCTTAAAAATTGGGATCAGAATCGACTCCTGCCACTCTTCAGGTATCATCTCTGAGTTCCATACTTTAGTTATCACTTTGTGAACTACTTCCAATAATTTCTGTCCCCCATTTTTAACTAATTCTGCAGTTATGCAATCTGATCCTGGTGATTTATGGTTTTTCAATTTGTTGATTGCATCTCTTACTTCCTTTAATGTTGGCTCAGGTATCTGGGGTTCTGCTGTATGTATTTCGTACGCCTGCTCATTTCCTGCTTCCTGGTGTACATTTAATAGATGCTCAAAATACTCCCTCCATTTACTTAATATAGCACTGGGGTCTGTCAGTATTCCCCCAACATCCCCTCGAACTGCATTTGTCCTAGCCTTGAAGCCCTTCCTATACCCATTTATGTCAAGGTAACGTTCCCTAATGTTTTACTGTTTGTTTCCATTTTTTTAATTTGATTGTTCAAATAATCCCTCTTCTTTGCCCGTAGCCTGCGACCAACTTCCCTACTCATGGTCAAGAACTCCTCTCGTTTTCTGTCTCCCATTCTATCCCAATCTAATCGCGCTTTTCTCCTTGCCTCTACCAATTTCTTGCATTCCTCATCAAACTACGGTTTCCTCCTGTTCTTCTTAATTGTACCTATTGTGACCTTCGCTGCCTCTTTGATATTATTCCTCAGAGAGATCCACTGTTTATTTACATCCTCGTCTTGATGTTTGTGTGTCCTGAGAGCATCAAACCTATTTGAAATTTCTATCATGTACCTTCTTCTAAAGTTTTCATCATTTAGCTTGTCAGTGTCGAACCTAACAAGTTCTGCATTGTGACACCTTGATGTTGCTGTACGTAGCCGTTGGTGAACTTTGGCAACTACAAGAAAATGGTCAGAATTGCAGTCTGCTCCCCTGAAAGTCCTAACATGATCAATTTGGTTTCGGGTGTGTCCATCCGGAGAGACCCATGTTGCTTTATGAATGTCTTTCCTTTTGAAATATGTGCTCTCAACAATCATGTCTCTTGAAACAGCAAAATTAACCATCCTTGTGCCATTATGCAAACTTTCTTTCCCAATTGTACGCTGGAATGCTTCCCTATCTTCGCATTAAAATCAACTATGATTAATTTTGTATCATACGAGGAGAACTCATCCCACAGTTGATCTAGTTCTTCATAAAAGCCGTCTTTAATAACCTCTTCAGTGTCTTCAGTTGGTGCGTGTACATTAATTACTACTAGTCTATTCCACCTGCCAGACCAACACTACAACTGATAGTCGGTCACTAATGAACCTTATATCTCTGATTGCGTGAAGCACTTTTCTCTGTACTGCAAAACCTGTTCCGAAACTGTGAGCTTCCACACCTCCAAAGAAAAATGTATAGTTACCCCTCTTTATGCTACCCTCCCCCTGCTGCCGAGTTTCTTGAATAGCTGTAATGTCTACATGGTATCTATCTAATTCGTCTAATAATGTCTGGAACGTTGCTGGCCTGTTCAAACTTTTAATGTTCCACGTTCCCAATCTGAAAGTTCCTTTCGGCTGGAATCTCTTCGAAGTAGGTTCCGCCCGGAGATCCGAGAGGGGACCTAGATTACCTCCGGAATATTTTACTTCAAAGGGACCCATACCCATTAATGTTGCTGATTCTTGATGAATAGATTTGATAGAAGTGAAGAAGAAACAGGGATGGTTCATCACGCCATCGCCTGCTCCCCACCGGCTGTCCGCGACTGCTTATTTTTTGTATTCGCAGCTACCCTTCATATCTGAAGGCTGTATCCCCTATCCACAACCTGGGGACGCGCTGTGCCGTGGTTTTAGGGACACACGAGACAGCATAGTTACTCTGCTGCACGAAATTGAGTAAATGGCTGCACGAAAATTTAAGAATTTGCAGGGGTAAAATCACAATGTCTAGACTTCCCGTATAGTTCATTGAAGGCCATACATTATTGTGTATGAAATGTAACCAATATATCTAAATTGTATTTAAAGTTGAGACCGGATTGATATCTCTTTTCATTCTTGAGATATTGGTTGTTATATCCACGGACGGGTCGCTCGAAGTGCGTCCGAGCCTTTCCTGCACTTCGGGAATCAACTCGTCGTAAAATTTTTCCAAGCCAAACAAAGGGAGAGAAACAGGTTAATGGGGTATCAAAGTGACCAGCATGAGGTCTATTTTGGCATGAAAATATTTAACTGCTTGAAAGTAATCAGGGTATTAACGAAAACTTAATTAATAAGCTGGGTAAAAACTGAAATATCTCACGAAAAGCTGCTGTAAATGAAGTGTCAAAAATTTCATCTGTTCAAGACCTAGCTGTTTTGCACATAAAAAGATACATTGTTGCGGTATTTAAATGTCAAAAAGGCTTCCTTCGAATCAAGTACGTTAGGAAGGCAGACGAGGAGTAAGTAAGATCATGCTTTCTGAATAAAACTTGAAATTAAAAATGAAAGAAATCAGTCTAATATTTTATGAAATGACTTGTGTAAAAGAAATAAATAGACCAGAGAAACGTTCTACATGCCTTTGAATGATGCTCCAAATAATGAACAGAAAATGAGGTGCACCAGACCTAATATTTTTTATTTCATACTTTTAGACAAATCATAACACAGAACGTTCGACTTTCTTTTCATAAATTTTGTACCCTTTACTTTTACAGACCATTTAGAGTAATTGAAACGCTTAGCCTTAACACTGAATGCTGATGAATTACGTTCGCAAAATGAAATATCAACAAAATTTCACGGCTCATTGAAATTTATTAGGAATTAAATGTGTGTCATATACTGGGATAGATGTGAAGATCAAGTTCTTTGGCAAAACATTAAAATATACTTAGCGATGCAGTTTAAAAAGTATACATGCAGGAGAGCTTCTGTGAAGTTTGGAAGGTAGGAGACGAGGTACTGGCGGAATTAAAGCTGAGAGGACGGGTCGTGGGTCGTGCTTGGGTAGCTCAGTTGGTAGAGCACTTGCCGCCGAAAGGCAAAGGTCCTGAGCTCGAGTCTAGGTATGGCACACAGTTTTAATCTGCCAGGAAGTCTCATATCAGCGCACACTCCTCTGCAGAGTGAAAATCTCATTCCAGTATACTTAAAACTTAGTATACAGAATTGTAACTGAGTCAGTAAAAATATAAGAATGGACCAGAACCGAACCCATGACCTTATCCTAACTCATAATCCCCCACTGAATACCCTATCCCTATACCACAGCTAGTTTTTGTTCACAACCATCAATCTGTTGTAGTTAAGTTTGTATTTAGCGTAGTTAGTCGTGTAGTAATCATTCCTCCACATTTACTGGCTGTTAAATGTTCTTGATCATGTAAAAAAAACATTCGTATCTAATTTATTGATCAGATATAGTCTAATGCTCCTCTGCTCATTCATGTGTATTCGAAGAATTTGTCTAGTGATCTTCATAGTTGATGATATTTATGAAATTCTCCATGGAGATTCCTCCCTTTGTAAATTTCATGTACATCATTCCTTTTCGATTTATTTTCTTCAGTAAACCTAATTCTGTAGCCTTACTCTCCAGCTCAGTATTCTACAGGTTAGGGACGCCATTTTATTGAAACAGCTAGTTGGCTCTAAGCAGCCATCTTGTAGCGCGATATGGTTGCTCGCATGCAGGACACCCAAGCTTTTCGTCCGATGCTGCTGCTTGTCACTGGAGTATCGCATATCAAGAAGTTGCTCGCTGCCGTTCACTTCTGTCGCTCATGTAGGACACGGCCTAACAGCTACAATATGCAGGTAATGTGAACAAAGCTGCTAGTCATAAAAACATCTCTTGATATCCTTGTTGGTTGGAGTCCTTCGTATTTATTGCTGTTGGGCTAGGTAAAGAGCTACCTTCCTTCATGCAGTAATCTAATTATTTTGATAGGGCCAGTGTGCCTAAACTACCACTGTCTTAATCTCTGGTCATAGTAAACTTAGTTTGAACTTTCAGTAATTGAAACTAAGGCTTGTCTCACCATTTCTTCCCAGGTCACTTCTTTTCTGAACAGTTGAGAAATAGAATCCAACCACTCATTTCTTTCCTTGACTTATACATCAAATCAGCTGTAATGTGGTGAGCAGAATAAAGAGGAAGATTATTCAAATCCATTCAAATACTCCTAGAATTCTACCCATCACATTTGCTTTCTTACATGCCTAGGTTCTCATAAATATGTTAAAATTGTGGAAAAATCTCGCCATCACATTAGGTTTCAGGTGAAATTTAGACATTAGGATCTGCTAAATCTGTTGTTCACATAAGAATTCCTTCCATTTCCTACTCATGAAATTAGAAGTGTTGTCTGACAGCAAGGTGGTACTCTAGCTAACTGTTGGTATAAAGTCACCCAGGATCCTTTTAATGATCATAACTGCAGCCATGGTCTTCACAGAATACAACTTGACATCTTTTGAAAATATGTCTTATGAACTAACTAGATACTTGAGACCTCCTCTAGCAGAGGATAATGCGTCAGCTAGATCAATAGAGACAATATGTAGTTCTTTCATAGATATTATCAGATGAGGTCTAGCCTTCTGACAAATTAGATAAGCTTCTAATAACTGTTGAACACACCTTAGCATGTTAGAAAACAAAGGTTTTTTGAAAAATTTTAAAACACCCAAGTACACCCACATATGATGTGTGTAGCGGATTAGTGATGGTGATAGGTAGCAAGTATGCATATGCACCAACCAACAGAAAGTACATTCTGTCTATAGAACAACATATCATCCTGTAACTTATAATGTTGTAATACTTTTTGCCCAGATTCAGAGTAATGAGTAGCTTCCCATTACTTCATCTAGAACCACAATGCTGCAATACTTCCATGCTTCTACAGATGTATATGATGTACTCTATATAATTTCTATCCTTCATTAATAATATACTGTAACATGATGTTTGCTCTACTGGATCTTCAAATCCTGGAAAACCTTGTGGTAAATGGGACAAAGCATATACTAAAATGTTGTCCTCCCTTTTAACTCGTACATTTCCAAAACTACAGTTCTGTAAAACATTATCCCGTGAGCTAGTCAAGTATTAACAACTTACAGGTCAAAAGAAAACTAAATGTTTTGTGGTCACAGTAAACTTTCATATCTTTGGCATAAAGTTTTTGGAAGTCCATGCCACCACTAGGATACCTAGTTCTTTAGCAGAGTAGGCATATCACATTCTAACAGAGTTTTATTGGCAAAATGTATTGTGCACATTTCATGTTCATCTTCTTTTTCATGAATTTGGAAAAGACATGCCTCCATTCCAGCAAATCATGTGTCCATCAAAATGCAAAAATCCTGTTTCACATTAGCATGGCGTAGAATTTCAGGGTGTACAAGTTCATGTTTAATTGACAAAAAATCTTCCTGACACTTTTGTGTCCATATTGATTTTGCATTCTGTTTTAGTAGATTTATGAGTGCCTGGTTACTCAGTAGCTGATTTGGCATGGAACATCACAAAAAGGATCATATCCCCAGGAAAGCCTTTATCTGTTTTCTTGTCTTAGGAATATGAAATTTCTGTATGGTGCTTATTATCTCTGAGTCTGGGGTTATACTAGTAGGAGTAATGGTACGACCTAAAGACTTCATATTGCCACTGACTAATTTATATTTCTGTAAGTTGGCAGTGACACCTTCAGATAGAAATTTCTGTGGTGTCCCTCTAGTAATTCGATGTGTGCCCAAGTAGGGGTAACTATTAAAATGTAGTCTAAGTAGATATTATCCTTTCTAACAGATCAGATATAAATAACATGTCCAAAGCTGTAATAGAAACATTGGAGCTCACATTCAGTCCAAATGGCAGTATGTAAAATTGTAAGCTTCTGCTGATAAATATAAATGCAGGATACTTCCTTGATTCTTCTGATAGTTTTCTTTTGAGTATTGGCCAGTACCACTGACTCCACGAAATTTTTGCAACTGCTCTTCAGGATTTCCTGGTCTGGGGTATACCAGTACAATAATTTGACTAATTACTCTTGCCTCAAACACAGGTCTGACATTCTCACTTGGTTTTGCTATGGTCAGCAATAAGGTACAGTAAGGAGAAAAAGATTGTCTAATGATCTTCCATTCCAACATCGCTTTATCTCTTGTTTGATTGCCTGCTTTTTCGGCCAGTCAAAATGGAGTATGATATTTTTCAGTAGGTTGGTTGTTTTTGGGGAAGGAGACCAGACAGCGAGGTCATCGGTCTCTTCGGATTAGGGAAGGACAGGGAAGGAAGTCGGCCGTGCCCTTTGAAAGGAACCATTCCGGCATTTGCCTGGAGCGATTTAGGGAAATCACGGAAAACCTAAATCATGATGGCCGGACGCGGGATTGAACCGTCGTCCTCCCGAATGCGAGTCCAGTGTCTAACCATTTTCAGTAGGTCTCGTATGGCTTTACTACTGAAAGACACAGATAACTACTAATTACTCCAGGTTTCTTATCAAAAACTTTAACATGTTTTAACAAAGTCTCTCAGTTCAGCCTGCTGCTAACAGACAATACTAGTCAATTCCAAAACCTTGTCATTAATGTCAATGGTGTTACTCATTGGTAAGATATAGTGGCAGAGAATGCTGTTGACTTGTACATATTTAGTCCAAAGGAGATTGATTTGTACACTTCAAGAGAATTTGCAATAAAGTCCCTTTGCCTTTATTACATTTACAGTAAAAACTTCTCCACTGACAGGCAGGCGGCACTTTCCCGATCAGAGACCAATTCATGCATTGCTCTCTCTTAAAAGTTCGATTGCTAAGATGCATTTTTCTATCAGTCCTTCACCTATAAGAAATGTGCAATCCATTGTTCCATTCCCTGTTACCACTTCCACCTGAATCTGCACTTTGATCGGCTGTGATCTGCTACCAAAAGCACCAATTATCCTACAATTCTATAAAGGGTAAGTGGGAACATTACGACTTGCATGCTAGCTTGTACAGGTGCCTCACACTTTTTTCAGAACTTATTGTTATCAGTCGTTAAGTCACCTTAAATGTTAACATCATCATTGTACCTCAACATGTTGGTTGAGTATATTTGGCTGACCTCCTCCCATACAAAAGATTTCATTAGAGGTCTTAAACACGCTGAATTTAGTTTGTTAAGCTAGCAGTCACAGATTTTGACTTTTCAGTTGCCTCTATAACACTTATAGCGCAATTATGATCTCTCCAATTTGTGTAAACAGAACTATTTCGCACTCGATTGTTTTGCAGGTCGGTACTGTTTGTATTGAACTGTGGGTGGTTGCCATTACCGGAATTCCACTGAATAATGTTTTTATGCCATGAGCCATCCTCCATTATTGTACTATACCAGATGGTATCTATTCTGGGACAACCTCCTGAATTAGAGTTTGGAGTTTCTCAGCTTGCTTGTCTGTTACTTTGCATCTGAGGGATCAGCAGCAGGGCTACAGAATTAGTGCCACAGCCATTTGACCTGTTGTGACTGTTAAATGGCTGATACAGGCTAGCTGACTGACTTGTCTTACTACCATTATGACTATTGTTATTAATTTTTGCATCCTCATTTATCAAATTGATGGTGTACAAAATTGATGTGAAAAGCTCTAGATTGGTTTCAGGTACATGTACATTTTTCCTGGCTGTCAATCGATAATTTAGCCTTAAATATACGTAACAAATCTCTATGGAAGCCTGGTTATTCCCAAAATTGGTTTTATTTAAAGTACTTTCTTAGGCAGCTTGCCTGATATAAAATAATTCAGGGTGAAACACTTCTTTGAATAACCTCCCTTGAACACATATAGACCAATATTTATCCAAAGATGTCTTTTCAAGTGATTTATGATTTTGACAATTTCAGTCACCAAAGTGCAGATTCACATTGAATGGAACTTCTGGTTACAGGTATTTTCTACTGATCTGCGCAAGTTTTGTGTACTACACCTTTAAATGATTTGATGAAAATCATAGGATAGATGTTTTCATGTCAGGAATAAACACTTTAAATTATTGATGTCTTCCTCTAGTAACACAGATGATACTGAAGGTGGCACACTCATCTCATAAGATGTATGGCTGGGCTGCAGTTCACTATTTCCTGTTTCATCACAATACCAAAAGAGGATACTAGACTGTGACAGGCATCACCTATTCTCTGTATATGCAGACTGAAGCAATAAATGAAAATATGTACAGAGGCTGAGATTCGAACCCAGATCTCCAGTTCACTACGCAGATGCTTTACACAATTGCATAGATTATCCTAGCACTCTAGTTAGGGTACTCCATGCAGCTGTGCAAATTCACTGTGCCAGAATGACATAGTGGACAGCAAATCTGCCTGATGAGCAGGAGACCCGGGTAGAATCCCAGCATTGAAACAAATTTTCATCCATCACTTCAGTCTACATGTATACATAACAGGTGTTTGAGACTTTAGAAGGTCTCTGGTACTATATAATTTCATTTAATCGCCTATTCTATTTGCAGTAATAGTGAATCATTTACTGATTCCTTTATTTGAACAACTCACTCTGTATATTACTGATTTGAGAATGTACACCATCACACCACTCAGGAAATTCTTGGTTTAAGGTGTCCAAGGCTGATTTAATTCAGTTTTAATTATGTGTGCTGCAGTATTTTTGCCGGTATATATTTCAGTTGACGTCTGCTGTACTCCATTCCCTGCCTCAGCATCTAGCTTTTCATTTAGCATGGCATTCTTTTCAGAAAAGAATTATTTCAGTTTTACTTCCTGTACAGCAGGCAGATTTTTCTGCTTTATGAACTATTTGCTGTGACATTGTCTTTAAAGTGTTTTATTCTATTCTCAGTACATTAAAATCTTCAGTTAATTTTCATATTGATTCAGCAATGCACTGGAAAGTGCTCTTCCATCCTGATAGTTTAGTTTTCATGGTCTCAAAATCTGACAATACCTCCTCAGTTACAGGTTCAGCTACCTCAGTTTTTAGCTGATCAGTCTGTGTTTTGATCTGTTTTGCCACCTATGTAACTATTTGAGTGGACATCTTTTCCGATTGTTCCTCCTGCTGTTGGAATTTTTAGTGATCATAACTTCTAATCGTCTAAATATTTCTGTCATTGGATCTTGTATGGGACTATCTGGCCAATTACAGCTGCACTCTCAGTTTGAGATTCTACTTTGCTCACTGAGGCATGAATATTCTCAACATCTGCCCCACTGCGTTTGTAATTAAGTACTTGTGTGTTTAAACTCTCTTGAGTTTCTTGTTCATGATAACTGCTTAGTGATAGGTTTTAACCATGCTGCCTTACTACTCAAATGGCTGAAAATGCTTCCACTAATACTACATACTAGAATTCGTTAATATCACGCAAACCTTCTACTCTCAGCATGAGCTTACAATTGTAAAAATACACCTTTTAAAAGAAAAACACAGCATGCTGCTCCCTACATGCACATGAAAATGTCAGGGAAGTAGAAACGGAATAATTCAATTATGAAATTAACTACAAATTCTCTACTTAAGTTATTACGACACACAATGTGGGCAACAAGTACTATATTTCTATGTGAAAAAGGTTTATACTACTGATCAGCAATGACTGAGTGTAATGCAGTGCTCTTGCTTTATGTGTACTAGCAGCATGGATTGCAAATTATTTCCAAATTTTAATTTTTCACTATTCTGCTTGTTTCGTTTTTAGGGTCGTTCCATTTTTATATAAGAACATATTCTTCTTTCATAAAATATTCATTCCTTTTTAATAATTTTTAATTAACTTCTACTGCAATTTGTTTAAGCTCAGAACATGAAAAGAAATAAACACAACTTTGTAACATATGCAGTGAAATACATTTTCACATTTAAAACAGATAATTTTATCAAATAAAAGTCCTGTCACAGTCGACAGTGTAATCTCACCTTTTCCTACTAAAATATTGGTGTGAGTTTCACTTAAAATTTACATTTGTTCATGCAAAGGCGAATCACAGAGGCGAGCAGTATCAAGATAGTATAACTGCAATGTGCATTTGATTGCATAAATGGGTTTTTCATTCAAATAACTTAAGGGTTTGCTGCCAGGTTACGTCATCAACCGTAGCCGATATTTCGAAAGGAGCACACCCTGCCATTCTCAAGGCACAAATGCAAGGAGGAAGCAGTGTGCAAGGGAATTAAATGCTGCTTGTAATCCGGCTCTGTCTCTCATCAAAAAACAGAGGGACAGAATTAGTGCCACCTCACCTGTTGATTAATAGTCACCATCGATATTTCTGATGTTGGTTGTGTGTTGACTCTACAGTTACTTGTTCTGTGTGAGGTATCTTCGTAGTTTCTCTTCTGTGAACCGAGGTATTAAATTCCCTTGCACATTGCTTCCTCCTTGCATTTGTGCCTTGAGAATGGCAGGGTGTGCTCATGTCGAAATATCGGCGGTGGTCGACGACGTCACCCAGCAGCAAACCCGTAAGTTATTTGAACATTCGATTCGCCAGGAAAAGTTAAGGTCTCACAGGGTTTCACATTTATTGTCACAAATTCAATTATGCCACTGCACCACCAAATTTGGGGCACAAGGAAAAAAATCTGTAAACTGTAATATTATTAAATTGAAAAAACTGTTTCACTTATTAGATATCACAATCCTTAATCAATAAGATATAGATCCTATTCAGAAATGCACAACCACAAATGTGGTTTTCAGCTACTGAAGTATTACACTGCTCAACCAAACTGCTAAACTGCATCGACTGTTACAGGCCAAATCGACTGTAAATTCTGAATAAATGAAATGATGTTTTAAGATTTATATAGTGTTAGGAAATAACATGCTACATGCAATTTAATTAATTATTATACTAGGATTATCAACACCTGTAACATGAACAAAGGGACAGTAAGTCTTTGTTGGATGAAAAAACAAGAGAAACATGATTCAACATCTTAATGAAAACAAAGATTAACAGCAAAATGTCAAAGATAAGTTCCTTTTTCACAGACATTAAGATTGCACTGAAAAATATAAATAATAGTAGTAGTAGGTTGAAGTAATAATAAAAATTATTATTATTATTATTATCATTATTATTATCATCACCATTATCATTATTATCATCTATATTGCCTTCTTGTCTTTCTGCTGCAGTATTATATGGTTATTTAAACAGCAGCTATAAAAAGAAGTTTAAAGTCACATTCAGTCTCCTTTGTTGATCACTGAAACAAAAGAGTTGTCATATGTTCCATGCCAAACTTAGCTGATAGCCCTCATCCGTATTAACAACAACAACAACATGTCATATCAGAACAATATTTGAATTTTTTTTAAATATGGGCCTAACAAAATTGCCCTCTAAAAATTTCACCAATTCTAAACTAATAATTTAAATATTTCACCACTAATATTACAAAGGCATAAGGAATATGCCTGTTTAAAAATTTCACACTTAAGTATTTCAAGCATAAAGTAATTTAGAACTATTATTAAATATTATCATCATGCACGATCAAATAATTTAAAACTGGTCTCATTTCATTGTCATATCTATGAATTGCATCCAAAAATTAACTTCATTGCATCATAATCATTACAAAATATTCAATTTTATAATTCCAGTCTTTTCTTTGTTGTGACACCCAGAAAGTGTGCAGACATGGCATCTGGAACAATGCTATGCAAATGGTGGTCAGCTCCCCATTGGGACGTTTAGCACGCAAGAGAGTTGGACCAGACTGTGTGGGCAGGGATCACAGCCTGATTGTCTGCTACCTCTGCTGCGTCCCAGTTGTCTAGGCAGCAGGAACCCAAGCGACGTATCATTTCAGTATATGCTACCTCATAATTGGCTAGTAGCAGACGTAGATCTTCTCGCCTGCTGCCTCTAGATTGACTAGCAACAGACATATATCATATTGTCGGCTGCCTCTTGAATGGCTAGCAGTCGACATAGTTCTTCCAGTTGGCTGCCTCTTGAATGGCTATCAACCGACATACTTTTTTCTTGTTGGTTGCCTCTTGAATGGCTAGCAACCAACATTGTTCTTCGTATCTGCTGCTTCTTGTCGGTTGCCTCTTTGAATGGCTAGCAACCAACATTACTCTTTGTATCCAGAAGACTATGAATGTGCGTTGAATGAACAGGCGAGCCTCCTCTGCTCACAGTGTCTTCTTTCAAATGAGCAGTGGTCGTTAGACAGCGGCTCAAAGTCTCGGATGAGCACGAGAAGCAGCAGGAAGCAGCTATTTTCCTTCTTGAAGGTTGACCACATACTTGAGCGCCCCCCAGCAGTTTTACCTCCATTACTGGCAGGGTTGGCGCGACGCAAAGGCACCAGCGGTCATCTGACGGCTGCTACTGGTCTTCCACACTCGAACAGTTGAGATGGAACAAAAACCTCATTAACAAAAATCACATTTAGTACCCAACAGTCACGATATTTTCGGGTGGTCCATCTGTATGGGATTCAATCACGCAAGTTTATTAAAGAATACATTGTCTTCAGTCCTTGGTTTAATTTCATAAGTATATAAGTTTGTCTGGGCATAGAACTTTGACTCACCTACCATCGAGTTCTAGTTCAAGGAGATGACGTCTATCAGAGATTTGTATTTACAGTGAGCCTACCTCAGTACGTCACACGAATTAACACACGACACTTTTCACATATGTGTGTAAATTAGCATTATTCAACTATTTATCTCTGTGATTGTAACAACTCAGTTTAGTCAGTTTTCCCTAATAAAAACACACCTAGTCCTACAATTCTTTAGTGGCCAATCGTAACACAGAAATCGTTGTACCATTAAATGTTCACAAGTAGGCTTACATCCAATCTGCGGTTACCAATAGTTACTTAAGTCATAGATAAGGTATACACATATATGTGTCTCCTTCTTACATAGGAAATTATCCTTGACTTCATATAGCAAGTAATTAGTCAGATATCTCTATGAGATCATTGTACATTCTGAAACTTCTGCAACAAATAGAAACATCTAATAATAAACCAACATCTTATGCACTTGGTAATCCTTTTCTGACCTAACACGGAAACACTATATCATTCTTACTTAAATAAATCATAACTTACAACTATATACATATTATTATTAACTGTATAAGTAAATTTCATTTCAACAAACATGAAACACTCTAATAATTATTTCTCCAACAGTATGGATCATGTTCAGAATATCTTTTCTGCCTTATGATATTTCTGTTATGATTGCAAACAAACAGCCATGTAAAAGTAGAACTACTAACTAATATAAATGTCTTTTCTGGCATAATTCATAAAATTACCGAATAAGAAAGCTTGAGTCTCTCGCTATTCTTTTTTTTTTTTTTTTTAAGGATAATGGATCCAAATCTCACAGCAAATGTACCTTGGTAACTCATAATGCCGTCCAGGAGACGATTTGTTAATCCTTTCATATCTCCCCTTTTTAAAAACTGCCAACATAATGTACATGAACTGCTAACATTATTTTCACGCATTCCTTCACCCACAAGTATATACTGTTCTGTAATTCAGTTTCTAAGTAATGTGGTAATTGACACTTATATAGATCTATATATATATTCCAAGTCACATCTACGACCAAAAGCGCTTTAAATCTTGATGTCTGAACATTCCTCTGGTCACACTTTTTGTATTCGACAGAATATAACTCCCAGAATGAGATATTTTTGTTATCCTGAAAGGACCCTCGTATTTTAGTTGCCACTTCTAATTTAATCGTTTTATAGCCAATGACTTTGGATGAGATCTTAGAATAATGTTATCTCCTACTCGGTATTTAATAGAATTTATTATGTTCTTATCACAATATGCTTTTCTCAAATGAGCATGGTGCTGGATAGCAACATGTACTTGATTATGGAGTGTAGTTTTGTCTGCTGGTATAGTTTCATTTAATTTAGGTAAATCCTCATTCCATTAGTTAGACTGACAACACCCAAAGAAAACATCATAAGGGGGGAACCCAGTGGATGAGTGTGGTAAATGATTATATACGTTTTCACATTTATGCAAATACTCAATCCAACGATAGTGTTGGTGAGAAATATACATCCTCATAAACCGATTTAACTCACGAAACACTCGTTCAATAGGGCTACTCTTTGGGTTAAACCTGGCAATCTGGATGTGGTCAATACCTTCCCCACATAGATACTCCTTCCAAACCCTACGCGAGAAATAGGAGGCATTGTCCGTTAGTAAGGTTTTCCATTTTCCAACTTGGACAATGTACTTTTCTTTCAAGATTCTCACCATGGATTTCACTCTTACAGATCTCAGTGGGTATACCTTCACTAGCTTAGCAAATAGATCATAAGACACTAGCAGATATTTGAAGTTATCTTTGGAGATTGGTAAAGGACCCATTACATCACATGACACTAGGTTAAGAACATCATGTACTACTATGGCTTCGCTTTCTGGCAAATCATACAAGTTCTCAACACTTTCTGCGCAATACGTTTCAGGTTAAAATAATAGGCATAAGCTGCTATTAACCTCTTTACCAGCACTGGCGTGACCCCACGATAAATGTGTGTGCCAAAGAAATTTCAATACACAAACAGAAGGAATACAAAATTTCCACTGACGAAAGAAATCCTTATTTTTATAAAATAAAACTTTATTATGAAGGCAAAATTTGTTATTTTTAAGACCCTCCTTATCGTCATAATGTGATCATCAAATTAATTTCCATTTAGAATCTTGTTCTTGTAAATCAACATTATTCTTACTCATGAATTTTACATCCCTTTCATACAAATTATGTTGAATCAACATGACACGAAAGTTATCGGTTGTATTCGCGACTGCAACCGTTCCTGTGACGATAAGCCATAGTCTAGACAGTGCGTCTGCTATTACATTGCCTCTGCCAGGAATGTACCTTATCTCTAATAAATATTCCTGCAATAGCAAGGCCCACCAGATTAATCGGGCATGCCATAACCTACAAGTCATTAAAAAAGTTACTGATTGGTGATCACAATATGTAATGATTGGTTTACCATACATAAAATACCTAAGTTTTTTCAATGACCACACTAAGGCTAAAACTTCCAGCTCTGTAGTGGCCTACATTCTTACACAATTGGTGAGCATGTGACTTGCGAAGCTTATAATTTTAATGGTATTAATAGCTTCAGGAATACCCATTTGAAACAATGTTGCCCATAGACCCGTGTCTGAAGTGTCAGTGGTTATATAAAATTGCTTATCCAACTGAAGATGATGTAGTATTTGGGCATTTAATATCACGTGTCGTATTTTTTTCAAATGCTTCGCAATACTCAGGTGTCCAATGCCACGAAGAGTTTTTCTGTTACAAATTTAACAAACAGTCCTGGTTCACTACCTGATCTGGCAGAAGTTTTCTAAAAAAGGATACTAGTCCAAGAAATGATTTTAATTGCTTACGATTACCAGGCTATGGGCACTCACTTATTGCTTTTAATTTCTTAGGTTTTGGTGTTATACCCAAAGGAGAGATAACATGGCCAAGAAATTTGACTCTCTCTTCCCCAGACTCAGATTTGGAAAGGTTCACCATTACTCTGTAATTTTGAAACCTACAAAACACTCGTCACAACAACTCCATGTGACGCTTCCATGTATCAGTAGTCACTAGGAGATCATCAACATACAATGTCACTTCATTCACCAAGACAGGGCTCAACACGGTATCGAGTGCGGAAATAAAAACTCCACCACTGATATTTAAACCAAATGGCATAACTTTAAAGTGATAACGCTTACCCATAAATATAAAAGTTGTATACTTTAGATTCTTCATCTAAGGGGACCTGCCAATAGGAACTATGGAGGTGGACAGAGGATAAGTACTTTACACCATAGAAACACTCTAGCAATTCATCTAGATTTTCTGGCCTGGTTTGGACAGGCATTAGGATTTTATTAATATTCCTAGCGTCAAGTACCAATCTTATGTCTCCATTAGGTTTTTGATACTGCTAAAAGTGGACTACTGTATTTCGAGTTGGATGGTTCAATGATACCACATTCCAACATCAGTTGAATTTCTAGCCTAACAGCTTCACGTTTTGACCAGGGTATAGAATAGGTGCCATGAGGTCTCACATGCATTCTATATTTAAATCCTCTAATCACAACAGGGTGAATATCAAAAACTGGAGCATAATCATGTAACAACTCTGACAGTTCCTGTCGCTGGACGCTCGACAAACCTTCCGATTCACTTACTTTATCTTGCATAATCCATTCAAGACCTGGGTTGGGAGTAGCTACTGACAGTTTCTCGGTGTCATAAGATATTACATTACTATAATTACATACTCTTGATAGATTCTGACAATATTTATCAGGAATCCTCATTTCTTTCCACAGAGACAGTTCAACAACTCCGTTGACTGTGTGTAAAATACATACTCTCTTTTTTATATCAATGACTGCCCGATTGTTGGCCAAACAATCCCACCCAGAAATGTATGGTGCAGATAAATTCTTAATAATCTGGTAGGTGCTTATAAGTCTTTCCTCCTGAGTACATAGTTCTGTCATCACTTGAGCTTTAATGGGATTAACTGAAGCGCCAAGAGCACTGGAAACAGTACATCCCATCACTGGAAAAGTAGGTACTTTCTTTACTCTATTAATACAATTGAATAACTCGAATGACATCACATCTGTCGTAGCCCTCGTGTCTATCAGTACATTTACAGATATTCCATTTATCTTACCAACTATCACAGCTTGAAAATGTTCCTATGATTCCAAACGTTGCGTTGTTGCCTCACTCATCAATTCATCTCTGATGTCTATCCGTGCATTATATCTTAGCAAACCTACACAATGATTGTTGTGACAATTGCTCGTACCAGCCACCCCTGGAAGTCTAGGACTGTCTGGCCCCAGTTTGTTAGATTCACAGATTCACCACGCAGTTCTTCAACAATCTCTACAACATGCACATTGTGGTTTTGGCATTTATACATAGGATTTCGGACCTCAGTTGCACCATTTCCTAGGGGAATGGCCGCAGAAACGTTCTGACACGAAGAATTTGGTATATTACCTCAGTTCATTTGGTTAACCCAACGAGAATGTGTCGGAACACATTGGAACGACTGATTCTGATTTCCGGTATTATTTGGTTCTTGATTTATATATGGTCTACTAACACCATTCTTTCCTGATTCTGTATATTAGATTCATTAAAACGTGGACCGTTCACCTCCGGTGAAGCTAGTCCCTGATTATACATATTTCTATTGTTTTGGTTACTATTATTCTGATCATGGAAATTTTGGTTGTTAAACTTAGGTCTACAGTGTCGATCTCTTATTATCAGTTTGCCACCGATTGTTGTTGTTATACTGAGAATGATTACCATTATTGTAATTATTACTATTACCATTCTTAGAGTGCATTTCTCGGTTATTTAACTGACGGAAATCCTCCTGTATAATGTCAATTGAGTCTAGTGTAGCTGGAAATTGTTGAAAGTCATCATCTGGAGCATGAACTAACATCTCACGGATATTAATTGGAAGCCTTGTCTTCAAGATACGAATAACCTCGCGATGTGATATTAGCCCCGCTCAATACCGAGTTTTATTCATATATTTCTCAAACTATGAACGTAAGGTTCCCCTTTTTGGATTGCAAAGCTCAGGATTGTATACTTATTTTCGCAAACTTTCCTGTTTACTAGTGTACCAATACTTAGCTAAAAACAGTTTTTCAAACTCATGACAGGTTTCAGAAGTTTCACTAATCTCACTGGTCCAGAGCGATGCCTCTCCGACCATTTTAGAGACTATGAACTGGATCTTATCATATTCCGTCCACACCTTGGGGAATATTCTTTTAAAACTATTGATAAAGATCTTAGGATGAATGGTATTCTTTTCAGATGAGAATATCGGGAATTGTCTGCTTTTAAAGATACTATTTTCTATTTTAATCGAGGACAATGCAATTCGTTGAGTAAACGATTCTTTTTCCAGCAAAGATCGTTCCACACTATCGATTCCCACTGCTTTAGATTCGTGACGTAATCTTTTTTCTGGGCAAACGCTACAGAGTTGACTTTTACTGGCCAATTCGCGCCCACTTTGGCTACGTTCCTTTACGCTTTCGTTCAGAACGCCACCAAAACGACCAGTACTCTTCATTTTTATTGGAATCTCATTGACTACTCTGTTCTTAATAATGCGAAACTCCTCTTTGAGCTGTTTTAAGTCTTCAACATTTCGGACATTTAATTTAAGATTACTGATAGAAGTCAATCTACGTTCTACCGTATAATCTACCTGTTTTTTTAGTTCTTCGGATTGCTCGTCAATCCAGTCAGACATCTCTTTTTCCCTCTGGTTACATCTTTTAACTAAGAACGAATCAACATTCTGCTTAGTAGTTAGTTCTAATTGGTTCATCTTTTGTGATAGGTCCGGAACTTGATGTACTACTGAATCTTGTGTAGACTTTACTACTGTTAAATTCTCTTCTAGCGGTTGAACAGCACTAGAAATGTTATTAATCTCATTCTGTACCTTTTCTTTTGGTTATATTTAAGATCCCAATTCTTTTGCAATTCAAACATTTCTTGCCTAAGCTTTCTATTCTCCTTGCTTTCTATTTCTCTCCGCTTGATGTTTTATAAATTCTTTTAGTTTAAGATTTTCCTCCCTTTCTAATTCCATTCGTTTTATAAACTCCTTTAGATATGAGTCACGTTCTTCTATCTTCGACATGAAATTGAATAATATCTTCATATCGAAGTGCTACGTGGGAGAAGCATCTACCACCCCAGAAGTTTCTCTTGGTTGGTTTATTACTGTTACCTGAGCTTCCACAACGTCCAGAATTTTCTCGATTTCGTCCTCTGAGGTTGCGGGCATGTTCAGTTCACACATTCGTTCTATTGACTCATTTTCAGGGTCAACAGAAGGAATGTTTTGTACATTTTGATTTATCTCCTCCACTGGGTGTTCTCTAATATCAAACTCCTCTTTGTCAGCTTCTAATCTACTTTTCTTGGTTCTCCTAGACATCTTGAATAATACTTGTCAAATACCAGCTTACAAAATCTATTTTTCTTGTAATACTTTTTCAGTTGTACATGTAGGTGCCTACAATATCCTATAAATACTCAACGGTACACAGATTTCAATGCTACACCACACACAAACAAGAGTTCATCTATGACTAACTAACTGAGTTGCAGTACTTTACTGTTTATTGCTGGTTTGAGTCGAGACGAGGGACGCGCAGTTAGCTTTAGGCAGCCTCAGCTGCCCCCGATGTTCACGGCGTCGCACGTCGTCGCTCTCATAGTATTGATCGGCCCTGGCTAAAACTCGGCGAAGTCAGTAGAGCGATGATACCGTTATTAGGTAAAGACGACGTTACAAAAAACTGTGCTGAACTGAACTCTCGACGTGTGCGTGATATTTACTTCACCAGTTGTGACCAATATTACGCTACTCTTCGTAATTAACTCGTTTATATTCGATGGTTTAACAGTTGCTATAAAAATATTAATGATAAGTTCAGTTTAGTTCCACCGACACCAACCTCCCCATAGTTTGGTTTTAACAAGTCGTAACATTGCGATTGCTTCCTAAAGTCAAAGAGTTTCTATACATGCGCCGAGCGCTTCAGTCAAATATTATCGCAGCATGCAAAAGATCACAGTTATGTCTCTAAACAATTTTGTAATTTGGAATCACAAATGCATAAACTGGCACGAAAGGTTGGTTTATTGCACAATAACAATCACTTCCTAACAAGGCCGTGAGGAAGAAACTTTCCCAGGTGGTGGGGGAGGGGGCAGGGGGAATTTATAAATTATCTGCTATGAAACTATTGCCAAGTTTCAGAGTCCATTTGCAATTACGAATGATGTTAATTGTAGTTAAGCCATGACTATATATATATATATATATATATATATATATATATATATATATATATATATATATATATATATATAGTGGTGGTAGAAAATAAAGACATGTATGACCAGTTGGATTACAATTATAGGTGTCAATCACCTGCTCAGCCCTTCATGCACACACACACACACACACACACACACACACACACACACACACACACACACACACCACAACTTGTCATCCTGAATGAAATCACTTGTAGGATCAAAAATTTTAAATTTGGTTTCAATTAATTTTACTCACGTACTTTTGTGTTTTGTTCTTCAGCTTATGCCCAAGAAGTTTTTTTAGATTTTTTTATTGATGGACTAGTTCTAGGTAAATCAATCACACCTCCAAGTAAAATACTTGAAGAAATCAGGATATATTCTGAACTGTGGTCGGTGAACCCAGTTATTTGCAGGATCAGAAATCAGGCAAGACCATGAAACTCAGTGTGAACAATTGCCGGCCCTATGCAACACCCACTGATTGCAGTTTACAGTTAAATTGGAGGCAGTGCCAAGAAATCTATGGAAAATTTTCCGTTTCGTGAGTCTGTAGGTGGAGCTGATGTTTGCTGTGACAGTGACAAGACCTGATATAATGTTTTCTGACAGCTAGGTATGTCGGTTTCTGAATAAACCTTAATCTGAGTGTTCGACAGCTATTAAACTCATCCTAAAATATCTTCAAGATAGAGAACACAATGGTATTAAATACACTAGTAGTAATCTTAAACTTCATGAGAAATCAAATTCTGATTTTGCTGGAGATATTGATACTCATTATTCAGAAGTGGATACTGACCAGCAGACTGTTACCTGGCCACCTTGCAGGTAAAAATTTGTTGCCGGACCTGCAGCAGAAGCAGAGTATACTGCAACTGCTGGGATCATCAGCATCCCTATTTTCTTACAGGAACTTGGTGTTAACATGGAGCAACCAACTCTACACTTTGCACACAACCAGGGTGCATTACAGTTAATGAAAAACAATGAGCATCACAAAAGAACTAAACACATTGAGAGGAAGTTATCTTCATGAGAAAACAAATACAGGTGTAATATTCTTTATGTGTTAGATCAGCTGGAAGCCATGTTCAGAAATGCATGCTCAAAAGTGGAGTTTCAAACTACTTACAAATCATTATAAATTGTGTCTTCAAACTCTGTAAACACATTCTTGCAGAAATAGTTCATTGAGTCAAACCAACATAGGGAGAAATGATTACTGTAATAAAATCTGAGGAATCAGAACACAAACGAAACAATTTTCTCATGTGCTGTTAGAGAGTGGAACCACAGAGAAATAGTCTCAATGTAATTCTATGAACCCTCTGCCAAGCACTAAACTGTCAACTGATGTAGATGCTATGTTTGCAGGTGCATGGATGCTATGTTTGCAGTCACACAGTTTAGAGAGAAATCAATGTTCTGCTAACAGCAAACTTGATGAAGTTTGCACTGCTGCCTTAGACGATCCTTACCTGAAGAAAGGTTTCTTTCTTAGTTTTAGTGTGATCTAATGAGAGACTGTTGATTTACAAGTGATAGTGTCACAGTTGTTCATTGTAAATAACACTGATATTAACAAATAATAGTAGAAAAAACGCAATAACATTGGTATTAATAAACAATGGTAGTTTAATACTGCCCACAATTTTTGAGATACAGTTCCCACTTCAATGCCCAGCTGTCCTATGTACTTGTCTGCATCGTAACCTAGGAGTTCCTATTCTGAAGATTGTATATGGTGCTTGGAGAACTTGCAGCTTAAAAGTGTTGTAACTTAACCATAAGTGTTTCTACTATTTGAACAACATCATGTTGCCTGACAGAGATGGCAAATAAATCTGAAACATACTACAAGTGGCTCACTCAGAATAATGAAAATAGGTTTCATCTGTCTCTAGCATGTGACAGACGTCACATACCCCTAAACTTTCTGCTATGTAGTTACTGACAAGTGACTTGGCTATATGCATTAATGCTGATTATACTGAACTGCAGCGAGGTGGAAGTACAGAGCTTCCAGTTGAGGACTAAACACTTTAAATTCGCATGACTGTGGAAACATTCTGATTACAAAAGAGGACCTCAAGAATATCCTGTGGAAGCCTATTTAGGGAACTTGAAATACTAACCACTGCTTCCCAGTATATTTATTCCTTAATAAATTTTTCATTGAGGATATATCTCTTTTTCAGACTAACAGCTCAGTTCATGGTATCAGTACAAGAAATAAGAATAATGTTCATGAAGATTTATAGTCACGGTGGTCCAGAAAGGTGTCCATATGTAGGAAGACACTTGTGCAGAAATGTGCCAGCAGCCATAAAAATATTTAACCACTAATAATGCTCAGTTTAAGAGGAGCCTAAACGATATAATGATTGCTAACTCCTTCTATTCGAGTATGAATTTCTTAGTTGACCTAAGGGGTGTGTATATGCTAATAATATTTTCAAATGCAGCAAATATTACGTACATCCTGACTTCAGTGCAAATTTAGTAGAGTAATGCTATATTGCAAATAAATGTTGTAAAATGATTTTTCTATTTGATGATGTGTGGCTACAATACTCTACGAATTACCCTATGTATCTTAGTGTATTGAACTTTTACATGTTTTGTAACACATTTCCTATTACCTTGTAAATAGAAATATGTTTAAATTTTTTTGCCTTATTCTACATCCATCAGGACCATTTCACTTTGCATCAGTGCAAGATACATTAGCATATTTGTATTTCTTTGTGAACATTTATTGTGTAGGTATCCTTGTTCTTCTATCATGTTCTACATCCTGGAGGAAGTCCTCACTATGGATCTACTGGAACTAAAAGTTCATTGAATCTAATGCTGTCCAGTACACAGAGTAAAGAACTTGTTAATTATCCTCAAGATGTAAATATATTAGATGTCATCATTGATGTTGATGATGAGATTGAGATTATGGCTGCAAACGTATTTATCTACTTCATTACGAGTTAAAAATTGTACACTGCAAAGCTTTTCTGGTGACAAAAAGTAATTTTACTGAGACAAACATCCAAGTTGTGATGTTCACCTGCTTTATTTCTTTGTTTGTTGTCCTCGGTGTCTACGTACTGTGCTGCTACACTGGCTGAAAAATGGTTGTTGGAAGATCAGCATTGACTACTTTAAATAATGTAGCTGACAGGTGCACACTTGCATTTCGCAGTTCTCTACTTTCACTGTTCACAACACCCCCAATAGTACATAGTTATATGGCCAATGGACTATTGTTTAACTTTCGATAAGCCTCATTAATAGTTTGCAAGCAAACTTGAACATACTGCTACAATAGTTTACTGTTGAATATCTACAGGCAGTAAAAACCTAACCCACATTTCACAGTCTTTCAAATAAATTGACAGACATTGTCATTGCTTTAACACACGACCTATTGGTGTACCACTTATTTCATGGTTAAGTTGATGTACTGTTGTTGTTCTAACCATCACAGGTTTCTTGTCTGAATCTCAGACATCTCGGGGTCAATAATTGGGCCCTTATATGTCATCACAGTAATAGACACGGAAACTACACATTGTTTGATGTTTAATTTACAGAAATTACAACTAAAACTGAACATTAAATTAACTGAATACATTGAAAAATTCTGTCTTTTTGGCAGTTTGTTCTACTACAAGAATTAGGCCGAATTATTTGTTTATATCGTGAAATTAACCGATATGTTATGTAAACAATACTTTTGTGAAAACCGGAAATTACTTTGGGATTAATTAAGAGCTCGCTGTGCTAACATGTTTTCGAATAGAGCCAAATAGATTCTATTAGTTGTTCCCAAAAGTTTACAATGAATACAGAATTTATATTTGTTTATAATTCAACAATAGAATTTAAGTTACGAAACAGTTACTGATTTCATCCTATAACAAAAGATACTAACTAAGAATAGTCAAAATAAATTAGAAAATCAATTACATATATAGGGCAGAGGGCCATTTGCTGTGAATAGTTCAGTGATAGGGTTACTCTCATCAGAATTGACATCAAACCAACACCAACAACAATAGTTCAGGTATGTATGGTGACATCACAAGCGGAAGATGAAGAGGTAGGGAAAGTATAACAGGACACTGAATGGCTAATTCAGTATTTAAAGAGAGACGAAAATCTGATAGCCATGGGGGATCGGAGCGTGGTTGTAGAGGAAGGAGTAGAAGAAAGGGTTATGAGAAAATATGCACTAGGTAGCAGGAATCAGAGAGGAGAAATACTAACTGAGTTCTGCAATAAATTTCATCAAGTGATACCGAATACTCTGTTCAAGAATCACAAGAGGAGGAGGTATACACGGAAAAGACCAGGAGATACAGGGAGGTTTCAATTTGGTTAGATCATGCTAATGCAGAGATTCATCAGATGTTGGATTGTAAGGCATACCCACTATCATATTTAGGTTCAAATCACAATTTGGTAAAGATGAAGACTAGGCTGAAGTTTAAGAGACCAGTCAGGAAGAATCAGAGCGTAAGGAAGTGGGAGATGTAGGTACTAAGGAATGAAGAGATGCGGTTGAACCGGTCGGTGTGGCCGAGCGGTTCTAGGCACTTCAGTCTGGAACTGCGTGACCGCTACGGTCGCAGGTTCGAATCCTGCCTCGGGCATGGATGTGTGTGGTGTCCTTAGGTTAGTTAGGTTTAAGTAGTTCTAAGTTCTAGACGACTGATGACCACAGATGTTAAGTCCCATAGTGCTCAGAGCCATTTGAACTATTTGATACGGTTGAAGTTATTTGAGGCTATAGATACTGCGCTAATGAATACCTTAG
Organism: Schistocerca serialis cubense; assembly: GCF_023864345.2. NCBI lineage: Eukaryota > Metazoa > Arthropoda > Insecta > Orthoptera > Acrididae > Schistocerca > Schistocerca serialis. The sequence goes on along the minus strand of NC_064648.1, from coordinate 41,129,175 downwards.
TAGGCAGTTCAGTTAAAGAGGAACAGACAGGGCAATTTCAAAAACTAGAAAGAAAAACAGGTACAAGGAAGGTAACTGCAAGAAACACATGCGTAACGGAAGAAATACTTCAGTTCATAGACGAAGGAAGGAATCACAAAAATGCTTAGGGAAATCCAGGAATACAGAAATACAAGTATTGAATGAAATAAATGGGAAGTGCAGGGAAGCTAAGCCGAAATGGCTACATGAAAAATGTGAAGAAATCGAAAAAGAAATGATTGTCGTAGACTGACTCAGCATACAGGAGAGTCAAACAACCTTTGGCGAAATTAAAAGCAATGGCGGTAACACTAAGAGCGCAAAGCGAATTCCTCTGTCAAACGCAGAGGAGAGAGCGGATGGGTAGAAAGAGTACATTGAGGGCCTCTATAAGGGGGAGGACTTATCTGGTAATGTGATAGAAGAAACAGGAGTCGACAGGGAAAGCGTATTAGAATCAGAATTTAAAAGAGCTTTGGAAGACCCAATAACAATTAAGGCAGAAGGTATGGCAAAGCTTCCATTACAATTTCTAAAACCGTTGGGGAAAGTGGCAACAAAACGACTATTCACTTCAGTGTGTAGAATAGATGCGATGTACTATCGCACTTTCGGAAAAAAACATTCGCACAATTGCGAAGACTGCGAGAGCCGACAAGTGTAAGAATTATCGCATAGCCAGCTTAACAGCTCATGCATCCAAGTTTCTGCTAAGAGTAACATAGAGAAAGATGGAAAAGAAAATTTAGGATCTCTTAGATGACGATCATTGTGGCTTTAGGAAGGATAATGGCACCAGAGAGGCAGTTACAAGAGTCGAGGGGTATGAAAGGGAAGTAGTGGTTGGGAAGGGAATGAGACAGGGTTGTAGCCTATCCCTGATGTTATTCAATCTGTATATTGAGCAAGCAATAAAGGAAACAAAAGAAAACAGCAGTTGAACGGAATGGACAGTGTCTTGAAAGGAGGGTATAAGATGAATATCAACAAAAGTAAAACGCGGATAATGGAATGTAGTCAAATTAAGTCGGGTGATGCTGAGGGAATTAGATTAGGAAATGAGACACTTAAAGTAGTAAAGAAGTTTTGCTATTTGGGGAGCAAAATAACTGATGATGGTCGGAGTGGAGAGGATATAAAATGTAGAGTGGCAATGGCAAGGGAAGCGTTTCTGAAGAAGAGAAATTTGTTAACATCGAGTATAGATTTAAGTGTCAAGAAGTCGTTTCTGAAAGTATTTGTATGGAGTGTAGCCATGTATGGAAGTGAAACGTGGGCGATAAATAGTTTAGACAAGAAGAGAATAGAAGCTTTCGAAATGTGGTGCTACAGAAGAATGCTGAAGATTAGATGGGTAGATCACATAACTAATGAGGAGGTACTGAATAGAATTGGGGAGAAGAGGAGCTTGTGGCACAACTTGACTAGAAGAAGGGATCGGTTGGTAGGACATGTTCTGAGGCATCAAGGGATCACCAATTTAGTATTGGAGGGCAGCGTGGAGGGTAAAAATCGGAGACTAAGAGATGAATACACTAAGCAGATTCGGAAGGATGTAGGTTGCAGTAGGTGCTGGGAGATGAAGAAGCTTGCACAGGATAGAGTATCATGGAGAGCTGCATCAAACCAGTCTCAGGACTGAAGACCACAACAACAACAACAGAGGCAGTTCTGGCGTTGTGGACGATAACGCAAGCAAGGCTGAGGAAAAATTAGGACGCGTTCGCAGGATATGTCACTTGGAAACAGCGTCAGCAATTGTGCAATATGTTCGAAATCTTGGGAAAAATAGGGGTGAGCTATAGGAAAAACTGGTAACAAACAATATGTACAAGATGGTTCAAATGGCTCTGAGCACTATGGGACTTAACTTCTGTGGTCATCAGTCCTAGAAGTTAGAACTAACCGCCGTCTGCTTCACGTCTGATGTGCAGCGAGCTACCTTAATTTAAGTATTGACTGTATTTTTCTTACTTGTCACTTCTTCTTCCGTGTGTTTTTGCTTTTAGGAAGCTTTAATTGTCGAGTGCTATTAATAGTGTTCCATAGATTTCGTGTTTGTTTTGAATACAGTCAGAGAGAGTCCCTTTAGTCAGCCATAGTGCCAGTAGTGCTAGTGTTTGTTTTGAATACAGTCCAGAGACAGGTAGTGCTATTTTCATTGTTTTCTACAAGAAGTGTCTAGCAACCACAGTGTAGTCAACTAGCAGCCGCCTTTAGTGAATTAGCAGTCTAGTTAAAAGTTAATTAACTATCTTCAGTAAATTGATTCCTTAGGATGGATAGGATGTGTGACTACTGTGTACGGACGCAGGAGGAGCTGGCCACTGTTCGCGAACAGCTGAGCGTGTTGATGGCCGCGGTCAGCCGTCTTCAGGCTGCTGCCTCGGAGTGTAGCGGCAGTGGGGGGTCTGGTGCGTCGCAAGGTACACCCCAGGTGTTACATGCTTCACCCACTGTCGCTGCTGTCGAGACATCTTCGCGGGTACCGGGCGCGGTTGGGCCACCTTCTCCCCAAGGGGAGTGGCGGGTTCAGCGGCGTTCGCGGCGCACGAGGCGGAGGGTCAGTGTGGAGGCTGGCCGTGTGGCATCGCCCGCTCTGCCTGTGAGTGGACATGTGGCCGCTCCTTCAGCAAGGTTCGAGCAGGCACACGGGGGGAAGGGTTTATTAGTTATTGGGAGCTCCAACGTTAGGCAGGTGATGGAGCCCCTGTGGGAAATAGCGGAAAGGTCGGGGAAGAAGGCCAGTGTTCACTCTGTCTGCTTGCCGGGGGGTCTCATCCGAGATGTGGAGGAGGCCCTGCCGGCGGCGATAGAGAGCACTGGGTGCACCCGACTGCAAATTGTTGCTCGTGTCGGCACCAGTGACTCCTGCCGTCTGGGTTCAGAGGTCATCCTCAGTTCGTACAGGCGGTTGGCTGAATTGGTGAAGGCGGAAAGCCTCGCTCGCGGGGTGGAATCAGAGCTAACTATTTGTAGTACCGTTCCCAGAACCGATCGCGGTCCTCTGGTTTGGAGCCGAGTGGAAGGCTTAAACCAGAGGCTCAGACGATTCTGCGGAGATCTGGGGTGCAAATTTCTCGACCTCCGCTATCGGGTGGAGAAATGTAGGGTCCCCCTGAATAGGTCAGGCGTGCACTACACGTCGGAAGCGGCTACAAGGGTAGCGGAGTACGTGTGGAGTGCACATGGGGGTTTTTTAGGTTAGAGAATTCCCTCCCTAGGCCCGACAAGACGCCTCCTGAGACGCGGCAAGGTAGGAGTAGGCAAAATGCAACAGGGAATAACAATATTAATGTGCTAATAATAAACTGCAGGAGCGTCTATAGAAAGGTCCCAGAGCTGCTCTCATTAATAAACGGTCACAACGCCCATATAGTACTAGGGACAGAAAGTTGGCTGAAACCAGACGTAAACAGTAATGAAATCCTAAACTCAGATTGGAATGTATACCGCAGAGAGAGGCTGGACAGTGAAGGGGGAGGCGTGCTTATAGCGATAAGAAGTGCAATAGTATCGAAGGAAATTGACGGAGATCCGAAATGTGAAATGATTTGGGTGAAGGCCACGGTTGAAGCAGGCTCAGACATGGGAATTGGATGTCACTATAGGCCACTGGCTCAGCAGCTGTTGTGGCAGAGCACCTGAAGGAAAATTTGGAAAATATTTCGAGTAGATTTCCCGACCATGTTATAGTTCTGGGTGGAGATTTTAATTTGCCGGATATAGACCGGGAGACTGAAACGTTCATAACGGGTGGCAGGAACAAAGAATCCAGTGAAATTTTTTTAAGTGCTTTATCTGAAAACTACCTTGAGCAGTTAAACAGAGAACCGACTCGTGGCGATAACATATTAGACCTTCTGGTGACAAACAGACCCGGACTATTTGAAACAGTTAACGCAGAACAGGGAATCAGCGATCATAAAGCGGTTACGGCATCGATGAGTTCAGCCGTAAATAGAAATATTAAAAAAGGTAGGAAGATTTTTCAGTTTAGCAAAAGTGACAAAAAGCAGATTACAGAGTACCTGACGGGTCAACACAAAACTTTGTCTCAAGTACAGATAGTGTTGAGGATCAGTGGACAAAGTTCAAAACCATCGTACAATATGCGTTAGATGAGTATGTGCCAAGCAAGATCGTCAGAGATGGAAAAGAGCCACCGTGGTACAACAACCGAGTTAGAAAACTGCTGCGGAAGCAAAGGGAACTTCACAGCAAACATAAACATAGCCAAAGCCTTGCAGACAAACAGAAATTACGCGAAGCAAAATGTAGTGTGAGGAGGGCTATGCGAGAGGCGTTCAATGAATTCGAAAGTAAAGTTCTATGTACTGACTTGGCAGAAAACCCTAAGAAATTTTGGTCTTATGTCAAAGCGGTAGGTGGATCAAAACAAAATGTTCAGACACTCTGTGACCAAAATGGTACTGAAACAGAGGATGACAGACTAAAGGCCGAAATACTAAATGTCTTTTTCCAAAGCTGTTTCACAGAGGAAGACTGCACTGTAGTTCCTTCTCTAGATTGTCACACAGATGACAAAATGGTAGATATCGAAATAGATGACAGAGGGATAGAGAAACAATTAAAATCGCTCAAAAGAGGAAAGGCCGCTGGACCTGATGGGATACCAGTTCGATTTTACACAGAGTACGCGAAGGAACTTGCCCCCCTTCTTGTAGCGGTGTACCGTAGGTCTCTAGAAGAGCGTAGCGTTCCGAAGGATTGGAAAAGGGCACAGGTCATCCCCGTTTTCAACAAGGGACGTCGAACAGATGTGCAGAACTATAGACCTATATCTCTAACGTCGATCAGTTGTAGAATTTTGGAACACGTATTATGTTCGAGTATAATGACTTTTCTGGAGACTAGAAATCTACTCTGTAGGAATCAGCATGGGTTTCGAAAAAGACGGTCGTGTGAAACCCAGCTCGCGCTATTCGTCCACGAGACTCAGAGGGCCATAGACACGGGTTCACAGGTAGATGCCGTGTTTCTTGACTTCCGCAAGGCGTTCGATACAGTTCCCCACAGTCGTTTAATGAACAAAGTAAGAGCATATGGACTATCAGACCAATTGTGAGATTGGATTGAAGAGTTACTAGATAACAGGACGCAGCACGAAGAGAAGTCTTCCGAAGTAAGAGTGATTTCAGGTGTGCCGCAGGGGAGTGTCGTAGGACCGTTGCTATTCACAATATACATAAATGACCTGGTGGATGACATCGGAAGTTCACTGAGGCTTTTTGCAGATGATGCTGTGGTGTATCGAGAGGTTGCAACAATGGAAAATTGTACTGAAATGCAGGAGGATCTGCAGCGAATTGACGCATGGAGCAGGGAATGGCAATTGAATCTCAATGTAGACAAGTGTAATGTGCTGCGAATACATAGAAAGATAAATCCCTTATCATTTAGCTACAATATTGCAGGTCAGCAACTGGAAGCAGTTACTTACATAAATTATCTGGGAGTACGCATTAGGAATGATTTAAAATGGAATGATCATATAAAGTTGGTCGTCGGTAAAGCAGATGCCAGACTGAGATTCATTGGAAGAATCCCAAGGAAATGCAATCCGAAAACAAAGGAAGTAGGTTACAGTACGCATGTTCGCCCACTGCTTGAATACTGCTCAGCAGTGTGGGATCCGTACCAGATAGGGTTGATAGAAGAGATAGAGAAGATCCATCGGAGAGCAGAGCGCTTCGTTACAGGATCATTTAGTAATCGCGAAAGCGTTACGGAGATGATAGATAAACTCCAGTGGAAGACTCTGCAGGAGAGACGCTCAGTAGCTCAGTACGGGCTTTTGTTAAATTTTCGAGAACATACCTTCACCGAAGAGTCAAGCAGTATATTGCTCCATCCTACGTATATCTCGCGAAGAGACCATGAGGATAAAATCAGAGAGATTAGAGCCCACACAGAAGCATACCGACAATCCATCTTCCCACGGACAATACGAGACTGGAATAGAAGGGAGAACCGATAGAGGTACTCAGGGTACCCTCCGCCACACACCGTCAGGTGGCTTGCGGAGTATGGATGTAGATGTAGATGTAGATACTTAAACGTGACTAACCTAAGGACATCACACACATCTATGCACGAGGAAGGATTCGAATCTGCGACCGTAGCGGTCGCGCGGCTCCAGATTGTGTATGTAGAAGAACCAAGAGGGAACAATAAGAGTGGGAGACGAAGAACGAAGTGTTTCGATTAAAAAGGGTGCAGACTTTCGCCCTGTACTATTCAATCTGAACATCGAAGATGCAGTGATGAAAATAAAAGAAAGATTCAAGAGTGGAATTAAAATTGATGGTGAAAATATATCATCAATTATAAGATTTCATGATGAGATTGGTATCCTGAGTGAAAGTGAAGAAGCATTAGGACATGTTAAATGGATTGAACAGTCTAATGAGTACGGAATATCGTTTGAGAGTAAATGGAAAAGAGGCGCAAGGAATTAGAAGTAGCAGAATTGAGAACAGCGAGAAATTTAGCTTCAGAATTGAAGATCACGAAGTAGAAATAGCGGAGTAATTCTACTATCAAGGCAGCAAAACAACCCATGACAGAAAGAGAAAGGAGGACATAAAGAGCGGACTGTCACTGGCAAAAAGAGCATTCCTGGCCAAGAGATGTCTACTAGTATCAAACAGAAGCCTTAATTTGATGAAGAAATCTCTGAGAACGTAGGTTTGGAGCACAGCTCTGTGTGGTGGTGAAACGTGGACAGTGGGAAAACCGGCACAGAAGGGAATCGAAGGATTTTGCTGTGCTGCAGAAGAATGTTGAAAATTAGGTGGACTGATAAAGTAGGGAATGGGGAGGTTCTCTACAGAATCGACGAGGAAAAGAGTGTATGGAAAGTGCTGACAAGAAGAAGGGACACGATGGTAGAACACGTTGTAATACATGGGGAAACAACCTCCGCGGTACCAGAGGAAGCTGTAGAGGATAGAAAGTTTGACGAAGACAGTGATTGGAATAGATCGAGAAAATAACTGAGAAGGTACGTTGCAATTACTGCCCTGAGATGACAAGATTGGTGCGGTAGACAAATTCATGGCGGGCCGCACCAAAGCCGTTAGAAGTCTCATGACACAGTGTCACTGTGACAAGTACGAAGTTCTGGATATGTTGTCGACAGCACAGTCATGTATATATGTATGCGATAACAGAATTAGTGGCCAATCGTCCAGGTCTTTGTGCGCTGCTTTACGAACTGAGTGGGTGTATGTGGATCTTGGTCGTGTATCCGTCAATAGTTTTATTATATCTGTTCCCCACTTCTGGTCTGTTTGTCACGAGGCCTCCACAACTTATTTAGTCAGTCTGGTTTGCAGTGGTTTTACAGTTCTACTCCTCTGATGCAGACTGGGTTTGTCTGTTCACCTGTCGCTTTGTCACTGTCTTTCGAAGGTAAAGGAAATTTAAAAAAAAAAAAAAAAAAAAAAATTACGTGTACTCCTCCGGCCGTTATATTTCAAAAGATGGCAAAACGTAGCGCCTGCCATCTGTCGGTCAGCTCGCACAACTGGTGGGGAAGGGCATCCCGTGCTGCGCTGCCATCTCGCGGACCTTTTTCGTATTACTGCACAAGTGGGACGCTGAAGGACTCTCTCGGTATTCAGTTGCTCATCTAAACTAGTGGTTCCCAACCGGGGAGAGGGGGTTTAACGAATTTTCCTGAGGGGTAAAAATAAAATGTGTTCGATTAAGATTTGGTAACGACTGTTTAGTACCCGTAGCCTGTAAAAATTAATCTCTAGTACTACTGTTTCGTTATAATCCAATACACTGCTGGCCACTGAATCTGCAGTAGCATAAAGACAGAACGCAGAAAACGTCAAATTGGCATGAAAAGTACTGCATGCTTGGATGTGAAAATGATTAGCATTTCACCGTATGTTCAGAAAATAGGAGTAACGCCGCCGGCATTCTGCGTATAAGGAAGGTTGTATTACGTGCCGTGTCGTGTTAGAAATGTTAACCAGCAAACATGGGAATGCCGGCAGAAGCGGCATCATTGACCGGGAGTCCTTCAGGAGATGAGAACGGGAAAAACCGACCGCTTTAAAGGGGTACCGGTGTATTGGTTCCAAATAACGGCTATTTACCTGTACTTTTTTGGTCCCAGTTATAACAGCAACTGTTATTTTTCACTGATAATTGGTTATAAAACCGATATATCAATTTGCCATACTAACGCTGCCAAACAGCCTTGTTTTTAAACAAAACTTTTATTTTCCCATAAACGAGTTTGATAGGAAATCCCGTGGCCTCTGAAAGAGTGTCTTTGAATGGTGTTGTTTCTAACGAAACGAACTGCAGAACGAGTAATTATGAAATATTTGGAAAATGAATATTGTCCAATGCATTAATTCATTACTGAAATTTCTACGACTGTCATCTAATTGTTTCTGATGAATGTTGTTGACTACTGGCCATTAAAATTGCTACACCACGAAGATGATGTGCTACAGACGCGGAATTTAACCGACGGGAAGGAGATTCTGTGATATGCAAATGATTAGCTTTTCAGAGCATTCACACAAGGTTGGCGCCGGTGACGACACCTACAACGAGCTGACACGAGGAAAGTTTCCAACCGATTTCTCATACACAAACAGCAGTTGACCGGCGTTGCCTGGTGGAACGTTGTTGTGATGCCTCGTGTAAGGAGGAGGAATGCGTACCATCACGTTTCCGACTTTGACAAAGGTCGGATTCTAGCCTATCGCGATTGTGGTTTATCGTATCGCGACATTGCTGCTCGCGTTGGTCGAGATACAATGACTGTTAGCTGAAGATGGAATCGGTGGGTTCAGGAGGGTAATACGGAACGCCGTGCTAGATCCCAACGGCCTCGTATCACTAGCAGTCGAGATGACAGGCATCTTATCCGCATGGCTGTAACGGATCGTGCAGCTACGTCTTGATCCCTGAGTCAACAGATGGGGACGTTTGCAAGACAACCACCATCTGCACGAACAGTTCGACGATGTTTACAGCAGCACGGACTATCAGCTCTGAGACCGTGGCTGCGGTTACCCTCGACGCTGCATCACAGACAGGAGCGCCTGAGATGGTGTACTCGACGACGAACCTGGGTGCACGAATGGCAAAACGTCATTTTTTCGGATGAATTCAGGTTCTGTTTACAGCATCGTTATGGTCGCATCCGTGTTTGGAGACATCGCGGTGAACCCACATTGGAAGTGTGTATTCGTCGTCGCCATACTGGCGTATGACCCGGCGTGGTGGTATGGGCCGCCATTGGTTACACCTCTCGGTCACCTCTTGTTCACATTGACGGCACTTTGAACAGTGGACGTTACATTTCAGACGCGCTACGACCCGTGGCCGTACCCTTCATTCGATCCCTGCGAAACACTACATTTCAGCAGGATAATGCACTACCGGACGTTGCAGGTCCTGTACGGGCCTTTCTGGATACAGAAAATGTTGGACCGCTACCCTGGCCAGCACATTCTCCAGGTCTCTCACCAATTGAAAACGTCTGGTCAACGGTGGCCGAGCAACTGGCTCGTCACAATACGCCAGTCACTACTCTTGAAGAACTGTGGTATCGTGTTGAAGCTGCATGGACAGCTGTACCTGTACACGCCTTCCAAGCTCTGGTCGATTCACTGCCCAGGCGTATCAAGGCCGTTATTACGGCCAGAGGTGGTTGTTCCGGGTGCTGATTTCTCAGGATCTTTGGACCCAAATCGCGTGAAAATGTAATGACATGTCAGTTCTAGTGTAATATATTTGTTCAGTGAATACCAGTTTATCATCTGCATTTCTTCTTGGTGTAGCAATTTTAATAGCCAGTAGTGTATTTTGTCTATTATCCAGCTTGTTCGTTTGAAGATTCTGAATCAGCGTTTCTTTATTTTGCCAGTAAAAAGTCTCCTATGTCTAGATGTACATACATACTCCGCAAGACAGCGAACGGTGCGTGGCGGAGGGAACTAGAGGCCTGCATCCACGGAGCAGCACTCTGGACACGTGCGTAGCACACGTGGCGTGACGAGCCGGCCACGTGACACGTGGCGTGTCAGATAACATATCGACACGTGGCGCTGGCGTATCACGCGTGTGACTCGACACTAGCGGAAGTGACAATGGTCAGTAACCATGGCACAACATCGGGCGATGAAGATTTTCTGGCTTTAGTCAAGCTAATTAACATTAATCAACAGAGGCCTAAAATACCTTCTTGCGCACGTCCTTTTATTGACGTTGCCGAGTACGGCTGCAGCAGTGATGGGAGAGTATTGAAAGAGACCTGTTCTGAAGCCGTGCTACACCTGTCGGAAACACGACGCGCCGGTTTTCCACATGTGTGCTTTATTTAACTTAAAAACACTTCATGTTTTGGGAAGACATGAACTCATTATGAAGCTCTCAAAAATATTGTGCCGTGCTGTTATCGTGCCGGAATCAAGTCTTTCCGATACACGACTTGTTTTTAAATTACTGGACAACTGGTGCGCCATCTACATCTACACTCCAAACCAGCGTGAGGTGCATGGCAGAGGGTACGTCTGTAGCAGTTATTAGGTTTTTTTCCCATTCCGTTCATGTATGGAGAGCAGGAAGAATTATTGTATGGATGCCTCTGTGGGTGCAGAAATTATTCTAATCTCGTCAACACGATCGCTATGTGAGCGAGACGGAGGGGTTTTTAGATTATTCCTAGAGTCCTCATTTAATGCCAGCTCTAAAACTTTGGTTTAAATGGCTTTGAGCACTATGGGACTTAACATCAGAGGTCATCAGTTTCCTAGAAGTTAGAACTACCTAAATCTAACTAACCTAAGGACATCACACACATCCATGCCCGAGGTAGGATTCGAACCTGCTACCGTAGCGGTCGCGCGGTTCCAGACTGAAGCGCCTTGAACCGCTCGGCCACATCGGCCGGCCTAAAAATTTGTTAATAGACTTCCTCCTGATACTTTATGTCTATATCTTAGGGAGTCTTCCAGTTCAGTTTCTTCAGTGTCTCTCTGACACTCTCCCACGGATCAAACAAACCTTTGACCTTTCGTGCTACCCTTCTTCGTATACTTCCAATAGCCCCGTTACTCCTATCTGGTACAGGTCCCACACACTTGAGCAATATTCTAGAACCGGTCGCACGAGTGATTTGTAAGCAATTTCCTTTGTGGACTCCAGAATGATATTTTCACTCTGCAGCGGAGTGTGCGCTGATATGAAAGTTCCTGGCAGATTAAAACTGTGTGCCGGACCGAGACTCGAACTCGGGACACACAGTTTTAATCTGCCAGAAAGTTTCATATCAGCGCACATTCTGCTGCAGAGTGGAAATCTCATTCTGGAAACATCCCGAAGGCTGTGGCTAAGCCATGTCTCTGCAATATCGTTTCTTTCGGGAGTTCTAGTTCTGCAAGGTTCGCAGGAGAGCTTCTGTAAATTTTGTAAGGTAGGAGACGAGGTACTGGCAGAAGTAAAGCTGTGAGGACCGGGCGTGAGTCGTGCTCGGGTAGCTCAGATGGTAGAGCACTGCCCGCGGAAGGCAAAGGCCCCGAGTTCGAGTCTCGGTCTGGCACACAGTTTTAATCTGCTAGGAGGTTTCAGATCAGCCCACACTCTGATCCAGACTGAAAATGACATTCTACCTAAATAATAATTGTATGACGGATTGCGCAGGGGAAAAGATCTTTACAAACCAGGGTCAGACACAAGGACGTGCTTTATTACGTGTTGTGGCGTAGCAAGACAGCCACGCCACTCGGAAGTAGCCGAAATGCACGCGTTAGACTCACGCAGGCTAGAGATAGGTCTGAAACAGGATACGTAATGAATGCTATAAAGAAAAGTACGTAGCTTCTGTTAACTTTAATCCATCCTTTTGGTACATCTGGAGATCGTGGAGATACAAGTGAGACTCTTTAGATACAAGCTATGTAAGGCTAATGGCGCCTTGCTAGGTCGTAGCCATTGACTTAGCTGAAGGCTATTCTAACTATCTGCTCTGCAAATGAGCGAGGCTTCCTCAGTGTGCATCGCTAGCTGCGTCGTCCGTACAACTGGGGAGAGTGCTAGTCCGTATCTCGAGACCTGCCGTGTGGTGGCGCTCGGTCTGCTATCACTGACAGTGGCGACACGCGGGTCCGACATGTACTAATGGACCGCGGCCGATTTAAAGCTACCACCTAGCAAGTGTGGTGTCTGGCGGTGACACCACATTATGTACTATTTTGAATAATTATATAGATGATGCCACTCGAAAATGGAAAGGAAGAGCACCCGAAAGGATCCATATAAACAAGAATAAATATGTTAATATACAGGGTGAGAACAAAGTTTTGCCCTGATTATAACAATTTATTGCAGAATACCCGTTTGACATAATAATTTACATTGGATGCCGTTACACAGGTTAGTGTTATTAGTTTTCTTGAAGACCACTTACGTTAGTAAATATCAACGTGTGCTCCCTTGGTAGCTCGGAGAATGTCGAGGCGCTATTCCATTTCCCGCCAGGTGTTTGGTAACATGTGTTCTGTCACAGTACCCACGGCAGCTTGTATGCTAGCCCTCAGTTCGTCGGCGTCAGCAACTGCTGTGACGAAGACTCTGCCCTTGATATAGCCCCAGAACAAAAAGTCAAGGGGCGTGATGCGTGGAGAGCGGGGTGGCCAGGGTGTTGGTCCGTTCCTTTCGAATCCACCGATCCAGGAATGTTTCGTCCCGGAAATCACGTGCCACCAAAGCCCAATGGGGGGCTTTACGCCGAACACTGATGGAATAACACTAACCTACGTAACTTATTACGTCAAACGGTTATTCTGTTACAAATGTTTATAATCAGGGCAAGACTTTGTGCTCACCCTGTATTACTGTATGCTGATGACGTTGTATTAATGGCAAATTCTGAAGACGAACTACAAAAATCAATCCATTTTCTAAACTTTATTGGAAAGGACTATAATTTTAAGGTACCACTACATACACCTAAGTCAATGCTATTCCACGGAAAATACCGGGTACAAAACAGAATTGTAAATGATGTTGATATTTTGGAACAAGTCCAACATTTCATTTACCTATACAGCTATATTATATTTCACGACGATAACAATGTAGGCGTTCTGTTACAGAATGGATGTTGCACTATAAGCAGAATATTAAAAAAATACATGAAGAATCACAAAAACGAAATTCCACAAACTGATGTCAGTCAAACCTGGGTTATGAAGAGAAAACATTCTATAGCGACGTTCAGGCGGCTGGACTGAAATTTTTACGAGCAATCAAAGATTGCACCACGTTGGACAGGATTCGTAATGAAAACTTTAAAGCAAGAACTAGAAGGAACGAATGAAAGAAATCAAGATTCTGAAGACGGCCTTACAGCGCAAACCTAGAAGAGTGAGGACACAGGGTGGCCAGTTACAACATGGAACCAGTTCTTCCACCGCCTTCTTTTTTAGTCTCTGCTGCACCTCCGTTCTGCTGCTGTTCACTCTCCTCGTGGATAAATCGAGCAGACGGACTTACATGGCGACCGCCTCGGTAGCTGCACGGCCAGCGAGGGGACTGCTAATCGATGGGACCTCGGTTCGATGCCTGGCTGGGTAGGAAATTCTCTCCGCACATGACTCGTTGTAGACGGCACTGATGGGAAAGCGGTAGGAGTAAGGTGACTATTCATTTACTTGACAGGGAGGAGGCAGAGGGGGGGTGGGATTTAGGGAAAAAACTTATTTTACTATTTATAAGCAGAGGATGAAGTAGGTAAAAAGACGAGGGCTAATAGGAATCCTTGAGTAACAGAAGAAATATTGAATTTAATTGATGAAAGGAGAAAATATAAAAATGCAGTAAATGAAGCAGGCAAAAAGGAATACAAACGTCTCAAAAATGAGATAGACAGGAAGTGCAAAATGGCTAAGCAGGGATGGCTAGAGGATAAATGTATGGATGTAGAGGCTTATCTCACTAGGGGTAGCATAGCTACTGCCTACAGGAAAATTAAAGAGACCTTGCGAGAAAAGAAAACTACTTGTATGAATATCAAGAGCTCAGATGGAAACCCAGTTCTAAGCAAAGAAGGGAAAGCAGAAAGGTGGAAGGAGTATATAGAGGGTCTACACAAGAGCGATGTACTTGAGGACAATATTATGGAAATGGAACAGGATGTAGATGAAGATGAAATGGGAGATACGATACTGCGTGGAGAGTTTGACAGAGCACTGAAAGACCTGAGTCGAAACAAGGCCCCGGGAGTAGACAACATTCCATTAGAACTACTGACGGCCTTGGGAGAGACAGTCCTGACAAAACTCTACCATCTGGTGAGCAAGATGTATGAGACAGGCGAAATACCCTCAGACTTCAAAAAGAATATAATAATTCCAATCCCAAAGAAAGCAGGCGTTGACAGATGTGAAAATTACAGTTTAATAAGCCACGGCTGCAAAATACTAACACGAATGGAAAAACTGGTAGAAGCCGACCTCGGGGAAGATCAGTTTGGATTCCGCAGAAATGTTGGAACACGTGAGGCAATACTGACCCTACGACTTATCTTAGAAAACAGATTAAGGAAAGGCAAACCTACGTTTCTAGCATTTGTAGACTTAGAGAAAGCTTTCGACAATGTTGACTGGAATACTCTCTTTCAAATTCTAAAGGTGGCAGGGGTAAAACACAGGGAGCGAAAGGTTATTTACAATTTGTGCAGAGACCAGATGGCAGTTATAAGAGTCGAAGGGCACGAAAGGGAAGCAGTGGTTGGGAAGGGAGGGAGACAGGGTTGTAGCCTCTCCCCAATGCTATTCAATCTGTATACTGAGCCAGCAGTAAAGGAAACAAAAGAAAAATTTGGAATAGGCATTAAAATCCAGGGAGAAGAAATAAAAACTTTGAGGTTCGCCGATGACATTGTAATTCTGTCAGAGACAGCAAAGGATTTGGAAGAGCAGTTGAACGGAATGGACAGTGTCTTGAAAGGAGGATATAAGATGAACATCAACAAAAGCAAAACGAGGATAATGGAATGTAGTCGAATTAAGTCGGGTGATGCTGCGGGAATTAGATTAGGAAATGAGACACTTAAAGTAGTAAAGGAGTTTTGGTATTTGGGGAGCAAAATAACTGATGATGGTCGAAGTAGAGAGGATATAAAATGTATACTGGCAATAGCAAGGAAAGCGTTTCTGAAGAAGAGAAATTTGTTAAGCAGGAAGTGTCAGGAAGTCGTTTCTGAAAGTATTTGTATGGAGTGTAGCCATGTATGGAAGTGAAACGTGGACGATAAATAGTTTAGATAAGAAGAGAATAGAAGCTTTGGAAATGTGGTGCTACAGAAGGATGCTGAAGATTAGATGGGTAGATCACATGGAGGTGTTGAAGAGAATTGGAGTGAAGAGAAATTTGTGGCACAACTTGACTAGAAGAAGGGATCGGTTGGTAGTGATTACTGTGAGGCATCAAGGGATCGCTAATTTAGTATTGGAGGAAAACGTGGAGAGTAAAAATCTTAGAGGGGAACCAAGAGACGAATACACTAAGCAGATTGGGAGGATGTAGGTTGCAGTAGGTACTGGGAGACGAAGAAGTTTGCACAGGATAGAGTAGCATAAAGAGCTGCATCAAACCAGTCTCTGGACTGAATACCACAACAACAGCAATATAATATATTCAAAAACAAGGACATGATAACGCTGTTTTAATTACATATAATTTGAATTAATCAACAGTCGATTGCAGTTGCAAACGCATTTGTTTTATATTTGTCGGCGGAGAAAATCAGTTTAAAAATCTCGGGTTTACTTTAGATGTAGGAATGGAGCTTACACATGACTTGTTGATTTTAGTCATTGTAATCAACATGGCTTTCAACACTGCCACACTTGACTGTATTTTGTCACTAGTCCATATTTTGTTCATTACAGAAAAAACTTCTTCGACAGGTGCGTTACTTCCAGGCAAACACTAAACGCATTCAACAATATTTGAACAATTATACGTACTGTTCAGATTGTTGTCACGGAAATGCGTAAACAACTCAACCCAACGGTTGAAACACGTATGTAACGTAGCAGCGACGGTGAGGCAGGATAAAATCTTTGACCAGAGAGCCTTTTATCGTAGTTAGTCTGCGCTTGACCGCGCGAGCGTTGCGAGCAGTACTCTGTCAGTAGCAGTAGCTCAGTTCAGTTGCGTCTAGTAGTCGGTCGGTAGTAGTCGTGCAGTACAGTTGCGAGCAGTCTGTCAGTGGGCAGTCTGTGAGCAGTGCAGAATGTCGGTAGTAGCAGTCGAGTGCAGTTGTGTGTGACGAGTCGGCGAGCGTCGACATGGCATTCTGGTCAAGATACAGGACGAGGTATATTATTTTTAAATGCGCTCAGCTAATAATGTAAATTAACTGTAACTAATTTGTGCAATAATCGCCCCAATAATAATTTTGATTTCAAAGCAATTTTCAACAAAAAAACCATTTAATTGAACCAACGATTTCCTTCCATTTCCTTTAAAGTAAAGTTTCAGTTAAATTTAAAAAAAAAAAAAAAATATTATTTGCAATGCAGTTCCTCCAAGCCGTGGCCAACAATAAGAGCAGAAACCTGACATGCAGTTATACTGAGGTAAGAAATTAATTCTGATTTTTGCACAGGGCCAAAGACCGATATTTCGGTTTAATTGAATTTTCATTATCACTGAGATTTTCTTATCACTGAATTGACTTTCATTATTTTCGTGAGAGTTTACACCTTGAGTCAGATTGCGATTCTCATTTTTATTGTCATTAAATTTAATTGCTAGGGAGGTTACGCTTGGCTCCCATTTCTATTAAATATTGTCTGTCCTTTTTAAAATTTCTCTGGGGAGCTTACACTTAGCACAATGTCCATTAGCATTCATAAATAATATTGTCATAAAAAATTCTTCGGAAAGGTTACACTTGGCGACACCCAGTCCAGGATCGTATTTCGTTGAGAATCTTTTGAACAACTGTCAGATATCTGCTCTTATTTGCTTACATATAATTAGGATTTGGCGCAACGCTTTTACTAATCTTGTGACTTTCTTTCTACAGGTCAACGGCAATTCGTTGCTCTGTTGTATTTGTTTGTTGCCTTTTTGTATTTGTGCTAATTTCTTTTGTGAATAATTGTGACTATTGTGAAAATGCCGCGAAAGACTGTGAATAGTGTATCGCGAGGTATTTTGAATGAAATTACCGACTTAAACAGCGTGACCGATAGTAATTGTGACACGCAGTATAATGATGACAATCCTGCGTTCACTAACAATCAGTGCATTCCAACCACTAATGATGACTTTTACCTTAATGATGAACAAACGAACTCAATTGTCTCGTCTGTTAATTTGACGACAATTGATGACGCGGAACGGTCTATAGTAATGAGCGCTGCCGAGCTTAACACACCCGATTTAGAAAATTCAAATAATGTACAGACAAATTTTTCGAATGAAAATGGTCAATGTACTGAAAGTAGGACGGATCTATCTAATTCCGAAATAGCGACGCACAGTATACATTCGATAAGCAGACCTTTTTGTGAATCTCAGAATAACCAAATGGTTACGGAAAATGAGACAATTCCAGATCCAGCATTAATTAGCACAGAGAACAGAAATGCTAATTTTCTATCGGATCCAATTATGGCATTTTTGCTACACAATTTCAAACAACTTAATGAACAGAACGAACAGTTGAATAAAAAAATAGACAGCAGTTCAAAACGGTCGGATGAAAAACAAGACAAACTTAGTGAACAGGTCAAACAAGATAATGAAAAACTCAAACAATACTTAAATGAAAAATTAGACGACAATTCCAGACAGCTTAGCGAACAAATTAGAGCCGTTGCCGCGCAGTGCCATGACACTAAGGAACAGTTGCGCGTGGAAATTGAGGCTTGTTCAAAAAAAAGTAGCGAAGAAATTAGGTCTGTTGCTCAGGAATTAAGGGAAATGCAAACAGCCGCAACAGAAACACTTAGAGCGGAAATTAGTACAGTCGCTAAACAATGCTCTGAAAAGGCTGCACAATTACGCGACGAGTTTAAAACAATGACAGCAGAACTTTCGCGCACAATGGATGAAAAGATCGACGCGAAATTCGAGCAGCAGAACACTCAGATTAACGAACGTCTTAGTCTTCACATACAAAACAGTGATACGCGTTTCCGTAAATTTATTCAGGATCAAAACAAAGTGAAACGACAAGTAATGGAAACAATCACAGCACAGAGACAGGAAGACAAACGTAAAATGTTTGCGAAGGCAAAAACGTATGTAGACAATAATATTGCTACAGTGTCCGACGAAATTAATTCCATCAAACAGTCGAACACAGAACTACGTGACGAAATTTCCAATCTTAAATCAAAAACAGATACACACACAGTAAATATTCAAACAGTGACCGACAGACTAGAACAATTAGAACTAGCACATGATTCAGATGTCGTCAAAACTGACGTTAAAAAACTGAATGAAACTACGCGTAAATTGCAAAAACAGATTAATGCCACTGACACTAAAACCGATGATCAGGCAAAATTACTGACTGAAAAATATGATGAATTGGCCAGTCGTATTGATGCTATCGAAAGTGCTAATGACAATAAATCAGACGATACTTCACCGGTTTCATTTAATCAAACACCTGAATTTCAAAATTTACAGCAGACAATTAATGAGATCGATTCGTCTAATAACACGTTGCGTAGAAAGTTGTCAAGTTTACAAGAAGAAGTAACAGAGATGAAAAGTATTTCAGTTAATAACACATCACAGCAAACGCCACTTTTCGAACATTTGTCAGACTCGCGCAGCGCGTATAATTTGGGTAATCTACAGAGGGTACGGGACTTAGATTCCGAACAACCACAGTTCAACAGATTCTCTTACAATCCTGAACCTGTTCCATCACACAGAGACGATAATTTCGATTACAAACATTTTCTGTCAGTGAGAAAGTTTAAAGTGTTTAAAAACGACAGAACACAGATTCACCCACTGGATTGGATACAACAGTTTAGCTTTGCTTTTCCACCGACTTGGCCTGTGACACATAAACTTGAATTTATTTGCAGTTTTTTGGAAGGCGAACCGGCAACTCGTATGAGACCGATCCCGAGGCAATGCTATTCAGTAGAAGAGTTTCAGAATGCTTTTCTATCAGCGTATTGGTCGAATACGACACAGCGCGGAATTAAAGATCAGTTAATTAGTTTGCCAAATTACGAGAACTCAAATTTTCCCAGTGTGACGCAATTTTTTGAGCACATGGTGCAACAAAACCAGTACCTAAGTGAACCATACAGTGAATCCGCACTTATACAATTATGCATCTCTAAATTACCATGGTCATTAAGAGTGTCACTTCTAACAGGCCAGCAAAAAGAAAACATTTCAGCATTCAGAGATCTTTTACAGCTTTTAGAAGTGCAGCAATCAGACTATTCTTTCGTAAACAAAAACTTCACATATAAGAACCAAGGCCAACAAACGTACAGCAATTATGATCAGACGCGTAATTTTAATAGAAAAGGTAACAGACGCTTTAGGAACGACAACTACCAAAACTTTAATAACAGCCAAAATTCTAATTATCAATATCGTCAAAATTTTCAGCAACAGGAACCACAGTTTAGTAACAATAGAGGTGTTTCACAACAACAACATCAAAACCAGCCGGTTAGCACACCTAACCAACAATGGAATGCACAAGGTCAACCAGGGTTTAATGTTTCGCCGCGTGCACGTATAGTCCCTGATACAAGAAATAGTAACGTACGGCAGCAAGGAAACAACTACGTACAAAGAAGGCAGTATTTCAATTCCTATCGTAATGCACCGTATAGGAATGACTATTACGACAGACGTAAAAATAATGAGGACAATTTTCAGCGTACATTTAACAACAGTCGGTCATACCAACAGCAAAATTATTCACAAGAACATATTCTCATGAATGAACCCGACAGTAGGTATCATCCAGAGCGTAATACGTCTGGAAGAAGTAATAGAACAGTTCAAATAGTAGAAATGCCACAACATCCAGCTGAAAATAGTAACACGTCAGATAGAATCTGACTAGATACTGTACAGGTCGCATCTTCCAGGAACACAAGCACTACTTTAGACACGCAAAATGTTGTTCACGAAAATGTAATTACTTTTGACGATATCAGAGACACTTTTTTACAGGAAAGACCTGTCGTTCAGAAAACTATTTCACATCCTGTTATCGAAATTAAAATTGGTTCATCGAAATTCTCAGCAGTAATTGATTCCGGATCACCTATATCAGTAATAAATGAGGAGACTTTTAACGAGTGTAACAAAGAGAATACCTATCCGACATTACCTTTAGGAAAAACAAAAGTGAAAGGAGCAGTATCGAGTAAAGGAGTAGACGTTAAATTACAGACGCATTTATCATTTTGTATTCATCCTTTATTGACAACAGACGTAATTTTAGGTACTAATTTTCTCGTACAACGCGATGCAGTGGTTGATTTTCAAAATTCTTATTTAATGCTAAAGGACGAAAATGTACAATTGGCTTTAGAGTTTCAGCATTCATTGTCTGCGGAAGAACAAACAATTAACCGCACAGAGGTCATTTCCGCAACACGTAACATTGACTGTAATTCCACATTGTTCACAGATACGTACGTACACAACTGTAATACTCCAGACGAAGCTGACTACGACGTAATGCAATTGATTTCTGATAAAGTTAAACAAAGCAGTGCAAATACAGACGACGAACGCACGCAGTTACACAAAATTCTTTTACAGCAAGCTCCAGTTTTCGACAACATGCCTGGTATTATGTCCGGTTTTATGTATGAATTTCAAGTGAAACAGCACGACACATTTAAAGCAAAGCATTATCCCATTCCATACATTCACAGAGAACAAGTTAAAAAAGAGTTGCAGGATATGCTTGACCAAGGAATTATTGAACCGGCAGTTAGTCCGTACATACACATACTCTCATTCCAAGATGTAATTAATTCCATTCCAAATGAATCCACTATGCTATCTCCGTCTGTTATACTGAAAAACGTTGAACCACCAAACAAAATTAAAGAATTAGTAAACTTCCCTAAATGTCGTCGACTAAGACACCACGAAATAATTGACATTGCGCTGAACAACATCAAACGTGCCGCAGAGCGCCGGAGAAGACAGCATAAACAGGTTTGTACACGCCGCGACTTTCACGTTGGACAGAAGATATTAGTGCGTACACACTATTTATCCAGCAAATTAAAAGGTAAGTGCAGTAAATTTGAACTTCTATACGCAGGTCCATATCGGATTCGCAGCATTCCTCATCCCAATGTTGTACACGTCGAAACTTTGAGAACCAGAAAATCGAAAGGCAACCACCATTGGTCAAATATTAAACCCTTTATCGAATGAAGACACTTTATGATTCGACACACTATGATGCCATTTACTATTTTTTTTATGACCACTTATGCAATTATATTCACATGACTAATTACTGATAATTATCGTATTTTTTCTTGCCAAGTGCCCGACAAGGTAAGGTTAGCAGGTCGCTTTTCTTGTAGTTACACATCAGACCGTGCACATTTTTCCATTTTTTTGTGTGTATGATTGTATTCCAGTTTTGTTTATATGCACTGTGAAATAGCTAAGATATAACACGCACCAGTTGACTTTGACATTTTTGTTGCCCTATGACATCTCAAGATCGTGACTGTTTTACATTTTTGTTTTTTTTTTGCTGCTGCATTGTATTATTCTGTGCACATTTTTGCATCTGAACACTGTCAATATCTTTGACATATTACGTTTTCTGTCATGTTATGCTGTATGGTTAATTATGTCACCATAAACCAGTCATTATTTAGTGGGTATATGATTTAAATGCAAGACATTAATCTTTGTTCATCAATTTCAGAAAGAAATGATGCGTGTAAGAAATAAACTCAACAGAAATGGGAATTTCACCTATGGAATAAACGAAAGAAGATGCAATAACGTTATGAGGAAGAGTAAATGGATCAGGATTAACAAGCATTAACAAGAATATACTATACTCATCATAGAATAGCAGTCTTAACTAATTTTTTCTTTCAGAATACAAGGTGATTGATGCAGGCTGTCAGACAGAACTGCACATCTTAGTTTTAGTGATGAAATATGCTAGAGATAAGGAATAGTTGTGTAATGAGTAATGAAGTGATTTTTTTGCAGATGATAATGAATGCTGATGAATAATGATGAAGGTTATGCTGTTATGAATAATGAAGTTTTTCTTTATAGGTGATGATAGTAATGAAGTTATGGTAATATGGATAGTGAAGTGATTGATAATGAAGTTTTTTCTTTACAGATGAGGATAATGTTGAAGTTATGTATTTATGCTATGTAGTTATTTAAGTATTTGATGCAGTTTGCTTTGACAGCAGGTGTTATATTGCAAAGTAGGATGACGGAAAGTTTTGGAAAGGACAGCTATGGAACACATTTTTATACACATTTCACTACCTGTTAATTCGAAGTTCACTACTTTTCAGCATAGTATGCGTTTCTTCTTTCAGCTCAATAATCCATTTTATATTTTTTTTCCAAGAGAAGCTTTTCATGATACTTACTAAACCTGTTACTTATTATACCTGTTCTAGTACTTGCATTTTTTTTTTTTTGCCCATTTGTGTCTATCATTTATAAATGTGATCACATATACTGCCTTGTTACATAACCTTGCTACAGTTGACTCATGACGAATGACGTTACCTATCCTCATTTGCAGAAATAGGTCAAAAGCAAATAGTGATATGCCGCAGCAATTAATTATCGATCCCAATGCAATGCATTGCTAACAAAAAAAATGTATTACCAGTCCCACATAATGTCACTAGTTTATGATAATTCTGAATAATACTGATTAGCTCTGAAAAGTATATCACTTGAGTAATGACTTCTTAATGAGACAAAAAAAAATATGTATATAAAATAATGCTTTGTAACTGGCTAATAACTGCCACTGTTTATTGTAATGAGACTACTTATAATGCCCATGATTATTAATGCTATGATTGTAATTAGCTGATTTTTAATAATGACTTCTTAATGATCTGAATAATACTGAATGATGAACAATGTTTTATTCTATTCAATACTTGATGGCCACTGAGTGCCAATAATTAGTGTCACTTAATGAATTATATATTAATTATGTCATCAATTAGCTCCTGTTTTCAATTATGACCTTTCATGTTATAATAACTGGCCACTGAGTGCCAATAATTAGTGTCACTTAATGAATTACGTTATTAATTATGCCATCAATTAGCTCCTGTTTTCAATGATGATTTTTCATGTTCTATTACTGGCCACTGAGTGCCAATAATTAATGTCACTAAATGAATTATGTTATTAATTATGCCATTAATTAGCTCTTGTTTTCAATGTTGACTCTTCATGTTTTGGTAAATGGCCAATGAGTGCCAATAATTTGTATCACTCAATGTATTATGTTAATGCTAGGCCAATAATTGACTCTCCTTTTCAATTAAGACGTCTGATGAACATTATTCTGTCATACTAAATATGCTTTGTAGCTGGCCAAGGACTGCCACTGTTTATTGTAATACGATTACCCATGATGCCAATAATTTAATTTTATGAACATTATTCTGTAATACTGCATACATGGTTCAGAAATGTTCAATAACTAGGCTATGAATGCTGCAAACTACTACTGTAATTCTCAATATTATGTGACTTAATGTCCTTCACCTTATGAGCTAACTACCCTGAATTACTGCAATGTCGATTTGTCCTGTCCATCCTCATGATCATGGAGCACTATCTTTGGTTTTGCACTAATTCTACGTTGGTGTGCCTTGTAAGAGCGTGGTGTTGACACGACATGCTGTCCACCACCGTGAGCGATGAAGACGTTATTATGGTCCCACGGTTTGGTGTACCTAGTGTACTGCCAAAATGAAAACATGGAACATTACTACGGCAGTTCAGTGTCTTGGCTACGCTGATAAATTCTGATGGGAAAAGAACTTCAAATTGTGTCACTTGGTGTTGTACTTCTGTGGAAAGATATGGACTTTCAGAACAGCTGTGTGCAATCTAAAGTGCTACAACCATGATGCAATCCTTCCCTTTCCTATCCTAATAGCGAAAATCATTTTTTTTGCTAACATCATTTATGTTCATGGGTTATACATTTTTTTTTTCGATTCGCTGAACTCCAGTGCGAGTACACTTATGGCACTTGTCGACATGATTTTTTGCCATTATGTTTATTTGTTGTGAAAATGCTAAAGACATTTTTTCGATTTGTTCTGAAGTACAGTATATATACACTCTTGTCTTGTATATACATTTTATTTTGATGATATGTTCTGAACTACAGTGTATGTGCACTTAGGTTATGTGTTAATATGTTTTCTACTGAACTTCAGTGCCTGTGCACTTTTCTCATTTTTCAATATGATTTGAACTCATTCTGTATACCTTTTATGATTTCCTGATATGTTCAATACTTATGTCATTTGTTACTCATTGTATATACATTTCGTCATTTGCTGATATGTCCTCAACTGCAGTGCATGTGCACTCATGTCACTTGTCAACATGATTTTCTGCCATTCTGTTTATTTGTTCTGAAAATGCTACAGAATTTTTTCAGTGCGTATGCACTCTGTTATCTGTCAATTTGTATATACATTTTTTTTGATTTGCTACTATGTTTTGTACTCACATTTTGTCTTTGTCTGAAATGTTTTGTACTCGGTGCGTGTGCACCACATTTAATTTATGTACTACATTTGAATATTCTGTAAATTGTAAAAATTTCTTGCGATGGCAAGTCCAAATGACTCACCATCGCTGCCAAATTTTTGCCGCCCCAGTGGAGGGTTATGAAACACGTATGTAACGTAGCAGCGACGGTGAGGCAGGATAAAATCTTTGACCAGAGAGCCTTTTATCGTAGTTAGTCTGCGCTTGACCGCGCGAGCGTTGCGAGCAGTACTCTGTCAGTAGCAGTAGCTCAGTTCAGTTGCGTCTAGTAGTCGGTCGGTAGTAGTCGTGCAGTACAGTTGCGAGCAGTCTGTCAGTGGGCAGTCTGTGAGCAGTGCAGAATGTCGGTAGTAGCAGTCGAGTGCAGTTGTGTGTGACGAGTCGGCGAGCGTCGACATGGCATTCTGGTCAAGATACAGGACGAGGTATATTATTTTTAAATGCGCTCAGCTAATAATGTAAATTAACTGTAACTAATTTGTGCAATAATCGCCCCAATAATAATTTTGATTTCAAAGCAATTTTCAACAAAAAAACCATTTAATTGAACCAACGATTTCCTTCCATTTCCTTTAAAGTAAAGTTTCAGTTAAATTTAAAAAAAAAAAAAAATATTATTTGCAATGCAGTTCCTCCAAGCCGTGGCCAACAATAAGAGCAGAAACCTGACATGCAGTTATACTGAGGTAAGAAATTAATTCTGATTTTTGCACAGGGCCAAAGACCGATATTTCGGTTTAATTGAATTTTCATTATCACTGAGATTTTCTTATCACTGAATTGACTTTCATTATTTTCGTGAGAGTTTACACCTTGAGTCAGATTGCGATTCTCATTTTTATTGTCATTAAATTTAATTGCTAGGGAGGTTACGCTTGGCTCCCATTTCTATTAAATATTGTCTGTCCTTTTTAAAATTTCTCTGGGGAGCTTACACTTAGCACAATGTCCATTAGCATTCATAAATAATATTGTCATAAAAAATTCTTCGGAAAGGTTACACGGTCTTCGGTAGTAACATTTTTAGCGTTCCAGCTTGAGACCTTTTTCATCTGTGAAGTGGCTGCAAATAAGGGAAAACGCATCTTGGACGCTGCTAATGAATCCTTGTGTAATCGGCAAGTCCGCCACATTCTGTATTTCTTCCCACGTAGGTTCTTTTGTCAGTTACCAATTCTAACAATTTTAAGTATGCGCTGAACTGACATCATTGATTCAAATATTCTTTGCTAGTCTTATAAAATTCAGCCGCCGCTGTTTCTACAACCCTGAACAACAGCGTCAGTTCCTTGTAATTTTGTTATGAGACTGTGGACGGTGTGAGGAAGAAAAAGAGAACTCTTTTTACGTGCCAAGTTAGTTCAGAGTCGCTTAATTACCTTCGTAAATTCTACAGCAGACACGCAGTGTGTTTAAATTTTTAATACTGTTTGATGGAAAGTCGCTCCCCGTGGATGCAAAACGTATAACCATAATTCAGAGGAGGGATTTTCTAAAAATGTTTTTAAATGGTTCAAATGACTCGGAGCACTATGTGACTTAACATCTGTGGTCATCAGTCCCTAGAACTTAGAACTACTTAAACCTAACTAACCTAAGGACATCACACACATCCATGCCCGAGGCAGGATTCGAACCTGCGACCGTAGCGGTCACGCGGTTCCAGACTGACGCGTCTAGAACTGCACGGCCACACCGGCCGGCAATGTTTTTAAATATTTGATTTTTTATAGATGTTCACAAAATAGCTTTTTAAGAGCTGAAGTATTTTCAAATTTCTTTCAAGCGCCGGAATTTACGTGAACTTCCTATTTTTTTTTCCTAATGTTACAAAGACACAAACACGAAAACGTTGACTGTGTATTTGATAGTGCACGTGCGCCCGAACTTTCCACTACAACCTGTAACTAAACGATGTTGCTGCATAAGTCCGGAATCGCGAAATGTGATTGTTGATTGACAATGGGGTCAATGGCATCCGATTTTGTGGCTTACTACATTACTGGTTGCGAATGACGTCGTTCGCATCATTATTTATCGACATTTGACTTGGGCTTTCCAAGCCTGTCGCTCGTCCTTGAAAATTTAATTACGAATAGTGAATAGCCAAATAACATATAAAATTCGCTACAATTTTATGAAAATGTTTCTTCTCATTATAACTTCTCATCCCCATTACAGTCGGAGGAAGGCAATGGCAAACGACTTCAAAAATGGTTCAAATGGCTCTGAGCACTATGGGACTTAATATCTGAGGTCATCAGTCCCCTAGAACTTAGAACTACTTAAACCGAACTAACCTAAGCACATCACACACATCCATGCCCGAGGCAGGATTCGAACCTGCGACCGTAGTGGTCGCGCGGTTCCAGACTGAAGCGCCTAGAACCGCTCGGCCACAATGGCCGGCCGCAAACGACTCCCAGCAGGACCTTGCCTAGTACGGCGGTGTGGGTCTGACGCATCTTCCCATACGCTGCTCAGAGTACGGCAACTCATCTTCTCAAATGTCATGTAAATTTCGTAACGTGACCAGTGATGGAAAAAACCGTCGTCTCGTCGATGGCCCTCTTCTGGAGCGCGAACGCTAACCAGGTTCTCTTTTTTAATACTTACTATCTGTAATGAAATTTAATTATTGGAATAAACATGTTTATAACTATCCAATTTTATCGATATTTCGCAGCTTCAGACGTGACTGTATTCAGCACACTGGAGGTATGCATTAAAAAGCTCATCTTCATTCACGACGTTTCAATAAGTACGTGATGCATTTCGGACCCTGTGGGTCCATCATCAGGTGTAATTTGTCTTAACACATGCTTTATTTTTTTTTCTCTTGAATGAGGTGAAATGCATATTCCGCATAATCCAAAAAAAGCGTTCTCAACGTTTTAGACCAGCATACATTCTTTTCTCCATCGTTATCGTACATTTCACCTCATTCAAGAGAATAAAAATGAAGCATGTGTTAAGGCAAATTACACCTGATGATGTACCCACAGGGTCCAAAATGCATCGTGTACTTAATGAAACACATTTCCAGGAAAACTCTATACGTTTGATCGTTTACTTGTCGTTAGTTATAAACTGGCGGTATGAATTTAAAAAACCGCCCTCAGTCGCAACTTTTCGTATTTCATTAAGTACATGATGGATTTCGGACCCTTTGAGTCCATCGTCAGGTGCAATTTGCCTTAGTAGATGCTTTAGTTTTTTCTCTTCAATAAGGTGAAATGTACGGAAACGATGGCGAAAAGAATGTATGCTCGTGCTAAAACGTTAAGAACGCTTTTGTTGGATTATGCGGAATATGCATTTCACCTCATTCAAGAGAAAAAAAATAAAGC
This sequence comes from Schistocerca serialis cubense, assembly GCF_023864345.2. Lineage (NCBI taxonomy): Eukaryota > Metazoa > Arthropoda > Insecta > Orthoptera > Acrididae > Schistocerca > Schistocerca serialis. The sequence goes on along the minus strand of NC_064648.1, from coordinate 41,100,958 downwards.
ATGTGTTAAGGCAAATTACACCTGATGATGGACCCACAGGGTCCGAAATGCATCACGTACTTATTGAAACGTCGTGAATGAAGACGAGCTTTTTAATGCATACCTCCAGTGTGCTGAATACAGTCACGTCTGAAGCTGCGAAATATCGATAAAATTGGATAGTTATAAACATGTTTATTCCAATAATTAAATTTCATTACAGATAGTAAGTATTAAAAAAGAGAACCTGGTTAGCGTTCGCGCTCCAGAAGAGGGCCATCGACGAGACGACGGTTTTTTCCATCACTGGTCACGTTACGAAATTTACATGACATTTGAGAAGATGAGTTGCCGTACTCTGAGCAGCGTATGGGAAGATGCGTCAGACCCACACCGCCGTACTAGGCAAGGTCCTGCTGGGAGTCGTTTGCGGCCGGCCATTGTGGCCGAGCGGTTCTAGGCGCTTCAGTCTGGAACCGCGCGACCACTACGGTCGCAGGTTCGAATCCTGCCTCGGGCATGGATGTGTGTGATCTGCTTAGGTTAGTTCGGTTTAAGTAGTTCTAAGTTCTAGGGGACTGATGACCTCAGATATTAAGTCCCATAGTGCTCAGTGCCATTCGAACCAGTTTTCTCGCAATTGCGGGAGTACTGCGCCTGCCTAATGGCACATTTTGTAGCTGTAGTGGCCTGCTAAAGGTGTACAAAGTTTGAAGTAAATCTGTGATCCAAACTTCGCGGCCTCCCCTTGTGGGATGGGCAACTCTTGTGTCTCACATGTCTACTCGCTCTTTCTTCTCCACGCCGCCATCATCCGTGCGTTTCGAATGTAATGAATATAGGCAACTAGGGCGTAGGTCTAATTAATTACGGTTTGGTCTGTTTGCAAGAGCGGGATATTTTTGCTCTGGGTGGGGACAGACAGCCTGAAAGCGGGGCTGTCCCACCCAAAGCGGGACGTACGGCCACGTTAGGTAGGAGGCGTTACGGTGCGTCTTTGCTGCCACGTCGCTGGTGACAACCATGGCACGGCGACGACGAACCACACAACCCACTGCGTCTTACCTCTCAGTCTAAGGCTGCGGTCACAGTGGCACCGATGTTTGCGGGTTCCGCCGATGACCGACATCGGCCGATCGTTTCAAATCCGTGCGCGGTCACAATGCAGGCGACCTCGTCGCCCGAACGTTCATACGGGGTGTTACAAAAAGGTACGGCCAAACTTTCAGGAAACATTCCTCACACACAAATAAAGAAAAGATGTTATGTGGACAAGTGTCCGGAAACGCTTAATTTCCATGTTAGAGCTCATTTTAGTTTCGTCAGTATGTACTGCACTTCCTCGATTCACCGCCAGTTGGCTCAATTGAAGGAAGGTAATGTTGACTTCGGTGCTTGTGTTGACATGCGACTCATTGCTCTACACTACTAGCATCAAGCACATCAGTACGTAGCATCAACAGGTAAGTGTTCATCACGAATGTGGTTTTGCAGTCAGTGCAATGTTTACAAATGCGGAGTTCGCAGATGCCCATTTGATGTATGGATTAGCACGGGGCAATAGCCGTGGCGCGGTACCTTTGTATCGAGACAGATTTTCAGAACGAAGGTGTCCCGACAGGAAGACGTTCGAAGCAATTGATCGTCGTCTTAGGGAGCACGGAACATTCCAGCCTATGACTCGCGACTGGGGAAGACCTAGAACGACGAGGACACCTGCAATGGACGAGGCAATTCTTCGTGCAGTTGACGATAACCCTAATGTCAGCGTCAGAGAAGTTGCTGCTGTACAAGGTAACGTTGACCACGTCACTGTATGGAGAGTGCTACGGGAGAACCAGTTTTTTCCGTACCTTGTACAGCATGTGCGGGCACTATCAGCAGCTGATTGGCCTCCCCTGGTACACTTCTGCGAATGGTTCATCCAACAATGTGTCAATCGTCATTTCAGTGCAAATGTTCTCTTTACGGATGAGGCTTCATTCCAACGTGCTCAAATTGTAAATTTTCACAATCAACATGTGTGGGCTGACGAGAATCCGCACGCAATTGTGCAATCACATCATCAACACAGATTTTCTGTGACCGTTTGGGCAGGCATTGTTGGTGATGTCTCGATTGGGCCCCATGCTCTTCCACCTACGCTCAATGGAGCACGTTATCATGATTTCATACGGGATACTCTACCTGTGCTGCTAGAACACGTGCCTTTACAAGTACGACACAACATGTGGTTCATGCACGATGGAGCTCCTGCACATTTCAGTCGAAGGTTCGTATGCTTCTCGACAACAGATTCGCCGACAGATGGATTGGTAGAGGCGGACCAATTCCGTGGCCTCCGCGCTCTCCTGACCTCAACCCTCTCGACTTTCATTTATGGGGGCATTTGAAAGCTCTTGTCTACGCAACGCCGGTACCAAATGTAGAGACTCTTCGTGCTCGTATTGTGGACGGCTGTGATACAATACGCCATTCTCCAGGGCTGCATCAGCGCATCAGGGATTCCGTGCGACGGAGGGTGGACGCATGTATCCTCGTTAACGGAGGACATTTTGAACATTTCCTGTAACAATGTGTTTGAAGTCATGCTGGTACGTTCTGTTGCTGTGTGTTTCCATTCCATGATTAATGTGATTTGAAGAGAAGTAATAAAATGAGCTCTAACATGGAAAGTAAGCGTTTCCAGACACATGTCCACATAACATATTTTCTTTCTTTGTGTGTGAGGAATGTTTCCTGAAAGTTTGGCAGTACCTTTTTGTAACACCCTGTATTTCGGACGACAACCGATGACATTCAGTTAGTTAGTTACGTGCTCAATTGATGTCTCACAGTAACCTTTATAATGTGGAACGTGTCAAGTGCATACGAAATGCGTACATGAATCAAGGTTAAAAGAAAAAAAAAGCTTAAAATTTTTATTACCTACCCCATTCCCTTAAATGGCACAAAATGCATATATGATACCTATAGATTTATTCATTCCTATTCAAGAATTCATCTATGGTATAGAAGGAGTTGTCAAGGAGATACGATTTAAATTTATTTTTTAAACTATTGCCGCTGTCTGTCAGACATATTATTTTATCTGGTAATTTATCGACAAGTTTTAAAGCAGCATATTTTACTCCTTTCTGTGCAAAAGACAGGTTAAGTAGAGGATAGTGTGAATGTTTCTTTCTTCTTGTATTATAATCGTAAATGTCACTATTGTTTTTAAACTGGTCCATGTTGCTGAGAACAAGTTTCATTACTGAGTGAATGTACTGTGAGGCTGTTGTAAGAATTCCTAACCTTTTAAACAGATACCTACAGGATGTGCGGCGATGAGCCCCACACATTATTCTAACCACTTTTTTTTTTTTTTTTGACCAGTGAATACTTTTTGCCTAAGTGTTGAGTCACCCGAAAATATTATTCCATATGACATCAGAGAGTGAAAGTATGCAAAGTATATTACCTTGCTAATTTCTATCTTCAAAATTAGCAATTATTCCGATTCCAATCATTACTGAACCTAGTCGCTTTACAAGATCCAAAATAGGAATTTTCCAATTAAGATTTTCATCTATGCGCATCCAAAAACTTTGTTATCTCTACCATTGCTGATGAATTCTGTTGACATGTTATATTTATTGAAGAAACTGTACTCCTTGCAGTAGAAAATTGGACGTACTGTGTTTTTTCAAAGTTTAGCGCAAGCCCATTCGCAGAAAACCAATCAATAATTTTTCCAAAGACATTATTTGTATCATTTTCTATTGGAGTTTCTTTTACTGATTTGATAATGATGCTTGTATCATCAGCAAACAGTGTCAGTTTAGCTTCTTGGTTCAGATAAGAAGGGAGGTCATTCACATATACCAGGAAGAGAAGGGGACCCATGATCGAACCTTGTGGAACACCTAATGTTATTTCACCCCAGTTAGATGAACCACGTAAATAAACTTTTTGCTTCCTGTTCTGTATTTATGACTTGAGCTCCTCACATACAATTCCATTTACGCCATAGAATTGTAATATCTGTAGCATAATATCATGGTTTACACAATCAAACGCTTTGGATAAGTCACAGAAAATTTTTATTGATGACATTTTACTATTTAACGACTTTGTTATGTTGGCAGTGAAATTGTGTATTGCTGTCCCAATGAAACAGGATTTTTGAAATCCAAACTGTGATTTGCTAAGTATCCCATTACTGCTGAGATGGCTAACCACTCTTGAGTACATTACTTTCTCAACAATTTTCGAAAATGCTGTGAGCAAGGTTACTGGCCGATAATTATTGGCATCTGTGATGTCCCCTTTTTTGTAGAGAGGCTTGACAATCACAAATCAGTTTGTTTTCTTCGGTCGTAATGGCCGACACGACACGAAACCTGAGCTGTGAGAAACTGATAAGTTTAGTCAAAGGGGGAGTTTCTGGAATCCTGAGCATAAAAAATATCATAACCGGAATAGAGTTCAGAATCTATGGACTGAAATCACAGGTTTATTGGAAACCACAATTGGGCAAAAACTTTATCAGAAATTCTAGATGTCGGTTATAACCTGGAAAAATAATTTGTTGAAGTGACAAGGGTGTCTTATCTTCTGCTTAAAGTTTCTGCAGTGGTAGGTGAACATCAGTTGTCTACAAATTATTATTACTACTTACTGGCATTGTTTTTATGGCAAGTTGGGTGGCGATTCTGTTACATGAAGTGGTTTGCCGCAAATGTGCTTTATGTATGTGTTTCCATTTCAGTGTTGTGGACGTTCAGAGTATCTTAAACAAAACTTTATGTCTGTCTTTCACACGGATACTGAATGACAGTCATTGAAGGTTAATTGACGTATGTCTACACAACGTTAAATAAATTCAGCTGAACAGATTTCGAGTAGGCACCTACTTGCAGAGGTCTGTTACAAAATCCGATGCTCACATTAAAGATGCAGTTCTGGTTGAAGTAAAACCACAAGTAACACTTTGATATTTGACATCTATCGATTACTTGTTTCTATTAATTAGGCCTACACCATGTTCTGAAAGATACAGTCTCAAAGTTTTACTGAGAGATGTTGGATATTATTTAGGATATCCAAAATACTAATTCAAAAATCTGATTTGTCGCTCTTGCACCTCACATATGTGTACTACGAAATTTTCAATTTATTTTACACCGAATTTTGGAGCTGAGCAAGGGCACTGAAAGACAGTGCAATGTTGTTGATTTTGTTTATTGAAAGCAACACTCAAACTGAAACAATACTTCCCTAAGGAATATCGTTGCTTCACTTCTCAAATCCACTGGATAAGTGTTTAGGGAACAGTGAAACGTACTAGAATCTGAATATCCAGCCAGTACTGCATTAATTTTCACCATGTTTAGAATAAAGTGAGCTCCTGTGAAACCACAAACCTATAACTCGTTAATTATAGAAGGGTCCAAAAGAATGTATCCACTGTTTAAAAGTCCATAACTTGCAAACTAATTGACGGTTGTCTCATTTTTGGTGAAAGTGTAGCTTAAAGTCCAACTTAAAGCTATCACTGTAGGTGTTCGAAATGGTCACCATTAACATCCACACACAAACGATGCCGCCGAACTGCACCACCAACTACCGACTGCAACGTGTTCAGTTGGATATTTGCACATGAATGTACAGTGGATTCTCGAAGTTCATCCAATGTGCGTGGCTTTTGTCGATAAATGGCGTCCTTCAGTGTTCCCCACAGGTAAAAGTCCCGAGGAGTTAGGTCTGGGGAACGTGGCGGATACTCCACAGCACCTCTATGGCCTATCCATCTTCCTGTTAGATTTTCGTCGAGATACGCCCTAACACGATTTTGGTAGTGGGCTGGGACACCATCTTGTTGAAAGTAAACTCTTCCGTCTCCATACAAGTCTCGGATGGCAGGTAAAATGGATGTCTGAAGCTTCTGAAGGTACACCTCGCCGTCAAAGAAGAATGGCCCAATCGAGCCCTGGTAAGACAACCCACACCGCACATTTACTCCTGGCAAATTCACGGCTTTGTCTACATGAATGTTCGGATTTTCGGCGGCCCAGTAGATGCAATTGTGGCGATTTACTGTACCATTGAGTTTGAACTGTGACTCATGAGACAACACAATCATCTCTGCAAACTCTTCATCCTTGCACACGATGTTAGTAAACCACTCGCAGTACTCCATTCTACGATCTGGGTCGTCCTCGTTCATTGCGTGTAGCAATCGTGGGATGTAGCTCTCCCACTTTGCTGTCTTCAAAATTCGCCCAACACTCGAGCGATTCACTCCAGTTTCACGGGCACACTGTCTCACAGACTTCTGTGGTGAGCGAGTGAATTGTTGTAACACACGGCGGGAGTTAGCTGGAGTTGTTACTGTTACAGGTCGTCCAGATCGTTGTCTGTGTACATCTTTAACACAGCGTTCGGCTTCACATTTGTCTCGAATGCGACGAATCGTTAAACGTGTCGGTGGCTCTCTTTGATACTCATTTCGCCATTGCCGTTGAACCTCATTAATGTTTTCGTACTTAATATACCACTTCAAAACTGACTTGGTTTCATCGAATGTAAGCCTTGCGCCAGCCATGTTTACTCGAGTAACTAGTAGAGTTGTGGCGATTCGTGAATGAGTCGTTCATTTGAATGACTCTAAATAAAGAATCGTAAGAATCGAATCGTGATACGGACGAATCGTCGTTCAAAAGAATCGCAAGAACAATTGCTTGTTTCCGAGTCGTGACGATTCCAAGTTCCAAAGATTCATCGATTCTCAGTACGCTATGCTTCGAAGGCAACCTCCAAATCATGCCGAATGATTACGACCGCCAGATGGCAGTCAAGTGGAGGATGCGCGTGAACAAAGGAAGCTCGGAACGAACAGACGAAGTTCGTGGGCCTTAATATTACTCGTGAAACCAAGCTGACGTCGGCGCGGTGGCTGACGGGAACGAGCGTAAAGGCATTTCCCATTTACCGTCGCTACCATCAGCCACCGCGCCGACGTCAGCTTAGTTTGCGCGAGTAATACACGAACTAGTGGAGACAGAAACGATATACAGCGAGTACACAGCTCCCAATACACACGATTAAAATCAAGAAATCTCAAGTATGATGAATAAATACGTGCCTCTTATTTGTTGCAGATGCAGTGCAAAACACATACACACCTTCTTTACACACGAGCAATAGCACTTGGATTATGTATTATATTTCGCGTATCTCAAAAACGGCCCTAACGATTTGGATGAAATTCTGTATTTAGACTGGTTATTGCATTTTGAGTTCACCTACATAGTTTCATTCTTTCGTAATAAAAACGCTATTTCACATGTTTTATAGCGCCATCTCGTAAAATTTTGTTAGTACGTATTGAATGTAGTTAAGGTTCTTAGAAGAAATGAAAGTTAAGCTAAATTTGCTGTGTGAGGGCTGTCAGCTGCGTTATGAATTACAAGGGTGATGTGGACTTGGAAAGACATCTTAGCACAGAAAAACATAGGATGATATGAGCCAAACCATGTCTGCCTCACTGCTAGATTTAGTTACTATAAAACAGACGTCTGAAGTTAGATACGTTCTAGCCACACAACCAAACTGGCATACGAAGTAATTTTGCACCACCTTTCGCACAAATCGACTCCCATTTCCTGGCATAATGAAACAAAATAATAGATGCAATCAAATCAAACGTGACCTTTCATCAATTAAAGCATTACACGTAAAAATGGAGAATCACACTTGTAACCGGAATGTCATATGCATGTTTACTCATAAATAAACTATTTCTGGCATATCTTATCATGACACAGTTCGATTCTAACCCCATTGACAATTTCAGACATGTCCTGCCATCTGTGAGTAAGATGTAGAACTTTTTGCATTCCGTAAGAATCGTGTCATCGCAGACTAGAATGAATCGTGAACGAATCGTAGGAATCGATTCACAATGTGAGATTGAATCGTAGGAATCGAATGGGGAAAAAGAATCGTGTTGCCCAACTCTAGTGACTGGCTGCAACACAGAACAAAACACTGACTATCTGGCGACTGTCATCTGACAAAACAAAATAACGTAGTATAACGCTTGTGTGGCGATTGCCGGAACTACAAACTATTGCACTACCAAAGATGAGACAACTCTGTCAATTAGTTTGCCAGTTGTGGACTTTTAAACGGTGGATACATTTTTTTGGACCCCTCTGTATAACAGCTGCTTACTTGCACACATATTTTGTTCATGCATCGTATAATAGAAAAGTTTACATTCAACACGTCGAAGTCGCACATCCTGACACTGTAGCATGATAAACCACACTCTGAACAACGTGTTTTGGAGAGATCATTAGTGCAGTGTCTCGCTGAAATAAATGCGCATAAATATGGAAAACGTCAACTACGGCCAGTTACTTTCTGTTGTGGTGGTCCCTTCTGAAGCTAATCGATGGCGAGAGAAGTTCAAGCGTTTATAAGTTTTGTGGCACGGTGTTTTTCCCTTCCTCTCTGAAGTTCGTAAAACGTGTCCGCTAATTGTGGTAACTGAGGGCAGAGTGTACAGTACTCGCCACGTTCGTTTCGAGGCAGACACAACTCACATACAGGCTTCTTGTAACAGCACTCGCCAGGCCAGTGATACATCGCGCTGGTTCGTGTTTCGCGCTGCAACCGGCGCCTTTGTGTGTGTGTGTGTGTGTGTGTGTGTGTGTGTGTGTGTGTGTGTGTGTCGGTACTTGAGTTCTGATTGGTTGCTTCAAGGTCACTCCAGGAGCGCAGTCTTTCGACTGCTGTCGGCAGCACGCGGCGCAGTTTCTCGGTGCCCAAACACAGACTGTTTTGTTTGTTGCGGGCTGCAGAGGCAATTCAGCAACGACGCCTGTGAACGAAGATTTTAAACAGTCACTTATATCAGCCGCTTTTACTACCAGGGCGGAAAACGCAGTTCCAGTTAGTCTCGATTTCATTACGTTAACTTCCTAAAATAAATACTATTCGTAACAACTGTACACGGTTCTCTAAAAATGGGGATAGGGTCGATTTAACGCATGTAATTAGAATGAAACGTCTAAAAAATATGAGTGCCTATACCAGTATAGGCACTCATATTTTCCAATACAGAGATAAGTAAACATGGAGAATACGGCGCTGCGGTCGGAAACACCTATATAGGATAAAAAGTATGTGGCGTATTTGACAGATCGGTTAGTCCTGCTACAATGCCAGGTTATCAAGATTTAAGAGTGTTTGAACGTGCTGTTATAGTCAGCGCACAGCGATGGCACACAGGATCTCCGAGGCAGCGATGAGGTGGGGATTTTCCCGTATCACCATTTCACGAGTGTACCGTGAATATCAGGAATCCGGTGAAACATCAAATCTCCGACATCGGCCGGAAAAAGGTCCTGCAAGAACGGGACCAACGACGACTGAAGGGAATCGTTCAGCGTGACAGAAATGCAATCGTTCCGCAAATTGCTGCAGATTTCAATGCTAGGCCACGAACAAGAGTCAGTGTGCGAACCGTTCGGCGAAACATCATCGATACGGGCTTTCGGAGACGAGGGCCCACTCGTGTTCCCTTGATGACTGTAAGACAAAAAGCTTTACACATCGCCTGTGCCCATCAGCACCGACATTGGACTGTTGATGACTGGAAACATGTTGTCTGGTTGGACGAGTGTCGTTTCAAATTGTATCGAGCGGATGGACGTGTACCAGTACGTAGCCAAGTTTGTGAATCCATGGCTCTGCTTGTCAGCAGGGACTGTTCAAGCTGGTGGAGGCTCTGTTATGGTTGGGGCATGTACAGTTGAAGTGATACGGGACCCCTGATACGTGTAGATACGTTTCTGACAGCTGACACGCACGTAAGCATCCCGTCTGATCACCTGCATCCATTCATGTCCATTGCGGATTCCAACGGACTTGGGCAATTTCAGCAGGACAATGCAATACCACACACGTCCAGAATTGTTACAGTGTGGTTGCAGGCTCCAGCAATACTGTTCTAACCTTAAAACTTCCGCTGGTCACCAAGCTCCAGAGACATGAACGTTACTGAGCATATCTGGGATGGCTTGCAACGTGCTGTTCAGAAGAGATCTCAACCGCATCGTACTCTTACGGATTTACAAACAGCCCTGTAGGATGGTGTCAGTTCCCTCCAACACTACTTCAGGGATAGTCGAGTCCATGCCACGTCGTGTTGCGGCACTTCTGCGTGCTCGCGTAACCCCTACACGATATTAGGGACGTGTGCCAGTTTCTTCGGCTCTTCAGTGTACAAGGGTAATCCCAAAAGTAAGGTCTCCTATTTTTTTGTATGTGCATAGACCTGTTTATTTCAACAAAAAGGTTTACATCAGTTTACTGCTTCAACATTTAGCTATTTTTCGACATAATCACCGTCTCTGTCGATGCATTTTTGTAGACGCTGTGGCAGTTTTTGTATGCCCATGTCACACCAGCTAGCCACCATGCTGTTCATAAAGTTATGAACCTCTTCTTTCACCTCGTGGTCAGAGGTGAATCGCTTTTTAGCCAAATGTTCTTTTAACTTAGGGAACAGGTGATAGTCACTGGGCGCCAAGTCAGGACTGTAGGGTGGGTGGGTGGTTACGTTCCACTGAAACTGTTGCAGGAGAGCAATGGTTTGCCGAGCGATGTGTGGGCGAGCGTTGCCATGGAGAAGGTGTACGCCCTTGCTCAACATTCCACTTCTCCGGTTCTGAATTACCCGTTTGAGTTTCTTCAGAGCCTCACAGAACCTGTCAGCGTTAATTGTGGTCCCAGCAATTCAGCTTCGACAACGAGGTGAAAGAAGAGGTTCATAACTTTCTGAACAGCATGGCGGGGAGCTGGTGTGACATGGGCGTACAAAAACTGCCACAGCGTCTACAAAAATGCATCGACAGAAATGGTGATTATGTCGAAAAATAGCTAAATGTTCCACCTGTAAACTGATGTAAACCATTGTAGAAATAAACAGGTCTATGTACTTATAAAAAAATAAGAGATCTTACTTTTGGGATTACCCTCGTACATTCTGTTTCTCCTTGTCGCTGGCTCCCACTCTTTTCCACTTTCTCCCATTGTCACTGTCTCCTTCAATCTTTTCCTAACATTAATCTGTCACTGTCAACTACCTTCCAATTCAACTGTCTCCCTCTCTTTCTCTCACATTGCCATTGTCTCCGTCGCCCTTTCTGTGTCACAACTATTGTCTATTATTATGTTGCAGTATTCATTACTTTTCCGTCTCCTTCCCACTACCACTGCGTCCATCCTGTCTCGGCATAAAAAGGAGCGAATATGTTCGCGAGCCAAAATATTTGGTAATATTATTAAAACTACTGAGAAATGTAGAACGACGTAGTTGGGACCCAACTTTTCGGTCAGAATCTTTTAAAAAGGTGCATATTCGCCTTTTCGTGCTCCGTTGGGATTATTTTTCCGCTGGTTTCCTTCTTTCCTTGCCATAGGAGGGCATATCACTCGTATGAAAAGAACTTTATGGGTCGATAACATTTTGATACTTTACTTATTTGACATTGATATAACGCAAAACTAATTTTACACCTCAGAATTTTGCATGTGCTATGAAGAGAAACAAGCGTTGTATCATGTGTGAGATACACATGCGATCGAGTGAGCCGGGACTCACCCCAGTTCACTGCTAGCAGCACCACGGCACCTGGACACGTCTGCATGTAGCGCTCAAGTATTGCGCCATAATTAAGTATAAAACTGATAGTCAAAATTTTATATTCAAACTTTGTCAGCATGTACTTTAATGTACTACGTTTTAAACATCAAGGCTTTAGGTAATGTCTGCAGCTCGTGGTCTCGCAGTCGCGTTCTCGCTTCCCGACCACGGGATCCCGGGTTCGATTCCCGGCGGGATTAGGAATTTTCACCTGCCTCGAGATGACTGGGTGTTTGTGTCGTCCTCATCATTTCATCATCGTTCCTGAAAGTGGCGAGATTGGACTGAGCAATGGTTGGGAATTTGTACGGGCGACGATAACCGCGCAGTTTACCGCCCCGCAATTCAATCATCATCATTTTCAGGTAATTAAATCAATAGTTTTTCATAAAATGCAGTTTTAAGAAAAAAACGAGTGGCGCTAAATAATAAAGCTAGAAAGGCAGAATTTGGTCATAATGTGCCTATGGAGGTAAGAAAAAGTGGTGCCAGTTTCAAAATAATAGGATAAAAATTACAGTCGAAATCCTCGTTTTTAAGAAAAATTGAAGGCGCTAAATATTAGACTTAGAAATGTAAAAATTTCTATGATGCTTCAGGTCAACCTAAAAATAATAACTAAGAGACCACATTACGCTACCTCTTATAGTTTTTGAGTTATTTAATGAAAACCAAATTTATAACTAAAATACATTTGTAGTAGATTAAGTACCCGGAATTTTAATGACAGAAAATTTTGGTTATGGCATATGATAGAAGCTACTAGATAACGGAGCTAGAACAAATTTTAGAATCATAGTATTAATAACAACCTATACAAGTTCTATTAAAGTTATAGTTCGGAGGTAACGACCTACTGTTAGTTCCACTACAAAAATTCTAGAAGGCAAAGTTTTTATTCAAGCGACCTGAAAATTTTTATGTGATTTCAAATGACTTAGCAGAATGCAGGTAAAAATTAAGAAGATTCTAAATTAATTCGTAACTTTGTTATTTAAGATTATGTGTCCGAGAAAGCTGTCGTTCAGAGGCTACTGCCGTGTGCATAAGGCAGATGACAGCTGGTGTTCCCTCGGCGGTCCGCTGCGGCACATGTATAAATACAGCCTGAGAGGAAAAATAAAAAAGTTCAAATGGCTCTGAGCACTATGGGACTTAACTCCCGAGGTCATCAGTCCCCTAGAACTGCGGCCGTAGCGGTCGCGCGGTTCCAGACTGTAACACCTAGAACCGCTCGGCCACCCGGGCCGGCGCCCGAGAGGCAGCTGGAAGACGAGTTCAGGGAAAATTCCATGGCTTCAATGACAAAACAGCGATTAACACATACAAAACATTTGTACGTCCCCTCTTCGAGTATGGGGCGGCGCTAAAACAGAAAGACTATACGAGACTCAAAGACGCATACTGAGACCCCCACCCACGACCCCCAGACAAGAAGCGTACGACGAAGCAAAAGTCACAGCCCTGCACACGAGACTCGCCGTTCTCCGCGCACGTTACCGCCTTACCTCACACAGCTCTTCATAAACAGACCTAGACATAAAAACAAACAGAAGCTCAAATACACACTCCCGCCTCGAACAATCATACACAACATACAAACGACACACCCAGACACAATACACAACCACGAACTTTCGGCACAGATGATATCAGTAGAAAGGGGAAACCAACGCCACCGCACATTCCGGCACTGAATCCGGATCCCGACCCAATGTGTACTCCCACACACCTATACAATCTAAATATTGCACAGCCTTAGGTCATGACTGACATCAAGCCGGTCATTCACTTTTTCATAAGCAAAGACATTTATACGACCTAAACCGGTACCTTCAACATAAATCTTTCACTTTCTTAACCATCGAGATATTTTTAATACAAACAAAACCGCATAAATCTCAGTAACTGTGTATCACCCAAGTCATAATTTTATCTTAATTCCTAATTTTCAGGGGCAAATGTGGACTCTGACCACAATCTATTGGTTATGAACTGTAGATTAAAACTGAAGAAACTGCAAAAAGGTGGAAATTTAAGGATATGGGACATGGATAAACTGACTAAACCAGAGGTTGTACAGAGTTTCAGGGAGAGCATAAAGGAACAATTGACAGGGATGGGGGAAAGAAATACAGTAGAAGAAGAATGGGTAGCTTTGAGAGATGAAGTACTGTAGGCACCAGAAGTAGGTAAAAAGACTAGGGCTAGTAGAAATCCTTGGCTAACAGAAGAAATATAGAATTTAATTGATGAAAGGAGAAAATATAAAAACGCAGTAAATGAAGCAGGCAAAAAGGAATACAAGTGTCTCAAAAATGAGATCGACAGGAAGAGCAAAATGGCTAAGCGGGGATGGCTAGAGGACAAATGTAAGGAGGTAGACGTTTATCTCACTAGGGGTAAGATAAATACTGACAGAAAAGAGAGTCACTTGTATGAATATCAAGAGCTCAGGTGGAAACCCAGTTCTAGGCAAGGAACGGAAACCAGAAAGATGGAAGGAGTATATAGAGGGTCTATACAAGGGCGATGTGCTTGAGAACAAAATTATGGAAATGGAAGAGGATGTAGATGAAGATGGAATGGGAGATACGATTCTACGTGAAGAGATTGACAGAGCACTGAAAGATCTGAGTCGAAACAAGGCCCCGAAAGTAGACAACATTCCATTGGAACTACTGACGGCCTTGGGAGACCCAGTCCCGACAGAACTCTACCATCTGGTGAGCAAGATTTATGAGAGGCGAAATACCCTCAGACTTCAAGAAGAATATAATAATTCCAATCCCAAAGAAAGCAGGTGTTGACAGATGTGAAATTACCCAACTATCAGTTTAATAAGCCACAGCTGCAAAATACTAACGCGAATTCTTTCCAGACGAATGGAAAAACTGGTAGTAGCCGACCTCGGGGAAGATCAGTTTGGATTCCGTAGAAATGTTGGAACACGGGAGGCAATACTGACCCTACGACTTATCTTAGAAGAAAGATTAAGGAAAGGCAAACCTACGTGTGTAGCATTTGTACACTTAGAGAAAGCTTTTGACAATGTTGACTGGAATACTCTCTTCAAATTCTAAAGGTGGCAGGGGTAAAATACAGAGAGCGAAAGGCTATTTACAATTTGTACAGAAACCAGATGGCAATTATAAGAGTCGAGGGGCATGAAAGGGAAGCAGTGGTTGGGTAGGGAGTGAGACAGGGTTGTAGCCTCTCCCAGATGTTATTCAATCTGTATATTCAGCAAGTAGTAAAGAAAATAAAAGAAAAATTCGGTATGGCTATTAAAATCCATGGAGAAGAAATAAAAACTTTGAGGTTCTCCGATGACATTGTAATTCTATCAGAGACAGCAAAAGACTTGGAACAGCAGTTGAACGGAATGGACAGTGTCTTGAGAGGAGGATATAAGATGAACATCAACAAAAGTAAAACGAGGATAATGGAATGTAGTCGAATTAAGTCGGGTGATGCTGAGGGAATTAGATTAGCAAATGATATGTAAAGTAGTAAAGGGGTTTTGCTATTTTGGGAGCAAAATAACTGATTATGGTCAAAGTAGAGAGGATATAAAATGTAGACTGGCAATGGCAAGGAAAGCGTTTCTGAAGAAGAAAAATTTGTTAACATCGAGTATAGATTTAAGTGTGAGGAAGTCGTTTCTGAAAATATTTGTATCGAGTGTAGCCATCTATGGAAGTGAAACATGGACGATAAATAATTTGGAGAAGAAGAGAATAGAAGCTTTCGAAATGTGGTACTACAGAAGAATGCTGAAGATTAGATGGGTAGATCACATAACTAATGAGGAGGTATTGAATAGAATTGGGGAGAAGAGTAGTTTGTGGCACAACTTGACAAGAAGAAGGGACCGGTTGGTAGGACATATTCTGAGGCATCAAGGGATCACCAATTTAGCATTGGAGGGCAGCGTGGAGGGTAAAAATCTTTGAGGGAGACCAAGAGATGAATACAGCAAGCAGATTCAGAAGGATGTAGGTTGCAGTAAGTACTGGGAGATGAAGCAGCTTGCACAGGATAGAGTAGCATGGAGAGCTGCATTAAACCAGTCTCAGGACTGAAGACCACAACAACAGCAACATCTACATCTACATGGTTACTCTGCGATTCACATTTAAGTGCCTGGCAGAGGGTTCATCGAACCATTTTCATACTACTTCTCTACCATTCTACTCTCGAATGGCACGTTGGAAAAAGGAACACCTTAATCTTTCCGTTCGAGCTCTGATTTCTCTTATTTTATTATGATGATTATTTCTCCCTACGTAGACGGGTGTCAACAAAATATTTCCGCATTCGGAAGACAAAGTTGGTGATTGAAATTTCGTAAATAAATCTCTCCGCAAAGAAAACCGCCTTTGTTTCAGTGACTGCCACCACAACTCGCATATTATATGAGTGACACACTCACCCCTATTGCACGATAACACGAAACGGGCACCCCTTCTTTGCACTTTTTCGATGTCCTCCGTCAGTCCTACGTGGTAAGGATCCCACACCGCGCAGCAGTATTCCAGCAGAGAACGAACAAATGTAATGCAAGCTGTCTCTTTAGTGGGTTTGTCGCATCTCCTAAGTGTTCTGCCAAGAAAGTGCAGTTTTTGTTAGTGTTAGTTGCCACTTTTCGCAACATCAGAAATTCTCTCTAGCTCATTTTGTAATTGGAATTGATCGTCTGATGATTTTACTAGACGGTAAATTACAGCGTCATCTGCAAAAAATCTAAGGGGGCTGCTCAGATGATCACCTAGATCAATTATATAAATCAGGAACAGCAGAGGGCTTATGACACTACCTTGCGGAACGCCAGATATCACTTCTGTTCTACTCGATGATTTACCGTCTATCACTACGAACTGTGACCTCTCTGAGAGGAAATCACGAATCGTCACACAACTGAGACGATACTCCATATGCACTCAACTTGATTAATAGTCGGTTGTGAGGAACGGTATCAAATGCCTTCTGGAAATCTGGGAATATGGAATCGATCTGAGATCCCCTGTCGACAGCACTCATTACTTCATGGGAATAAAGAGCTAGCTGTGTTGCACAAGAACTATATTTTCTGAATCTGTGTTGGTTATGTATCAATAAGTGATTTTCTTCAAGGAGATTGATAGTCTTCGTGTACAGTATATGCTCCAAAATCCTACTGCAAATTGAGGTCAGTGATATGGGTCTGTAATTCAATGGGTTACTCCTATTTCCTTTCTTGAATATTGGTGTGACCTGTGCTACTCTCTAGTCTTTAGGAACAGACCTTTCGTCAAGTGAGCGGTTGTATAAGACTGCTAAGAAAGGATCTATTGTGTCTGCATACTGTGTGAGGAACCTGATTGGTATACCGTCTGGACCGCAAGACTTGCGTTTCTTAAGTGATTTGAATTGTTTCGCAACACCTAATATATCTACTTTTATGTCACTCATGCTAGCAGCTGTTCTGGTTTCGAATTCTGGAATATTTACTTCGTCTTCATTCGTGAAACAATTACGGAAAACTCTATTTTAATTGTTAATCTTATTTTAATTCTTAATTATCTTTGTTAATGTTATTGCATAATTATTTATATTCTAGAAAGTTCTAACCACATAGCAACAAAGCGTACCCATGTTCAAATATCTTAATTGTATTAAAGATGGAAACAATATACAAAAGGAATACCAAGAATTGTAAACGAACAAGGAAACACGTTAGAAATAAGTTAAAGCAGTAAGCAAAATGTGAACAATTCATGAAAAATATATCCAAAAGGTATAACAAGAATTGTAAATGTTAAAAAAGGGAAACAAATTAGATGTAAGTTATAGCTGTAAGAACATTGTCAATAAAGAAAAATAAAACCGATAAAATGTTAATCAAAGGCCAAATAGAGCCAGACGCTCTCAAGTGGCTCGCCCACCACCCTTCAGACGCAAAAAAAAAGCAGCTGGAAGGTCCACTCCGCACTAAGCCATTGTAAGATCTGCGTCTGTTAACACTAGGAAGCCTAAGGGGGGGGGGGGGGGGGGGAGGGGGTTCGTTGAACCCATAATTTTTTTATGTCCCCTGCTTTTGCCCAAGTAACTTTCATACTATATATTCCCTTTGAGTTATTGTTTGTTGGCTATTTTATGAAACGTTAGTGTCAATATATTTTATAGAAAATTCCTGCTTTGAAAGAAAAAATGAATAAACTTATTATGGGTCCAACAACCCCCCCACCCTTAGGCTTCCATGCTATAGAAAATTTCCCTTAGTAGGATTTCGTATTTCTCATCTCTACAACAATGCAAGTTAGTTTCTTGTTGGTTGGTATTCTTGATATTCACAACAATCGGTTTACTTTCAGAGGAAGTGATTGTTGATGTCAGTCAACTGTTATTTATCTTGTAAACTTTGCAGTGAGTTAGTGCAGTTCCCAACACGTAGGCCTGCAGTAACTTTGGTGTCCTACACAGCAAAAACGAAACCAAGTAAAAACTTACTGATGTTGTCAACAATGCACCAAGATAATTGCACTGTTGAAGGAGAGAAGAATAAAGCCGAGATAAATGCATATTATAATTCCACTAAAGGTGGAATTGATACCGTTGATCAAATGGCGCGTATGTACACCTGCAAGAGGGGAACAAAGAGATGGCCGCCTATTTGAAGTGGCGCATTATCTTGTTGAAAAATGCGACTGTCTTTAGGATACATGCTCCTCATGAAGGGGTGTACGTGGTCTGCAACCAGTGTGCGGTACTCCTCGACCGTGATGGTGCCTTGCACCAGCTCCACTGGAGCCACGGATGACCACGTGAACGTTCCCCAGAGCCGCCTCCAGCCTGTCGCCGTCCCAGAGTACAGGTGTCGAGGAGCTGTTCCCCTGCAAGGCGACAGATTCGCGTCCTCCCATACGCATGATGAAGAACGCATCGGGATTCATCAGGCCGTGCAACGCTCTCTCAAGCATACAACTGTGACGCTCTGTAGCCTCGGTACATGATATTCCCTGACAGGGGTTCCTACCTAAAACTTGATCTACTGAGTCCCCTCTACAGCCTCTAGAACTGTGTAACATAAATTGTGGAACGCTCTTCTTTTATTACAGAATTTGGCCAATTGATGGCCGCTTCGGACCTAAGACAAAAGTACAGTCCTTTTCTTTTTATCGTCCCAAGACTTTTTCATGCGTTGGCTGATGGGCTGCCTCTGTTCCTCTGACATCACCCTCCCTGGTTGTGACTTTTTCTTGTTGGACAGCAAATTTTTGCAGTATTGATCAGTAGCCTGAACCTTTCTCGGCTGTGTCTCGTGTTTTCTGCGACGCTAAATTTTCTCAACTCCTTTCTTGTCTCTTGCAGCCATCCCATGGTGTTTTTTTAATTTGGAAACGACGTTAAAAATGTTCTTCCTTAGCCTATTGTCCTTCATTCTGTAAATACGACAGTAAAATTTTAATCTCCTCGTTCTTATTCTCTTCATGCGGTCCGTATTCTAACTCCGTATTCTAACTTAAATGTCATTTAAGTTATAAATACAGATTTTTAAAAATGTGTGTGAAGCCTCATTGGCTCGTATACTACACTGTAGGATAAAAAAAACGACGCATCATAATTGAATTATCCGAATGGTACGGAAATCGATTGATGTGACGTGCACATGCGAACAAACAAATGATTAAAATTTCAGAAAAATAGGACGATCTGTTCAAGGGAAAGAGCTTTACAAATTGAGCAATTCAATAACGCGTTGGTGCACCTGCTGTCCTTATGTAAGCAGTCATTCGAGTTGGCATTGATTGGCAGTGTTGATGTTGTGTCTAGACAAGACAGCCTAGACACAATGAGAGGAAGCCGAAAGGCACGCGCTTAAACTCACGCAGGCTGGCGTGAGGTCTGAAACAGGATACGTAATGAATGCTATAAAGAAAAGTACGTAGCTTCTGGAATACTTAACTTTAATCCACATTTGTAGAACATCGCTCTTGATGATACATTAATAGAATCTCAATATGAATTGAATACGGCGCCTTGCTAGGTCGTAGCAAATGTAGCTGAAGGCTATGCTAACTATCGTCTCGGCAAATGAGAGCGTATTTGTCAGTGAACCATCGCTATGAACGTCGGCTGTACAACTGGGCGAGTGCCAGGACGTCTCTCTAGACCTGCCGTGTGGCGGCGCTCGGTCTGCTATCACTGACAGTGGCGACATGCGGGTCCGACGTATACTAATGGACCGCGGCCGATTTAAAGGCTACCACCTAGCAAGTGTGGTGTCTGGCGGTGACACCACAGTTGATATGTGTCCTCCCGAGGGACATCGTGCCAAATTTTGTCCAATTGGCGTGTTAGTAGTAGCAGGTATTCTGCTTTACGGCAGGTCTTGTCAAGGGTTAAGCCTCTTCCACTTTTGTCTGTCCATAGCCAGTCTTTTCATCTCCGAATATTTGTCTCCTTGGATATTGTCCTGCGTTTGATACCTTCTTTTTCTTCTTCCCCCTTTCCCTCCACCATTCCTTCTATTGCTCCCTTCAATAAGCAGTCCCTCCTCGGACAATGTCCAATCCAGTTCCGTTTTCTCTTTCTAACGACTTTCAGCGTGTTTCTTTCTTCTCCAATTCTTCTTAATACTTCTTCATTCCTTACTCGTCTTCCTATTTCGCTTTTTCCATTCTTCTCCATATCCACGTCTCTAGTGCTTCCAATCTTCTTTCACATTCCTTCTTCAATGTCCAGGTCTCCGCACCATACAGTGCAACGCTCCAGATGTAACACTAGGCAAGTCTTTTCCTCAAATGTTTGTTTAGTGTTCCGTAAAGTAATTTCTGTTTCCTCTTGAATCCTTCTGTTGGCATTTCAATTCTTTTACTGATTTCTGTTGAGCAATACTTTTCATCCATATTTAGACTTCCTAATTAATTGAAGTTATTCACTTGCTCTATTTCCTCTCCTCCTATTTTCGTACGGCATTTTCTCCCCTTTCCTCCAATTACCATGGTTTTCATTTACTTCATGTTAATCTTCATTCAATATTCTTCTAATGTTATATTTAGATCATCTAACATTTGTTCCATCTCTCTTGCGCTCTCTGCCATCACAACGTTGAAATCTGCAAATCTTATACACCCCACTTTCCGACCCCCTATACAAACTCCTCTCTTTCCATCAAAACTTTCATTAAGTTTGGAAGGTAGGAGACGAGATACTGGCAGAAGTAAAGCTGTGAGGACCGGGCGTGAGTCGTGCTTCGGTAGCTCAGATGGTAGAGCACTTGCCCGCGACAGGCAAAGGTCCCGAGTTCGAGTCTCGGTCGGGCACACAGTTTTAATCTGCCAGGAAGTTTCCTTTCATTAATAATTTCCTCCAGATCGATATTGAACAGTCTTGGTGATGAACAACCACCTTGTCTTACACCTCTTCCCAGTTCAATTTCTTCACTCATCACACCTCCTATTCTTACTCTTGCTCTCTAGTTCGAATATAAATTTCTAATTAGCCATCTATCCCTGCAGTCAACTCCATGTTTCCTTAGAATTTCCATCAGTTTGTCCCATATGACACAGTCAAAAGCCTTCTCAAGATCAATGAACACAACATACACTTTCCTTTTCTTCTTCGTTTACCCCTCCCCTACCACTCTCAGCAGCCCAATGGCATGTCCAGTTCCCACTCCTCGCCTGAAACCAAATTGTTCATCTCCCATTACGCTATTCAAGTTTCCATGTAGCCTTCTGTTGAGCGTCCTCAGCAAGACTTTGGCTGCATGCGAATTGGATCGTAAAAATTGTAAGCTGGTTGGAGGGCCCCGCCCATAATGCACCAAACGCTCTCATTTGGGGAAAGATCCGGCGACCTCGCTGGCCAAGGTAAGGACGGGAACTTGAATAGCGTAATGGGAGATGAACAATTTGGTTTCAGGCGAGGAGTGGGAACTGGACATGCCATTGGGCTGCTGAGAGTGGTAGGGGAGGGGTAAACGAAGAAGAAAAGGAAAGTGTATGTTGTGTTCATTGATCTTGAGAAGTCAAGCAGCAGAACCTCTCGCCGTTCGCAGGCGGGCATTATCTTACTGAAATGTAGGCCCACGGTCGCTTGTCACGAAGGGCAACAAAACGGGACTGGAATATCGTCAACGCCCAAAGTGGTCCTGCTATGAGAAGCAATGGCACGCCAAACCACCACTCCTGGCGGCGAACACGTGTCTGGAGACGCCCCAGACACTGGCTGGGTACAACACCTGAGTGTTGCCACCGTACGCCGCGACTACGAGAAATGATCGTTTCTGGCGCCTTTTCATTTCATTGCAGAGCTAAGGGTAGCGTCTTTGATTAGTAATCCACACGTCCTCCGTCCTGGGATCGAAATCCACCACCGCTTAACTTTTGATTAATAAACAGCATTGGCGTATTAAGAAGTCACCTTAATTCTGCCAACGGCCTTGTCAAAGAGGGCGGAGTAGCTTGGGAAACTGCCGCTAAAGCCGGAAGAACCAGCAATGGTCAACGGCGTGAGGTTGCAGAAGGTAATGGAAATCACTGCATTAAAAACACGTTATGTGCATCCACAGGAAAGCAAAAGAGTACAGGAGAACATGGGCTTGGGACAAGGAATGAGAGAGGAGAAACACTAATTGAGTTCTGCAATAAATTTCAGCTAGTAATAGCGAATACGACGTTGAAGAAACACAAGAGTTATACTTGGAAAAGGCCAGGTGATACGGAAAGATTTCAGTTAGATTACAGACAGACAGAGATTACAGTCAGAGATTCAGAAATCAGATACTGGATTGTAAGGCGTACCCAGGAGCAGATATAGACTCAGATCAAAATGTAGTAGTGGTGAAAAAATGGTTCAAATGGCTCTGAGCACTATGGGACTAAACTGCTGAGGTCATCAGTCCCCTAGAACTTAGAACTACTTAAACCTAACTAACCTAAGGACATCTCACACATCCATGCCCGAAGCAGGATTCGAACCTGCGACCGTAGCGGTCGCGCGGTTCCAGACTGTAGCGCCTAGAAGCGCCCGGCCACGCCGCCGACGTAATGGTGAAGAGTGGGCTGAAGTTTAAGACATTAGTCAGGAAGAAACAATACGCAAAGTGCTACGGAAATGCTAAGGAATGACGAGATACGCTTGAAGTTCTCTATAGATACAGCAATAAGCAGTAGCTGAGTAGGCAGTACAGTTGAAGAGGAATGGAAATCTCTGGAAAGGGCAATCACAGAAGTTGGAAAGGAAAACATAGGTACAAATAAGGTAACTATGAAGAAACCGTGGATACGAAAGAAATACTTCAGTTGATCGATGAAAGAAGGAAGTACAAAAATGTTCAGGGAAATTCAGGAAATGCAAGTCGCTGAGGAATGAAATAAATAGGAAGTGAATGGAAGCTGTATAAGAAAAATGTGAAGAAATCGAAAAAGAAATGATAGTCGGAAGGACTGCCAAAGCATATAGGAAAGTCAACCTTCGATGACATCAAAAGCAAATGTGGTAACATTAAAACTGCATCGGGAATTCGAGTGCTAAATGCAAAGGAGTGAGCAGATAAGTGGAAAGAGTGCATTGAAGGCCTTTGTGAGGGGGAAGATTTGCCTGATGTGATAGAAGAAGAAATGGGAGTCGATTTAGTATAGATAGGGGATCCGGTATTAGAATCGGAATTTAAAAGAGCTTTGGAGGACGTAAGATCAAATAAGGCAGAAGGGGTCGATAATATTCTATCAGAATTTCTAAAAGCATTGTAAGAAGTGATAACAATACGTCTATTCACGATGGTGTGTAGAATGTATGAGTCTGGTGACATACCATCTGGCTTTCGGAAAAATATCATCTACACAATTACCGATGACGGCAAGAGATGACACGTGCGAGAATTATCGCACAATCAGGTCAACAGCTCATGCATCCAAGTTGCTGAGAAGAGTAATATACAGAAGAATAGAAGAGAAAACTGAGACCTTGTTAGATGACGATGAGTTTGTGTTAAGGAAAGGTAAAGACACCAGAGTGACAATTCTGACGTTCCGGTTGGTAATAGAAGCAAGACTAAAGAAAAATCAAAACACGTTCACAGGATTTGTCTACCTGGAAAAAGTGCTCAACAGTATGAAATGGCAGATGATGTTCGAAATTTTGAGAAAAACAGGTGTTAGTTATAGGGAGAGACGGGTAATAAACAATATGTACAAAGCCAAGAAGGAACAATATGAGTGGACGGCCAAAAACAAAGTGCTCGGATTAAGAAGGGTGTAAGACACGGACGTAGTTTTTCGCCACTGCTGTTCAATCTGTACATCGAAGAAGCAATGATGGAAATAAAAGAAGGGTTGGGAAATGGAAGAAAAATTCAAAGTGGAAAGATATCCGTGATACGATTCGCTGATGACATTGCTATCCTGAGTGAAAGTCAAGAAGAATTACATGATCTGCTGAATGGAATGAACACTCCAATGAGTACAGAATATGGTCTGAGAGTAAATCGAAGAAATAGAAGAACTGAGAACAGCGAGAAACTTAACATCAGGATTGATGGTCACGAAGTAGATGAAGTTAAATAATTCTGCTACCTAGGCAGCAAAATAACCAATGACGGACGGAGCAAGAATGACATCAAAAGCAGACTAGTTCTTGTAAAAAGGGCATTGCTGGCAGAGAGAAGTCTACTAGTATCAAAGATAGGCCTTAATTTGAGGAAGAAATTTCTGAGAATGTCTGTTTGGAGCACAGCATTGTATGGTAATGAAACATGGACTGTGGGAAAAGTGGGACAAGAGAATCGAAGTAATTGAGGTGTGGTACTACAAACGAATGTTGAAAATTAGGTGGGCTGGTGAGGTAAGGAGTGGGGAGGTTCTGCGCAAAATCAGAGAGGAAAGGAATATGTGGAAAACACTGTCAAGGAGAGGCAGTGACAAGATGATAGGACATCTCTTAACACATGAGGGAATAACTTCCATGGTAGAAAAGGGAGCTGTAGGGGACAAACAATGTAGAGGAAGACTGAGATTGGAATACATCCAGCAAATAGTTGAGGATGTAGACTGCATGTGCTACTGTGAACTCTGAAATGAAGAGGTTGCCACAGCAGAGGAATTTGTGCCGGGGTCGCATCAAACCAGTCAGAGGACCGAATAGAAAAAAAAAAGAAAAAATAATAGCAAGCTATCCTGGTCTTAAAAGCCGGCCGCGGTGGCCGAGCGGTTCTAGGCGCTTCAGTCCGGAACCGCGCGCCTGCTACGGTCGCAGATTCGAATACTACCACGGGCATGGATGTGTGTGATGTCCTTAGGTTAGTTAGGTTTAAGTACTTCTAAGTTCTAGGGGACTGATGACCTCAGATGTTAAGTCCCACAGTGCTCAGAGCCATTTGAACCATCCTGGTCTTAAATTTCAGCAAGATAACGTCCTTCCGAAGGCGGCGAGGGTTTCCGCTGCTCGTCTTCGTGCTTGGCAAACCCTACCTTGACCAGAAAACTTGCTGTATCTCTCCCTAGTTGGGAACATTTGTAGCATTATGGAGACGGCCTTCAACCAGCTCGGGATATTGATCATCCAACCCGTTATTGGCCTGCTCATTTTGTGAATGTCTTTCTCTTGAACAGACTATTCAGTTTTTCTGAAACTGTAATCATTTGTTTGTCTGTACATGTCCGTCGCAGGTATCGATTTCAGTTTCGTTCGGATAATTCCTTTATTGTGGGTTCGTTTCGTGCCAAACTAGAGGCTACACAGGTACCCTTTGTCGCGCTCGGTAGCTGTGCGTTGAGGTGCTGCAGGTACAGTACTGGCTCACACGCAGATCATCCGTAGCAGACTCAGTCGGCGCTTGCGAGTGGAACAAAACCTTACACTACGGTATAATAGTAGGCGAATGTGTCCGCAAGTCAGAGACAATTCACAGTTTGCACAGAATTCTGGAAGTAAGCTTTTTCATATCCAGTGCAGCCGGTAGACAAGTGGCTAGTGACTGGAAGGAAGCACAGGGCACAGCCCTGCACGAGAAAGGTAGCAGAGGCGATACTCAAAACTATCCTCCAATCTCACTAACATCCGTGTGTTGCAGGATCTTAGAGCATATAATGAGCTCAAATTTAGTGAGATATCTCGAAGAGAACGACCTCTTCCACGTGACTCCGAAAGCATCGATCATGACAGACCCAAATCTCACTTTCCTCACATGACATCCTAAAAGCTTTGGATCAAGGCAGTCAGACAGAGACAGTTCTCGATTTCCCAAAAGCATTTCACTCAGTATCACAACTACGCTTATGGTCAAAAGTACGATGGAATGTCGTATCAAGTGAATTTGACTCGATTTGTTGACAGGGAGTGCTCAGCATGTTATGTTCGATGGACAGTCATCGATAGACGAACAAATTATAAAGTTTCCAAGTTAGACTATGTGAACAAAAGTATACGGACACGCCCAAAAACATACGTTTTTCATATTAGGTCCATTTTGCTGCCACCTACTGCCAGGCATTCGATATCAGCGATCTCAGTAGTCATTAGACATCGTGAGAGAGCAGAATGGGGCGCTCTGCGGAACTCAGCTTCGAACGTGGTCAGGTGACTGGATGTCACTTGTGTCATACGTCCGAATGCGAGATTTCCACACTACTAAACATCCCTAGGTCCACTGTTTCCGATGTGAGGGTGAAGTGGAAACGTGAAGGGTCACGTACAGCACAAAGCCGTACAGGCCGACCTCGTCTGTTGACTGACAGAGACCGCCGACAGTTGAAGTGCGTCGTAATGTGTAATAGGCAGACATCTATCCAGACCATCACACAGGAATTCCAAACTGCATCAGGATCCACTGCAAGTACTATGACAGTCAGGCAGGAGGTCAGAAAACTTGGATTTAATGGTCGAGCGGCTGCTCATAAGCCACACATCACGCCGCTAAATGGCAAACGACGCCTCGCTTGGTGTAAGAAGCGTAGACATTGGACGATTGAACAGTGCAAAAACGTTGTGCGGACTGACGAATCACGGTACATAATGTGGGGATCCGATGGCAGGGTGTGTGTATGGCGAATGCCCGGTGAACGTCATCTGCCAGCGTGTGTAGTGCCGACAGTAAAATGCGGAGGCGGTGGTGTTATAGTGTGGTGGTGTTTTTCATGGAGGGGGTTTGCACCCCTTGTTGTAATGTGTGGCACTATCACAGCACAAGCGTACATCCATGTCTTAAGCACATTCTTCTTTCCCACTGTTGAAGTGCAATTCGGGAATGGCGATTGCATCTTTAAAGACGATCGATAACCTGTTGATAATGCACGGCCTATGGCGGAGTGGTTACAGGTCAGTAACGTACCTGTAATTGACTGGACTGCACAGAGTCCTGACCTCAATGCTATAGAACACCTTTGGGATGTTCTGCAACGCCGACTTCGTGCCAGGCCTTACCGACCGACATCGATACCTCTCCTCAGTGTAGCACTCCGTGAAGAATGGGCTGCCAACCCCAACAAACCTTCCAGCACCTGACTGAACGTACGCTTGCGAGAACGGAAGCTATCGTCAAGGCTAAGCGTGGTCCAACAACCTACTGAATTCCAGCATTACTGATGGAGGGCGCCACGAACTTGTAGGTCATTTTCAGCCAGGTGTCCGGATACTTTTGATCACATAGTGTATGTTCAAATCGCATGAAGTTTTTAAAAGTTGTTAACACAAACGTTCATTTCGTAAATATTTAGTCACTGTGAAATATTACTTCCTGTAGTTTTAAGGGTATAGAAATACTATTGTGTCATTCATTGGATGAGTCTCATTTACCTGTGATCGCAGATGCATTAAGATTTGATTTAATACTTGACTGTGAATTAATATAAATTATTTAAGAGTTGTAACATAGCCATCTTTTCCAACTTTCTCGGAATTGCCAGTGTGTTGCACTTCACTACTGGCACACTATGTTGCTTTAATGGGCTGATAAAGGTGTACAAAGTTTGTAGTAAATGCGTGATCTCAACGTCGCGGCCTCCCCTTCTTAGTTACCATGCGTCACGAAAAAATTAATAACTCTAGAAATAATCATCAACATTTAATGTAACAAATCGCATTTTGTGGCCAAATAATTGGGGATTTAAACAAGACTAAGAAAAAATAAGACAGCTGGTACTCTTAGTTATAAAAATCCTTTTTCACTTTAGTCAGTGTGTCCAACAACACACATGGATCATGTTAGAATTTCTTTAGGTTCCTCGCTTTTCTTCTCATTCCCACCATAGTCTATTTCTCTTCTTTCACGCCTGTAAGAAGTGTTAAATTAAAGTGGTTCAGCAGAAACAAGGGCCTCCTCAGGAAGGTCGTAGGACACCTGTTATTTTCTACGTACGTACAGTATGGGCAGCAGTATGTGAGTGTTTGCTGATCGTACTGTGTAGAGTTTGAGTAGCTGTAGGTAGATGCGAGATGACTCAGACAAAGTCTCTAGTCGGTGTGAGGAAATGTAGAAAAATGTAATTAGTGCGAATGACTAGCAGAAACAAACCCAGAATGTTCGGCTACAGCACTACTAGTGTCCTGGTTGACACAGTCACGTCCTTTCAATACACTGCTGGCCATTACAATTGCTACACCACGAAGATGACGTGCTACAGGCGCGAAATTTAACCGACAGGAAGAAGATGCTGTGATATGCAAATGATAAGCTTTTCAGAGCATTCACACAAGGTTGGCGCCGGTGGCGACACCTACAACCTGCTGACATGAGGAAAGTATCCAACCGATTTCTCATACACAAACAGCAGTTGACCGGCGTTGCCTGGTGGAACGTTGTTGTGATGCCTCGTGTAAGGAGCAGAAATGCGTACCATCACGTTTCCGACTTTGATAAAAGTCGGACAGTAGCCTATCGCGATTCAGGTTTATCGTATCGCGACATTGTTGCTCGCGTTGTTCGAGATCCAATGACTGTTAGCAGAATATGGAATCAGTGGGTTCAGAAGGGTAACACGGAACGCCGTGCTGGATCCCAACGGCCTCGTATCACTAGTAGTCGAGATGACAGGCATCTTATCCGCATGACTGTAACGGATTGTGCAGCCAGGTCTCCATCCCTGAGTCAACAGATGGGGACGTTTGCAAGACAACAAGTATCTGTACGAACAGTTCGACGACGTTTGCAGCAGCACGGACTATCAGCTCGGATACCGTGGCTGCGGTTACCCTCGACTCTGCATCACAGACAGTAGCGCGTGCGATGGTGTACTCGACGACGAACCTGGGTGCACGAATGGCAAAACGTCATTTTTTCGGATGAATTCAGGTTCTGTTTACAGCATCGTGATGGTCGCATCCGTGTTTGGCGACATCGAGGTGAACGCACATTGGAAGGTTGTATACGTCATCGCCATACTGGCGTATCACCCGGCGTGATGGTATGGGGTGCCATTGGTAACACGTCTCGGTCACCTCTTGTTCTCATTGACGGCACTTTGAACAGTGGACGTTACATTTCAGATGTGTTACGACCCGTGGCTCTACCCTTGATTCGATCCCAGCGAAACCCTACATTTCAGCAGGACAATGCACGACCGCATGTTGCAGGTCCTCTGCGGGCCTTTCTGGATACAGAAAATGTTCGACTGCTGCCGTGGCCAGCACATTCTCCAGATCTCTCACCAATTGAAAACGTCTGGTCAATGGTGGCCGAGCAACTGGCTCGTCACAATACACCAGTCACTACTCTTGAAGAACTGTGTGGTATCGTGTTGAAGCTGCATGGGCAGCTATACCTGTACACGCCATCCGAGCTCTGTTTGACTCAATGCCCAGGTGTATCAAGGCCGTTATTACGGCCAGAGGTGGTTGTTCTGTGTACTGATTTCTCAGGATCTATGCACCCAAATTGCGTGGAAATGTAATCACATATCAGTTCTAGTATAATATATTTGTCCAATGAAATCCCGTTTATCATCTGCATTTCTTCATGGTGTATCAATTTTAATGGCCAGTAGTGTATCTGCGCATAGCGTTGCAAAGCGATATGAACCGGAGTGAACATGTGAGAACTCTGGTAGGGAAGGCGAATGGCGACTTGAGTTAATTGGGAGATTTTTGGGAATGAGCGGTTCATCTGTAAAGGAGAAGAGTGTAGAATACTAGTGCGACTTATTCTTGATTACTGCTCGTGTGTTCGACATCTGCAAAAGGTCGGAAAAAAGGATGACATTGAAGCAATTCAGAGGCGGGCTGCTAGATTTGTTAGCAGTAGGTTCGAGCAACGCGTAAGTGTTACGGAAGTGCTTCAGCAACTAAAATGGGCATCCCTGGAAGGCAGCGACCTTCTTTTCAAGGAACACTACTGACAAAGTATAGAGAAGCAGCATTTGACGCTGATTGCAGAGCGATTCTACTTGACGCCAGTGTACCTTTCGCATTAGGACAATGAAGATTAGATACGAGAAATTAGGACTCATATGGAGGCATACAGACAATCGTTTTTCCCTCGCTGTATTTGCTAGTGAAGCAGGAGAAGAAATTACTATTAGTGGTGTAGAGTACCCTCCACCACACACCGTACGGTGGCTTGCAGACTTTGTATGTATATGAAAATGTAGATGTACTGCTGAGACATTTCGCGATAGTAACTGATACTAGCTGAGATCATTCGCAAAAAAAAGAAGTAGTTCTCTTTTATCGAAACCTGTGTGTTTTGCGTTGTCTTCACGAAGCCCAAGACGTTGCAATCTGATTGGAATGCCTGCGAAAGGAAAGGTCCCGAGTTCGAGTCTCGGTCCAGCACACAGTTTAAATCTACCATGAAGTTTTATATCAGCGCACACTCCGCTTCAGGGTATCAGCCTCATTCTGGATTGTGTACCAACTTTGGTTAAAATCGGTCTACTGGTTTTGAAGTAGTGTGGAGCATACACATACATATACAGGGTGGTCCATTGATCGTGACCGGGCCAAATATGTCATGAAATAGGCGTCAAATGAAAAACTACAAAGAACGAAACTCGTCTAGTTTGAAGGGGGGAACGAGATGGCGCTATGGTTGGCCCGCTAGATGGCGCTGCCATAGGTCAAACGGATATCAACTGCGTTTTTGTAAATAGCAACCCCCATTTTTATTACATATTCGTGTAGTACGTAAAGAAATATGAATGTTTTAGTTGGACCACTTTTTTCGCTTTGTGATAGACGGCGTTGTAATAGTCACAAACATATAGTATAGGTGGTATCACCTAATATTACGCCAGCGCGGACGGTATTTGCTTCGTAATACATTACCCGTGTTAAAATGGACCGTTTACCAATTGCGGAAAAGGTCGATATCACGTTAATGTGTGGGTATTGTGATCAAAATGCCCAATCGGCGTGTGCTATGTGTGCTGCTCGGTATCCTGGAGGACATCATCCAAGTGTCCGGACCGTACGCCGGATAGTTACGTTATTTAAGGAAAGAGCAAGTGTTCACCCACATGTGAAACGTCAATCACGACCTGCAACAAATGATGACGCCTAAGTAGGTGTTTTAGCTGTTGTCGCGGCTAATCTGCACATCAGTAGCAAACAAACTGCGCGTGAATCGGGAATCTCAAAAACGTCGGTGTTGAGAATGCTACATCAACATCGACTGCACCCGTGCCATATTTCTATGCACCAGGAATTGGATGGCGACGACTTTGAACGTCGTGTACTGTTCTGCCACAGGGGCACAAGAGAAATTACGGGACGATGACAGATTTTTTGCTCGCGTTCTGTTTAGCGATGAAGCGTCATTCACCGACAGCGGTAAGGTAAAGCTGCATAATATGCACTATTGGGCAACGAGAAATCCACGATGGCTGCGACAAGTGGAACATCAGAGACCTTGGCGGGTTAGTGTGTGGTGCGGCATTATGGGAGGAAGGATAATAGCCCCCATTTTATCGATGGCAATCTAAATGGTGCAATGTATGCTGATTTCCTACGTAATGTTCTAGCGATGTTACTACAAGATGATCCACTGCATGACAGAATGGCGATATACTTCCAACGCGATGGATGTCCGGCACATAGCTCGCGTGCGGTTGAAGCGGTATTGAATAGCATATTTCATGACAGTCGGATTGGTCGTCGAAGCACCATATCGTGGCCCGCACGTTCACCGGATCTGACGTCCCCGGATTTCTTTCTGTGGGGAAAGTTGAAGGATATTTGCTATCGTGATCCACCGACAACACCTGACAACATGCGTCAGTGTATTGTCAATGCATGCGCGAACATTACGGAAGGCGAACTACTCGCTGTTGAGAGGAATGTCGTTACAGGTATAGCCAAATCATTGACGTTGACGGACATCATTTTGAGCATTTATTGCATTAATGTGGTATTTACAGGTATTCACGCTGTAACAGCATGCGTTCTCAGAAATGATAAGTTGACAAAGGTACATGTATCACATTAAAACAACCGAAATAAAATGTACAAACGTACCTAAGTTCTGTATTTTAATTTTAAAAACCTACCTGTTACCAACTGTTCGTCTAAAATTGTGAGCCATATGTTTGTGACTATTACAGCGCCATCTATCACAAAGCGAAAAAAGTGGTCCAACTAAAACATTCATATTTCTTTACGTACTACGCGAATATGTAGCAAAAAATGGGGGTTGCTGTTTACAAAATCGCAGTTGATCTCTCTTTGACCTATGGCAGCGCCATCTGGTTTCCCCCTTCAAGTTAGACGAGTTTCATTCTTTGTAGTTTTTTCGTTTGACGACTATTTCGTGAGATATTTGGCCCGGTCACGATCAATGGACCACCCTGTATACAAATACGCGTACAATCGTTTTTATAATATGTATGAATACAGAGTGTTTCATAAACAATGAACGTAATACAAACTATTACGTTATCGAAACTATCGATCGCGGCGGCACGGCTGGGTTGTTGCTGGAACGAATACATTGTCGAGTTTATAACCATTGCCGCTAGATGTCGGTTGTCTTCGCTTTTGCTTGGTTGCCGTCATATGTTGCAAAATGGCTACTCCGCAGCACAAATCGTCTTACGTTCTCAAGTTTGCGAAGCGCAGTTCCGGGTTTACATGCAAAGACGTTTCAGTCTGAGAAACCAAACTGATCATCCGAGTGTGTGGAACACTCGCAGGTGGTATCGCCAGGTAATAATCACAGGATGTGTACGTACGGCAAAGGGTCTCGGCAGCCTTCGTGTTTCTGACGAAAATGTCGCACGAATTCAAACCGCTTTGCAATGTAGTCCTCCGTGTCAGTCGGGAGCTAGAACAACAATTTGGAGTGTTTTGAGAAGTTCGTTAGTTACAAAACCGTACAAGTTACAACTATTACAGGTTCCACATCCTGACGACAAATGCAAACGTGTGGCGTTTTCGGACGAGTTTCAGAATGCTATTTACAACGGTAACACTTTCGCACAGCGCATCGTGTCCAGTGACGGAGCGACTTTCCACCTTAGTGAGAAAGTAAACAGAAACATTGTTCGAATTTGGCGCCTACAGAACCCACATGCACACATTAAACACGTACGAGACTCACCCAAAATCAGTGTTTTGTGCGATATCCCAAACATCTGCTTACTACCCATTCTTCCGGAATCTCTACAGAAAATTGGAATAGAGATCAACATTGACATCAGTTCCGCCCTCTGTATTGCTCACGAAAACCACACATTGCATCTTGTACCACCATACAGCGAGACCTTCAGAGCCGGTGGTCCAGATTGCTGTACACACCGGTACCTCTAATACCCAGTAGCACGTCCTCTTGCATTGATGCTTGCCTGTATTTGTCGTGGCACACCTTCCACAAGTTCATGAAGGCACTGTTGGTCCAGATCGTCCCATTCCTCAACGGCGAATCGGCGTAGGTCGCTCAGAGTGGTTGCTGGTTCACGTCGTCCATAAACAGCCCTTTTCAGTCTATCCCAGGCGTGGTCGATAGGGTTCATGTCAGGAGAACATTCTGGACACTCTAGTCAAGTCATTCACATGATGTGCACGACTGGGACATGAATTGTCGTCCATGAAGACGAATGCCTCGCCAATATGCTGCAGATATAGTTGCACTATCGGTGCAAGGATGGCATTCACGTATCGTACAGCCGTTACGGTGCATTCCGCTTCCACCAGCGGCGTACGTCGGCCCCACATAATGCTACCCCAAAACACCAGGGAACCTTCACCTTGCTGCACCCGCTGGACAGTGTGTCTAAGGCGTTCAGCCTGACCGGGTTGCCTCCAAACACGTCTCCGATGATTGTCTGATTGAAGGCATATGCGACACTCATCGGTGAAGAAAACGTGATGCCAATCCTGAGCGGTCCATTCGGCATGTTGCTGGGCCCAACTGTACAGCACTGTATAGTGTCGTGGTTGCAAATATGGACCTCGCCATGGACTTCGGGAGTGAAGTTGCGCATCGTGCAGCCTATTGCGCACAGTTTGACTCTTAACACGACGTCCTGTGGCTGCACGAAAAGCATTATTAAACATAGCGGCGCTGCTGTCAGGGTTCCTCCGAGCCATAATCCGCAGGTAGCGGTCATCCACTGCAGTAGCGGCCCTCGGGCGGCCTGAGCGAGGCATGTCGTCGGCAGTTCCTGACCCTGAATGTCCTGCATGTCCGAACAACGTCGCTTTGGTTCACTCCGAGAGCCGGCCGATGCGGCCGAGCGGTTCTAGGCGCTTTAGCTTGTAACCGCGCGACCGCTACGGTCGCAGGTTCGAATCCTGCCTCGGGCATGGATGTTCGTTAGGTTTAAGTAGCTCTAAGTTCCAGGGGACTGATGACCTCAGCTGTTAAGTCCCATAGTGCTCAGAGCCATTTGAACCATTGTTTTTCACTCCGAGACGCCTGGACACTTCCCTTGTTGAGAGCTCCTTCCTGGCACAAAATAACAATGCTGACGCGATCGAACTGCGGTATTGACCGTCTAGGTGTGGTTGAACTACAGACAACACGAGCCGTGTACCTCCTTCCTGGTGGAATGACTGAACTGATCGGCTGTCGGACCCCCTACGACTAATAGGCGCTGCTCATGCATGGTTGTTTACGTCTTTGGGCGGGTTTAGTGACATCTCTGAACAGTGAAAAGGACTGTGTCGGTGATACAATATCCACAGTCAACGTCTATCTTCAGGAGTTCTGAGACCGGGATGATGCAAAACTTTTTCTGATGTGTGTTGTTGAAAGGCAGTTTGTTTCCGTGACTGAACGAGGACAACTTTATTTTTGAACGAGACGGGGACATTCTCCTCACTGGAGCCGCCAAGTGCGCGAATATCTGAATGAAACTCTGCAGAACCGTTGGACTGGTCGGCAAACAGCCGGCGACTTACCACCTGCCCCCCACAGTAACCGGGTTCGACGCCCTGTGACTTCTCCCTGTGTGGTTTCATCAGGTACAAAGTTTATGCACCAGCACTGCAACAATCTCTAGAAGAATTGAAGAACCAGATCCACATTGGCATCAGTGATGATGGACATGCTTACCATGAGAGGCACCCACATGCCTTGCTCATACTGTGGCATCAAGCAGTCAGGCCTGCAAGATGAGTGGTCTGCCAAGCGAGTGGATTCATTCTTATTTATCGAGTAACATGAACTCTAGTACTCACAATTAAGTTACAAGTTATCCTCCTATATGAATAATACGCAACGGAAACACTCATCTGACTATCAGTAATTTACAGAACTCTGGCTGTTCACTACGCACTGGCAATACCACATTTTCTTTCTTTTTTTATTTAACGGCTTTTATCGACACGTGACCACCGCACTGAATATGAATGGCGCACACATTATAAATTCGGGACATTATTACAACATACAATTCGAAGGAAAGGTCACCAATATTTTTCTTTTCACTATCTTATTTATTCCGATAACTTCTCTAACCTAAACACACAAATTCTATAACCTACAACAATAACACGTGAGAAATTCCGCCCAGTGGGCATGGCTTTACAATGGTGAATCTCTATATTATGGTCTCGTAATTATTTTTAGCGCTACAGTGCACTTTCTGGATAGGATGGTGGATCTTTTATTATACCTCACACTTCGACTCTCACAATCATCATCACGAAACTTTCCTCCAGACCGAGCGGTACCGAAGGAACAAGCATAACCCACTAATCTTTTGAAACTACCTCGCTACTCTCCCATGCAAACCACACATACCCAAATTACATGACATACACCACACTACAACATGAAATACAACACAGGGAATAGTCACAACATTATCACTTTCAGCTTTCCCACTTCAATTAGTATTTATGCCAGTTTCACATGACACTGCCCCACTTAGTAATTCTACTTTCCTACTATGAACTCTGGAGATATTTGCACGTCTTCCTGTGCAATGCAAGCCAAGTGGCGTTGCTGGATAGACGGCTGACTCACCTTGCTTCTCTCTCAGAGTTTGCATCAAGCGTCACACGGAATCATATCACACAAAGTAATATTAAGAACATCACACATGCGAGTCCTCAAGTGATACCATGGACGAGTACTTCTCTTTATCCTTTGTCTCATACACAGATTGAGACTCACACAGCACTCACCACGTGTAAGTACTCGTCTCTAATTTCAAGTCCTGCACACGCCATTTCTTAAATATTTCAACTTATGGTACACACGCTATTTCTTAAATATTTCAACTTATTGTACACACGCTAGTAATTCAGCTTAACTTAAGCACACGGAGGTATTTCAACTTATTGCTACACGTGGTTTCATTGTGACCGTTGGTCACTTCCGAAGATTACTACAATCCAATTAATATTACCTGCCTGACAATTAATTCTCGCCACAAAAGTTCCTGAAATAGAGAAATTAATATTTCAAACCACTCTTAAATATTCCACATGCATACCATGTCTCCACTCTTTCGTCATTACGGAGCACAACTAAAACAGGTCTTAACAGCACAGGGTCCAGCGGCAGAGTGCCGAAACATGGCCGTTCTCTAGGTCCTCTCCCATCTCTGTCGAGGTGGGGGAAGCACCTTGCTATCGTATTGGTCAGCCACATTTCAGGCGCTCAAAGCTCTGGTAAATTTAATCTCTTTGGTCCCACCAAAGGTGGCCAAAGGATCGACTCAAAGATGATCATATATTCACATTCACTATCTGCGGTTAGCAGACGACCATACATTCATTCATTTCATAGATCTCACCAAACTGGATGTAGGGATTTACTTTGTGGGAGTGCACATGTGATCAATTAAATAAATAAATTGTCATTCTTTCCCACACTGGTATCCGGCTTCGCTGTATTAATTGAAATTGAGTTATTTTACAAAAAAAAGTGTTCTTCTGACAAAAATAATGAAGTATGTTGTACCTATTTTCAATGTCGGGTGCTACTGTACCCTTTCACCACCGGCTACCCATGCAGAAAAAAATGGCACGGTACTATCCTTGCAATGCGAGGGTAGTTCCGAACATTTTTCTAAGAAAACTGTATTAGAACAAACGTAGCAAGTCATCAAAATAACCAGGAGGAGACCTTAGCCCCTGGTGACCTCAAATAGACGACCAAGTGCTGTTACTTTACCAAAGTATTGACACAATTGTTCCATTATTGTACTCTCTACAATCCGGAGTAACGTACACATACAAGTTTGCAACAATCCACATGACAAATTAAACATTACATCACACAAATAAAAAATAATGTTGAGATAAAAATTTGCTTAGTTACTGGGATCTTCGTTATTTTTATGAGTAATCCAAACTTCACTAATTCTATGACAAATAAAAAAAATACTAATTGTACTCATGAAATTGTAAGTAGCTCACCGTCCAAACACAGAACAAGTAATCTGACATTCATAAATTGCGTTGTAATAATCTTTACACGACAATGTCTAAATACAAAACAAAATCTACAAAAGAAAAAAAATTGCGTACACTAGTTGCACTTAGAAGTCAGGCTCCATATCAATACACGCAATAAATAGTTAGCAATAACTGCTTGAATCCACCAGTAGCTCTCGTGTCTTACTCTACTGCTCATTTCTCTATTGTTACACATTTAGACGACACGAACTTGCATTTCGACTAGCCTTCGTTACACTTTAATGTGAAATATCGCCACTGTGATAATGCAAATAAGTGGCTTCAGTCAACACACCAACAAGATTATTACTGTCCACGACATCAAAATACATCAGTTAATTCCAATATTTTGTTGTGCAATGCAAACTCTTGTCCCCTGTGACAACCTTACTGACCAATGCAACAAGAGCCGCTACGTTAGTATTACACCACCGGCTAATAATTAAAGCATCATTGTACCAAATATTCTAATAAACATGCTACGTGAACTTGATAACCCAGAACAAACAAACAAAAAAAATACTAACTATTCTAAACACAAATGTTAATGAAATACAATTACACTTGCTGTCCCTTCAGGAATGAAACATATAAAAAAAACATTTACACAATTACAAATACATTATTCCCTATCTTGCGAGTCACACGGAAACATTTCATTCTGTGATTTTCTTGGGGTCAAAAAGTTGCTGATAGTTTTCCTAGAAACACTGTCTCGGTGTCAAAGCTCTCCCATGGTTACCCGGACGAAAGTCTTTAAGTCACTCAAGTCGGCATTTTGAACACGCACTGAACAGTAAACTGTATCTCACATTAAACACAAATGCCATAGTCACTCTCAGCGTACCATCCACACGAATCTGGTCGTCCAGAAATGGCCCTACAACTACTATTACCCACGGTTCTGTCCTTTCAGTTCATGGTGTAATTAAAAGTCGTAAGTTCCAACAAACAGCACTTATTCCCGCACCAATTAAAGAAATGTCTCCTACTACAGACGCAAATGTCAATGTCCCAATCTAGTTTCTTGCATTGATACAATAATTAGTCACCAAACGACAACTGTCCTCTTCAAGAATACCTAGCATCCCACATGCAATTCACAAAGCACACTTAACAAGTCACTGCCAAAAGTTTATGGATCCCACCGTCCAGTGGTCAAGACAAAACAAAACAATCGTCCTGTCTGCTAAAGACAAAATCTTTTCCACCACTCACAACGTAGAAACACCAGTCCTTAACTTTCCACCTTAAGGAAAGTCGCAGTCATCTTGTTTCACGGCTCCACAGTCCAGTACTAGTTAATAGTTGCTGGTAACAAATGCCCGCCGGGCTCTGCCGCGCGTCGTACATTCTGCCGTGGCGCCGCTGCGCGCCCCATTGAGCAGAAGAAACCACCCGCTGTTGCCTCCGCGGGATACTTTCCCCAGTCGTAAGGGTGGCGGAACTTATGAATGGCCAGTGGTACGTGCGTGTCGCCCCAGGCCGTTGACCTGCTGTAGCGGGTGCGTGGAGTGTACCCCGTCCGCCAGTGGAGTGGGGAGTGCCGCGGCTCTGTCGCCCGTCGCCATGGCTACCTCAGCTCGGCCCGCTAGCGGTATGGGCGTTACGACACCCAATCAGTCAGACCCTTCCGTGCATCTCGCAACATTACAGACAAAAGGATATATTTAAATACTCATTGATTACATGTATGATCTGTTAGATACATTGGTAATAAAAGAATCTTTGTTCTAAAAAAACATAAAACTATGCACCCTAGTTTTCTACACATACATCAACATTTATCGCTTTTCTATATTCAGCCCACACTTGTGCTATTGATTGTACCTGTCGTCCCTCATACAAAACGTGAAAGTGCAAAATAAAAAACAAAAGGAATAAGAAACAATCTATACAACTCATAATTGCAATATAAAATAGTAGACTACTCTAACATCCTATCACAGTGAAAATATTAGAAACTGTTGATTCTAAAGCTACAATATACAATGAACCTTTGTGTTTGTGACAGACTGAAATTAATACCCCTTGAAAGTGTTCTAACAAAGAAAATAAGAAATAATCTACACAGCTCTCAATTACCTACCACATGTTATTAAATAGTAAACTACTTTAACATCCTAACACAATAAACATTTTAGAAACTGATGACTCTAAATCTACAACATACAATGCACCTTTTGTGCTTGTGACAGACTGAAATTAGTATCTCTTTATACATTGTACATTTTATTATATATAACACATTTCTAGGAAACGTATGTGCCATCCACATGTCAGATGCTGACCTGACA
Source organism: Schistocerca serialis cubense (assembly GCF_023864345.2). Classification (NCBI taxonomy): domain Eukaryota; kingdom Metazoa; phylum Arthropoda; class Insecta; order Orthoptera; family Acrididae; genus Schistocerca; species Schistocerca serialis. The sequence goes on along the minus strand of NC_064648.1, from coordinate 41,061,157 downwards.
TCGAGGTTCATCCCAATCAAACAATACACAATAATGTTTTAGTTGCCGATCGGTAGCATCCACTTTATAGGAGTGTGCGCATTGATCACACTACTCTACGACTCTCACTCACCAGACATCACATTTTCCTTCTCATTCAATCCATTAATACACTAACAGAATAGGTCTAGAAGTCAGCTAACCTTAACACCACCACACTCACGACAACATACCATACCTTTGCTCCCTTATACTCATAACACCACCACACTCACAACATACCATACCTTTGCTCCCTTATACTCAACCACATAACACATGAAGCTGTTTCGGAGATAGCATTCCAGTCTCCGAATTCGTCCTTTCACTCTGGCACCTCTCTCCATCGGCTTACCTCTGCATTCGCTTTACCGACTATTCCTCCTGCTAAATATCACTTTAGAATTGCGACATTTCATCTAAGAACAAAAATACACAAATTTTTCAACCTGCAAAATAACTGTACACATTCTTGGTACCGTTTTGATTAGTTATACTGGTACCAGGCTTCAACAACAACAACAACAAATATTATTTTTGCCAAATCGCAAATGTTATGCTAAGAATTAGATCTACAGTTATATTACATCTTACGTCAGTATTCCACAACGTTCACCATCTGGATCTGATACTCCCTTTATGTCCTTTCACATTGCGCAGTTGTCCTCATCTCTTCATTTGTATTTCGGCTCTCCGTCCGTCCATTACTCCATCATTTCCTGGTGTTCCTTCGCCATTCGCATTTATCTCTATCGCAGCATACACCGGCCTCTCTGTAACATACATCTAAGACATCTCCACATTATTCAATTCTACTCACCTTTATTTACCACTGTTTCATCACGTCGAATCTCTCTTTATTAATCACACTGGTCCACGTCGCTTCTCTCCTTATATATATCACCTTTATCCACTACTATTTATCACGTCGCTTCTCTATCTACCATCTTTATCCACTCATTAATCATCACGTCGTTTCTGCTTGATCCTTATTCATACGACAAAAAATACGTACATACACCACTCTGTCGACTCCTGTTCATGACTCATTTGACCAGTCTATTCCGTCATACTTCCTGACATCCCGCCTGAAGATTCTTATGTTCGATTTGACCCTGCACAACGTTACACACCACAAATAAATACACTGACTATCTACCATAAATTGCCTTCTTTCGATCTATCCTTAACTTTTCCACAATTTGATGTTTGAAATGTGATGAAGCCCACGCGATTGTTTTCCCTTGATCGTCTCAATCAGTACAGCATTTTCCTGGACAATCCGCCTCACTCTGAATGGTCCACTATACACAGTAAAGAATTTGCTAGTTAGGAATCTAAGTTTACATGAAAATTAAATGTGTGCAGAGAATATTCAAGCTGGGAGAGATGGGACAGCCCAAGTGTTAGAAACTTTAGTGCTAGTGGCCTCTTTCACTAACACCAGATTCCGAACAACCGTACACAGCACCTCATTATAATTGTCACCACGACTATGACATACTATAGATCAGATGGCATCTAATTTAAAAACTTCGACCACAATGTTGACTTTTTTACATTACATGTTAAGTACCTGCAATAGTCAAATCGCACTAATTAAACTGGACTTATTGGCATTATTACATGACATTGTAGCAACTGGTTTCTTTGAGGAATCAGTCCTTTTACTTTAGTGTTCCAAATAAAAATTTGCAAATTTTGCTATGAGAGACCAGCCTAACACATTCCATTACTGGTGTTTTATTCTCTGATCAGAAGTATCGTATTTGCATTCCTACATATCAGTAGAGTATGTCTGTTACATATACAATTTTCAGTGCCAGCAGCATGTGTTTTAAGGCAGGATGCTAAGGGCTGATATGTTGGATTAGTTTCTCCTATCCTTCAATCCATTATGACAAGATTGAAATGCCTGGATTCCATGCTCTCCTGTCATTCTGATAGTTTCTGCCGTTCCTATCCTCGACACTATCTGGCCTATGAGTCGTGTCTCCGTTCACGATATTGCTCTCATTACCCAATTCTTGTAACAAGTGCTGAAATGACGCAGAATCGTCTAAGCCTCTGCCTGCTATCACTATATCTCTGCACAATCTCACTGGCAACTTAGTTATACAGATCCTAATGAGCTCCCCAGTTTAGTATGGCACATCCAAATACCTATTTCGTCTCAGCATTTCCTGATAGCACGACACTGGATCCCTTATACCACCTTCGCTAAAATTTGACATCATCAATATGCTTTGCGTAACCTGGTCCTGCTTACTTTTCGACCAGAAGTCATTTAAAAACTTGTCACAAAATATCTTGTAGCTACTACAGTCTTTAATAACTTCCTGCATTTTCGCTCTAGCCTCGTCCCTCAAATGGTTACACACAAACTTCATTTTGAGGGGCAGTCCCCATGATGAAGGTAATGAATCTTGAAATTGAGACAGCCTTGGACTATACCCAGTTGGGTTTGTCACCTGTTTTATCCGACACAACCATTCTTCTGACTCTCTGAATTCGTCTTGCTCTTTCTGCCTATTTTCGCTTTTTGAGTTTATCTCACTCTCCCTCTGCAATCTACCTGGTGGTGTGTCACCTTCGCTACTGCACGCTAATTGCAACTGTGCTAGTTCTTCACTATGTTTCCTACTTATTTCTAATTGTGCCTCTTTAAACTGTAATGGAGATTGTATCTCCTCCTGATCGGCATAACCCTCTCGCTGCGTACTGTCAGAACCTGTCTTGCCTCTTGTACTGATCTTTTCTGCATCTGCACTAATCGTATTCATTCTGATCACTACCTCTTTGATTCGCTCATCCGGCAACACGTCCCTACGTTCAGTAATATCACTCTCTATTGCAAATACTTGTACCTCCAAATTATTAGCTTTTTTTTTCACGGCGTCACATACTTGCATCAACGCACCCAGATTCTTCTCCCCCTCATCTAACCGATTATTAACTGCAGGCAGACGCTCATCGATAACTGTGTGTAGCTTGCTCATTGCCTCTTTACTTCCCTTACCCAATGCCTCCATACTTTCCTTACTATCTTTATCCATCGCTTCCCATCTTTCCTTATTACCTTTATCCATGGCTTCCAATATTTCCTTAATCTCCCTATCTCTCTCCTTAGCCTCCCTATCTCTCTCCTTAGCCTCCCTATCTCTCTCCTTAGTCTCCCTATCTCTCTCCTTATTATCTCTATCCATTGCTTCCAATCTTTCCTTATTTGCTTCCAATCTTTCCTTATTATCTTTATCCATCCTCTGTAAAAACTGCAACAGCACATTGTAATTTGCTATTTTCGGTGCGCTCACATTGTTCGCCTGAGAAACCGTCGCTTCGCTAAGGGTAGCTGCACTTTCACTGCATACCTGACCTAGTCCCGGCTCGCCCGCGTCGTCGGGAAAAGCCCGCGTTTGTGGACAAAGCCCGCCGAACAAAGGATCACCCAGCAGCGGTCCACTGAACAATTCAGCCCCTTCGGAGTGTTTGTCTTTCTCGCTCATTAACCCATGGTCAACAGCTACTTCCTGCTGCAATGCTACGTTCACGCCAGAATCGCTATTCTCCATGATGACTACACTTTTCGACTGCGACCTAGTTACCACGGACATTACGCAAAAAAATTATACAACGATCTTCCAGCCTTGGGCGATATAGCAATTAATTACATAAAAAAAATAGAAGATCCTCACCAATCCAGAAAGAATTTGCAAACAGAAAAAAATTTTACTTCCTATCGCTATCACAATACATTCCATAAAAAAAATCTAAACAGCAAACCCTAACAGCAAAATATCCTGGCAAATTATTTCCTGGCCAAAATATCCTGGCAACAAATTATCCTGGCCAAATTATCCTGGCAACAAAATATCCTGGCAAAAAATATCCTGGAAGAAAACTATCCTGGCAGGGTCGAAATTATGAGAGGCACCCACATGCCTTGCTCATACTGTGGCATCAAGCAGTCAGGCCTGCAAGATGAGTGGTCTGCCAAGCGAGTGGATTCATTCTTATTTATCGAGTAACATGAACTCTAGTACTCACACTTAAGTTACAAGTTATTCTCCTATATACGCAACGGAAACACGCATCTATCAGTAATTTACAGAACTCTGGACACTACGCACTGGCAATACCACATTTTCTTTCTTTTTTTATTTAACGGCTTTTATCGACACGTGACCACCGCACTGAATATGAATGGCGCACACATTATAAATTCGGGACATTATTACAACATACAATTCGAAGGAAAGGTCACCAATATTTTTCTTTTCACTATCTTATTTATTCCGATAAATTCTCTAACCTAAACACACAAATTCTATAACCTACAACAATAACACGTGAGAAATTCCGCCCAGTGGGCATGGCTTTACAATGATGAATCTCTATATTATGGTCTCGTAATTATTTTTAACGCTACAGTGCACTTTCTGGATAGGATGGTGGATCTTTTATTATACCTCACACTTCGACTCTCACAATCATCATCACGAAAATTTCCTCCAGACCGAGCGGTACCGAAGGAACAAGCATAACCCACTAATCTTTTGAAACTACCTCGCTACTCTCCCATGCAAACCACACATACCCAAATTACATGACATACACCACACTACAACATGAAATACTACACAGAGTATAGTCACAACATTATCACTTTCAGCTTTCCCACTTCAATTAGTATTTATCCCACTTTCACATGACACTGCCCCACTTAGTAATTCTACTTTCCTACTATGAACACTGGAGATATTTGCACGTCTTCCTGTGCAATGCAAGCCAAGTGGCGTTGCTGGATAGACGGCCGACTCACCTTGCTTCTCTCTCAGAGTTCGAATCTAGCGTCACACGGAATCATATCACACAAAGTAATATTAAGAACATCACACACGCGAATCCTCAAGTGATACCATGGACGAGTACTTCTCTTTATCCTTTGTCTCATACACAGATTGAGACTCACACAGTACTCACCACGTGGAAGTACTCGTCTCTAATTTCCAGTCGTGCACACGCCACTTCTTAAATATTTCAACTTATGGTACACACGCTATTTGTTAAATATTTCAACTTATTGTACACACGCTAGTAATTCAGCTTAACTTAAGCACACGGAAGTATTTCAACTTATTGCTACATGTGGTTTCATTGTGACCGTTGGTCACTTCCAGAGATTACTACAATCCCATTAATATTACCTGCCTGACATTTAATTCTCGCCACAAAAGTTCCTGAAATAGAGAAATTAATATTTCAAACTACTCTTAAATATTCCACATGCATACCATGTCTCCACTCTTTCCTCATTACGGAGCACAACTAAAATAGGTCTTAACAGCACAGGGTCCAGCGGCAGAGTGCCGAAACATGGCCGTTCTCTAGGTCCTCTCCCATCTCTGTCGAGGTGGGGGAAGCACCTTGCTATCGTATTGGTCAGCCACATTTCAGGCGCTCAAAGCTCTGGTAAATTTAATCTCTTTGGTCCCACCAAAGGTGGCCAAAGGATCGACTCAAAGATGATCATATATTCACATTCACTATCTGCGGTTAGCAGACGACCATACATTCATTCATTTCATAGATCTCACCAAACTGGATGTAGGGATTTACTTTGTGGGAGTGCACATGTGATCAATTAAATAAATAAATTGTCATTCTTTCCCACACTGGTATCCGGCTTCGCTGTATTAATTGAAATTGAGTTATTTTACAAAAAAAAGTGTTCTTCTGACAAAAATAATGAAGTATGTTGTACCTATTTTCAATGTCGGGTGGTACTGTACCCTCTCAACCAGAGTATGGGAAGAATTCGAATGTGAATGTGACAGTGTTCGTGTCGCTGGTGGTGGACATGCTCAACACGTGAGATACGGGCAAGGAGTGTGTGTATAAGCGCGTGTCTGTGCTTTCCGAAATAACCACAGGTTCGATTTTCTGGCTTAATTATGAACTTACTGTGTGCTAGAGTCTTGTCTTATTGAGTGTGTTTAGGAATATATATAACATAATTAATCGGCTCTGGTGTTATGTTATGAGCTAATTTAAGAGGGCGAGATTTAGCACTACCTTCAGCTTCTTATGTATTTGAGTATATTGTCACTTCTTGCTCTGCACTAAGAAGCCTATCTGCACATATTATTAATGAAAAGGCAGTGAAGGATATCAGACGGATGCCATATTCCTTGACTTCCGGAAAGCGTTTGACTCGGTGGCCCACTGCAGACTCCTAACTAAGGTACGAGCATATGGGATTGGTTCCCAAATATGTGAGTGGCTCGAAGACTTCTTAAGTAATAGAACCCAGTACGTTGTCCTCAATGGTGAGTGTTCATCAGAGGTGAGGGTATCATCTGGAGTGCCCCAAGCAAGTGTGGGAGGTCCTCTCTTGCTTTCTATCTACATAAATCATCTTTTGGACATGATGGATAGCAATATGCGGCTGTTTGCTGATGATGCTGTGGTGTACGGGAAGGTGCCGTCGTTGAGTGACTGTAGGAGGATACAAGATGACTTGGACAGGATTTGTGATTGGTGTAAAGAATGGCAGCTAACTCTAAATATACATAAACGTAAATTAATGCAGATGAATAGGAAAAAGAATCTCATAATGTTTGAATACTCCATTAGTAGTGTAGCGCTTGACACAGTCATGTCGATTAAATATTTGGGTGTAACATTGCAGAGCGATATTAAGTGGGACAAGAATGTAATGGCAGTTGTGGGGAAGGCGGATAGCTATCTTTGGTTCATTGGTAGAAATTTGGGAAGATATGGTTCATCTGTAAAGGAGACCGCTTATAAAACACTAATACGACCTGCTAGATTTGTTACTGGTAGGTTTGATCATCACGCGAGTGTTACGGAAATGCTTCAGGAACTCGGGTGGGAGTCTCTGGAGGAAAGGAGGCGTTCTTTTCGTGAATCGCTACTAAGGAAATTCAGAGAACCAGCATTTGAGGCTGACTGCAGTACAATTTTACTGCCGCCAACTTACATTTCGCGGAAAGACCACAAAGATAAGAGAGATTAGGGCTCGTACAGAGGCATATAGGCAGTCATTTTTCCCTCGTTTTGTTTGCTAGTGGAACAGAGAGAGAAGATGCTAGTTGTGGTACGAGGTACCCTCCGCCACGCACCGTATGGTGGATTGCGGAGTATGTATGAAGATGTAGATGCAGATACCTAATGTGGTTTGCCGGCCGGTGTGGCGCAGCAATTCTAGGCGCTTCTGTCCGGAACCGCGCTGACGCTACGGTCGCAGGTTCGAATCCTGCCTCGGGCATGGATGTGTGTGATGTCCTTAGGCTAGTTAGGTTTAAGTAGTTCTAAGTTTTAGGGGACTGATGACCTAGTGCTCAGACCCATTTGAACCATTTTATCAGATAGCACTAGCTACCTACATCCTCAATTATTTGCTGGATCTATTCCGATCCCTATCTTCTCTATTGTTTTTGTCGTCTACAGTTCCTCTAGCACCATGTAAGTCATTTCAACAAGTCTTAACAGATGTCCTAACATCCTCTCGCTTCTCTTTGTCAGTGTTTTCCACATATTCCTTTTCTCCCGGATTCTGCGCAGAACCTCCTCGTTCCTTACCTTTTCAGTCCACCTAATTTTCAACATTAGTCGCCGCGCTGGTTTAGCCGAGCGGTCTAAGGCGCTGCAGTCATGGACTGTGCGGCTGATCCCGGTGGAGGTTCGAGTCCTCCCTCGGGCATGGGTGTGTGTGTTTGTCCTTAGCATAATTTAGGTTAAGTAGTGTGTAAGCTTAGGGACTGATGACCTTAGCAGTTAAGTCCCATAAGATTTCACACACATTTTGAACATTTTTTTCGACATTAGTCTGTAGCACCACGACTCCTGTGCTTCGATTCTCTTCTATTCCACTTTTCGCACAGTCCATGTTTCACAACCATACAATGCTATTCTCCCAACCTACATTCTCAGAAATGTCTTCCTCAAATGAAGGCCTACGTTTGATACGAGTACACTTCTCTTGGCCGGGAATGGCCTTTTTGGCAAAGCTACTTTGGTCTTTATGTCCTCCTTGCTCTGTCCACCATGGGTTATTCTGCTGCCTAGGTAGCAGAATTCCTTAACTATTTCTACTTTGTGATCATCATTTCTGACGCTAAGTTTCTCGCTGTTGTCAAATCAGCTACTTCTCATTTTTCTCGTTTCTCTTACATTCACTCTCAATCCGTATTCCGCACTCGTTAGAGTCTTCACTCCATTCAACACATCCTGTAAACGCTTCTTCACTTTGAATTACGGTGCCACTGTCATCAGCAAATCTTATCATTGATATCGTTTCGCCATGAATTTTAATCCACACCTGAACCTTTCTTTTATTTCCATCATTAGTCTTTCGTTTTACAGATTTAATGGGAGCACTTCGTTCTTGGTCGTCCACTCTTATTATTCCCTCTTGGCTCTTATACGTATTGTATACTATCCGTCTCTCGCTATAGTTTACTCCTATTTTTCTCAGAATTTCGAACATCTTGTACCATTTTACATTGTCGGACGCTCGTGTGGTAAGAATGCGTTATCGTCGTCGCAAGTGAATGTGATGAATAGTGAGAGCAGGCGAGATACCACATAGACATCTCACAGAAATGAAAACAACAAATAAACGGCTGTGAACTAGTTACAACAAAGCAACTGAAGCGTCAAAACATGCAAATCGGAACGCAACTTCTGAAATGTTAAAAACGTATATTTTGACAGAGGACAGAGAAAGTGTGTAATTGTGCTACTGTTGCTTTGATTTGAAGCCATGTGGAAAACTGGCGGCCGGTGTGTCCGAGCGGTTCTAGGTACTTCAGTCTGGAACAGGGCGACCGCTACGGTCGCAATTTTCGAATCCTGCCTCGAGCATGGATGTGTGTGATGTCCTTAGGTTAGTTAGGTTTAAGTAATTCTAAGTTCTAGGGGACTGATGACCTCAGATGTTAAGTCCCATAGTGCTCAGAGCCATTTGAATAAACTATTACGTTTTCATCATTTCCTTGGGAGTGATCGGATTCACATTCATACGAACACCTAAATCGGGCAAGAAGGCATATCTGACTCATTCACCAGGGGCACAAATTAGGTGCGTCGGTAAGAGATTACTACCACATGACACACGTACTGCCAATAATGCCGTGTATGACACGCGAGACGTGTTTTCCGGTGGAGGATTCGGTTAAGTTGTCGCCTTGTTGTCAGACGTTTGCGGTTCCCATTCGAAAGCCAATTCCTCTCGGCTGCTAATACAGTAGTTGTGCAGAATGAACTGTCATTATGGGACCCTACGTTACACCTCGCTGTTGCAAACGGACGTTACACCACGAGACAGACACAAATTTGAACACAGCGAACAGCGAAGGAGAGGAAATGCCACGAGAGGTTTGAACACGGGTCGCCTACTTGGCACTCCAACACTGTGACCACTTAACCACGACGTCATTTGTCTCCCTCACTGCTCTACATTGCACTTCTCAGTTTTGGACCGTTCGTTGTTTCTATTTTTTTTTTTTTTATTTTTTTTTATTATTATTTTTTTTTAATACAGTCTAGTTCACACTTCTTCCTGTTCTCATGCTTGAGCAGTGTTCAGTTTGTGACGGGCTGTCCTCTGGGCCCTCTCACCACTGAACCTGAAGGGGCTCAGATGGGGAGTTTCCCTGGTAAGGAGAATTATTTTTTCCTTTATAGCAATTTCATGCCTCAGCTGAGACGGACCGGAAGCGGCCTACGTACGCCGCTCTTCGGCCGAAAGACACAACATAAAAACAAGGAAGGCATTTAAAAAACATGGTAAACACAAGAGGAACACTGCACAAGAGATCAGAAGTCGTTCGACAGAAGACACTGTAATGAAGGGTGGCACCAGTTGAAAACCGATGGAAACGTCCAGGTGGAGACACGAACGTGTAAGGTGTCAGGCAAATCCAACACCTTCCATGAAAACCCTGACATGATAAGCAAATCCGGCAGTATGTCACATAGCTCCGAATAAATCTTGACATTAAATTAACTAAAGTAATACGATCAACGAGTGAGCAAATGGAATACCACAGACTAACACAAGAACGCCTAAATGCATGTCATACCTTCCCACCGTGAGACAGACAGAGTTCCGAGGGGAGAAACGAGAACAGAAGCCGAGAGCAGAGCCGTGTTAAGCTAGAAGGCCCTACGATAAGGGACGGACACCCACGTCGCCAGCTAACCGCCAGGACCACCCCCCAGCCCATGTTAAAAGATAGAGCCCTCCAGAAGAGCAGTATAGATCTTACGATAACACTAAAAGGGCCACACCACCCGCAAGTTTTAGCGTGAGACTTTTTCGCGTCTCTGTTACGTTGCAAACGTTAAAAACATTGCCCCACCGTGAAAAGTATAACATTTCTCATTGGATATACAGAATTTTGTAGGCGGAGCTTAAGGTTAACATTGAGATCCTGATTGGTCAGATGAAAACACAGCCAGATAGGTTTTTTAAACCAACTTCGGTAAATTGTAGTAAGGAGAAGTTAGGAGAGAGTTGCTTCGAAGACGGCAAGGTGTGCGGAGCTGTGCTGTGCGCTGCCCCCTGACGAACACCGACAAGGTAATGGACGCACGCGATGCCGCATAACAGCGCATAAAGCTTCACTCAGAACTGCAGAAGCCTCATCTCTTACACCCCCTTTTTACGTGTCGATCATCAATTAAATCTCATGGTGTTCACATTTGCTACTTGAAGTACAAATCTGAAACGCGATGGTTTTTCTGTTATATAGTTATTGAGAAGCCACATCAGCCACCGTAATTTACGACAAGTTAGATAAGTAATTAAAGATAATTTAGGGTCACTGTAGACAATTTTGATAGTTTTCTCTTTCATGAAACTTAATTTAAACCTAGATTATAGATGTGATATGGCATAGGTCATCCTTCGATCCATTGTAGAACTTGGAAACCCATTCAGGGAATATTCGTTCATATTTTTGTTGAATGCAGTTGGTTTTTATCATCCTGTATTAAAACATTTCCTTTTATCAATAGGGCAATTTATAAACAATGTTTTGTGAGCAGAATAAAATTTCCAACGGTAAACTTAACTGCTTTTTCGACGTTATTTTACCAGCTAACTAAAAATAGGAAAGCCTTGAACCCCTTCCACTAAATTTAGTTAGTATTAGGATTCTTTTACATGGAGCGCAGTGGAGCTGACGCTGAAATCATTAAGTATTTGATTATATCATCGCTAGTCTCACTGAACTCTTCTGAAATCTACATGTCATGTGTGGTCTGGGGCCTCCTTACCAGCAACAGGTCCCAGGTTCAAACTAGTCAATTCCCTAAAAAACATGCTCAGAGCATCGTTGTGCGAAAGTGGTAGGGAGACACGACTTAGAAGAAACAGACACCACACAGAATGTTAGAAACGTAGGAGAAAACACCGATGAAGACACTGTACACAAACGGAGAGACACTGATGCATGGAAAACACTGGCGACGATCATCAGTGAAGCACTCACACTGACGAAGGGGGGGGGGGGCTGCCTCCAGGTCAAAGGAAGAGGTAGGAGGGCGGGAAGGGGGGGTGGGGGTGGAGCTAGTGGGAGAAAGAAGGGAGAGCAGGGGGGAGGAGAGGGGGTTGTAAGCCTGGCGAGGGGGGTGGAAGCGGGAGACGTGGGAGAGAGGGGGGAAGTAAGGTGAGGAGGGAGAGAGGGAGCCCTGGGGGAAAAAGAGGGGGAACAGGAGGGGAGAATCAGAGCTGGTAGGAGGGGTAGATGGATGGGACAAGGACATCATCAGGAAGGGGGAGTTGGCAGAAGCTACCTTGGGAAAGGGTATGGAGGGTGTGAAGATGGAGAGCAGGTGGGTTGCAAGAATATAGGCATGGCAGAGGGCGGGGATGGGCGAGGATGGGAGGGACAAGTGGGTGTGGGGGATCAAGCTTGTGGGAGGTGTAAAGGATCCGTATCCGTTCGAGGAAAAGGAGAAGGTGCGGGAAGGGAAGTTGTATAGGATCCGTGTGGGGGATGGATGCGATAGGCGATGCAGAGCGCGTGGCGTTCAAGAATTTGGAGGGACTTATAGTAGGTGGGAGGGCTGGAGATCCAGGTGGGATGGGCATAGCAGAGGATGGGGCGGTGTAAGGAGAAACCTGAGGTGGTGTAAATAATGATGCCACTGGACAGTACATGGCTGGGAACGAGTGCTTTGCAGTGATTTATCACCCTGTGCCCTGAGACAATCAGGTGGAATGGCTTGGTTTGGCGAATACTTGGAAAAGTTGCCTGCCATCGTGTATAGTATGAACAGTAGTTCACGGAGGAGGATGTGGTACAGTACTGGAGGTGTTCTTCATGGGTCGCCTTATTCGGCTTAAGGAAACACTGAATGTGGAACAGCATGAAGACATTCAACAGTGTCATGTACTGCGTACAGGAGAGGAGCAGCTCAGAGACCATGTTTGTATCAGCATGATAGTGCAGCGACTGTGAGACAAAGGTTTGTGGACAACAACATTCGTGAAACAGGCTGGCCTACCCAAGATAAACCCAAAGGAACAGCTGCGGGATGAGTCAGACTGTTGACGTGGACCAGACCACAGCCTGCAGCATCACTTCCTGCTCTCGTTTCGGGCAGTGATTCCACCGCAGACAATTAGGCACCTCGCTGAAAGTGTCCCCAGCAGAGTTCAGGCCTCAAAAATCATTCACAAGCCAAGATCGCACGAAGTAATTTTTCATTCGAGATAACCAGTTTCAGCAGTCTTACATTGCTGTATATTTTTCTATGTTGTAGTACAATACCCACGCATGCACAGCCCAACATAGCAGAGTATGACTTCCGTCTATCCTTACCAAGCTTTTTAAGTAGAACTCTGCCCAGCCAATGACAGTTCTATGTGAGTCAACCTCTGCTGGGGTCTCGGCACTATCACTTTTGCTTTTGGGATGATTTCCAGGGCCTCCCTCCCGCCTGCGGCGGTGTGCCTTCGCGGCAAGTAACAATAACGTAACATTTTTTCTTCTTTGTAGGATTTAGATTCCCGCCCCCCCCCCCCCCCCCAGCGGCGGGGGATGAGGGGTTGGGGGGGGGGGGGTGCTGGCAGCAGCACAATTCGCCGCTCTACAGCCCACAGAAAAGTTAAACAACAGAATCAGGAGATATGAAAATCGAACAAAAGCAGGCGATGAAACGGTGATTGTTAAAAACTGAAACATGGAGAAAAAGGTACAAAGAAAGTATAAAAACAAAACGGTCGGCAACGCTGATTAAAACACATAGTAAATAGACAGGCACAATTGAAAAACACACAGCAACAGTCTGGTTTCTGTTCGCATGAGATAATAAAAACACAACTACCGACACTATGGTGGCTGTTCGCAACACTGACAGGGGACGCACAACACTGAACACTCACTTATAACAGCACTATACAGGTGACATGGCGGCAGATGTGGGGGGAGGGGGGGGGAGGATACGGACCGATGAGAGGGAAAAAGGGGGGAGGAAAGGAAAGGAAACAAGGGGGGAGCCGACAGAGGGGGGGGGACATAGAGGAAAAGGGGACATGGCAGATGCGAGAAGGAGTGGGAAAGGCAGTGGAGGAGAGAGCAAAAAGTACTTGGCGGAAACAAGAGAGACAGAAAAAGGGTAGGCGGGGAAAAGCAGAATGGGAATAGGGGAGTTTGAGCCTGGGAAAAGGACAGAGGAAGAGAGGGGGAGTTGAGGATCAGAGTTGATAGGAGGGATAAATGGAGGGAGAGAGGGCATCATCCGGGAGGGGGAGTCGACGGAAACTACCATGGGAAAGGAGACGAAGGGTGTAGAGGTGGAGGTTAGGGGGGACACAACAGTGAAGGTGCGGCAGAGGGCAGGGGTGGGAGAGGAGAGTAGCAACCAGGGGATGAGGGGGATCAAGGTTTAGAGTATGCAGATACGTTCGAGGAAAAGGAGCAGATGAGGGAAAGGAATCAGGTCGTAGAGGATCCACGTGGGGGACAGGAGGCATATACAAAAGGCGAGGCAGAGTGCATAGCGCTCAAGGATCTGGACCGACTTATAGAATTTGGGGGGGGGGGGAGCGGATATCCAGGAGGGACTGGCATAACAGAGGATGGGACGGGTTAAGGGTTTGTAGGTGTGGAGGATTGTAGAGGGGTTCAACTTCCATGTCCGGCCAGAGAGGAGTTTGAGGAGTCGGAGGCAGTTGTGGGCTTTGGATTCGATAGAGCAGACAGAGATGAGGGATCCAGGTGAGGTGACGGTCAATGGTGAGGCCAAGGTAGGTGGGGGTGGGGGAGAGGCGGACAGGACGGGAGCAGATGGTAAGGTAGAAATCAAGGAGCCGGAAGGAGCGAATGGTACGACATATGATGATTGCCTGGGTCTTGGAAGGATTGGTTTTCAGGAGCCACTGGTATGATTGCCTGGGTCTTGGAAGGATTGGTTTTCAGGAGCCACTGGTTACACCATGATGCAAAAAGGTCAAGGTGAGTCTGGAGAAGGCGTTGGGACCGTTGAAGGGCAGGAGTGAGGGCAAGGAAGGCGGTGCCATCGGCATACTGCAGGAGGTGTACTGGAGGTAGAAGAGAGCGGAGAGGACAGAGCCCTGGGGCACACCTGCTGTGGGGATAACGTAACAAGCTATCGCTGAGTAAATACCTCAATTTTCCTATTATGCATACAGTAATGAGAATGTGTAAAGGAGATTGTGAGAATTACATGTGTGTTTCAGGTGTTAGTAAAATACAATTTTGTATTCTCTCCTATTCACAGAGGCCAGTCACTAAAGCAGTTAATATTAAATATGAAAAGAGAAGTATTTACGACCTGTTACATAGTTCTGAAGTGAGAGTCATCTAGTGGTTGCAACACACTCTAAAAGTGTTATCTTTTCAATAATAGCTGTCAGTTGTATCTTGTGCGTCACTTAAAGTAGATTTGAACTCCTTAGTATATGTCCAGGATATCTAAACAGATGTGCTATTATGTACCGAATTCCTTTCATGTAACAACCATCTGTGTGCAATATATATATGGACATGGCCTTTTGGATAATATGCTGTGTGTTCTTAAATATTATAGCGATGATGAACGTTTATGATGTGCTCAGACATGAGGTCAGGGTAGAATGAACATGATTTAGTACAACATTGTACAAGAGGTCAAGAGCGAACGATGGGCACAGACACACACACACACACACACACACACACACACACACAGCCCCCTGTACTGGTGTCCATTAACAGCTGTCCCCATACTTCTTCTGACCAGACAGGGTGCCTGAAATTAAGAATACAAGTAGTGTTCATGAGAGTGTCATACACTGAAGCGCCAAATAAACTGGTATAGGCATGCGTATTCAAATACACAGATGTGAAAACAGGCGGAATAGGGCGCTGCCGTCGGCACCGCCTGTATAAGACAACAAGTGTGTGGCGCATTTATTAGATCGGTTGCTGCTGCTAAAATGACAGGTTAACAACATTTAAGTGAGTACAAATCTGGTGTTACAGTAGGCGGACGAGCGTAGGAACACAGCATCTCCGAGGTAGCGATGAAGTGGGTGTTTTCCCGTACCACCATTTCACGAGTGTACCGTGAATATAAGGAATTCGGTGAAACATCAAATTTGTGACATCACCGCATCCGGAAAGAGATCTTGTGGGACCAACGATGATTGAACAGAATCGTTCAACGTGACAGAAATGCAGCCCTTCCGAAGATTCCTGCAGATTTCAGTGCTGGGCAACCAGCAAGTGTCAGAGTGCCAACCATTCAACGAAACATCATCCATATGGGCTTTCGGAGCGGTACTCGTGTCCCCTTGATGACTGCACGACACAAGGCTTTAGGCCTCGTCTGGCCCGTCAACACCGACATTAGACTACTGATGACTGGAAACATGTTGCCTGGTCGGACAAGTGTCATTTCAAATTGTATCGAGTGGATGGATGTGTACGGGTATGGTCACAACGTCATGAATCCGTGGTTCTTGAATGTCAGCAGGGAACTTTTCAAGTTGGTGGAGGCTCTGTAATGGTGTGGGGCGATTGCAGTTGGAGTGATATGCGACCCCTGATACGCCTAGATACGACTGACAGGTGACACGTATGTAAGCATCCTGTCTGATCACCTGCATCCATTCATATCCATCGTACATTTCGAGGCACTTTGACAATTTCAGCAGGACAATGCGACATCCCACATGTCCAGAATTGTTACAGAATGGCTCCACACACTCTCTTGTGAGTTTAAACACTTCCGCTGGCCACCAGACTCCCAAAAAATGAACATTATTGAGTATATCTGGGATGCCTTGCAATGTGCTATTCAAAAGAGCTCTCCACCCACCGTAACTCTTACGGGTTTATGGACAGACATGAAGGATTCATGGTGTCAGTTCCCTCCAGTACTACTTCAGACATTAGTCGAGTCCATGCCACGTCGTCTTGCGGCACTTCTGCGTGCTCGCGGGGTCCTACACGATATTAGGCAGCCGTACAGCCTTCTTTGGCTCTGCAGTGTAATTTCTTCGACTAAACCGATTAAACAGTCTTGAAAAATTTCTTAAACTGAGTATGAGTATGTTATTCCTTCTAGGCACGGGCAACAACGCACGAAATATGTGCCTGTTCTCTGATGCTACCATGTTTCCTAGTAAGAGAAGAACAAAATTTAAAGATCAAAATATTGTGATGATTGAATCAGGTGTGTATAAAATAAGCACATATCACGCCTACAGTTTCCGCTGCGGGTCACGCGATTCATTGCCGTCAGAGCCTGGACTTGTGAGCAAATGCATGCTGCATGTGTGTCTAAATCTTTTCGCCCTTTCCGGAACAAATGCTTATTTCGAAGATTTCATCGATAAAATTGCATGAATTTAGAGTTTTACAATGCTTATTATGCCATTTTCCTGGTCCCCGTGCACATATTGCCGTAACTTGTATGATAGTACCTTTTATCGTTTTTTTCGTATGAATAACATCAAAAGCACACTATTTTCCTACTGTTTACAAACCTCATAGTGAGCTCGGTATATGTCGGTAGAAGTCAGTGTACTTTGTGCCTTTAAATTTAAACAAAAAAAGGGTCCTATTCTGGTTAAGTGATATTATCCTGTGTATGATGAAGGCAGGGAAAGCAGTAAACATAGTTCATGCTAACCTAAAGCACGTTACATGTTTAGGCGATGTGCTGCGTTGTGTAGCTGAAACAGTATGTCCAAAATGTGACAATCTCAATACGCTGATACCCTTCACAAACAAGGTAAGCAGATGCACAAAATACAAGAGTCTGATTATTCTGGCAGCATTAATTAAGTCGTATGCTGACCGGTGCCCTAATGAAGGGATTCTTGAGAGGCGGCATGAGCGCCCTCTCGTATTTCTATTTTATACTCTGAGTAATTCGATTTTCCTCTCTAATTGCATGCGGTGAAAAGTTGCTATTCCTTCACACGCGGACTTCCCACGCAGCGTCTCTCGTCACGCGGGTGGTCCGGTGACAGGCGGGCACCGCTGATCTTGAAAGGGTTAAGCCGACGGGTGTGAGGGAGTCGAGTGAATGCTGTCCAGACGCCGACATTGTCATAAGAGCGGCGGCGACACGCCCAGAGGGGCCAGAAGGAGCGGCTGGGGTTAGAGATTCCGTTACTTCGCAGAAACTTAGTGAAAACACTTTCTGGCGAGCTACTAGTGAGGCGTGGGAATGACCTTTGTTCCCAGGCAGTCTTGGCGCGCAAATTCCCGCGTTTTCTGCCGTATCGTAACTGTGGTTGCCTTGCTCAGGGCATAGCTCCGCGACGTAGCAAAATCGGCGCAGAAATTGGCACCAAGTATCTCCATTGGTGGAACAGTAGTGCGTCGGCAATAGAGTGGAATTTCCGCCAGTTTTCGAGTTGCTGATTGGAACGTTTAACCACGACCACTGTCGTGGGGGCGGGAATGTTCTGTGTTCGGCCTGTACGGTTGCTCTTGGGAGAGTCGGCTCTCGCCTTTCGGTCGGAGTAGGTTACAAGACTGAGCTCTCGCTGCACTGGACAGCCTGCCTTCCATTGGTTGTCTAATATACTTTCATTTAATTGTAACTGTTTGACGAAGTTGCTGAAGTTTCGACTCCAACGTAACTTTGCGAGTACAGTTGGCAATTGAGCGTTCTGCGTACAAGCGGCCTATGTTGTCTGTCTTGAGCAGTTTTGGCTAAAGGTGAGTGTATCGGAGTTACTGTGTGACTTCACTTGTTAAAATCAATCATTGTACCGTCAGTGATTGTGTGGCAAGCCTTCTTCATCTCCCTCAGAGGCGCATTTGTATGGATAGGTAGTCTTTAGTCTGGAATAACCAGACCAGGATAATTTGTTTCGGGCTATACTCGCGACATTATCATCACCACGACGGGATGTCGAAGCAACCAGCCATCGCCTCCAGTACGCCAGATCGTGTCCTTGCAGTTAAGAAGACAGCTTGGTAACGTATGTCCGCAGCACCAGCAGGTTAGGGAATTTTGCTCTGTGATAATCAGAGCTCAGCAGACCGCGCCTGTTCCCGTTTTTTCTTATGTGGTTCTGTCTTCGGTGTTCATTGTCTGAGTTCTCACTACTGTAACAGCAATTAATGTTGGGTTGCCTGTGTGTTTCTCTTAAGATTTGAGTTGCAAGGAATTGGCTCCACATACCACTTGGTCATAAATGTCACAATCTAGTTTACGGACAACTTCACATTCACAGCATTTATTTGAGTATCCAATTTGACATCTTGTAAATGTTTCATGTGTTGTGTTTATTATTTTATGTCATAATAAATCAAATTGTTATTTTGTACAGAACTTTCATTCTGTAGATCGGTAGAGCAACCCTTTCATTTCTCACCATGTTAATGAAACTTATTTATCAAATTAATTTCTATCAAATTAAATTATTGCAGGTGCCAAACTCTTTTCTACTCCACTTGCAGGGTCGATTAGGGTCAGTTCGCGTTTCTTCTTAATCTGTGTGCAACAGCAAAAGTCGGAGTTAGAATAGAGGGGGCTTAGAGCATCATTTACATATGAAGATTCTAAAAGAATTTAGTGTTAAATACACTGCTAGCCCCGGCACCTCGCAATCTTTTCGTGTTGCCACATTTCGAGATATACTGTCACATTTAGCTTTGCCACTATAACCTGTTATAACTAGATGGAGCTCCTGGATAAACACTGCCGTCTTTTACTGTGACAATTTTGTCCAGGTTTTGTTGGGAAGAGACCGTGCACTGCCGCAGGTTTACTGAAGTTGACGTTTGTTTGCTTCATTCTTTTCAAAAACCTTGAAAGGGGGTTGGATAGTTGTCACTTTTGATTTGAAGCCACATGTAAGACGCAAAATTGGCGTTAAAATAAAAGGAAAAAAAAAACAGATTTGAAGCAATGCGTGATTTACATCACATCAAATTTTGCGCACATTCTCGCAGCAATAACGAAGTTGGAGGCCACAGGTAATTGATGATGGAATCTCTGGCAATTACTGAAGAGGTTGAAAAATCCTAGCAATCATCCTATGGCCAAGACTGTGTTGCAGCTTTTAAGATGGACAAAGTTATCGGGTCAAATCCTGATTCCGAGTTTTACGGAAGAAACAAAAAACATTGTGGCGAAAATGTAAAATACTTCCAAATTGATCTGACTTTGTCCGAAATTTCTTCACTTGAGTGTGAACCCGTCTCTTCTAGGGACACAGAAAGGTCATTTTCTAAGCAACAGAACTGTTCTGTCTGGTAAACGCGTGAGAAATTTGTTGTTATGTTCTGTTTTAGCAGTAAAATGCGTGGTTGTAAAGTATCGCTTCACTTGTGCGACTGGATTCGTGTTTTCATGCGAGAAAGGTCACACCTCGTAGTAACAGAAGGAAAGCCACCAAGTAAAAGACAAGTTACAAGGAAATGAACACCCTTAGCTGCTTGCAGGCGTTGATGTACGTCAACGACGACAGATGAAAATGTGTGCCCGACCGAGACTCGAACCCTGGATCTCCTGCTTACATGGCAGACGCTCTATCCATCTGAGCCACAGAGGACACAGAGAATAGCGCGACTGCAGGGATTTATCTCTCCTGCGAAACCCACATTGTCAACAAATTGTCCCGCACTACATTCGTAGTGCCCCCGCCCATTATAGTCATTACTAGCGGCGCGTTGCCGATTCCCGTAAGAGTTCGGGCTCTGTTTGTGCATTCGCACAGAAGAAGAAGAAGATGGTCAAGTGGCCCGTGAGCCTTAACTATATATATATATATATATATATATATATATATATATATATATATATATATATATATACACTAAGATGGTATCTGTTCTTTCGGACATGTCAGAAAGAACAGATACCATCTTAGTATATAAAAGACAAGTGACGTTCGGCGTTTCCCAAATAAGTGTTATAGCTCCTCTACTGCTCCTAATCTATGTAAACGGTTTTAAGGAACAACCTGAGCAGCTTTCTTACATTACCTCCAGATGAAGCAGGTATTTACCGTATAGTAACTTCATCAGAAGGTCAAAACCAATAGCAAAATAACGTTGACACGATATGTGTGTGGTGTGAAAAATGGCAATTGTGTCTGAATCAGTAAAAAAAGAAATCAGTTAAATTTCGGTTACCCGATAAATCACACAAATTTAAAGGCTGTCAATTCCACTAAATACCTAGAAATCACAGTTACGAACAACTTAAGTTGGAACGATAGCCAACGGCGTTGCCGCAGTGGTAACATCGCTTTTCGTCAGATCACCGAAGTTAAGCGCTTTCGGGCTCGGCTACGACTGGGATGGGTGAGCATCCGGTCTGCCGAACGCTGTTGACAGGCGGTGTGCTATCGGCCCTTGTGAGACAAACTTACGAGCTGCTTGACTGAGAAGTAGCGGCTCGGTCTCGTGAACTGACATACTGGCAGAACACTAAGAAGATGCGACAGGTCTTCTAAAAGAGACTACCAACACCACTACTGTGCACTATGGGATCCTTACCGGACCAAAAAATCAAAGAGACCTTTGGGGAAAAGAGAACCACTTGTATGAATATCAAAAGCTCAGATGGAAAACCAAAGAAGGGAAATCAGTACGGGTTAAAATCGGGTATAGATTTAAGTGTCAGGAAGTCGTTTCTGAAAGTGTTTGTATGGAGAGGGTCTATACAAGGGCGATGTACCTGAGGACAATATTATGGAAATGGAAAAGGTCATAGATGAAGATGAAATGGGAGATATGATACTGCGTGAAGAATTTGACAGAGCACTGAAAGACCTCAGTCGAAACAAGACCCCTGGGAGTAGACAACATTCCATTAGAACTACTGACAGCCTTGGGAGAGCCAGACAAAACTCTACCATCTGGTGAGCAAGATGTATGAGACAGGCGAAATACCCTCAGACTTCAAGAAGAATGTAATAATTCCAATCCCAAAGAAAGCAGGTGTTGACAGATGTGAAAATTACCGAAGTATCAGTTTAATAAGTCACAGCTGCAAAGCACTAACACGAATTCTTTACAGACGAATGGAGAAAATGGTAGAAGCCGACCTCGTGGAAGATTAGTTTGGATTCCGTACGAATGTTGGAACACGTGAGGTAATAGTGACCCTACGACTTACCTTAGAAGATAGATTAAGGCAAACCTACGTTTCTACCATTTGTAGACTTAGAGAAATGTTGACGATGTTGACTGGAATACTATGTTTCCAATTATGAAGGCGGCAGGGATGAAATACAGGGAACGAAAGGCTATTTACAATTTACACAGAAACCAGATGGCAGTTATAAGAGTCAAAGGGGCATGAAAGGGAAGCAGTGGTTGGAAAGGGAGTGAGGGAGGGTTGCAGCGTATCCGCGATGTTATTCAATCTGTATATTGAGCAAGCAGTAAAGGAAACAAAAGAAAATTCTTAGTAGTAATTTCCACGGAGAAGAAAAAACTTTGAAGTTCCGGATGACATTGTAATTCTGTCAGAGACAGGAAAGGACTTGGAAGAGCAGTTGAATGGAATGGACAGTGTCTTGAAAGGAGGATATAAGTTGAATATCAACAAAATCAAAACGAGGATACTGGAATGCAATCGAATTAAATCGGGTAATGCTGAGGGAACTGGATTAGGAAATGAGACACTTAAAGTAGTAGATGAGGTTTGCTATTTGGGTAGTAAAATAACTGATGATGGTAGAAGTAGAGAGGATATAAAATGTAGACTGGCAATGGCAAGGAAAGCGTTTATGAAGAACTCAAATTTGTTAAAATCGGGTATAGATTTAAGTGTCAGGAAGTCGTTTCTGAAAGTGTTTGTATGGAGTGTAGCCATGTATGGAAGTGAAACATGGACGATAAATAGTTTAGACAAGAAGAGAATAGAAGCTTTTGAAATGTGGTGATCCAGAAGAATGCTGAAGATTAGACGGGTAGATCACGTAACTGATGAGGAGGTAATGAATAGAATTCGGGAGAAGAGTAATTTGTGGCACAACTAGAAGAAGGGATCGGTTGGTAGGGCATGTTCTGAGGCATCAAGGGATGACCAATGTAGCATTGGAGGGCAGCGTGGAGGGTAAAAATCGTAGAGGGAGACCAAGAGATGAATACACTAAGCAGATTCAGAATGATGTAAGCTGCAGCAGGTACTGGGAGATGAAGAAGCTTGCACAGGATAGAGCAGCATGGAGAGCTGCATCAAACCAGTGTCAGGACTGAAGACCACAACAACAACAACCAGACAGCATTCACGAAAGACATTAAACATGTTCAAAGAAGGGCAACTCGTTTTGTATCATCGCGAAATAGGGCAGAGTGTGCCACAGATATGACAAGTGAGTTGGTGTGAGGCGAGATTCCTCATAAAATTTTAACCAGCAAATTTCTGCTCTGGCAGTGAGTAATACGTGGAAATGATCGTCATAATAAAATAATTGTTCTACGATACTGTTAGAAGCTGAAGAAATGGATTAAAATTTCGGACCCGGGTCTTGCATACTAGGCAGAAATGCTAACCATTGCCGGCCGAAGTGGCCGTGCGGTTAAAGGCGCTGCAGTCTGGAACCGCAAGACCGCTACGGTCGCAGGTTTGAATCCTGCCTCGGGCATGGATGTTTGTGATGTCCTTAGGTTAGTTAGGTTTAACTAGTTCTCAGTTCTAGGGGACTAATGACCTCAGCAGTTGAGTCCCATAGCGCTCAGAGCCATTTGAACCATTTTGCTAACCATTACACCACTATTGTCAACATCGTTGCAAGAAATACCCAAGTCGAATGCCCTCCCCAACACAAACTTCAATTCATATTTCCAGCTTATCCGGCCGTTGTGGCCGAGCGGACCTAGGCACTTCAGTGTGGAACCGCGCGACCGCTACGGTGGCAGGTTCGAATCCTTCCTCGGGCACGGATTTGTGTGATGTCCTTAGGTTAGGTTTAAGTAGATCTAAGTTCTAGGGGACTGATGACCTCAGATGCTAAGTCCCATAGTGCTCAGAGCAATTTGAACCATATCCTGCTTATTTTCCCCTTACATTGTTAAGATCTGAAGTTTGTGTTGGCGAGGGCATTCGACTTGGGTATTTTTTGCAACGATGTTGACAGTGGTGCGCTGGTGTAATGGTCAGTATTTCTGCTTGGTAAAGACCCGGGTTCGAGTCCCGGTCGCGGCACAAATTTTGATTCATTTCTTCAGCTTGGAACATCATCGTAGATAAAGACTAGATTTAAATGTCTCAGGGAAAAATAATTATATTTAATTGTTCGTTTTTCCTACCGCTTTTAGGGAGTATAACAGTGGAGGGGTAGTCCGGAAGCGGTTCGAAGAGCCCTGTGCCACGCACTTGAATCTGCAGAGTAGTCATAAAGATATAGATGTAGATATAAGACGACCGTTTGCAGGGTGCAAGTCTTTCGATTTGACGCCACTTCGGTGACTTGCGCGTCGATGGGGATGAAATAATGATGATTAGGACAATACAACATCCAGTCCCTGAGCGGAGAACATCTCCGACCCATCCGGGAATCGAACCCGGGCCCTTAGGATTGAGATTCTGTCGCGCTGACCACTCAGCTACCGGGGGCGGACTTAGATGTAGATGGAAAACAGAAATAGCCAAAGAAATAAAATTTGATAAGGAATATTTTTGTAGTTCTGCTGTTTCACTGTGTATATTTAATGATATAATACTGTATGAATGTATGCGTAGTTGGTTGGTTGATTTGGGCAGGGGACCAAACAGCGGCATCACCGGTCGAGCTGATTAGGGAAGGCTGGCGGAGGTAACCGGCCGTGCCCTTTCACAGGAACCATCCCGGCATTTGCCTCAAGCAATTTAGAGAACTCACGGAAAACGCTTTTAGCTTGCATTTATCGCGAATCTCTTGCCCAACGTAAAGTGCCGAGCGACCGGAAAAAAGCGCAGGTGACGCCTGTATATAAGAAGGGTAGAAGGACGGATCCTCAAAATTACAGACCAATATCCTTATCATCGGTTTCTTGCAGGATTCTCGAACATATTCTCAGTTCGAATACAACGAATTTCCTTGAGACAGAGAAGTTGCTGTCCATGCATCAGCACGGCTTTAGAAAGCATCGCTCCTGCGAAACGCAACTCGCCATTTTTTCACATGGTATCTTGCGAACCATGGATGAAGGGTATCAGACGGATGCCATATTCCGGAAAGCATTTGACTCGGTGCCCCACTGCAGACTCCTAACTAAGGTAGGAGCATATGGGATTGGTTCCCAAATGTGAGTGGCTCGAAGACTTCTTAAGTAATAGAACCCACTACGTTGTCCTCGATGGTGAGTGTTCATCAGAGGTGAGGGAATCATATGGAGTGCCCAGGGAAGTGTGGTAGGTCCGCTGTTGTTTTCTATCTACATAAATGATCTTTTGGATAGGGTGGATAGCAATGTGCGGCTGTTTGCTGATGATACTGTGGTGTACGGGAAGGTGTCGTCGTTGAGTGACTGTACGAGGATACAAGATGACTTGGACAGGATTTGTGATTGGTGTAAAGAAAGGCAGCTAACTGTATAGATAAATGTAAATTAATGCAGATGAATAGGTAAAAGAATCCCGTAATGTTTGAATACTCCACTAGTAGTGTAGCGCTTGACACAGTCACGTCGATTAAATATTTGGGCGTAACATTGCAGAGCGATATGAAGTGGGACAAGCATGTAATAGCAGTTGTGGGGATGGCGGATAGCCGTCTTCGGTTCATTGGTAGAATTTTGGGAAGATGTGGTTCATCTGTAAAGGAGACAGCTTATAAAACACTAATACGACCTATTCTTGAGTACTGCTCGAGCGTTTGGGATCCCTATCAGGTCGGATTGAGGGAGGGCAAAGAAGCAATTCAGAGGCGGGCTGCTAGATTTGTTACTGGTAGGTTTGATCATCACGCGAGTGTTACGGAAATGCTTCAGGAACTCGGGTGGGAGTCTCTGGAGGAAAGGAGGCGTTCTTTTCGTGAATCGCTACTGAGGAAATTTAGAGAACCAGCATTCGAGGCTGACTGCAGTACAATTTTACTGCCGCCAACTTATATTTCGCGGAAAGACCACAAAGATAAGAGAGATTAGGGCTCGTACAGAGGCATATAGGCAGTCATTTTTCCCTCGTTCTGTTTGGGAGTGGAACAGGGAGAGAAAATGCTAGTTGTGGTACGAGGTACCCTCCGCCACGCACCGTATGGTGGATTGCCGAGTATATATGTAGATGTAGAAAACGTAAATCAGGATGGCCAGACGCTGGTTTGAACCGTTGTCCTCCCGAATGGGAGTCCATTGTGCTAAACACTGCGTCACCTCCCTCGGTAATGCATGCAAGTTTTACGACTTCTTGCTAGAGGAGGCGACGACGTTGGGATCACAGATTTACTTCAAAGCTTGTACAGCTTCAGTAGGCCATTAAAACAACAGTGTGCAAGTAGTGGGCGCACTACTCTGGCAACTCCGAGAAAATCGCAAGTGAAGTTTTACGCGTCTGTTATGTAACTGGTGTATCTGTGCGTAGGTGACAGAAGTTGCAGTTCGTGGGGGTCAAGCTGATGCCGGCACGGTAGCTCAGCGTGTTCGGTCAGAGAAGTGGATCGTCTCTGGAATAAAAGGCTGAGCGAAGGGATCGACAACGAAGTTCAGCGGCTGTCCTGTGACATCCGCTACGAACAATAATGATAAAAAAGAAGTTGTTAGCGTCCGACCTCTGAAAAACGAACGTTTCAGAGGCGACGGTTCGACTCCCACTCGAACTTAATTTTTAATCTATATATTTTCATCACTCATCATCTTATTTAATTTATATGTCGTTTGCGATGTAATATAATTAAAAGGAACATGTGTATTTGCATTAACTTTTAGTAAGCTTGTTTTGCTACTTACTATCCCTAATTAAATTTAATTATTAGAACTAACTGAAGCGTGAATTTACTTTACAAATCTTTTCTTAAACAATTTACTTTATTTACTAGCGATTTATCAAGAACATTAAAACATTTAACCACACTAGATGACCGTGGAAGTAGTTGCCACGGAGTAACTGATGGAAAATGAAATTACCTTTAACAAATGGGAATTTTATTCATAAAAGCCTTTTCAAAAACAGATTTAAAATTCATAAGCAGAAAAGCACCCTCGAAATATCAAGTTACAATTTTAGTTAGAGGCAGACAGAACAATATTAACAGTATGAGCCTTCGGGGAGAGAACCTTGCCACGCCCTTTTGCCACGGCCGTAGTCACGACCGCTCACAACAACCTCTGAAAGACTACACTGGTGCAAATCTACAACACACCAGATAACTTTAATCAAAAAAAATTTTATCAACTCACACAAACACATTAACTATGCACCCCGTAAGAGGGATGGAAATGGTACAACACTCAAATTATTTGCCACCGAAAGTGCAATTTGTTGTTTTTTTTTAAAGGACTCTTACGGTGGAAGGGTGGCAACCTTATAACCTAAAATGACTATTTAAATAAAACCCATAAAATGCAGACTTGCATAAAATGTACAACATGCTCTACATTACACATATACCACTTCGCAAGATGATAGGCAAGATAAAAACATATTTCAAGAATTCGGCCTTTAAGCAATAAATTCGATAACACCGAATCCGACAAACATGACAGAGGCAGCTACTAACGCATGGCAGATTGAGAGGTGCCGGGGGGTTAGTAAACAAACCGACCCGCAGGTTGCTCTAACTGTCCCCAACTCCGCAAGAGAAAAACGGACAACCCAATTCACAAATTACCACCTTCCCGCGGGTGGGCAAATGGAAAAGAATGGTGGGACGACCCCCCAAAAAAAAGCGGCTGGTCACCTCACCAAGAAAACAAGTAGAATTAAACTTGTAATAAACTGCGGTTTCTGGCGAAGACCTGGCGCAGCACCCCCAAAACGCTCTCCCGAACCGTCCGCTGCCAGCCGCTCCAACGGACGCAGGAAGGCGCGCCGATCTCCCGTCTCACGGCGTCGCAGCTCGCACCGGCCAGACCGACGTCGTGGGTTGACTCCTGCTGCTCTCGTGTCGGCCGCGAAGCCACCACCCCTCGCTATACGGCGCGGCCCGGTGGACTCAAGTGGCGACCTCACATGCGCCGACGCTCAAGACGGACAAGTCATCTCGTGGCTCAGTGCGCGACCGACCAACCGATCGATCCAACCGCCAACGACCGTTGCCTGAGGAAACTCGAGCAGACTGGCGGGCTAACGCGCAGACTCAGATGCAGGAACTAAGCCCCGACCGGGCGACCACTAGCTGAGTTCTCTTACTGGAGGAGTGGCAAGACGCTCATTTACTGGCTCAAAGTTTGATCCAAACGACATACTCGCACTCCGACGACAGACAGACAGACACTAACTGCTGCACAAATGCGAACGAGAGACAGACCAGCAACTGGCAACGCGAGACTGACCTAGCCTAACCCCCACTGACCCGGTGGCGAGCTCATAGCGCCCCTTAAACGCACGTGAACAGGCAACCTCTCCCCTTTCCCACCAGAGGGAGACACCAAAGCTGCGACTGCCACAGCGGCGCCACCGCCAGAAACGGAGGGCGACTGCTTCACACTACGCGCTGCGGCGCGCTCTTCAAAACAGCAATTTTTTTACCACGGCTCACTAAAAAATTTATAACTATCGACAAGTAAAGAAGAAACGCATAGAGTTTTCCTGAAAATGTATACCAGTCTTGATTTGCGAAATCATACGTGCAGTCCGGTAAGGTACCCGGAACTACTTTGCACCTGGACGCTTCGAGCTGCAGACGCAGAGGCAGGTCCATTTGGCAATTCACCCGCGTAGCTGTGCGTTGCTGTTGCAGCAACAACGAATAGTGTAGATGCAAATTTTCTGAATATCACAGAATTTACACTTGTACTACAAATACACTGTGTGATCAACAGTATCCGGACACCTGGCTGAATGTGACTCACAAGTTCGTGGCGCCCTCCATTGATAATGCTAGAATTCAGTATGGTGTTGGCCCAGCCTTAGCCTTGATGACAGCTTCCACTCTCACAGGCATGCGTTCAGTCAGGTGCTGGAAGTTTTCTTGGGAAATGGCAGCCCATTCTTCACGGAGTACTGCACTGAAGAGAGGTATCGATGTCGGACGGTGAGGCCTGGCACGAAGTCGGCGTTCCAAATATCCCAAAGGTGTTCAGGTCAGGACTCTGTGCATGCCAGTCCATTACAGGGGTGTTATTGTCGTGTAACCACTCCGTCAAAGGGCGCGCATTATGAACAGGTGCTCGATCGTGTTGAAAGATGCAATCACCATCACCGATTGCTCTTCAGCAGTGGGAAGCAAGAAGGTGCCTAAAACGTCAGTGTAGGCCTGTGCTGTGGTAGAGCCACGCAAAAGAAGCTGTGGTGCAAGCCCCCTCCATGAGAAACACGACCACACCGTAACACCACCGCCTCCGAATTTTACAGTTGGCACCACACACGCTGGCAGATGACGTTCAAAGGGCATTCCCCATACCCACACCCTGCCATCGGATCGCCACATTGTGTAGCGTGATTCGTCACTCCACACAGCGTCTTTCCACTGTTCAGTCGTCCAATGTTTACGCTCCTTACACCAATTGATGCGTCGTTTGGCATTTACCAGCGTGGTGTGTGGCTTATGAGCAGCCGCTCGACCATGAAATCCAAGCTTTCTCACCTCCCTCCTGTCATAGTACTTGCTGTGGATCCTGAATCAGTTTGCAACTCCTGTATGATGGTCTGGATAGTTGTCTCCCTCTTACACATTACGACCCTCTTCAACTGTCGGCGGTCTCTGTCAGTCTACAGACGAGGTCGGCCTGTACGCTTTCATGCTGTACGTGGCCCTTCACGTTTCCACTTCACTGACACATCGGAAACAGTGGAGCTAGGGATGTTTAGGAGTGTGGAAATCTCGCATACAGACGTATGACACATGTGACAGCCAATCACCTGACCACATTCAAAGTCTGTGAGTTCTGCCGTGTGTCCCATTCTGCTCTCTCACAATGTCCAATGACTACTGAGGTCGCTGATACGGAGTACCTGGTGGCAGCACAATGCATCTAATATGAGAAACGAATGTTCTTGGGGGTGTCCGGATACTTTTGATCACATAGTGTATGAAGGTTTGAGCGGGAGTGGAAGCGTCGCCTTGTGCACGTTGGTCTTACAAAGCTCGAATGCTAACCGCTTGATCACCATGAATTCTAACCTCCGGCGTCTGCGCACAGGTACATCATTTACATAATAGACGCGTAAAACTTCTCTTGCGAGT
The DNA here is from genome assembly GCF_023864345.2 of Schistocerca serialis cubense. Classification (NCBI taxonomy): domain Eukaryota; kingdom Metazoa; phylum Arthropoda; class Insecta; order Orthoptera; family Acrididae; genus Schistocerca; species Schistocerca serialis. Next base: position 41,031,354 of record NC_064648.1, on the reverse strand, counting down.
TCCTCGGAAGTGCCGGAGTAGTTCGTCTCACTAGTTGCACGTTGTGTTGTTTTGATGCCCTACTAAATTTATACTAAACTTGAAGTAAATCCGCCGGCCGCGGTTGCCGAGCGGTTCTAGGCGCTACAGTCTGGAACCGCGCGACCGCTACGATCGCAGGTTCGAATCCTGCCTCGGGCATGGATGTGTGTGGTGTCCTTAGGTTAGTTAGGTTTAAGTAGTTCTAAGTTCTAGGGGACTGAGGACCTCAGAAGTTAAGTCCCATAGTGCTCAGAGCCATTTTAACCAGTTGAAGTAAATCCCTCAACCCAACGTCGTGGCCGCCCCTTCGTAATATGTGAAAGTCCGGGCTGTAATTATTACACTTGGCCGACTTTATTGTCGCCAACCTGTAAGGGGAAAAGGTGATCAACATAACAAAATAATACAAATCAGAGATTTTACAGAAATGTTTAAATGTTCATTTTTCCCATGCACTGTTGGAGAGTGGAACGCTACAGAAATAGTGTGAAGGTGGTTCGAAGAGCCCTCTGCCAGGCTCTCAGGTGTGAATTCCAGAACAATCATGTAGATGTGTGTGTACTGTACGTAGGTGAAGATGAAAAATAGAAATAACTGTTGTTGTTGTTGTTGTGGTCTTCAGTCCTGGGACTGGTTTGGTGCAGCTCTCCATGCTACTCTATCCTGTGCAGACCGATGACCACGCTGTCTGGTCTCCTTCCCCAAACCAACCAACTATCCTGAGCAAGCTTCTTCATCTCCCAATACCTACTGCAACCTACATTCTTCTGAATCTGCTTGGTGTATTCATCTCTTGGCCTCCCTCTACGACTTTTACCCTCCATGCTGCCCTCCAATACTAAATTGGTGATCCCTTGATGTCTCAGAACATGTCCTACCAACCGATCCCTTCTTCTACTCAATTTGTGCCACAAACTTCTCCCCAATCCCATTCAACACCTCCTCATTCGTTATGTGATCTACCCATCAAATCTTCAGCATTCTTCTGTAGCACCACATTTCGAAAGCTTCTATTCTCTTCTTGCCTAAACTATTTATCGTCCATGTTTCACTTCCATACATGGCTACACTCCATACAAATACTTTCAGAAACGACTTCCTCACACTTAAATCTATACTCGATGTTAACAAATTTCTCTTCTTGAGAAACGCTTTCCTTGCCATTGCCAGTCTATACTTTATATCCTCTCTACTTCGACCATCGCGAGTTATTTTGCTCCCCAAATAGCAAAACTCCTTTACTACTTTAAGTGTCTCATTTCCTAACCCAATTCCCTCTGCATCACCCGACTTAATTTGACTACATTCCATTATGCTCGTTTTGCTTTTGTTGATGTTCATCTTATACCCTCCTTTCAAGACACTGTCCATTCCGTTCAACTGCTCTTCCAAGTCCTTTGCTGTCTCTGGCAGAATTACAATGTCATCGGCGAACCCCATGTTTTTATTTCTTCTCCATCGATTTTAATACCTACTCCGAACTTTTTCTTTTGTTTCCATTATTGCTTGCTCAATATACAGATTGAAGAACATCGGGGAGAGGCCACAACCCTGTCTCACTCCCTTCCCAACCACAGCTTCCCTTTCATGCCCCTCGACTCTTATAACTGCCATCTGGTTTCTATGCAAATTGTAAATAGCCTTTGGCTCCCTATATTTTACTCCTGCCACCTTCAGAATTTGAAAGAGTATTCCAGTCAACGTAGTCAAAAGCTTTCTCTAAGTCTACAAATGCTAGAAACGTAGGTTTGCCTTTCCTTAATCTAGCTTCTAAGATAAGCCGTAGGGTCAGTATTGGCTCACGTGTTCCGATATTTCTACGGAATCCAAACTGATCTTTTCCAAGGTCGGCTTCTACTAGTTTTTCCATTCGTCTGTAAAGTATTCGTGTTAGTATTTTGCAGCTGTGACTTATTAAGCTGATAGTTCGGTAATTTTCACATCTGTCAACACCTGCTTTCTTTGGGATTGGAATTGTTATATTCTTCTTGAAGCCTGAGGGTTTTTCGCCTGTCTCATACATCTTGCTCACCAGATAACTATAAAACTTAATTTTGATACTGCTTATTTTTAATGTGTTCGCTAGCTCTTTGCCCATAGTTTCATTATACGATACTAGAGTGCTGCAGCGCGCAATGTTTGACCGGTCACGGCTCGCCTGTTGACGGGGGGACTGAGTCGCTCGTGTCCGGCCCCCACACGCCTCGGCTCGGTCACGTACTCGCCCCGTGTCTGATGTCCGGATTCCGGACACGCGGATAACCGACCATGACCGGCCACCGCTGACGTCTCAGCTCGCCTCGCCACGTCTCACTGTACTATACAAATCCTACGCGTCTCTCTCTCCCTCCCTCCCTCTCTCTCTCTCTCTCTCTCTCTCTCTCTCTCTCTCTCACACACACACACACACACACACACACACACACACACACACACACTCACACACACACACACACACACACACACACAATGTATTTATGTATGTCTCTCTCTCTCTCACTCTCTCTCTCTTTTAATACAAAAGTAACGTTTCCAAGAAAGAGTACGTGACACAGCTAAATTCATGAAGCACTTCGAAAGTAAAATGATATTTCAATACAATCACGGATAGGAGACGTAGCAATTTTATGTCTGGAAGTGATCACAGTCTTCTCAGAAACGAAAGTCAAGGCTCGATTTTCAATCCTTTGTAGGGGAAGGAGGGGCAAGATGGGGAAGCTAACTTTAAACCTTTACAAAAGGGACAAAAATAAAGAAATTCAAGTAGGTTTGCTTATCATTTGTTTACTTAACCATTGAATTACAATAGCATGCAAAGAAACCTGCAAACTCGTTACATTCAGTTAGAAATATCTCGATTTGAAACATAAACTACCAATTCCCCGTCTTGCCCCATATGCGGGGTAAGATGGGGAACTAGCATGAATTCATCTCTAAAGCTTAAATAAGGACTGGAATAACGAAATCACGTGACGATAAGGTTTCGAAACATGGTTCTGCGAATTGTAGACTCAGGTATTACGTTCTATTTTGGCCTCTTCCTGTCACACAGTACACGAGTGTGGACAGCCTCGTCATCGTCACTTTCTGTCCCTGCACAAGTGTCGTGGGCGCGGCGCCCGCAGCTGATACACCGTACACAGAGCCTGCTTCAGGGAAGTCAATAGCAGTGTAAACATTCTTCACTCTCTTCCTCGTTGTCATTCGACCTCAGTTTATTATCCCTCGAGCATGAAGGGGTGGTTGAGACGTCAGTAACTTTCGTCACATTTTAGTTGTCATTACGTCCTTTTGGTGGTATCCCAGGTTTATCAAACGTCTTTGAGAAGAGTTTTCGTTTACATGCAGCACGTCTGGGGACTCCTTTTCCTTTAATTTCTTCAGATAGTTCACTCCTATAAGGACATTCGGTTAAAACAACGGGTTTTCCACGCCTCTTAGATGGTTTCCTTTTGTTTTTTTTTATCCACCTTTGGAATAGCTAACACCATTTCAGGGCTGGTACGTAGCACCTCGACGCTGAAAAACAGATTTCTGCAGCCACAGTCCGGCCTCTTTCTGCAGAAGTAACTGCTCCCACCTGCCTGCGCCCTTTCAAAGCAACCACCTTTGTGTGACCTTTTGGAATGATAAGAACGTAATGGTTGGACAAATAGTAGGGGCTGGACGGGGAAGCTCCCCATCTTGCCCCCCCCCCCCCCCCCCCTTGCCCCCTACCATGCTGTCAGGTTATGTTACGCCTACATGAACACTATACAGTGAACATTGACTACTGACACAGCAGTTTACTGTTAATAAGGCGCGCTATTCAGTGCCACCGAGCGAGGTGGCGCAGTGGTTAGCACACCGGACTCGCATTCGGGAGGACGACGGTTCAATCCCGTCCCCAGCCATCCTGATTTATGTTTTCCGTGATTTCCCTAAATCGTTTCAGGCAAATGCCGGGATGGTTCCTTTGAAAGGGCACGGCCGATTTCCTTCCCAATCCCGCTCCGTCTCTAATGACCCCGTTGTCGACGGGACGTTAAAACACTAACCACCACCTCCACCACCATATTCAGTGCCATATATACAGTCTGGACAAATGTTCACGAAAAACATGTTTTAGGACCTCGAAAGGTGCAAAACATCGCAAATCAGTATAACAATTGTACGTACCACGCAAAGCTCACAGAAACCTCCGCGAAACTAAGGTTCAGCAATGTCAACACACTGGGGCCTGTGTACTGATGATGTTGACGTAGCTGTCCACAGATGGCAGCACTCTAACTGTAGCTTATAGCCCCATGCAACGTAACTTGCTGTGACAGCGCGAGAGAGAGAGAAAGATATTGTTTATTACTCTGTGGCGGTCAGCGCTCACATAATTATTCTTAGGATATAGAGTTTTTTTGTTCTTGTTTAGAGTAATTTTAGGAGAGGAGAGCCATTCTTGTGATGTAAAAAAATCGACGCCATTGCGAGTTTTTGATTCACATTGTAAAATATAAGTGCATATGGAAGGAAATCAGTTAATAGAACAATAAAATATTGCTCATTTCAAGAAGGTACGTCTTATGATACACCCAGCGATATACTGCTATTGTGATTTACTAATAAACACCAGCTTGAGAACAGTTCCGACGGGAGCGTTCAGTTCTAGTGAAATAGTTCGATGTTTTCTTCGGAAAAGAAGTCACTTCATGGATCATTCAAATCCACAATAGTAACTGGACATTTCTCAGAACTGAAAGCAATCTAATTGCTATGCAACAGAGCCCCGAAGAATATTTGTCCGTACTTTGGTTACCACTTTCAGCTCGACACGGTATCTGCAGCATCTGGAGCAGATTTCTACAACAGCGGAAGCGTGTAATCGCTATCAGTTTCACACACCACCCTGTGTACGCTGTACGTATTTACCCACAACAGTGAACATACAGTTACTCACACACATAGAAAGACAATAGTAAGTGGTGTGGGGAAACATTTCAGTATAAAGGCCCTGTAGAGCTAAACAGTAATTAGCCTAGTAATAAAAGGAGTCTTTATAACGGGGAGGTGGGGTAAGAAGGGGAAGCTACTGTTAGACTGCTGCCATCTGTGGACAGCTACGTCAACATCATCAGTACACAGGCCCCAGTGTGTTGACATTGCTGAACCTTAGTTTCGCGGCGGTTTCTGTGAGCTTTGCAAGGTACGTACAATTGTTATACTGATTTGCAATGTTTTGCACCTTTCGAGGTCCTAAAACATGTGTTTCGTGAACATTTGTCCAGACTGTATGTATGGCACTGAATATGGTGGTGGTTAGTGTTTTAACGTCCCGTCGACAACGGGGTCATTAGAGACGGAGCGGGATTGGGAAGGAAATCGGCCGTGCCCTTTCAAAGGAACCATCCCGGCATTTGCCTGAAACGATTTAGGGAAATCACGGAAAACCTAAATCAGGATGGCTGGAGACGGGATTGAACCATCGTCCTCCTGAATGCGAGTCCAGTGTGCTAACCACTGCGCCACCTCGCTCGGTGGCACTGAATAGCACGCGCCGCGAAACTAAGGTTCAGCAATGTCAACACACTGGGGCCTGTGTACTGATGATGTTGACGTAGGTATCCACAGATGGCACCACTCTAACTGTAGCTTATAGCCCTTCCCCTTCTTACCCCACCTCCCCGTCTTGCCCCGCCTTCCCCTACCTCCTCTTAAAAAAACACATATCTGTTACTACGCATCAGTTACGCTAGTTAATTATAAATCTATCGCGTGTAGTAATGAAACAGTGCTTTTAACTGCAGTAATTACTCACCTGACAGTCAGTGTCATTGACACTGCAAATTTGTTGCTGTTTGTGAAACCAAATAAGAACTAACTGGATTGTCGGTTCTTTTTCGCCTTCTAATTCACCTGTGGCCTCTTTAAATGGTCTCAGAAAATGCCCAATTTTTCCTGAAAGCTCATTGTCACATCCTTGCAATCTGTAAGCGGAGTCCAAAAAAAAAAAATGGTTCAAATGGCTCTGAGCACTATGGGACTTAACATCTGTGGTCATCAGTCCCCTAGAACTTAGAACTAGTTAAACCTAACTAACCTAAGGACATCACACACATCCATGCCCGAGGCAGGATTCGAACCTGCGACCGTAGCAGTCGCGCGGTTCCAGACTGAGCGCCTGAACCGCTAGACCACTGCGGCCGGCAAGCGGAGTCCTTTTCCGCCAGCAAAGCATCAACTTCGTTATACTGAATGTGTAACGATTCCAGCATAGCGTGCAAGCTGTTCCAGCGTGTGCAGACCTCTTGTTTCAACGATGACTTCAAAGACGAGCACTTTTCTTAATAAACTTTACAATGCATTTTGCAGTATTTATTGTTGATGCGATGTTCAAAAAAATGGTTCAGATGGCTCTGAGCACTATGGGGCTTAACTTCTGAGGTCATCAGTCCCATAGAACTTACAACTACTTAAATCTAACTAACCTAAGGACATCACACACATCCATACCCGAGGCAGGATTCGAACCTGCGACCGTAGCGGTCACGCGGTTCGAGACTGAAGCGCCTAGAACCGCACGGCCACACCGGCCGGCAATGCGATGTTGGGGGCATGATTTAACAAGACGTTATCTTCATCTGAAGTACGGCTAAGTGCTGTGTTTATACAATGAGCGGCACAAGTAATCCTTTCGTGATTTTCCAAAGCCTTTATTACATTAGCAACCTGGGACAAAAACAAAACTGTGCAACATGTGCGGAGAAACTTCGCAATCAGCCATCCTCTCTTCAATTTCTTTCATAATATTTACTCCCGTCTTCTTAACGTCAGGGAATTTTGTTGTAAATAAAACATTGTCCACAGGAGACCAATCTGTGTTGTGTTGTAAGTGTCTAACAGTGCACCTGATTATGCGAATCAGTCCACATATCAACTGTCGCAGCACTTTGTTTTATTAATAATTTCCGTAATAACAGAAGGCATTATGTTGCTTCGTATTGCATCAGCTTGTTCTTTCACATGACTGCTTATAGTAGAGGGATGTGGCATGACATCTGCCACGTTAACTTCTCCATAATGCGCACCTAGCTGTATTAATTCTTGGCGTAATTCTCTGAAACCTTCACCGGAAACAGCATTAAAAGGTCTCATATCTTTATCGCACATTGCAACACACTTTGCTGTAATACTATTTTTTATTACTGCCGGTATCCCTGAAGCAGCTGTATCTTTGTGAGGTTTCCTGCAACTGTGTTTCTTTAAATGAGTGGTTTCCGACTGGAAACACAATAGTTTGGAGCAGTTTATGCACGATACGTACCCAGTAGGCGCACTGTTTTCGTCTACAACCAAGAGAAATGTACTCCACACGTGGCTTTTTTAGACCTTCCCGTTCCTTCAATGTGTAAACATTGGTTTCAATCTTAGGTCTTACTGCACTGGCTTCCTCGCGCTGCTCGATTACAGAGAGAGAGACACACCACAAATGAGAAGCCCGTACTGGCTGCAGTCTCTCACGGATAATGACGCGTGTAATGTGCTTGAAGTTACGTGGTACGTATTCAGTCACGGCTTCTATGTTCGGTCACTAGAACTATAGTTCAATTCTTTTATCTCGGCGGCTCGCGCATGCCCGCCCAGACGCGGGAGATTGCTGCGTTGCCAAGTTGCAAACGACGCACGCGCTAAGAGAAGCAGCGCCATAGTATAGTATAGTTCGCAAGCTTACGTTTAGGGGGGAGCGCGCAGTTTATGAACTAAAGCCTCCACGGCTGCATTAACCCTTTCGCTGCTGCAGAGACGTGGTGCTCCCCGCATTCCACGATGTGCGTGATTTTGTCATCACTGCACTGCTCGCCTGTGCAGACACATGGTGTTCCGACTGCTTTGACACACTTTATCATTCGATTTCACAATAACTATTTGGCCCAAAAATTTGATTTTGACACATCTTCGTGACTGATACCTCCCCCCATAAATGACTTAATTTTGTTTCGATGTTCAACGCAGTTATTGTGTAGCATTAGATGTAGTAAACCATTGCACGAAATTTTGAAGAGGTAAAAGTCCATAGCGTATACTTTCCGTATGGTGGATTTTAGTTGCCACTAGAAATTTCAAAAAATTACATACAAACGAATAAAATTCATGAAGTAAGACACTTCGATATTGTTTTTAAATAAAGAATATATTAAGCACCGTTCAAGGATTGAACTCAGAATCTCTCGCTTAGCAGCCAGACACGTTAACCATTACGCTAACGCAGCTCGTCGTTCCATAGAACTCCCGGAGGAGTTTAAAAATCACACAAAATACCGACAAACACTGTTGGTGTGATTATGAGCTATTCACGTTTCGTCGAAGTACAATAGGAAATAAGCAATTACCACTGTTCTTTATATTGAAAAAGCGATTAGTGAGAATGAATTTCCTTGCTATCGCCTGAATAGGAGGCTTATTGCTTGTTTGGTTTAATTAATTAATAGAATATGAAGCAATTGGCATAAAGAATGCTTTTTCCAAACTTTCTGTAAAAGAAAGTGTGCTATCAAGACATTGCTTTTGTTCAATTACTTTATTTATGACTGAACGTTTCTAAAACTGAAGACACTCGTCTGTGCTCTGCACTGTAGTCGAGCTCTGGCTACGTCGTTCTCTGTTCATTGGCTTACTGTGTTTTGTGACGTCAGATGCGCAGAGCGAACCTAAACTCGGCCGCCGTCATAAATGACGCGCACTTTAGTGCGGGCAGCCTATCCAGTTAGGGTGTGCTCGCCCCATCTCGTATTTCGTGCTCACGTACTCGGTCATGCAGGACTCTATACGATACTGTAAGAATCTATGCATGTTTTATTGTTTCTTAGTGAATGAAAATCCGGACCCTTCCGCTACGAGTATGACCGAGTCGGCTCCTTTGCCAGAGCCAGCAGTTACTGACGAGCAACGAGCGAACTTGATTGTGCATTCTTTGCTGACGGCCTCCTGTTAACTAGCTCGTTAAGCTTTACAATCCCGATTTTTCCCATCAGCTCGCCGCCAACACGCCGGCATAACAGCCTCACTCCGCCTGTCCAATTCGGCTTCCCGCATGGCAGTTGCGCTCTGCGGGTTGCATACGCGACTCCGTGCAGGGGCCTCCCGCTTCGCTTCGCCGTTCTGGCCTTATCTCACAAAGAGAACCAACCATACGTTACGGACAGGTCCTTTCGATTTCATTCACACTTCTAGCTTTTGATAGTCCGGGCCCAGAAATCAGTTTCCTACACAAACGCAACGCAACTCTCTAACATAAACCACATTCGAAGATTGGAATATTTTCGAGTACAATTAACTACAACACGTTTCGAACTAATTCACAGGATAGTTAGCAGCTGAATGAGTAGAGTGCAGCTACCTTCTGTAACAGCATAGATGCCGGTTCGATTCTTACTAACAGTATCTTATTTTTCAGTGTATTTATATGGAAATGTATATCAAAAATATCGAATTCTGAGCTACAGAAATAAAAATTTTAAAACACTTTGTTTGCGTGACCATTATCCGCAGCAAGCACAAAAATATTCATTTTCCAAAGAAAACCTTCATTTTTCTTGCTGCAATGAAAATGAAAACTGCAGAAAGAAAAAGGCAGTGTTTATTTACAAAATGAAAAATATGAACGTTCCTTTGTTGAAAAGCTTAAATCTCCGCAATTTCTTCACCGACTGTTTTGAAATTTTGAGACAATGTTGCAATCGAATACTGGAGCTCCACATTATAAGATATATATTTATACTTTATACACAAAGGGGAAAAGTATAGAAAAGTATAGAAAAGTGGTTGACCGATTTGCTTTAAATTTGTACACATTACTCTAATAAACGTTCGGATCGATATTTATGTAAATAAAGATGCAAATGTTCGTTTGTTCTAAATCGTGTCTCCGAAAGTTCTTGGCCGATTGCTTTGAAATTTTGGCATTGTTGTGTCTAGACAAGACAGCCTAGACACAATGAGAGGAAGCCGAAAGGCACGCGCCAAGTTAAAGCAGGATGGCGTGAGGTCTGAAAGAGGATACGTAATGAATGCTATAAAGAAAAGTATGTAGCTTCTGGAATACTTAACTTTAATCCATCCTTGTGGTACATCTGGAGATTGTGGCGATACAAGTGAGACTCTTTAGATACATGCAATGTTACTAATGGCGCCTTGCTAGGTCGTAGCCATTGACTTAGCTGAAGGCTATTCTATCTGCTCCGCAAATGAGCGAGGCTTCGTCAGTGTGCATCGCTAGCTACGTCGTCCGTACAACTGGGGCGAGTGCTAGTCCGTCTCTCGAGACCTGCCTTGTGGTGGCGCTCGGTCTGCGATCACACAGTGGCGACACGCGGGTCCGACAAGTACTAATGGACCGCGGCCGATTTAAAGCTACCACCTAGCAAGTGTGGTGTCTGGCGGTGACACCACAGACATAACGTTGAATTCGAATTCTCAAGCGTTTCTTCTTATTTTGTTCATTATAAATGGTTTTCATGAACACAAGTGTTTTATACACCTAATGGAACGCCATCTGGTATATGTGTAGGTTGGAACTTAAATAATGGCAGCACTGCTGTGCAGACACTACGCAGTGGAATCTGCTGTTGTCGCTGACAGCGCACGTTGTTGACACATCTACCTTATTTCCGAGCAAATGGACTCGCCCTTCCCACGTCACTGGCGTGCTCACAATCGGGGGAAACACAGTGACTTGTGAGCGAGCGGTCTAGTGTAACGGTGTTACTATGGTTTCGAAACAGGAAAAACGGAGTTGGATCAAGATTGAACGCGCCAGAGGTCGTACAGTACGACAGTGTCATCAAGGTCTTCAAGAGGCGTGCAGGGAATCGGCATTGCCGTACAGAACAGTGCCACACTGGCAAAGCCTTCAACGAAGGTCGGCAAACTGTGGCAGACATGAATCGGGCAGGTCGTCGTAGCGTCTCTGAAGAAGACGTGCGTGCTGCTGCCACGCCATACGATTCGTGAGCTCGCCCACGATACCGGATTAGCGCATTCGACTGTGCTTCGCATCCTGGAGGAACGCCTGGGCACGTGAAAAATTGCATCACAATTGGTTCTACATGACTTGACGGAAATGGATGCGTTACGACGCTGCTCGGACGCACTTGGAGCGCTATGAACGCGGAGAGGCTTTCTTACGCCGTATCGTAACACTGGATGAGACACGGGCCGCATCGTACGAGCCAAAACGGAAACGCCAATCCAACAAATGGCGTCATTATGGGTCGCCGCGAACGTCGAAAGTGCGTCAGAGCCCCAGTATGGTGAAAGTTATGGTGATTCTCGTGTACGGCTGTGATGGTGTTACCCTAACGCATTACGTTCCTCCACGGCAGACCGCCAATGCCGCGGTATTACCGTTCGTTTTTGGAGCATCACCTGGCGGCCAGCTGTGCGCGACAATGCGCGGGCGCATGCAGGGCAAGCTGTGGCTGCTCTGTTCGCTCGGTGGCTCTAAGCACTAAGGGACTCAGCATCTGAGGTTACTTAGCAACCATATACAACCGTTCCCCTGACGGAAGGTCCGTACACAAAGACTGGAAAGTCGCACAGGTCACAGCAATATTCAAGAAAGGTAGCAGGAGTGATCCAATAAATTACCGGCCCATATCGTTAACGTCGATATGCAGCAGCATTTTGGAACATATATTGTGTTCGAACATTATGAATTACCTCAAAGGAAACGGTCTATTGACACACAGTCAACATTGGTTTAGAAAACATCGTTCCTGTGGAACACAACTAGCTCTTTATTCGCTTGAAGTGCTGAGTGCTATTAACAAGGGATTTCAGTTCGATTCCATATTCATGGATTTCCGGAAGGTTTTTGACACTGTACCACACAAGCAGCTCGTAGTAAAATGCAATATCGTCTCAGTTATGTGACTGGATTTGCGATTTCCTGTCAGAGAGGTCACAGTTCGTAGTAATTAACGGAAAGTCATCGAGTAAAACAGAAGTGATTTCAGGCGTTCCCCAAGATAGTGTTATAAGACTTTTGCTGTTCCTTATCTATATAAACGATTTGGGAGACAATCTGAGCAGCCTTCTTCCGTGGTTTGCAGATGACGATGTCGTTTATCGACTAATAAAGTCATCAGAAGATCAAAACAAACTCCAAAACGATTTAGAAAAAAATATCTGAATGGTGCGAAAAGTGGCAGACTGGAGGCTGGTGAAACACAGCAGGTCGTAGCACGCACGGGCCCTCCGTGTGCCACAAAGTGTGATATCAAGATTATGGCAGCGATTCCAGCAGACAGGAAACGTGTCCAGGCGCTACAGTACGGGATGTCCACAGTGTACAACACCACAAGAAGACCGATATCTCACCATCAGTGCCCGCAGACGGCCACGGAGTACTGCAAGTAGCCTCGCTCGGGACCTTACCGCAGCCACTGGAACAGTTGTCTCCAGACACACAGTCTACAGATGACTGAACACCCATGGTATATTCACCCGGAGACCTGCAAGTTGCATTCCACTGACCCCTCGTCATAGGAGAGCCCGTAAAGCCCGGTATCAAGTGCACAGTACATGGTCATTGGAACAGTGGTCCCAGGTTACGTTCGAGTCCAGGTATGGTCTGAACAATGATTGTCACCAGGTTTTCATCTGGTGTGAACCAGAAACCACATACCAACATCTTAATGTCCTTGAAAGGGACCTGTATGGACGTCATGGTTTGATGGTGTGGGGTGGTATTATGATTGGTCCACGTACACCCCTGCATGTCTTTGAAGGAGGAACTGTAACAGGTCAGGTGTATCGGGATGTCATTTTGCACCAGAATGTCCACCTTTTCAGGGGTGCAGTGGGTCCCACCTTCCTCCTTATGGATGAAACGCACGGTCCCACCGAGCTGCCATCGTGGAGGAGTACCTTGAAACAGAATGGAGTGGCCTGCCTGTTCTCCAGACCTAAACCCCATCGAGCACGTCTGGGATGCTCTCGGTCGACGTATCGCTGCTCGCCTTCAAACCCCTACGACACTTCAGGAGCTCCGACAGTCACTGGTGCAAGAATGCGAGGCTATATCCCAGCAGCTGCTCGACCACCTGACCCAGAGTACGTCAACCCGTTGTGCGGCCTGTGTACGTGTGCATGGTGATCATATCCCTTACTGATGTCGGGGTACATGCGCAGGAAACAGTGGCGTTTTGTAGCACATGTGCTTCGGGACGGTTTTCTCAACTTATCACCAATACCGTGGACGTACAGATCTGTGTCGTGTGTGTTCCCTATGTGCCTAAGCCATTAGCGCCAGTTTTGCGTAGTGCCACTTTGTGTGGCACCGCATTCTGCAGTTATCCTTCATTTATGAGCATGAGTGTAGATGGGTAACTGATTCTTACAAGGAGAGCGATCGAGTTTTTGAAACTATCTGTACGTTGGTGTAGGTTAAGACCCCATGTATCACACGGTGCAGCCATTTATCCTGGTGGGTCCTCGTTTCCAAATAATTCATGAAAAAAAACATTCGAAATTTTGTGTGATTCGCAATAACGTTAATAAAGTTGCATTGCGTAGTCTGGTTGCGCGGTGTAATGGCTAGAATAACACCTTCGCAATCAGGAGGTTGTGGGATCAAGTGTCATCGAATGCAGTACTTACTTTATTTTCAAATGTTTACCGAAATGACTGATCGCATTTTTATTTACTTATTGTTTTAAATGTAGTTTTTTAATTCTATTGCTTTGTCACATAATTTCAATCATGATATCAGCTTCTTCCTTTGCTCTCATTTTTGTTCCTAGCATTCTTTCTCCACTTGAAATCATTTTTCCTGTGTTTCTAAGTAATTTTATGTATTAATTTCGAATTAATTTCTTTTGTTTCATCACTCTGCTTTTTCGTCCACATTATTGCATTCATTGTATGTATTTCTCTTTTTGCTTGAATATCGTTTTATTTATTTCGAATTAATTTCTTTCGTTTTGTCACCCTGTTTTTTTCGTCCACATTATTGCATTCATTGTACCTATTTCTCATTTTTCTTGAATATCGTTTTACTAATAAACCCGTATTTCGTTTCAATTTTCATCTCCGTTATTTTGTCCATAGTGCAATAACTATTTAGCTTACATTTTAAATGTTTGTAAGGCGATTACCGTGCGAAATAAAGCACATCAGGTAACAAAAAAACATTTTTCACCACTTGGTGCTGGGTTAAATGAATGAGCAGAAAGTTGCTGCACGTCTGTCACCACTGTGTTAGCTGGTAGACTGCTCACGTCTTCTCCAGTCAGCAGCTGCTGGAAGTCGTAGAGTGGGCTGCGCTGAGAAGAGCCACTCACCACACAGCCAGAGACTGGTGTGAATGTGTCTCACGCAATGGGACTTATCATGTTAAAAGTCTAGAGCAGTCATCTCCTGTAGTGTTAGGCTTGACTTACATTCAAATATTTGAAGTTCCACAACACGTAGGTGGCCTACTTCTGCTGCAGAGCGAGACAATTGAAACCTGTGGATCTCTGCAGATTTTGGTAGAGCTGAGGCTGGGATAACGCATTTGATACCCCTCATACTGCGAAAACTACCCAAACAGACAATAAAATCCACATCGTCGAATACATATTGACAGAATGTCTGTAGCTGCTGAGGTTTTTCAAGTGATACCTCACTTAACAACTGCAAATAGATATTCAGATAAAAAAATTGGAAATCACTTTATAAACACGATTCAATCAAATTGTTTTGTAAAAGCTCACTTAACAACTGCAAATAAATTCGTAAATTAATAAAGCTGAAATAATTCGACTATATACACACGAGCTCAATGAAGTTATTTTGTCAATTCACAGAAGATGGTTCAAATGGCTCTGAGCACTATTGGACTTAACATGTATGGTTATCAGTCCCCTAGAACTTAGAACTACTTAAACCTAACTAACCTAAGGACATCACACAACACCCAGTCATCACGAGGCAGAGAAAATCCCTGACCCCGCGGGGAATCGAACCCGGGAACCCGGGCGTGGGAAGCGAGAACGCTACCGCACGACCACGAATTCATAGGAGAAAACTGGGTAGGAACTGTTGGAGACATATAGTCTGTCTGGGAAGTGAAAAGCAAGGAGCGACCATGGTAGGGGAAGTTGTCTTTCCTAGAAGAACACTACGACATGTAATGTAGCAAATTATTAAGAGTTGTCGTCTTGCACCGAAAGATTAGCTTGGCGTGGAGCCGGGAGGAGAACAGAAGTTTGGTTGACACAGAGTCACAGCTGACGCCGGCTACTGGGCCAATGCAATGTTCTCGACTAATGCTGCGTGCACTACGCCACACATAGTCTCACTGAATCTGAGGAAGTATTGTTAAATATTAAGAGATCTTTCTCGTACTTAGTGTACCAAACTGTATGCAAAACACAACAGCACTGTCAAAATTTCAAATCAGTAACTTTGTAAGTACGCTGTAGAGGTTCTTACGTTGGTAACGCCACGTCGCGCTCTGTATGAAAATCACTGGCTGTGCTGTGTGCAGCCTGTGGCTGGTTTGCATTGTTGTAATATTCGCTATTGTAGCGTTGGGCAGCTGGATGTGAACAGCGCGTAGCGTTGCGCAGTTGGAGGTGAGCCGCCGGCAGTGGTGGATGTGGGGAGAGAAATGGCGGGGTTTTGAGAGCGGATGATCTGGAGGTGTGTCCGTCAGAAAAAGGAAATTTGTAAGACTGAATGTCATTAACTGATATGTATACGATGACTGTTGTATTAAGGTAAATACATTGCTTGTTCTCTATCAAAATCTTTCATTTGCTAACTATGCCTATCAGTAGTTAGTGCCTTCAGCAGTTAGAATCTTTTATTTAGCTGGCAGTATTGGCGCTCGCTGTATTGCAGTAGTTCGAGTAATGAAGATTTTTGTGAGGTAAGTGATTCATGAAAGGTATAGGTTATCGTTAGTCAGGGCCATTCTTTTGTAGGGATTATTGAAAGTCAGATTGCGTTGCGCTAAAAATATTGTGTGTCAGTTTAGTGTTGATAGGAATAGGTAAAGAGCAAAATGTCTGAGTAAGTTCAGTTTTGGTCTGCTGTTTGAAAATCAAATAATGTAAGAGGTTTACCAGCACAGTGATTCATAAATTTTTCCAAGAGAAGGTTTCAACTTCAGTACTTATAAATTTGTACCTAAAAACTGTAATAGCCGTGCTGCCACTGTGAAACTGAGCTACGAACTCTAATGTATTCATTTATAGTATCAATTGAAACTACAACCAAGAGTATAGGTCCATATAATCTAATTTTCTTCAGTTTGATTACCACAGATTTCCGACGTAATTAAAAGTAGTTTGGAAAATTATTATTGCGTCGTGTTTCGGTTGTGTGGCTGTTTTGCTGAGACTGAGAAAGTGAATGGAGGACATACCTAAACTAAGTATGTGATATTTTATTAAAAGTATGTAAATGTATGCGTGAGAATGTTGTTATGTGATAGGGGAATTTGTGACGTATCTCCGAGTGAGCTTTGTAAAAGGCAGCCCGTTGGGGCGTAGAGTATTAAATTTGTTAGTAATTTATTTTGTGCAAAGGAATCGTATTTTTCTTTCGTTAAATTCTATTTAGTTTCGGAATTACGAATCACTTGAGGCAACCTGATTGGCTGACATTAGAAATACCGGGAGTATAGCAGTGCTCGATCTGATTGGCTGCTTAAGATACTAGCCAATAGGAATTCAGCACTTCCCGAGCATTCGATTGGGCCTTTGTGCCTTAGATCTATGACCGAGATAGTCGCTCAAAAAAAAAAAAAAAAAAAGGACTCTGAGCACTATGGGACTTAACATCTGAGGTCGTCAGTCCCCTAGAACTTAGAACTAATTAAACCTAACTAACCTAAGGTCATCACACATCCGTGTCCGAGGTAGGATTCGAACCTGCGACCGTAGCGGTCGTGCGACTCCAGACTGATGCGCCTAGAACCGCTCGGCCACAGCGGCCGGCCAGAAACACGTAACCTGCCCCACCCTGGCGATGAGATATGAAAGAGCAGTCTAGCTGACCGCGTGACCAAACTACCCCTCCGTAGTGTGCATTAACTTTCCTCCGAAACAGTCAATTTCATGTGTGTCGAAAGCAGCATGCGAGTGTATCCCACAACTGATACTGGCGGAGAGAACAGTCGAAAAACATAGTTAAATGCGAGATAAATTGTTTAAAAATTAGATAAACACCGAGGAATAGCTTTAGGATCTAATCTTACTCACCTAGATAAAATGAATGGCGTGCATGTTGTGGAGGAGCCCTTTTACACTCCTGGAAATGGAAAAAAGAACACATTGACACCGGTGTGTCAGAGCCACCATACTTGCTCCGGACACTGCGAGAGGACTGTACAAGCAATGATCACACGCACGGCACAGCGGACACACCAGGAACCGCGGTGTTGGCCGTCGAATGGCGCTAGCTGCGCAGCATTTGTGCACCGCCGCCGTCAGTGTCAGCCAGTTTGCCGTGGCATACGGAGCTCCATCGCAGTCTTTAACACTGGTAGCATGCCGCGACAGCGTGGACGTGAACCGTATGTGCAGTAGACGGATTTTGAGCGAGGGCGTATAGTGGGCATGCGGGATGCCGGGTGGACGTACCGCCGAATTGCTCAACACGTGGGGCGTGAGGTCTCCACAGTACATCGATGTTGTCGCCAGTGGTCGGCGGAAGGTGCACGTGCCCGTCGACCTGGGACCAGACCGCAGCGACGCACGGATGCACGCCAAGACCGTAGGATCCTACGCAGTGCCGTAGGGGACCGCACCGCCACTTCCCAGCAAATTAGGGACACTGTTGCTCCTGGGGTATCGGCGAGGACCATTCGCAACCGTCTCCATGAAGCTGGGCTACGGTCCCGCACACCGTTAGGCCGTCTTCCGCTCACGTCCCAACATCGTGCAGCCCGCCTCCAGTGGTGTCGCGACAGGCGTGAATGGAGGGGCGAACGGAGACGTGTCGTCTTCAGCGATGAGAGTCGCTTCTGCCTTGGTGCCAATGATGGTCGTATGCGTGTTTGGCGCCGTGCAGGTGAGCGCCACAATCAGGACTGCATACGACCGAGGCACACACGGCCAACACCCGGCATCATGGTGTGGGGAGCGATCTCCTACACTGGCCGTACACCACTGGTGATCGTCGAGGGGACACTGAATAGTGCACGGTACATCCAAACCGTCATCGAAGCCATCGTTCTACCATTCCTAGACCGGCAAGGGAACTTGCTGTTCCAACAGGACAATGCACGTCCGCATGTATCCCGTGCCACCCAACGTGCTCTAGAAGGTGTAAGTCAACTACCCTGGCCAGCAAGATCTCCGGATCTGTCCCCCATTGAGCATGTTTGGGACTGGATGAAGCGTCGTCTCACGCGGTCTGCACGTCCAGCACGAACGCTGGTCCAACTGAGGCGCCAGGTGGAAATGGCATGGCAAGCCGTTCCACAGGACTACATCCAGCATCTCTACGATCGTCTCCATGGGAGAATAGCAGCCTGCATTGCTGCGAAAGGTGGATATACACTGTACTAGTGCCGACATTGTGCATGCTCTGTTGCCTGTGTCTATGTGCCTGTGGTTCTGTCAGTGTGATCATGTGATGTATCTGACCCCAGGAATGTGTCAATAAAGTTTCCCCTTCCTGGGACAATGAATTCACGGTGTTCTTATTTCAATTTCCAGGAGTGTATATACTCTATCCGTAAACACCTCGTGATTTTAGGTGAAAGCAGCGTCCACATGTGATCCATGAGTATGCCTCTCTACTGCATGCAAACCTTTTTACGATTGAAATACATACATCTTGCAATTCGTATGTACTCAGAGAGAATAACACAGCATTCATAGTTAAAATTTAAAAAAATAACATTCCCCTGTATTAGTAGGAGTGTCACAGTTCCGTCTTTTCACCATGTCTCTCTCTGGAGTGCACCATCTTTCCACTGTTAGAGCATATGTGATATCATTCCATCACTCTTACACTGAAGACCCAAAGGAACTGGGACACCTGCCTACTACCGTGTCGGGCCCCCGCGAGCACGCACGGCTGCCTGGCCCGGACTCGACTAATGTCTGAAGCAGTGCTGGAGGGAACTGACACCACGAATCCTGCAGGACTGTCCATGAATCCGTAAGAGTGCGAGGACGGTGCAGATCTCATGTGAACAGCACGTTGCAAGGCATCCCAGATATGCTCCATAATGTTAGTGTCTGGGGAGTTTGGTGGCCAGCGGAAGTGTTTAAACTCTGAAGAGTGTTCCTGCAGACACTCTTTAGCAATTCTCGACGTGTGGAGTGTCAAATTCTCCTGCTGCAGTCCGTCGGAGTGCACAGTGGACACGAATGAACGCAGGTGATCAGACAGGATGCTTACGTACGTGTCACCTGTCAGTGTCGTATGTACACGTACCAGGGGTCCCATATCACTGCAACAGCACACGCCCCGCACCATTAATTTCACAAGATCTGATGATGGTCACTGAAGACCGAAACCGGTAATCTGTTAAACAAAAAAACAAAAAAAAGAAAAGATTGTGACCATAGACGTAAATTAAAGAAACTTACCACACCATTAAAGCCGTTTTACGCTAGACGTGCGACTCTCACCAAAAGTCGTTCTGCAGCGCTCCATGCGGCAGAACATCCAACCGCAAAAAAGAATGTATACGGCACGTGTGTGTCACGACGTCTGCTTTACGTGTTTCCTGTTTTTCTTGACAACTTACAGCACGTGACTCGACGGCTTTGGTTCACTTTCGAGACCTACGGATATTTTATGTCTTTTCCTAAGGGGACTACATTTATTTGTACTTTAGACCATCACTGTGATGCTGCATTCAATTGTTTTCACGTAGTTTACATGAATCTGTAAGTCGCTCACGTTTGTTAATGTGGTCGTTATAAAAGCCGTTTGAATACTTTCAGAAGACGAGACTCAGAAGGAAGGAAGGAAGAAGCTGTCGCCTTGGCTCTTATTACCGTGGCTGCGGCTTTCATGATAAAGAAAAAAATCGGAAGAAAGACGCCGAAAAATAGAAGCTCCTCGTCTCGGCCGAGACTTCAAAGAAGGGACTAGGAAAAGGACTGTCATTCCTTACTGATGAAGAAGTTGAGGCTGGACAATCCACTACAGTTTAAAATTTCGTGAGAATGGATGCAACTTGTTTCGACAAGCTGCCATCCGTCAATAAGCCAAATATCCGCCTGAGAATCACCGTTATGAGTGAAGCAATTTCCCCAAGTAGAAAGCAGGACTTTAATTTTGTATGTATATTTTTTATGATTGTTTATTCAACTATATTAGCTGAAAACTGTCATCCTTTATTCCTTTCCAGGTTACTAATTACACTGCGATTTCTGGCGGCCAGCGAACCTTACAAGAGCTTGTGATTTGTGCATCGTATTTCAGTCTCGTGTCTGTACGCTGTGAAATCCGTAACTCTTTGAGGGATAAGTATTTGAAGGTACTTGTTTCCTCTATTCAAGTGCTTCAAATGGCTCTGAGCACTATAGAACTTAACTTCTGAGGTCATCAGTCCCCAAGACTTACAACTACTTAAACCTAACTAGCCTAAGGACATCACACACATCCATGCCCGAGGCAGGATTCGAACCATCGACTGTAGCGCCTGGAACTGCTCGGCCTCTCCAGCCGGCCGTTTCCTGTATTACTGAATGAAAAAAAAAAAGAAACAGTGAGAATTTTCACTTCTACTTTCTAACAGGCTGCAACAACTGAATGGCTTAGAATGGCGGCAGTTTTTTGATAAATTGTGTAAACTAGATAAAGCTTGCAGACATTTCCCGCAATAATTTTTGTGAGACGGACAGAGTGCAGTACTACGGTTCACTGAACAGGAGAGAGGTACACAATTCACGTACAACTTCGCGCCGTTTGTCAGCTGTGCTCACCACTTGGTCGTCTTCGCATACGCGAACCACCTATATACACGTGAGAATAGGATCCATCCCATTCCGCCTATATCGTACGCGTGAATCTCGTGCAAGTGCCTCGTCTACACGGTGGGCGCCGGCGGAAATAGCGCATCATGAGTAATCTTGCAAGCACATGTGTCCCATGCAGAACGGACCTTAAAGTGGCTCCACCGGCTTGATCAGTCCGCTGCTGACATTCAGAGTCCACGGATTCCTGACGTTCTGACCATACCCGTACGCGTCCATCCTCTTGATACAATTGACAGTCATCAACAGTCCAATGTCGGTGTTGACGCCGGCCAGGCGCAAACCTTTGTGTCGTGCAGTCATGAGTGGGCCTCCCTCTCCGAAAGCGCACATCGATGATGTTTCGTTAAATGGTTCGCACGCTGACACTTGCTGATGGTCCAGCATTTGAATCTGCAGCAATTTGTGCAAGGGTTGCACTTCTGTCACGTTGAACGATTCTCTTCAGTCTTCGTCGGTCCCGTTCTTGCAGGATCTTTTTCTCGGCCGCAGTCTTGCGTGAGATTTGATGTTTTACCGCATTCCTGATATTCAAGGTTGTTTTTGTTGTGGTCTTCAGTCCTGAGACTGGTTTGATGCAGCTCTCCATGCTACTCTATCCTGTGCAAGCCTCTTCATCTCCCAGTACCTACTGCAGCCTACATCCTTCTGAATCTGCTTAGTGTACTCATCTCTTGGTCTCCCTCTACGATTTTTACCCTCCACGCTGCACTCCAATACAAAATTGGTGATCCCTTGATGCCTCAGAACGTGTCCTACCAACCGATCCCTTCTTCTAGTCAAGTTGTCCCACATACTCCTTTTCTCCCCAATTCCATTCAATACCTCCTCATTAGTTATGTGATCTACCCATCTACTCTTCAGCATTCTTCTGTAGCACCACAATTTAAAAGCTTCTATTCTCTTCTTGTCCAAACTGTTTATCGTCCATGTTTCACTTCCATGCATGACTACACTCCATACGAATACTTTCAGAAACGATTTCCTGACACTTAAATCTATTCTCGATGTTAACAAATTTCTCTTCTTCAGAAACGCTTTCCTTGCCATTGCCAGTCTACATTTTATATCCTCTCTACTTCGACCGTCATCAGTTATTTTGCTTCCCAAATAGCAAAACTCCTTTACTACTTTAAGTGTCTCATTTCCTAATCTAATTCCCTCTTTCGACTACATTCCATTATGCTCGTTTTGCTTTTGTTGATTTTCATCTTATATCCTCCCTTCAAGACACTGTCCATTCCGTCCAACTGCTCTTCCAAGTCCTTTGCTGTCTCTGACAGAATTACAATGTTTTTATTTTTTTTTTATTTCTTCTCCATGGACTTTAATACCTACTTCGAATTTTTCTTTTGTTTCCTTTACTGCTTGCTCAATATACAGATTGAATAATATCGGGGAGAGGCTACAACCCTGTCTCACTCCCTTCACAACCACTGCTTCCCTTTCGTGCCCCTCGACTCTTATAACGCCGGAAATGCATATCCTCCTATTTCCATCTATTGTACTATTATTTTTTCCTTGTTTTGTTACCTCAAGATATGACATTTCTGTCTCTTAATATATTGTAATTGTTTTACTGTTTGTATATATATATTTATGCACTTATGTCGATGTATAATTGGTTTGTTGTGTAAAGAGTATTTGTACTTTTACGCTGGGTCTTGCCTAGGGAAAACTGCTATCGAACGATTACATCGATAGGTCGTGTGAAGAATCAAAGTGTGTAGGATCTTTGGTAGTGTTAACTCTGCCGCGTGGAGCGCGGGCAGAACAGTGAGAGTCTGGCGGGAGTAGCGAGTGGAGCAGGTGTTGTGTGACGCTCCCGCGAGTTGCCGCGCTTTCGGGGTTTGGCAGCATGTAATTGCGCTCGACTCGCGATGATAGTTTCTGACATGGTGTCGCGGACGGGAAGCATTAGCTGGCGCACATGAAGAGCCCGTTTCGCCTGGTGACCGTGTCGAGAAGAAGGCGCGCTAACATCCAGCTTCTGCAACAGCGACGGCCGACAATGAGTGACTGTCGCCACCTCCTCGATCGACGGCTTCAAACCTTCAATCAACCAACAAGGAAGACTAAAAGCACGTAAAGTTTCAGAACTGTATGGCAGACCTCAGCTTTTCAAATTGTTCCATTTGCCTCGCAAAATTACAGCAACTTAGCATGAAACTTTGTTGCTCATTGTCCCGATTGCATTGCCAAGCAGGGTCCCTTCCTTTTCCGAAATGAACCCGAGTGTCGTTGAAATTCAAACGCCAGCATTAAAATAATATAATTAGATTTCACTGCTTTAATTTCAAAGTTCAATTTATGCATTAGCTGGCTACAATAGTTAGATTACACAAGCACAAATTAAGAGTGCGAGTTTTGTTACCGTATTTTAGCTTACCTGTGACTGCAGCTCAGCTTGGTACGTACTAAATTTTACTATTGTTAATTGTTCAGAATCGTTTAATTCAAGTTCAAAGTTAAATCTCTTCTTTCTAAATTGCGTAGATTCAAGTAGCTTTAGAAATGATTGTTGAGGTAGTCCAAGACTAACTGTATTTCGATGTGCTTCAGAAAGAAAGCTCACTATTAACTTCAGTCACTAAATTAACTCTCGATTTTCCGGTTTCAGTAATTCTTTTGCTAAATTAAGTGTAGCGAAATTTATTACTTCTGACAAACTTTCAATTTTCACGCTACACGTGGCAACCTTCAGTTGCCACGCTTCTAGTGTTAATTATATGTGTAATAACCTTTCTTTTTCAGTTACTATAGTAATTGTCCTTAGGACTGGCGACCGTGATTTCCCCCAAATCTCAAATATCTAATTACCGCTAGTTAATTGTTAACGTAACGGCCGCACATTTACTTTCTTTATTAACTTTACCCCTTTTCAAAATTAATTTCCACCAGTTTCATTTACATTTTTCCTTTCATTCAGATGTAACCCTTTCCTCCCTCTTTACCGATGGATTAACTTCGGTGACGATTGCTTTTCCCAAATTTCCATTAGGTACACGCGGTTTAATTTTTCACTGTCATTAAGGTCGATAAGTGAGGGGGAGGTTACAGTGTCTATACAAATTGTAAATAGCCTTTCGCTCCCTGTATTTTACCCCTGCCACCTTCAGAATTTGAAAGAGAGTATTCCAGTCAACACTGTCAAAAGCTTTCTCCAAATGCTAGAAACATAGGTTTGCCTTTCGTTAATCTTTCTTCTAAGATAAGTCGTAGGGTAAGTATTGCCTCACGTGTTCCCATATTTCTACGGAATACAAACTGATCTTCCCCGAGGTCGGCTTCTACCAGTTTTCCATTCGTCTGTAAAGAATTCGCGTTAGTATTTTGCAGCCGTGACTTATTAAACTGGTGGTTCGGTAATTTTCACGTCTGCCAACGCCTGCTTTCTTTGGGATTGGAATTATTATTTCTTGAAGTCTGACAGTAGACTCGTGAAATGTTCGTACGGGAAAATCCCCAGTTCATTGCTACCGCGCAGGTGCTGTGTCCACCGCTCGTGCGCTGACTAGAGCACCACGTTCAACGTTACTTAAATCTTGATGACCTGCCATTGTAGCACCGGTAACCGATCCAACATCTGCGCCAGACATTCTTTATCTTACATAGGCGTTGTCGACCGCAGCGCCGAATTGTGCCTGTTTACATGTTTCTGTATTTGAATACGCAGGCGGCCGCTGTCGCCGAGCGGTTCTAGGCGCTTCCATCAGGAGCCGCGCTGCTGGTACGGTCGCAGGTTCGAATCCTGCCTCGGGCATGGCTGTGTGTGATGTCCTTACGTTACTTAGGTTTAAGTAGGTGTAAGTTCTAGGGGACTGATGACCTGAGATGTTAAGTCCCATAGTGCTTAGAGCCATTTGAACCCTTTTTGAACACGCATGCCTGTAGCACTTTCTTTGGCACTTCAGTTTTATCTATTCATTACAGAAAGGAGCTACATCCCCTCTATGCCACATATTCCGTTTACTCCATCCGTACGATTTCTAATTGCAAGTGTATGTGTAATGTCATGCCTTTCGCTCCCTCCGTCTGTATAAATAACGAAATCCACGTTTTTATTGCAAGGGGCCTGCGAGCTCTCTCTCTAGCACAGATCTCTGTATCATCTTTTAGGAACAGGTGGTGCCGTGATTCTAAAATTTCTCATCCTTGGTGCAAAATTGCAGCTTTCTAGGAAAGTATCCAAGAGATCTCCAGACACTTCGATCTAGTGGTTATGCCACAAAAAAGTTTGATTACTGTCTTTTTTTTACATTTTTACCGTTTTTTTCCAAATATTTTTCATTTTTCCACATTTTCCGATTTTTCCCCAGATGTTTCCGTATTCTGTATGAGAATGTAGAAATGTATATACGCTGTTACTGCTTGGTTTACCAGTCTGGGTTGCTAGTTGTTCCACCCAGCTGTGATAAACAGTTGCAACGCAGCCAGGGTATGTACAAACTATGCACTGACGTGAAACAAATCACGGGACACCTCTTAATATGGCGACGCACCTCCTTTTGCCCCGCCCAGTGTAGCGACTCGACGTGGCACAGAACTCGAACAAGTCGTTGACGGGCTGGTGCGGCAATATCGAGCCATACTGCCTCTATAATTGCTGAAGTCTTGGCAGTGCTGGATTTTGTGTACGAATTGACCTCTGCATTATGCAGCTTAAATGTTTGATGGGATTCATGGCGGGAGATCTGCGTGGTCAAACCATTCCCTCGAATTGTCCAGAATGCTCTTCAAACCGATCGCGAACAGTTGAGCCCAGTGACATGTTTGGGAACATGATGTCCATGAGTGGCTGCACATCATCTCCAAGTGGCCAAACACAACCATTTGCAGTCAATGATCGGTTCAGTTGGACCAGAGGACCCTGTCCATTCTGAACCGTGAATTTACTTTCAGAATCTTTTCTTAAAGAATTTACTTTATTTACTAGAGATTCGTCAAGAACATTAACAGATTTAATCACACTAGGTGTGCGTGGAAGTAGTTGCCAGGGAGTAACTGATGAAAATGAAATTGCGCTTAACAAATGGGCATTTTATTCACAAAAGCCTTTTCAAAAACAGATTTAAAATTTATAAGCAGAAAAGCACCCTCGAAATATCAAGTTACAATTTTATTTAGAGGCAGAAAGAACAATATTAACACTATGAGCCTACGGGCTGAGAACCTTGCCGCTCCCTCTCGACACGGCCGCAGTCACGACCGCTCACAACAGCCTCTGAAAGACTACACTGGTGCAAATCTGCAACACACCAGATTACTTTAAACTAAGAGTTTTAACAATTCACACAAAGACATTAACTATGCACCCCGTAAGAGGGATGGAAATGGCACAAACACTCACACTAAGAAAGTGCAATTTGTTTTTAAAAGTACTCTTACGGTGGAAGGGTGGCAACTTTATAAAAATGATATAAAAATGACTATTTAAATAAAAGCCATGAAATTCAGACTTACATAAAATGTACAACATGCTGTACATTACACATATACCGCCTCGCAAGATGATAGGCAAGATAAAAACACATTTCACGAATTAGACCGTTACACTTCAAGCAATAAGTTCGTTAACACACCGAATCCGACAAACATGACAGAGGCAGCTATTAATGTACGGCAGACAGACAGACAGACAGACAGACACTAGCTGCCTAACAAATGCGGACGAGAGACAGACGAGCAAGCTGGGGACGAGAGACTGACCAAGAAAACAAGTAGAATTTAACAAGTAAATGAAAGAACATATCACGAATCACTTAACTTCTAATAAACTGCGACTTCTGGCGAAGACCTGGCGCAGCACCCCCAACGCTCTCCCGAACCGTCCGCTGCCAGCCGCTCCAACGGACGCAGGAAGGCGCGCCGACCTCCCGCCTCACGGCGTCGCAGCTCGCACCGGCCAGACCGACGTCGTGGGTTGACTCCTGTTGCTCTCGTGTCGGCCGCGAAGCCACTACCCCTCGCTATACGGCGCGGCCCACTGGACTCACGTGGCGACCTCACATGCACCGACGCTCAAGACGGACAAGTCGTCTTGTGTCTCACAAGGGAACCTCCCCATCGCACCCCCCTCAGATTTAGTTATAAGTTGGCACAGTGGATAGGCCTTGAAAAACTGAACACAGATCAATCGAGAAAACAGGAAGAAGTTGTGTGGAACTATGAAAAAAATTAGTAAAATATACAAACTGAGTAGTCCATGCGAAGATAGGCAACATCAATGACAGCAGAAGTCAAATAGCGCCGTGGTCCCGTGGTTAGCAAGAGCAGCTACGGACCGAGAGGTCTTAGGTTCAAGTCTTCCCTCCAGTGAAAATTTTAATTTTTTATTTTCAGTTTATGTGAAAACTCTTATGTTTTCATCACTTTTTTGGGAGTGATTATCACATCCACAAGAAAACCTAAATCGGGCAAGGTAGAAGAATCTTTTTACCCATTCGCCAAGTGTACAAGTTAGGTGGGTCGACAACATATTCCTGTCATGTGACGCACATGCCGTCACCAGTGTCGTATAGAATGTATGAGACGTGTTTTCCTGTGGAGGAATCGGTTGACCTATGACCTTGCAATCAAATGTTTTCGGTTCCCGTTGGAGAGGCACGTCCTTTCGTCTACTAATCGCACGGTTTTGCGGTGCGGTCGCAAAACACAGACACTAAACTTATTGCAGTGAACAGAGACGTCAATGAACGAACGGACAGATCAAAACTTTGCGAAAATAAAGAAAGTAAAATTTTCAGTCAAGAGAAGACTTGAACTAAGGACTTCTTGTTCCGCAGCTACTCATGCTAACCACGGGACCACGATGCTCCTGAAGTCACATTGTCCTTGATGTTGCCTATGTTGCGCATGGACTACTCAATTTGTATATTTTACTAATTTTTTTCATAGTTCCACACAACTTCTTCCTGTTTTCTCGATTGATCTGTGTTCAGTTTTTCAAGGCCTATCCGCTGTGCCAACTTATAACTAAATCTGAGGGGGGTGCAATGGGGACGTTCCCTTGTCAGCGCGCGACCGACCAACCGATCGCCAATGACCGTTGCCTGAACAAACTCGAGCAGACTGGCGGCCTCACACACACTGGCACTCCGGACAACAGACAGACACTGACTGCCCAACACTGATCCGGCTGACGAAGTGACCAGACTCGCTCCGACTGACTAACTGCCTCCGACTGACTGACCTCTCTACCGAGCTGATAGCGCCCCTGAAATGCACGTGAACAGGCAACCTCTCCCCTTTGCCACCAGAGGGAGACACCAAAGCTGCGACTGCCACAGCGGCGCCACCGCCAGAAACGGAGGGCGACTGCTTCACACTACGCGCTGCGGCGCGTTCTTCAAAACAGCAGTTTACACCACGGCTCACTCTCAATGTAAACACAGCCCACATCACTATGGAGCCACCAACAGCTTGCTCAGTGGCTCGTTGACAACAAGGGCCCATGACTCTGAGGGGGTCTTCGCCACAGTCGAATGTCACCGGCAGTTCACATCAACTGCAGTCGGGACTGATCTGCATTGCCTCGCGGGTTTCTACATTTCTCCGAAATCAAAACTGATCTTCACCGAGGTCGGCTTCTACCAGGTTTGCCATCCTTCTGTAAAGAATTCGTGTTGGTATTTCGCAACCACGACCTATTACACTGATGGTTCGGTAATATTCACACCTGTCTGCACCTGATTGCTTTGGAAATGCAGTTGCTACATTCGTCTTGAACTGTGAGGGTACTTCGCCTGTCTCAAACATCTTGCACACAAGGTAGAACTTTTGTCATGGCTCTCTGAAGGATATCAATACTTCTGGCGGAATGTCGTTTACTCCAGAGGCCTTGTTTCAGCTTAGGTCTTTCAGTGCTCTTTGTTTCGTATCCCCATCTCATCTTCGCCTGGTTCCTCTTCCCTTTCTACAGGGTGAGTCACTGACTATTGCTACCGAGAATAACTCCGAAAGTATGATAGTAACTGAAAAGTGTGTGAGACAAATGTTGCAAAGGACAACGGGGGCCATAATATGACGTTGGTTTTTTGTTGCTGCGTGGGGTCACGTTACAGATATGAAGGTCAACTGTGTTTTTTAAATTGGACGCTGTAGTTTAGTACTTAGTTTCTGATAGCAGCTATCGAGAAGAATACAATGATGTGTGACTTGAAGGTCTTTGAAGGTCAACGAACGTCACAAAGGTGGCATGGACGTCCATTTACAGAAGGTGTCCGAAGTGATGATCTTTGGTATCAGTGGAGTGCTGCAATCTTCTTATCATGGACTGAGTCGTATTCCTTATCACTTCGGCACTTACCGAAGCACACGCTCTCACAATTCCCTCTTGCATATCTCCAGGTGTAGTTGGGGTGTATCTATAAACAATATCTTTTACGAATCCCCACAAGAAAAAAATTCAGAGTCTGGTGAATAAGCCGGCCACGACACATCTCCTCCGCGTCCAATCCGACAATCTGGGAATTGTCTCTGCAACTCATCTCTAGCCATCAGCGAAAGCTGTGCAGGACACCCACCGTGTGGATACCACATTCTGTTCCTTGTTCCTGAAGGAAATTCTTCCAATAACAGACCTAATGTTTCTTGCAGGAATGTGATGTACTTCCTACCATTAAGATTTCCTTCGATTAAATAGGGGCCTATAATTCTGTGCTGAAGAATACCACACCATACATTCACCGACCACGGTTTTTGATGCGCAACTTGCCGCAGCCTACATGGATTTTCGGTTGGCCAATAATGCATGTTATGCAAATCAACATTTCCATGGTTCGTGAATGTAGCCTCGTATGTAAATAAAATCAAATTAATAAATGTATCATCCCTCTGAATCCGAAGTTGAGCCCATCGGCAGAATTCAAAGAGACGCATACAATCTGTATAATCATACTGTGGCGTCAAGCAGTCAGGCCTGCAAGATGAGTGGTCTGCCAAGCGAGTGGATTTATTCTGATGTCACGATTAACATCAATGACTGATTATGAGCTCCAGTACTCACAATTAAGCTACAAGTTATTCTCCTGTTTGAATATTACGCAACGGAAACGGATAACGCACATCTGACTATTAGTAATTTACACATCTCTGACTGTTCACTACGCACTGGCAATACCACATTTTCTTTCTCACCCAACGGCTTTGCTCAACACGTGGCCATCGCACTGAATGTGAATGGCGCACACATTATAAATTCTGGATATCATGACTACACACTATTCGAAGAACAAGGCCACCAATCTTTTTCTTCTCACTATCTTTTTTATTCAGATAAATTATATTATGATTCAAAACTAACCTAAACACACCATTACATTTTATACAACAATTGCACATGAGAAACTCCGCCCAGTGGGCATGGCTTTACATTGGTGATTCTCTATCTTATGGTCTCGTTATTATCTGACGCTACAGTGCACTTTCTGGATAGGATGGTGGATCTTTTCTTTTTCTATATCTCACACTTCGACTCTCACACCCATCATTACGAAAATTTCCTCCAGACCGAGCGGTACAAACAGGAACATTCATAACCCACTGCCTCTGAACCTATCTTGCTACTCTCCCGTGCAAACCACACATACTTAAATTACATGAAACGCATCACACTGGCAACATACAATACAACACCAAGAATAGTCACAACGTTGTAATCACATCACTTTCAGCTTTCCCACTTCAATCAGTATTCATCCCAGTTTCACACGACACTCCCCCACTTCGTAACTTTTCTTTCCTACTACGAACTCTGGAGGATATATGCACCTCTTCCTGTGCAATGCAAGCCAAGTGGCGTTGCTGGATAGACGGCTGACTCACCTTGCTTCTCTCTCAGAGTATTAGACTGTGAATCTAGCGTCACACGGAAACATAACACGCAAAGTAATGTTAAGAACATATTCATCACACACGCGAGTCCTCAACTGATACAATGGACGAGTACTTCTCTTTGTCCTTTGTCTCATACACAGATTGAGACTCACACAGTACTCACCACGTGGAAGTATTCGTCTCTAATTTCAAGTCCTGCACACGCCATTTCTTAAATATTTCCAACTTAAAGTACACACGTTAGTAATTCAGCTTAACTTTAGCACTCGGAAGTATTTCAACGTAGTACTAGCACTCGCAAGTATTTCAACTTATTGCTACAGGTGGTTTCATTGTAACCGTTGGTCACTTCCGAAGATTACTACGATCCCCTTAATACGAGGTGCATTCAAGTTCTAAGGCCTCCGATTTTTTTTCTAATTAACTACTCACCCGAAATCGATGAAACTGGCGTTACTTCTCGACGTAATCGCTCTGCAGACGTACACATTTTTCACAACGCTGACGCCATGATTCCATGGCAGCGGCGAAGGCTTCTTTAGGAGTCTGTTTTGACCACTGGAAAATCGCTGAGGCAATAGCAGCACGGCTGGTGAATGTGCGGCCACGGAGAGTGTCTTTCATTGTTGGAAAAAGCCAAAAGTCACTAGCAGCCAGGTCAGGTGAGTAGGGAGCATGAGGAATCACTTCAAAGTTGTTATCACGAAGAAACTGTTGCGTAACGTTAGCTCGATGTGCGGGTGCGTTGTCTTGGTGAAACAGCACACGCACAGCCCTTCCTGGACGTTTTTGTTGCAGTGCAGGAAGGAATTTGTTCTTCAAAACATTTTCGTAGGATGCACCTGTTACCGTAGTGCCCTTTGGAACGCAATGGGTAAGGATTACGCCCTCGCTGTCCCAGAACATGGACACCATCATTTTTTCAGCACTGGCGGTTACCCGAAATTTTTTTGGTGGCGGTGAATCTGTGTGCTACCATTGAGCTGACTGGCGCTTTGTTTCTGGATTGAAAAATGTCATCCACGTCTCATCCATTGTCACAACAGACGAAAAGAAAGTCCCATTTATACTGTCGTTGCGCGTCAACATTGCTTGGCAACGTGCGACATGGGCAGCCGTGTGGTCGTCCGTCAGCATTCGTGGCACCCACCTGGATGACACTTTTCGCATTTTCAGGTCGTCATGCAGGATTGTGTGCACAGAACCCACAGAAATGCCAACTCTGGAGGCGATCTGTTCGACAGTCATTCGGCGATCCCCCAAAACAATTCTCTCCACTTTCTCGATCGTGTCGTCAGACCAGCTTGTGCGAGCCCGAGGTTGTTTCGGTTTGTTGTCACACGATGTTCTGTCTTCATTAAACTGTCGCACCCATGAACGCACTTTCGACACATCCATAACTCCATCACCACAAGTCTCCTTCAACTGTCGATGAATTTCAATTGGTTTCACACCACGCAAATTAGGAAAACGAATGATTGCACGCTGTTCAAGTAGGGGAAACGTCGCCATTTTAAGTATTTAAAACAGTTCTCATTCTCGCCGCTGATGGTAAAATTCCATCTGCCGTACGGTGCTGCCATCTCTGGGACGTATTGACAATGAACGCGGCCTCATTTTAAAACAATGCGCATGTTTCTATCTCTTTCCAGTCCAGAGAAAAAAAATCGGAGGCCTTAGAACTTGAATGCACCTCGTATTACCTGCTGTCATTTAATTCTCGCCTCAAAAGTTCCTGAAATAGAGAAATAATTATTCCAAACTACTCTTAACTACTTCACATGCATACCAATCTCTCCACTCTTTTGTCTTTACGGAGCACAACTAAGACAGGTCTTACCAACACAAGATCCAGCGGCAGAGTGCTGAAACATGGCTGTTCTTCAGGTCATCTCGCACCCCCGCCGAGGTGGGGGAAGACCATGTTACCGTATTGGTCAGCCACATTTCAGGCGCTCAAAGCTCAGGTAAATTTCATCTTTTTGGTTCCTCCAAAGGTGACCACAGGACCGTCTCAAAGATGATCATATATTGTACATTCACTATCTGCGGTTAGCAGACGACCATACATTCATTCATTCATTTCACAGATCTCACCAAACTGGATGTAGGGATTTATTTTGTGGGAGTGCATATGTGATCAATTAAATAAATAAATTGTCCTTCTTTCCTACACTGGTATCCGGCTTCGGCGTATTAAGTGAAATTGAGTTATTATTACAAAAAATAAGTTGTTCTGACAAGAATAACGAAGAGTGTTGTACCTGCTTTCAATGTCGGGCGGTACTGTACCCTTTCACAGTTAGTTCTTGGTGGAGACTGATACGGTAAGGATGATATTCGTGGCGATGCAGAACACAAAAACACTACTCTGGCTCATGTCAGATTCCGTTGTGATTTGACGCCAAAAACACAGGGAATCTCGAACCACAGTGGCAAGAGTACAAGTTTCCGTTTCCTCGTTAGTAACTTTCCTCTGCCGGATATGTTGCCGATGCGTTAAAGATCTAGTTGTTCTCAATTTATCATACACATATTTAAATCTAGGACGTCTAGGGTGAGTACGTTGAGGGTATCTTTCAGCGTATTAGTCCCTCGCTCTCACTGAATTTCGTTGCCATTCTCCATAAATGAGAAGTACTGTATATCGACGTGTTCTTCGAAGGTATACATCATTCACATTCGCTTTATTCGACGGTACTAGTCTTACAGTCCCTATTACAGTTGTATTGCGAAACCGTCGAATAGTGTTTACATGTCAATGGCACATTAGATGGATACGCCGTATTCGCCGAATATTTGCTATTTGCAAGATATACGAGAGAGAATTCTCAGAGCATAGATAAGTGCCGATGTGATAAGGAATACCACTCGATCCATGAAAAGAAAATTGCAGCAGTGCATTGATACCAATAGTCATCACTTCGAACACCTTCTGAAAGTGGACGTTCATGCCATGTTGTAGCTTCGTTGAGCTTTAAAGACCTTACTGTTACGCGTCATTGTATTGTTCTTGATAACCAATATCAGAAATTAAGTGCCAAACTATAGCGTCCGATTTAAAAAAAACGAAGTTGACCTTCATAACTCTAACGCGACACGCAAGTAGCAACAAAAAACCAACGTCATATTAATACCGCCGTTGTCCCACGCATCATTTGTCTCACAAACTTTACAGCTCCTATCATACTTTCGGAGTTATTCTCGGTGGCAGTAGTCAGTGACTGACCCTATATAGTACTACCTTCAAGTTCATTTACCTTCTGCAGCCACTCTATGTACTTGTTCTATCTGTGAGATTTCCCTTCTTTTTTTAGTACTGGTTTTCCGTCTGCCCTCTTGATATTCATACAGCTGCTTCTCTTTTCCTGCAGGCCTCTTTCATTTTCCTGTGGGTGGTGTCTGTCTTCCCCCCAGGCACACAAGCACATGCTTCTGTATACTTATATTTGTCTTCTAGCCACTCTTGCTTAGCCATTAAGTACTGCCTATCTCCTTATGTCATTTTAGATCTTTGTATGCTGTTTAACGTGCTTAATTTGCTGAATTTTTATATTTTCTCGTTTCCTCAATTAAATGTAGCATCTGCCGTGTAGGATTTCTACTAGGCCTTGTTCTTGATCCTCTGCTGCCTTCACTATTTCATCTCGTAAAGCTACTGCATGGGGGCTTAACTAAATATGATTGAAAATACTTTTAGTTTTTAGTAGCTGTAAGTCCGATTACGCTGTGTCTCGTAATCGGTTGACCCTGACTAGTATTATTACGCTATCTGACTGCTTATAACAACAACAAGAATGAAATGAAATTTTTTTGTTAACACAATTAATTAATTAAGTCCCCAGCAACTATGAAACCTACGAAACCAAAGCACAAGTATAACTGTTCTGTATGTGGGAGTGTGACTCAACGTACACATCTGGCACGGTTCTTTTCCAACAAGACGAGAATTTTTAAATACCAATTATACTGACGTGATAAAAGAAAATTACAAATACTACAATTGCGTAAGGAAAACAGAATTAAACTCTAATACAAGAACACACGCCAGATGCTTTGTTGACTGAACCTGTAATGACGCATTATTTAAAACATGGAATTAATGAAGAAACACGCAATATTTTACCTTCATATATACTGACGAAAAGCTCTCTGATCGTTACAGTATTTCCA
Organism: Schistocerca serialis cubense; assembly: GCF_023864345.2. Classification (NCBI taxonomy): domain Eukaryota; kingdom Metazoa; phylum Arthropoda; class Insecta; order Orthoptera; family Acrididae; genus Schistocerca; species Schistocerca serialis. Next base: position 40,996,360 of record NC_064648.1, on the reverse strand, counting down.
TTAGAATAACATCTGCTATCTCTCCCATCAAATAACTGCATAAAACATGGAACAACACTCTCCACTATCACATCTCACTCCGACTTCACGACAAGCAGTGCCCACTAGCACACCTCGGCGCGAACTGACTACTACGAGCTCTTCCCAAGCACTGACATCTACGAGATCTTAACAGGCACTGGCTACTACGAGCTCTCTCCAAGCACTGTGGAGGCGGCTTAATAGTACTCTTTGGCGCAATCTCTGGCGCAGTGGCTCAGTGTAGCCACCTTTCACTACCCATTCGCCCTCTACTGTATTTCTTGCTACATATGTACACGTATTTCGCCAGCCACCGTACGGCACATGGCGGAGGGTATCTTGTACCACTAGTAGCGATTTCATTTCCTGTTCCTACATACAAGCGAAGCAGCCACAGCCAAAATAACACATGGTCAATGGAATTGAAAGTTTCATACCATAATATTATCCAAGATTTTATTAATAAATTATAATTAACTCTAATTTGCTAGTAAAACATTGTCCTGTTCCATTCGCAAACAGAACGAGACAAAAACGACCGTGTGTATGCCTCCGTGCAAGCCCTAATTTGTTTTATCTTATCTTCATGGCCCTTTATCCAGGCCGGCCGCGGTGGTTCAAATGGCTCTGAGCACTATGGGACTCAACTGCTAAAGTCATTAGTCCCCTAGAACTTAGAACTAGTTAAACCTAACTAACCTAAGGACATCACAAACTACCATGCCCGAGGCAGGATTCGAACCTGCGACCGTAGCGGCCTTGCGGTTCCAGACTGCAGCGCCTTTAACCGGACGGCCACTTCGGCCGGCCCGGCCGCGGTGGTCTAGCGGTTCTAGGCGCTCAGTCCGGAATCGCGCGACTGCTACGGTCGCAGGTTCGAATCCGGCCTCGGGCATGGATGTGTGTGTGATGTCCATAGGTTAGTTAGGTTTAACTAGTTCTAAGTTCTAGGGGACTAATGACTTTAGCAGTTGAGTCCCATAGTGGTCAGAGCCATTTGAACCCTTTATCCAGTTTGAGTCAGTCTTTTCCAATGCTCCCCGTGAGACTCTCAACAACCTGTTGTTCTTCGAACTTATCTAGGTCCCATCTCCTTAATTTCCTACCTTTTTTGCAAAGTCTTCAGTTTCACTCTACAGCTCAAACTTTTGGTTAGAGAGCACACTGGTCCCTGAAAATGTCGCACAGTTTAAAATTTGGTTACGAAATCTGTGTCTAATCATTACATGACCAGTCTTAAGCCTTTCAGTGTGTCCATGTCTCTTCTACATGTATAACTGTCTCTCATGATTTTTAAACCAAGTATTAGCGATGATTTAACTTAACCTCTGGGCAGCAATCTACAAGGAGGCTTCCTCTTTCATTCCTGTCCCCCCCGCAGTCAATATTCTCATACTGTTTTTCCTCCTCCTCCTCTTCCTACACCCGAGTTCCAATCAGCCATCACAGTTGATCTTCGTTGATCCATTGTGGATCGTGGGACGACGGCTGGCATCAACTTCTTGATGCAATAAATTAGCAACAGCCGTATGATTTGTAGAAGTTTATTCTATTTTACCAACTTCTATGTGCTACCAGTTTCGGCATTACATTGACGGCATCTTCAGGCCCCACTCGTCATAGTCGTAAAACCGCTGTACACGGAGGGAGCCATATAACTCGATCCGTGAATCAAATCGTCCTGCAACAGCTCTTGGTGGCCAGGCGACGCAGACTTTCACTTCTGAAAACTCCAGCGGCCGAGTACATGTAGTGTCAAACCTGCGTGGAAAGCTAAGGCCGGTTTCACACTGGGACACCGGTGACGGTCACCAGCGACAGAGTTACGTTCGTTTGAACTGGAGCATTCACACCGGGCGCTGTGACCCAGCAGTGACTCACCGTCGCCACGTGTGACCGTGGCCGTGTTCACAGCAGCCACTGCCGGACATGCATTACTTTGAACTGGAGTGCTCGCTCTGGGACACAGACCACAGGCACAGCGCTGCAGGTTTACCAACAGACAGGCAGTCATTTCTGAGACAGTGCCGCGAAACATTCATTATACAGGCTGGTCCATTGATGGTGACCGGCCCAAATACCTCACGAAATAAGCGTCAAACGAAAAAACTACACAGAACGAAACTCGTATAGCTTGAAGATGGCGCTATGGTTGGCCTGCTAGATAGCGCTGCCATACGTCAAACAGATATCAACTGCGTTTTTTTTTTTTAAATACGAACCTCAATTTTTTATTGCATATTCGTGTAGCACGTAAAGAAATATGACCGTTTTTTCGCTTTGTGATAGATGGCGCTGTAATAGTCACAAACGTGTAAGTACGTGGTATCACGTAACATTCCGCCTGTGCGGACGGTATTTGCCTCGTGACACATTACCCGTGTTAAAATGGACCGATTACCAGTTGCGGAGAAGGTCGATATCGTGTTGATGTATGGCTATTGTGACCAAAATGCCCAACGGGCGTGTGCTATGTATGCTGCTCGGTATCCTGGACGACATCATCCAAGTGTCCGGACCGTTCGCCGGATAGTTACGTTATTTAAGGAAGCAGGAATTGTTCAGCCACGAGTCAAACGTCAACTGCGACCTGCAACAAATGATGATGCCCAAGTAGGTGTTATAGCTGCTGTCGCGGCTAATCCGCATATCGATAGCAGACAAATTGCGCGAGAATCGGGAATTTCAAAAAAGTCGTTGTTGAGAATGCTACATCAACATCGATTGTACCCGTACCATATTTCTATGTACCAGGAATTGCATAGCGACGACTTTGAACGTCGTGTACAGTTCTGCCACTGGGCACAAGAGAACTTATGGGTCATTGACAGATTTTTTGCACGCATTCTATTTAGTGACGATGCGTCATTCACCGACAGCGGTAACGTAAACCGGCATAATATGCACTACTGGGCAACGGAAAATCCACGATCGCTGCGAGAAGTGGAACATCAGCGACCTTGGCGGGTTAATGTATGGTGAGGCATTATGGGAGGAAGGATAATTGGCCCCCATTTTATCGATGTCAATCTAAATGGTGCAATGTATGCTGATTTCCTACGTAATGTTCTACCGATGTTACTGCAAGATGTTTCACTGCATGACAGAATGGCAATGCACTTCTAACATGATGGATGTCCGGCACATAGCTCGAGTGCGGTTGAAGCGGTATTGAATATCATATTTCATGACAGGTGGATTGGCCCGCACGTTCACCGGATCTGACGTCCCCGGATTTCTTTCTGTGGGGAAAGTTGAAGGATATTTTCTATCGTGATCCACCGACAACGCCTGACAACATGCGTCAGCGCATTGTCAATGCATGTGCGAACATTACGAAAGGCGAACTACTTGCTCTTCTGAGAAATGTCGTTACACGTATTGTCAAATGCATTGCGGTTGACGGACATCATTTTGAACATTTATTGCATTAATGTGGTATTTACAGGCAATCACGCTGTAACAGCATGCGTTGTCAGAAATGATAAGTTCATAAAGCTACATGTGTCACATTGGAACAAGCGAAATGAAATGTTCAAACGTACCTAGGCTCTGTATTTTAATTTATAAAACCTACCTGTTACCAACTGTTGGTCTAAAATTATGAGCCATACGTTTGTGACTATTACAGCGCCAACTGTCACAAAGGGAGAAAAGTGGTCCAAGTAAAACATTCATATTTCTTTACGTACTACATGAATATGTAATAAGAAATGGGGGTTCCTATTTTAAAAAACGCAGTTGATATCCGTTTGACCTATGGCAGCGCCATCTAGCGGTCCAACCGTAGCGCCATCTGGTTTCCCCCTTCAAGCTACACGATTTTCGTTCTTTGTAGGTATTACGTTTGATGCTTAGCCTATTTCGTGAGATATTTGGCCCGGTCACTATCAATGGACCACCCTGTACGTTATACTACGCACATTGTAGCCATGAGTTTAGATTTCATATTAACAGAATCTTCCGTCGGTTCTTGGTAGAACAACATTATAATAAATGAAAAGCACCAGTTCGCTTTTGTTCTACAACATTACTTGTAAGCCGAAAACCGGTTAACAATAAAAGTAATATTGTAGAACAAAAGTTTAGATTTCACTAACAAGGAAGATTTTATAAGTGAAGTAGAAAGTCGCCCCGCTATTTGGGATGTCAAACGCGATGACTATAGCAACAAAGTGGTGGCTAGGAGGGTAGTAACCTCCAAGCACATTTGCATCCCTCACCCCCTTTTCTTCTGCGCCTTAAGGCATTCCGACTTACGGTCGAAAAAATAGAGTTAAAATATTATTCTTAATTACAATTATTTACGCATATGTGGCTACTGCAATAATGTATTTTATTTATTTATTATAGTATTGTTGAGGTACAAGTTCCTGACACACTATAATTTTAATTGTAAGTTCCAATCAGTTCAGTGACTACATACAGTTAACATAGTAATAATTGCACAATGCACATCACAAATACAATGCCAGATGAACAGCCGGCCAGAATGGCCGAGCGGTTCTAGGCGCTACAGTCTGGAGCCGCGCGACCGCTCCGGTCGCAGGTTCGAATCCTGCCTCGGGCATGGATGTGTGTGTCGTCCTTATGTTAGTTAGGTTTAAGTAGTTCTAAGTTCTAGGGGACTGATGACCTCAGATGTTAAGTCCCATAGTGCTCAGAGCCATTTTTGAACCAGATGAACAATGAGGCCTAAGCACATTAACGTTCAAGTAACATTTCTAGCAATTACGTTTTTTGCAGCTGCCAAGCCACTTCACCTTCAGGGCAAACGAAGTACTTTAGAAAGTCATCTCTGATACTGTTCGCAATATTTCCTCCACGGACTAAACGAGGCGACATGTCCTGCAATCCCTGGATACTTAACGTATCCTCAAACGACATAAAGAGTATGAAACAGTCCCTTCTCCAGCCGATCATGTAGCAGAGGATGTACGTGTAATAAAGGTTTTTCCTTCATTCTCCTCCTCCTCCTCCTGCTTAGATGTACTGAAAGTGTTGTTAGTAAAACTTCTCTATTTAAACTAGACTGAACTGCATGTGACTGGTTTAGCCTTTAATAAAACTTGCACCTGCGTGTTTAACTGAACTGAACTTTATCTGACTTCATAAAAGTTTAGTGGTAAAAATAAATGAAAGTCGCCAACCTGCATCTGACTGCGTCTGTGGACTTAGCTCGTGCGCTCCTTCCCGTTTAGCCGACAATAAAACATATATTCAACTCAGCCGTAGTGCAATGGCGTAAAATTGTCATTCTAGATAACTTTACTCATTTTGGCCCTGTTTGTTACTTAATTAAAAATTCTGTCCTGATCTGAATAATTTGCCAACTGTGCAATGGCATACAGATTATTTTACTCCGATAAATGAAATTATTAGCTTTACTCATGGGAACTTTACTTTAATGTACCTTTTGGTTCAATGCAAGCACAGGATGCGGAGAACGACATAAGGTGTGAGATGAAACTCTAATTTTATCTAAAAAATATTTATTGTTCAAACTTTTAAGGCACATGTGAAAAACAAAAAAACAAAAAACTTCTATAGCATGGATTTATGAGAAAGTTTCACAAAACGCTTATTGCATCAACAATGGGATTTCTATCTAGCTTTTAGACATTATTTAACCAAAGAAAACCTATTTTATTAATTATTCTTTCTAGTTTCCCCAGGTATGTGCCGAGTTTCGCTCAATATCTAGCTTATTATGTGCGTAGCGCCAATTCTTACTCTGATGCTGTCACTACCCGGCTGCCTCCTGCAGGCGTCTAGCTCCGACTCGAAGCATGTCTGCTGTCTCTGCGCATCTCGTCACCACTACACAAACTTTTACCGCGTGCACCTAGCTCTGTTAGCTGTCAAAGATCTTACTACTCGAAGATGTACTACTCGTCCAACCTTGCGGTTGGGAACTATCGACATTTTTCACTGGCTCCATCCTGATCGAATCTCAGCACATACCTTTCAGTACCAACAAAAGTTCCTCCTCGCTCCAGTCCATTTCACTAACTAGTCAGTTGGCAACACCTGCAGTGTCCGACACCGGTGATCCAGGAGTGTTCACCACAATTACCAGTGACCGTCACTGGCGGCCGTCACCAGAATCCCACTGTGAAACGGGCCTAAACGTCGCAGTTTCTGCTGGCAGCGCCGAGCGCCGATTACGTCAGCATTTCCCCTCACACGTCTCCACCCGCTGCAAAGACCAATCTTGTCATTTACAGTTTTGTCCATCAGCTTCACCGACTGATTTTGAAAAATGCCGATATGGAGAAATAGCTCGCTAGTTCCGTTAATTTTTTTTTTTTTTTTTTTTTTTTTTTTTTGACGCAACTGGTGTGCTATTTCTTCACATCGCATGTCTTGTTATTCCACTCACACCGCTGCCCCCAATTGCAGTCGGACTTCTTCTTTGTGAGGCTCACACTTGGTTCACACAGTCAAAGAGACAGAACAGTAGTGATGAAAGTTCAAAAAATAGTAAGACTCCTTCACACAGTGAAAGTAAAATTACGTTCTACTACAATTTCAAAAGCACAATTTCAGATATTTTTTGAAAAATGCGAATAAAATATTACATAAAATAAAGATATTAGCACTAGCTATTGCCTTTTTGATATGGTAAATCGATATATGGATACTTCATTAACTGCCCTGACTCTAATCTCGAACCAACTTGGACATTGCACAATTCCATGAGCCAGCCAAATGGCGACCTGCAGTGAGGTCCTTCTGATACTCTCTGAGATGCTGATAACGCTATCTCGCACGAGTACGGGGCACCTTCGCGTCCTTCGCAGTGAGCGCTTAGCGTCTGATGTTCTTCACGCCCCTTATAGATCCCACCAGGCGTGGTGACGACACCAAACGCGAGCAGCAACTCCCTGTACATCTACACGATTACTCTGCAATTCACAATTTGTTGGGTTGGCAGAAGAACCAACACCGTGTTACTAGAGGAGGCCGAAATGAACGCGTTTTAGATCACGCAGGCTGGCGTGAGGAGGGAAGAACTATACTGACGTGAGGTCTGGAACATGACAAGGAATTAGAATTCAGAAAGCGGACGTAGCCAGTTGATACTTAACTTTAATCCATTTATGCTGAACGTCGCTCTTGACGGTACATGATTCACAATATTATCTGTTCAGAAGACATATAGTAACTGAATATGGCGCCTTGCTAGGTCGTAGCAAATGACGTAGCTGAAGGCTATGCTAAACTGTCGTCTCTCCAAATGAGAGCGTGTGTAGTCAGTGAACCATCGCCAGCAAAGTCGGCTGTACAACTGGGGCGAGTGCTAGGAAGTCTCTCTAGACCTGCCGTGTGGCGGCGCTCTGTCTGCAATCACTGATAGTGGCGACACGTGGGTCCGACGTATACTAGCGGACCGCGGCCGATTTAAAGGCTACCACCTAGCAAGTGCGGTGTCCGGCGGTGACACCACAGAATTAAGTGCCTCACAGACGTTTCATCGAATCATCTTCAATCTGTTTCTCTACTCTTCCACTCTCGATCGGCGCACGGGAAAAACTGACGCTTGAATCTTTCCGTGCGAGTTCTGTCTTCGCTTATTTTATTACGATGATCATTTTTTCCCCATGTGAGTGGGCGCCAACAAAATGTTTTCGCATTCCGAGAAGAGAGTTGGTGATTGAAATTTCATAAAAAGGCCTCACCGCAACGAGTTAACGCCTTTGTTTTAATGATTGCCACTCTACCCCTTTTCGCTGTAATACAAAACGAGCTGCCTTCTTTAAACTTTTTCGATTTCCTCCGTGCATCCTACCTGATGCAGATACCACAATACACACCAATACTCCAGAAGAGGGCGGTGAAGCGTGGTATAGGCAGTCTCTGTAGTAGACCTGTGGCATTTTCTGACAATAAATCGCTCTTTTTGTTTCGCTTTCACCGTAATTGTAATCCCAAAATTTTTGTTGAATTCACAGCCTTTAGATTTGTGCGATTTATGGCATAACCGAAGTTTAGCGGATTGCTTTTAGTACTCTTGTGGGTGATCTCACACTTCTCTGTCTGTCCCAGACAATTGCAACTCTCTAATTATTTACTGAAAGACCTGAGTAGCACTGAAAGACCTGAGTCAAAACAAGGCCCCGGGAGTACACAACATTCCATCAGAACTACTGACAGCCTTGGGAGGGCCAGTCCTGACAAAACTCTACCATCTGGTGAGCAAGATGTATGAGACAGGCGAAATACCCTCAGACTTCAAGAAGAATATAATAATTCCAATCCCAAAGAAAGCAGGAGTTGACAGATGTGAAAATTACCGAACAATCAGTTTAATAAGCCACAGCTGCAAAGTACTAACACGAATTATTTACAGACGAATGGAAAAACTGGTAGAAGCCTACCTCGGGGGAGATCAGTTTGGATTCCGTAGAAATGTTGGAACACGTGAGGCAATACTGACCCTACGACTTATCTTAGAAGCTAGATTTAGCAAAGGGAAACACGTTTCTAGCATTTGTACACTTAGAGAAAGCTTTTGACAATGTTGACTGGAATACTCTCTTTCAAATTCTGAAGGTGGCAGCGGTAAAATACAGGGAGCTAAAGCCAATTTACAATTTGTACAGAAACCAGATATTAGTTATAAGAGTCGAGGGACACGAAAGGGAAGCAGTGGTTGGGAAGGGAGTGAGACAGGGTTGTAGCCTCTCCCCGATGTTATTCAATCTGTATATTGAGCAAGCAGTGAAGGAAACAGAAGAAAAATTCGGAGTAGGTATTAAAATCCATGGAGAAGAAATAAAAACTTTGAGGTTCGCCGATGACATTGTAATTCTGTCAGAGACAGCAAAGGACTTGGAAGAGCAGCTGAAGGGAATGGACAGTGTCTTGAAAGGAGGATACAAGATGAACATCAACAAAAGCAAAACGAGGACAATGGAATGTAGTTGAATTAAGTCGGGTGATGCTGAGGGAATTAGATTAGGAAATGAGACACTTAAAGTAGTAAAGGAATTTTCCTATTTGGGGAGCAAAATAACTGATGATGCTCGATGTAGAGTGGATATAAAATGTAGACTCGCAATGGCAAGGAAAGCGTTTCCCAAAAAGAGAAGTTTGTTAACATCGAGTATATATTTACGTGTCAGGAAGTCGTTTCTGAAAGTATTTGTATGGAGTGTATCCATGTATGGAAGTGAAACATGGACGATTAATAGTTTGGACAAGAAGAGAATAGAAGCTTTTGAAATGTGGTGCTACAGAAGAATGCTCAAGATTAGATGGGTAGATCACCTAACTAATGAGGAGGTATTGGATACAATTGGGGAGAAGAGGAGTTTGTGGCGAATCTTGACTAGAAAAAGGTATTGGTTGGTTGGACATGTTCTGAGGCATCAAGGGATCACCAACTTAGTATTGGAGAGTAGCGTGGAGGGTAAAAATCGTGGAGGGAGACCAAGAGATGAATACAGCAAGCAGATTCAGAAGGATGTAGGTTGCAGTAAGTACTGGGAGATGAAGCAGCTTGCACAGGATAGAGTAGCATGGAGAGCTGCATCAAACCATGAGACTGGACTGAAGACCACAACAACAACAACAATATCAACAATTATTTACATACCAGCCTATGGTGTATAAGTGTCCGAAGTTACATTGACATTCGAGCAGGTTTCCCAGTTGCATCACTTTTTTTGTTAGGCAGTTTATGAGGAAGTTGGAGCGTAATGTTATGCCAGACAGTTTACACTGATTAATTCATTCCCACGTGTTGTTCCACCAGACCCATCTTCAAACAGAGCCTTCACGTATGTGGAACTAGTCAGCAGACAGAAGCATCCACTCCTGGACAGCTTCATATAATCTGATTTTCTTGAATTTTCCTTAGCTTCATTACCACAGATTTCTAAAGTAATTAAAGGTGCTTTGGAAACCATTATTTCGTCGTGTTTTGGTTCTGTGAGTGTTTTGGAGACTCAAAGTAGGACAAGTGAAAAGAGGCAGTGTGATATGTTGTTAGAACTACCAGGTTTACCGGTATGAAATGAGCGTTTTTTTGTGAAAATGAAACACTAATTTTGAATTGAAAAGTAAAAACATGTTATTCAAAGTACTGACCATTGCTTTCTATACATTTTGACCACCTTTCTGGCAATTTGTGGACACCACGCCAATAGAAATGTTCGTCCTTTGAAGCAAACCTATCAGACACCCAGTATTCGACTTCTTCTTAGGAATCGAAGTGTTCCTCAGGCAATGTGTGTCCCATTGATGAAAACAAATGGTAGTCAGAAGGGGACAAGTCTGGTGAATACGGCGGGTGGGGTAGCAGCTCCCAGCCAAGTGTTTTGATTGTATCCTGAACCAGGTTTCCTTTGCGTGCAGGTGCATTGTCGCGTAAAAAAATTAATTTGCCATGTCTTCTGGCCCATTCTGCTCTTTTTTCGATCAGTGAATAGTTCAAGTCGATCATTTGTTGTCTGTAGCGATTAGTATTCACAGTTGCACCGGGTTTTAGAAGCTCATGATACACCACACCTTTCTGATCCCACCAAACACAGAGCATTGTCTTCTTGCCGCATCGATCTGGTTTTGCAATCGATGTTGATAGTTGTCCCGGATTAACCCATGATTTTTCCCGTTTAGGATGCTTAAAATAAATCAATTTTTCATCGCCAGTAACAATTCGACGCAAAATTGATTTCCTTTCATGTCTTTGAAGAAAAATTTGACAAATGGTTTTTCGGTTTTCCATCTGTCTTCCATTCAATTATTGTGGCACCCATTTTTCACACTTTTGGATCTTTCCCATAGCTTTCAAACGGTCAGAAATTGTTTGTTGTGCAACATTTAGCATTTCTGCCATTTGCTTCTGACTCAAAGTATCATCTTCATCCAATATTGCTTGCAATTTGACGCCTTCGAATTTTTTTGGTGGTCTTCCACGTTCTTCATTTCTTACATCAAAATCATTATTTCTGAACCGTTGAAACCATCTTTTGCATGTCGCTTCTGATAGAGCATGATCACCATATGCCTCGACAAGCATTCGACGCGACTCTGAAAACAAAAAAATTAATGTTTTCCGCAAATCATCACTTTCTGGTACAAATTTCGACATTGTTAACACGATGAAAACATATGATGTTGTTTGTTCCATGACTTGATGTATACTAAATATATTTAACAGATGTCATACCAACCAAACAACAAAAAAATTAAGGCTCGTTCACAACAAATGTTCCCTATCGACACACTTGTATCTTAACGCTCATTTCATATCGGTATACCTGGTATATAAATGTATCGGTGTCGAAAACTGGCATAGGGCCGCTCCATAGCCGCGTCCAGTGACGCCTGTGGGCTGAGGATGACACGGTGGCCTGTCGGTGCGATGGGCCTTATAGCCTATTCCGGCAGAGTTTACTTTTATCTAAATGTATGCGTCAGAAATTTGTTGTGTAATAGGTGAATTTGTGACATATGTCAAAGTGAGCTTTATATTGTCAAAAGCAGCCAGAATGGGCGTGGAGTATTACATTTATTAGTAATTTCTTTTGTGGAAAAGAGTCGTATTTTGCTTTCATTAAATTTCACTTGGTTTCGGAATTACGAGATTTCTACTCTAAATTAAATGTGGTAATCTGATTGGCTGATATTACCTGACCTGACTGGCTGCTTAACATAGTGTATTAGCCAATAGGAATTCAGCACTTCCCGCGCGTTTCTGTAGAGCTTTGTGCCTCATCTCTATGTGTCGATAGAGTCGCTCGGGAGATGTCTTCTGGTGAACACCTGTGTTAAATACTTGTACCAAAATGAACACGTTCTCGCATTTGATACGTCTCGTGTCGTTGACGAACTATAGTTCTGTGTATTTCGTGCAATTTTCAGCCTTCTGAGTGGTTTATTAAAGGAGAGATTAGCGTGTGAACCTTTAATGTCGTATATAAACTCGCGTGCCGTGTTTCGTACAGATAACGAGACATTATGGCGAGCAGTTCTTTACAAGAAGTCTGCTGAAACGACTGAATGTGTTAAACTCGCAAGTAGTCGTGGGTCAGTGACTGTTCAGGACGTTCAAAGTATCGGGTCCGACTAAATATCTTCTGGCTGATTTCGGGTGTGAACTTGTATCAGAGACAGTCAGTAGCACTGGATAACTGATGTCGGGATATTAAATACGGACATGATATCCATTTGCTGTGTTTTAAAGACAATAAACCAGCTAAAAGGAGACTTTAGACATTTTTTTCAAGCGATTCATGCAAGAATCCCCGAATGCTCCATAGTTTTACTTTCAGCTATTCCCCGAGCACTGGAGTTATGTGGCCTTTGCGTGGTAGATATTTCGTCGAATTTTCGTCAACGCTGCTTTTGTCAGCTATACCGGTATCTGCCGTCGCAGACGGAAGAGGCAGACAGCCTATCCATGTAGGTGGACTGGCTGTTTAACGAACAGTGAGACACCAACCATCCCCGCAGCATTGTGCGTATCCTCCAGGGGTTCCAGTGGTGTTAGAAGGCGGTGTGACGCCTGTGGTCTACGTGAAGCTTCATTATCCACTATCTTCATCCTTGCACGCTCCATGTCTTCGCTGACAGCGATGGCATCTTCCAACACGACAACTCTCGGTGTAACAACGCCATATTCGTTGTACAGTGATTTCATCAGGAGCACGTTAGCGACTTAAGGATGACGTCTCGGGCACTAAATTAATCGAATATGAACAAATTAAGTAATCAAAACGTCTGCGGTCCCGGGTTCGAAATCCGCCAGCTCTTAAATTTTGATTAATAGTCAGCATTGGCGGCCGAAGACTTCTGGCATAAGAAGCCACCCTCACTCTGCCAAAGGCCTTATCAAGGAGGTCGGAGGAACGGACAGAAGTTCAGGACACTTTCCTGTACTTGGGTTGGGAGACTGCCCCTAAAGGTGGAAGAATCAGCAATGATCAACGACATGAGGATGCAGAAGGCAATGGAAACCACTGCATTAAAGACACGTAACGTGTATCCACAGGACATGTGGCCTGTAATTGAAGAAGTGTCATGATGATCTCTCCATTGGCAAAAGATTCCGGAATAGTCCAGTATTCGGATCGCTGGGAGGGGAATGCCAAGGGGGAGGTGATAAGAAGAAAAAGATAACGTTCTACGAATCGGGGCGTGGAATGTCAGAAGCTTGAACGTGGTAGGAATGCTAGAGAGCCTGAAATGGGAAATGCAAAGTCCCAGTCTAGGTACATTAGGGGTCAATGAAGTGAAATGGAAAGAAGACAAGGATTTCTGTTCAGATGAGTATGGGGCAATATCAACAGCACCAGAAAATGGTATAACGGGAGTAGGATTCGTTATGAATAGGAAGGTAGGGCAGAAAGCGAGTTACTCTGAACAGTTCAGCGACATGGCTGTTCTTATCAGAACCGAACAGAAAAGGATCACTAACAACGATAGTTCAGGTATACATGCCGACGTCGCAAGCTGAAGACGAAGAGATAGCGAAAATATATGAACATATTGAAAGAGTAATACAGTACGCGAAGGAACTCTAATAGTCATGGGGGACTGGAATGCACTTGTAGGGAAAGGAGTAAAAGGAAAGGTTACAGGAGAATGTGGGCTTGGGACAAGGAGTGAGAGAGGAGAAAGACTGAGTTCTGTAATAAATTTCAGTTAGTAATAGCGAATACTGTGTTCAAGAATCGCAAGAGGAGGAGGTATACTTGGAAGAGGCCTGGTGATGCGGGACGATTTCAATTAGACAGAGATTCTGAAATCAGATACTGAAGTCTAAGGCGTACCCAGGAGCAAATATAGACTCAGATCACTATGTAGTGATGAAGAGTAGGCTGAAGTTCAAGACATTAGTCAGGAAGAATCAATACGCTAAGAAGTGGGATACAGCAGTACTAAGGAATAAGGAGTTACGCTCGAAGTTCTCTAAGGCACTACCTACAGCAATAAGGAATAGCTCAGTAGGCAATACAGTTGAAAGGGAATGGACGTCCCTAAAAAGGACAATGATGAAAGTTGGAAACAAAAGCGTAGGTAAAAAGAAGGTAACCGAGAATAAACCATGAGTAACAGAAGAAATATATCAGTTGACCAATGAAAGAAGGACATACTTCTCCACAACATTTTCTATGTGTTCGGTGCAATTTAAGTTGTTTGTAATTGTAATTCCTAGGTGTTTAGTTGAATTTACGGCCTTTAGAGTAGACTGATTTAATGTGTAACCGAAGGTTAACAGATTCCTTGCAGCACTCATCTGAATAACCTCACACTTCTCATTATTTAGGTCAAACGCCAATTTTCGCACCATACAGATATCTTTTCTAAATCGTTTTGCAATTTGATTTGATCGTCTCGTGATTATTAGTCGATAAACGACAGTGTCATCTGCAAACAACCTAAGACGGCTGCTCAGATTGTCTCCCAAATCTTTTGTATAGATAAGGAACAGCAAAGGGCCTATAACACTTGCTTGGGAAAGATTAGAAATCACTTCCGTTTTACTCGATGACTCTCCGTCAGTTACCACGAAATGAGACCTCTCTGGCAGGCAATCACGAATCCAGTCACATAACTCAAACGATATTCCATAAGCACGCAACTTTACTACAAGCCACTTGTGTGGCACAGTGTCAAAAGCCTTCCGGAAATCCAGAAATACGGAATGAATCTGAAATCCGTTGTCAATAGCACTCAATACTGCGTGTGAGTAAAGAACTAGCTATGTTTCACAATCACTATGCTTTCTAAATCCTTGTTGATTGTATGTCAGTGCACCGTTTCCTTCGAGGTGGTTCATAATGTTCGAACACAATATGTGTTAAGGACATGGGCCTGTAATTTAGTGGATTACTCCTACCACCTTTCTTGAATATTGGTGTGACAATTCTAAAAACAACAGCGATAATTGGCCAAAGGAGTTTCCAGCTGGCAGCAAATGCAGTGAGAACGTACTACAGCGCACTCTTACCCGCTATTTGGCCGAGCGGTTCTAGACACTTCAGTCTGGAACCGCGCGCGGCTGCTACGGTCGCAGGTTCGGATCCTGCCTCGGACATGGACGTGTGTGATGTCCTTAGGTTAGTCAGGTATAAGTAGTTCTAAGTTCTAGGGGACTGATGACCTCACAAGTTAAGTCCCATAGTGCTCAGAGCCATTTGAACCATTTTTTACGCACTATTGTTGCTATGGGTCGAGTGTGTAGGCTCATAGGACCAGGAAAGTGAGGGCAGCACAGAGGGGGGTTCTCCTATAGAACTAGGCGGACTGCGCCACTGCTAGAGTAATATTAGAGAAATTTACAGTACTGGCTCAAAACGCGCGAATAGGACGTACTGGTAACACAGGAGCCGTATTGAATAAGGAAACAATAGGATCCATTCATAGAGAATGGCGAGAAATCTGGAACAGGCCAGAAACAGGGAGGAGAACCTAGCAGTTCCCCCGTGACATAAAAGAAACAACTGGAATGATGTACTTCCTTCCGGCCGTACCTGTCGGGACACGGTACTTACGCCAGCTGCTTACTAAAAATACGACAGCGCACCCCAGGCGGTTCTGAACGTGGAATAATAGGCGCCCAGGATCACATCGTCTGGGATTGTGCTGCTAGGTAAAACGCTGCAGACCAAGGCGGGAACGGATTTGAAAATGCAACAGTCTGTAATATACTAAGGGCTGAGGAACTGCGGCATAAGCTAAGCTAACGGACAGCTGAGATATCGGGTGGATGAGAGACAATCAGAGGCGCACGGCGGCAGAACACCCAGCTACAGCAAGCAGGGAGTAGACCAGCCTCGGACAGGACCAGGGAGGATTTGCTGATCCCTGGTCGCCGTCTCCCAGTCTCCTACAGGCTGGGTGGCTCAGCAGCGCAGCCCCTGTGAATCCTCAGCACACTGGTGGGTGACCACCCAGACAAATGAGAAATCCAGCTTCGTTTTCCACTGAAGAAACTGGTACACCTGTGTAATATAGTGCAGCTGCCTCACGAGCACACAGAAGTGCCGCAACACGACGTGGCATGGACTCGACATATGTCTTGAAGTACTGGTGGAGGGAACTGACGCCATGAATCCTGCAGGGCTCTCTATAAATCCGCAACAGTACAAGGGGGTGAAGGTCTCTACTTAACAGCACGTTGCAAGGCATCCCAGATGTGCTCAATAATGTTCATGTCTGGGGAGTTTTGTGGCCAGCAGAAGTGTTTAAACTCAGGAAAGTGTTCCTGGAGCCACTCTGTAGCAATTCTGGACGTGTGGGGTGGCACACTGTCCTGCTGTTACTGCCCAAGCCCGTCGGAATGCACAGTGGACAAGAATGGATCCAGGTGATCAGACAGGATGCTGAGGTACGTGTCAGAGTCGTATCTAGACGTATCGGGGCTCCCACATCACTCCAACTGCACACGCCCCACACCATTACAGAGCCTCCACCTGTTTGAACAGTCCCCTGTCTCCATACCCGTACAGGTCATCCGGTCGATATAACTTGAAACGAGACTCGTCCGACCAGGCAACATGTCTCCAGTCATCAACAGTCCAATGTCGGAGTTGACGGGCTCAGGCGAGGCGTAAGGCTTTGCGCCGCGCAGTCATCAAGGGGACACGAGTGGTCCTTCGGCTCCCAAAGCTCACATCGATGACGTTTCGTTGAGGGGTTGTTGATGGCCCAGCACTGAAATCTGCAGCAATTTGCGGAAGGATTGCACTTCCGTCTCTTCAGTCGTCGTTGGTCCCGTTCTTGCAGGAACTTTTTCCAGCCGCAGCGTTGTCGGTTCAAATGGCTCTGAGCACTATGGGACTTAACTTCTGAGGTCATCAGTCGCCTACAACTTACAACTACTTCAACCTAAATAACCTAAGGACATCACACACATCCATGCCCGAGGCAGGATTCGAACCTGCTACCGTAGCGGTCGCTCGGCTCCAGACTGTAGCGCCTAGAACCGCTCGGCCACTCCGGCCGGCCAGCGTTGTCGGAGATCTTTTACGGGATTCCTGGTATTCGCGGTACACTCGTGAAATGGTCGTATGGGAAAGTCCCGACTTCTTCGCTACCTTGGTGTGTCTCATCGCTCGTGCGCCGGCTGTAACACCATGTTCAAACTCACTTCATTCTTGATAACCTTCCATTGTAGCAGCAGTAACCGATCTAACAACTGCGCCAAACATTTCTTGTGTCATATAAGCGTTGCCGACCGCAGAGCCGTATTCTGCCTATTTACACATCTATGTATTTGAATGCGCTAGCCTATACCGGTTTCTTTGGCGCTTCGCTTTAATACCAATTACGGTAGTGCAATGTAGTGTTGCAGTAGTGTAGCCCAGAAAAGTATGCCATACCAGTAGTGTGCGCCTCCTGGATTCCGGATGAACACATATCCACACACCAGATGGCCATATGGATGCAGACATTTTTAAAATTATTATTATTATTTTTTGGTTTTAGTTCTACATAGATTCTGCTCCCCCCGCCCCCCCCCCCCTTAAATAGCATAATGCTTAGTTACTACTAGCGTATGTGAAATTATGTTAAAATATTATGTGCTTCATTCATGCCTATTCACGTGCAGCATTCGGTCTGTTCTTTTATACAGATAACAGACAAAAAGAAAATAGCACATATATACAGGGTGAAGAAAAATTCGCCCACTCGAACTTCGCAACGCGATCCCTCATGTACTAACAATACAAAAATGACTGTCACAAAATTTCGTCCTGCTCGTATCTCCTGCAGTAAACGGACGTCGAAGATTGGCATTCTGGCAACAATGTAGTCACTTGTACTGTAACTACCTCTGTCAGCATATAGGAGTAGTGGCGTGCAGTTGCACAGAGTAGAGTTGGCAGACAGCGACAAATGCAACAACTGTCATCTCTTAGATACACTACAGCATCGCTCGTGGCTACTGATTCTTCTTTTGTCGAGAAATGAATTGGCTACCCTCCAAGAAAAAAAATATCAAAGAAATAAGGAAATGTGATGAAAGTAATGGTCTTTAAGATAGGGAGTTAAGTAAATAGATATATAACTAAATCAATGATTATTTCTTTTTTTCCATTTTTTCCTCAGCGCAGTAACTGCTTCGAATTTCGTCTTCGTGATTATTTTTTTTGTCCCGTTTCTGATCATAACATGACTGGTGCATCGGTTATCTGGTGTATGTTTCTTGGATGTATCTTCTCCTAACTCCGATAGCACGGCGCGCCGAGATTAAGGTGTTAAATTGTCGTAATACTGGCGAAATCTTTGTTAAAATTTAAGTGCGGTTGGATAATTGGCAAAGTTCATTTTAATTCTTGGGATGCCCATAAGTTTCATAGCTTATCCTATACTGTATAGTGTAAAGTCAACGTAGGTCTTTTTACTTATAATGTAATGTATTGTGTGGCTGGCCAACCATGTCTACATGTTCTGCTTCGAAACGGGAAATGGTGATACTCGAGTTGTAACAGAGTGTTTAGGGTTATTTCTGCAGCCGTTGTCTTTGCTTTCAGCGCCAGTTTCCTCTGACACCATTGCCAGATTTTCCGATTTTCATCAGACACCTACGTTGACTTTACACACGAAGACGAAATTCGAAGCAGTTACTGCGCTGAGGAAAAAATGGAAAAAAAGAAATAATCATTGATTTAGTTATATATCTATTTACTTAACTCCCTATCTTAAAGACCATTACTTTCATCACATTTCCTTATTTCTTTGATATTTTTTTTCTTGGAGGGTAGCCAATTCATTTCTCGACAAATAAGTTTCTTACCTTTGGAAGAAGAATCAGTTCCCACGAGCGATGTTAGAACTGTTTTATTTACCTTTGCCGTCTCATTTACGAGTGGAAGAATTACAAAGATAAAATTTACCTACTATCCACAAAAAAACTATATTATGAAAAAGATTACAGTACAGAAGCTAGCCAAAGAAGGCACAACAATGTGAGGTTTGACGGGAGAAGGCAGGGCCACAAAAAAAGGGGGGGGGGGAAGGTTGGTGCAGCGGATAGCATGCAACGGTCGAGGGTTCGATTCTGACTCGAGGCATATTTGTTTTTATTTGCTGAATGTAATCTGCTTGGTACGATATCTGACATCTTCATCGTCATACGGCGGTTACAGTGGGTCGTCTAGAAAACATTTGTACTGACACACAACGAACACACAAATGGAAGTAAAATCGTTTTCACTGGTCAGCTTCTAAAGAAGTCTTTTGCACGTCGTGGACACAAACTGCTATATCTACTAGATTCCAAGCCTGTTTTCTGTGTACCCTCCCTCAATGCTGAGATCGATTAGCACCAACTACTATTCTTGCCACGTTCTGGTCCATTACATTTCGTTAGGAATGTACGAGGGTCACTGAATAATAAAAAAGACAAATTCGTCTGGGGAAAAAAGTTAGTATGGAAAGTTAGGAACTTTTATGGCTTTCAGTTGGCATCACTGGAATGAGCCCTGATCAGCTCATGTATTGTTTTGTTTATAAAATACATTTCAAGATGGCGAGTCCACTTGAAACGTCCACATTAGTTGAACAACGTTTTGTTATTCGTTTTTTACTTGCTGAAAATTTTTACAACTGGGTAGAGCAGTTCAGAAATGGTTGCGACTCAGTTCTAATGCAATTGTAACTATAATACTGCCATTAATCTGTATATTTAAAAAAAAATTCCGTAATAATTTTGAAAACATTAAGCAAATACTACTATAACGAGAGTAAGCTTCTGTTAAGTGTAGTTTATCTGTTTAAAATAACCTCTTTGACGTAGGTGGAATAAATGTATAAAACATATTGTGTAAATATTTATGTAATATTTCAAGTACAACTGTAATTAATGATGTCAATTTTATATGCATATGCTGTCACGCAATTGTAGATGGTATGATGTATCATGCAGCGTAACTTGCTGTGACAGTGCGAAAGAGAGACAAAGATATTGTTTATTACTCTGTGGCGGTCAGCGCTCACATAATTATTCTTAGGAGATGAGTTTTTTTTTTTGTTCTTGTTAAGAGTAATTTTTTAGGAGACGAGAGCCATTCTTGTGATGTAAAAAATCGACGCCATTGCGAGTTTTTGATTCACATTGTAAAATATAAGTGCATATGGAAGAAAATCAGTTAATAGAGCAATAAAATATTGTTCATTTCAAGAAGGTACGTCTTATTATACACCCAGCGATATACTGCTATTGTGATTTACTAATAAACACCAGCTTGAGAACAGTTCCGACGGGAGCGTTCAGTTCTAGTGAAATAGTTCGATGTTTTCTTCGGAAAAGAAGTCACTTCATGGATCATTCAAATCCACAATAGTAACTGGACATTTCTCAGAACTGAAAGCAATCTGATTGCTATGCAACAGAGCCCCGAAGAATATTTCTCCGTACTTTGGTTACCACTTTCAGCTCAACACGGTATCTCCAGCATCTGGAGCAGATTTCTACAACAGCGGAAGCGTGTAATCGCTATCAGCTTCACACACCGCCCTGTGTACGCTGTATGTATTTACCCACAACACTGAACATACAGTTACTCACACAAATAGAAAGACAATACTAGGTGGTGTGGGGAAACATTTCAGTATAATGGCCCTGTAGAGCTAAACAGTAGTTAGCCTAGTAAGAAAGGAGTCTTTATAAATGTCTACCGTTAGACAGGACACGATCCTGATACAACACTCATAGTGAACCTGCAATATAACTATGTTAGTAATTTAGTAATTAATGTTTCATTGTGTGTATATATGTCTAGTTTTATAGAGTAACTACATTATGGTCCTTTGTATGTTTCATGCTAACTGAACGTGCGGGAGTATCTTGTGAAGAGAACGAGTGCGCCGTCCCAGCAGCCGAGCAGAAACTTCAAAAAGGCCAGAACATTTGAATTACTAGCTTTCTTGAGCATTTATGCATTGTAGTGACCTTTCATGAATTAATTTTCTAAGTATAAAATAGTGTTGCTATATTACTTTTACTAGAATTCCAGTATTTCAGTAGATATAGTAAGACAATATTTCATGTGTTATCTATGTACTGTTTTTGTGTCACATTGTAAAGTGTACATTAACAGCATTAGGACATTAACGTTTTTTTGCGTGTGTAAAAGTTTAATAGTCACTTTTGTAGGACTTATTTAGAGGAGAAACTGTCAATTGCTCATTTAAATGGTGATAACTAGATATATGTTCAAAGCCAATAAGCAAGCAGGCATCACAATGCCACAAAACGAATTAAATAGTGTGAATGCATCGTCAACTAGTGCCACAGAATTTAATACCGCCGTAGTTAGCGATATGTCGATTACGGCTGAGCAACCAGCAATAATTAATGCGCTCACGCCATCGACACAAACGGTTGCTAGTTCCGACATTCATATGTCGAAAGAAGTCCAGAGAAATATGCAGCAACCAACAAACCACATGAATTTCATCTCTGACACAGACGCGTACGAAAACGAAATGACTGTACCGAAAATTGTGTCGGTACAATCCTCATTAAGCCCAGTGCAATCGCCAATTGCTAAGAATACCGATTTGTTATCCCAGCTGATGTCAAGTTTGACTGTCATAACACAAGGGATTAAAGCACTGGAAACCACGCAATCCACGTTTGCAAATGACATGAATCGTAGATTCCAGGCATTGGAAACCACGCAATCTAATCTTGCGACGGCACAATCCACGTTTGCAAACGACATGAATCGTAGATTCCAGGCATTGGAGAGTGCGCAATTTAATTTGGCTCAGGAGCAATCTAATAAACTAAAAGAAATAAATGATAAGATTACTGAAAAATTCCAGAGTTTGGAAACAAAGCAGAGTCACTTGATTACCAGTCAGGCACAACTCATAGTTACACAAGAACAACAGTATCAGGAATTAACAAACAAATACAAAGACATCTTATGTCGTCAAGATACACTAAATCATCAAGTGCTAGAAGTTATTCATGTACAGAACACTATTGCGCAAGACGTGAATACAATTAAGCACGATAACGAGCAAGCTGTCATTGAGCTTACTCGGAGGATAGACACTCTCAGTCTCGAAGGCGAGAAACACATAGAGAAACTTTTCAATGAACATAAGATCGCATTCTCTAAGGACATTGAAGATTGGGCGAAAGAGCAAACCGAGACAGTGCGAAATTATGTTGACAAAACCTTGAAAGAAACGGTTTCTAACGTGCAGGTTAACAACGAAGCTGCACAAGAACAACTTAAGGCAGAAGTTAAAGAGATTAAGGAGAATATAGGAGATGAATTTCCTGCTTGGAAAGCAGAGATAGAAAATACATTAAAAGCATGCCAGCAAGGTCTAGTTAATACTAGAGGGGCACATACTACTTGCAGTTTATCAAAAGCAGACATTATTCCTGATGAAACCAGTGAAACCGAATCCATGCAACAATATCCATGTATTGGTGCATATTTACGTAATCAACCAGAAACAAATTATCGAGATTATCATCCACCGCGTAGTAGCCACCAGAATACACCTGTGACTATGAATGAAGAAAAAATGCTTAAATATCGACAATTCCAGATATTTATTCCCGAAAGGAAGTCGATCAATCCCGTGGTATTTATTAAGCAATTTAAAGGGATATTGCCGCGAATGTGGACTCAGCAACAAAAAATTATGTACATTGCAGGATTCATACATGGAGATGGATCGATGTGGGCGTCAGAAGCATCCGATTGGTGTCAAGATTATGACCAATTTGAACGCACTTTTTTGCACAAATACTGGAATAAGGGAGTACAAGAAAGACTACGTAAGGAAGTTTTTGACCCACAACCTTTTTCTTTCAAAAATGGATCTTTAAGAAAGTATTTCGAGAAGTATGTAAATAAAAGTAAATACTGGAATGAACCAATCCCGACGCAGGATATCATTCGAATATTAAAGGGCAAACTTCCACTTGAAGTTAAGGAAAAACTTCTACCTGTGCCTGAACAACATTTGGAAGATTTTCTAGCCACATTGGATTCAATAGACATTCTGTTCGAAGAATCACGTGTGCGCTATAACCAACCAAGTTACCAACCTAACAAATACAATAGTAACAGCAAACAGTATGGATACGAACC
Source organism: Schistocerca serialis cubense (assembly GCF_023864345.2). NCBI lineage: Eukaryota > Metazoa > Arthropoda > Insecta > Orthoptera > Acrididae > Schistocerca > Schistocerca serialis. Next base: position 40,973,258 of record NC_064648.1, on the reverse strand, counting down.
TTTTGCACACAATTCACCAAACCCACAGGTGAATTATTTCCAGAAATACGTGAAATTTGGTAACGAAAATCCCGACCAGTGTAATCATGACCTACAATGTGAACAAACATATAAACGGAAATGGAGGAAGAATAATAAGAAAAGGAAAGGATACTATCAAGAAGGGAATTATGAGCAAAAACGCCGATATCAGCAACCAACCCAAGAATATCACAACCAACCACAAACTTCAGGTTGGGTACCAAATGATAATGCAAATGAATGGAGAAATCAACCACCAATAATAACCGACGTAACGGAGCAGACATCTACTAATAATGGACAATCGTCAAACTAAACTCGACTGTCAGAAGCCCCGACGGTGCAGTCGAGGAAGTTTTCAGGGGCGAAAATTCAAGCGTCAACTTTTTTCGGTACAATGATGGCAGATTATTAATAGAAGAACTTCAGCAGGATATGATGCCTTGTCAAGAGGAACATATCACTGTACCTGTTGCGAGAATTCAGGCGGCAATTGAAGGCATTACTGTGCAAGTTATTTTAGATACAGGAGCAGCAGTAAATGTCGTTTCTGAGAAGTTATTTCAAAGAACACTTCAGAAAGGAAATCCACCGATTTTTCCTGTTCAATGTTGTAGAATTGTAGGTCCTACTGGTCATAAGTCTTCTCAGGTTAAAGTGCAGACTCAACTCCAGTTATATATAGGAAATGTAGCTATAAATTGCACGTTCCTTGTAATAGAAAAATTGGTTGAGGACTGTATCCTGGGTATAGATGAATTTAGAGAGAGAAATTGGCATATCGATTTTTCTCTAGGCCGTGCCAGTTTTACAATAATGGATCAGAAACATCAACTGAATCTTCTCAGGGAATATAGTACCCATGGAAAGTATTGTCAGGGACGAAAGCTGCAAATAAAGTGGATACATAGCAAACCTGTACGGTATTACCAAATTAATTACTTGCAACCAGTTTTAAACCCTGAAGATATGGTATATGAAAAGGTGCAAGAACCTGAATATTTGCAACAACACCAAAGAAAGCAATTATATGATCTTCTACAGGAATATCATGAAGTCTTTCGACAAAGACCTGGTGTAATCAAGGTATACACATGCCATTTAGATGTGATACCACACCAAGTTTTCTGCCGTATTTTTTATCCAGTACCGTGGCAGCAACGAAAGGCAGTTGATGCGGAAATCCACCAGATGCTTGAATGGGATCTGATCGAACCTTCGACGAGTCCATACTGTAGTCCACTTCATGTTGTCTCGAAAAAGGGAGGAAAGGTTCGTCTCGTGCTAGACGCACGGCAGATAAATAAGATTATCGTGCCTGTGCGAACTCATCCGGAAAATATTGATGAGCTAATTCAAAAGTTCGAGGGGATGAAATACTTAACAAATATTGATTTGAGAAGTTCATTTTGGCAGGTGGCTCTAGACGAACCATCAAAAAAGTACACCGCATTTGTACATGCAGGTAGAAGCTATCAATTTAAGGTTTTACCTTTCGGGCTAAACGTGAGCTCAGGAGTTTTTATAAATGCTCTAGATTATGCATTGGGACCTGCACTTCGAAGCAGTTTAACTTTGTTTGTGGACGACATGCTCATAGCTACGACCACATGGGAGGAGCACGTTGATTTATTGACAAGAGTGTTAGAACGTTTCAAGGAAGCAGGCATAACCGCAAATCTGCAAAAGTCCCATTTTGCTCGAGATAAAATCAAATTTTTGGGTCATCTTATAAATGGAAAAGGCATCTTACCGGACTCCGGGAAACTAAAGGCAATCAAAAACTTTGCAGTTCCAACAACAAAAAGACAGTTAAAGGGCTTCCTCGGAGTTGTCTCTTTTTTCAGGCGTTTCATTCAAGACCACTCTATTAATGCAGAACCGTTGTACAGCTTGTTGCGCAAATATACTCCGTGGGTGTGGACGCAACAATGCCAGAATGCATTTGAAGCAATAAAACGTGCCTTAGTCAATTCACAAATATTATATCATCCAGATATGAGCCAAGAATTCGGTTTAATGGCAGATGCTTCGGAAATTGGAATAGGTTCATGCCTCTTCCAAGTAAAGATGATAGATAGAAAATGAACTTTCTGTCCAATAGCTTTTGCTAGCCGGCTCTTAACTGCTTGTGAAAGAACATATACGACTACCGAAAGGGAAGCATTGGCCGTAGTCTGGCCATTTAAGAAATTTTACTATTACATACATGGAGCGAAGACAACAGTATACTGTGACCACAAAGCGTTAAGTTTTTTGCAAACATGTAAATTATTACATCCAAGATTAGCAAGATGGACGGTCTCACTCCAAGAGTTTCAATTTGAAATTAAATACCTAAGCGGACAGGATAATTTCATCGCTGATGCACTGTCTAGAATGCCAGATGGAGATTTGTCAACTATCAACATCACCGGCAATCCGTCCGAATTTAATGTTCTTACAATGACTGATAGAATATATAGGAAACATTTTCTTGACATGTGTAAGAACATGGAAAAACTACAGAATGAAGATCCTCGTTGGCATTCAATAAAGGAAACTTTAGCAAAGCCTGGAAACGATGATCTGAAGAGACTGTACAAAGTTGAGGACGACGTCTTATTTTTCAAAGGGCATCTTGATTCAGATAATTGGAAGGTGTGTATTCCCGAGAAGAATGAGAATGACTTAATTTTGCGCAAGCACATCACTTGGGGACATTTTGGAGTATTAAAGTGTGCTCGGAAGATTCAAGCATATTGCTACTTCCCAAACATTCGCAGGAAAGTGCACAGACAGTTAAGGAAATGTAAAATTTGTCAGCTAGCCAAACCAGGAAATTTTTGTGTGAAAGATTTCCTACATCCTATTATACCCACTAAACCGCTGTCAATCATTTCGGTCGACGTCTGTGGTCCTCTACCATCATCAAGGGGAGGATGGGAGGATGCAAATATATTGTAGCTTTTCTTGATATATTCACTAAGTATGTCAAACTTTATCCATTAAAATCAGCTACTGCTGCATCCATAGCCAAGAAGCTGGTCAAGGATTATAGTCAAGGTAGGCAAACCAGAGGCTATTCTTTCTGACAATGGGTCAATGTTCACTGGATTTCGTTGGAGGCAAACATTAACCAGTTGTGGTATAAAACAAATTCTAACATCAGTGTACCACCCTTCGGCGAATTCCGTGGAACAAATTTTTCGTGAATTAAACCGGTTCATGAGAACATATTGCCACAACCAGCAACCCAAATGGATCGATTATCTTCACGATTTTCAGGAAATTGTAAACAATATGCCACATACTACGACAGAATACACCCCATACCAACTGATGTTTGGAAAACAGGAACAGAATGACTGGATTCGACCAATTCCTAAAGTAGCTATTAACAAAATAGACCTACAAAATAAAGTACGACAATCCTTACTCAATATAATGGACAAGGCAAGAAAAAGGAAAATATATTTTGACAATCGACTTGGAAAAATAAAAACATATAAAGTGAAAGACCAAGTTTTAGTAAAAACTCATCCTAAGGCTTCACTTATACAGAGGAAGAACACAAAATGGCAATTATTGTATCAAGGACCATTTGTGATTACCAAAATACCCCATCCAGGAACTTATGTTTTGAAGGATGTGAAGAATGTAAAGGTGAAAGGAATGTATCCTCATCACTTGTTAAGGCAATTTCATGATGACTGAAGATTCTGAAGATGAAAATACTATTCTTATCAAATAATATTGATTAGAGAATTTTCATTAAACCTATGAATCATACTTAGGATAGTTTCTTTCTTTTTGCAATTTAGTAGTTAGTTTTTCTTTTCAGGCATAATGTACGAGAGATATGCAGACATTATGTATTGGTTTTCCACTGTAAAGATAAGTTTTCTTTTCAGTATGCAGAGAATTTAGCTATAGTATGAATGATTTCTTTTAAAAATTTTTATTTTGTAGATAGTAACTTCAATCAGGTTTCACAGTGCACAATGACCGTGGGTTAGTGACTCAAATGAATCTGGTCTATGGCAAGATATTTTTCCTTATGTCAATTTAACAATGTCAGTGTATGTGACTTCTGAAATTTTCCCGGAGTATTTCTTCTAATAATTTCCGGGTATGCAGCCGGATCCCGTCGACATTCTGCCACGATATTTTGGCCCAGAGACGTCCGGCCATCATCAGGTGAGTACACGTACAGGAAACCGACTCACACAGATCTGTATCTCCAGGCGTCAAGCTGCCATCACCCAGCACAAACAGCCGGTGTTCTCAGTACCTTAATACATCGAGCGCATATAATATCGGATGATGAAAACCTCCTCGCAGAATTAGAACACTTGGAGAAGGTTTTCAAAGAGAATGGCTACACTTCTCGCCAAATAAGGAAGGCCATGCGCAACTATCGTGACAAGAAGCAACGCACTGAGGACGCAGATGACGACTTTAAATCAACTGCGTTCCTTCCATACGCCGGGAATGTGTCGTCGAAAATAGTCCGATTACTGAAGAAAAATAAAATCAAGGTTATCTTCCGTCCACCAGCAAAGAACCGGGCGCTGGTTGGATCCGTTAAAGACGATTTACAACTGAAGAAAGCAGGCGTCTACAAAATTCCCTGTGAATGAGGCTCTGCATATATTGGCCAGACGACAAGAACTGTCCATGAACGATGTACAGAACATGAAAGATACACCCGTCTGCGGCAACCGTCAAAATCGGCAGTAGCAGAGCACTGTATTTCATTGGGACATTCAATGGAATACAATGGAACAAAAATTTTAGCCCCGGTTTCCGGTTTTTGGGATTCCGTAATCAAGGAATCAGTGGAAATACGTCTTGCCAATAATCTTATAAATCGTGACAACGGCTTTCAGCTGGATAAAAATTGGAATCCTGTTATTAAAATTATACAATCACAGTGGAATCGACAGTGTCATTCGATACTCAATGACTAGATGAACCTTTATTTTCACCACCGAGGGCAGCACGTACAACTCGGCTATGCTGCGCATGTCAACACCTGACGCATGCGCTGTAGGATGCCAGTACATTTCGCATGCGCGAGATTCGGCATAAATACCGCGACTGCACCTGAGCTCTTCAGTAGTTGTGTACTCACCTGATGATGGCCGGACGTCTCTGGGCCGAAATATCGTGGCAGAATGTCGACGGGATCCGGCTGCATACCCGGAAATTATTAGAAGAATGTCAGTGTATGTTTGTATTTGCTTTTTCACTCGCTGAGCTGAAGTCATGCTGTTCGGAAGGGGTAACCCGTTCTCAGTTTTAAAAGGACGTCTTTCAAGAGTTCGTTGTAAGGAGAAATCACCAATTACGACTTCTAAAACACACGTCGCAAAACTATGAACATGAACTATGAACTGGGATGAGCCCTGATCAGCTCATGTATTGTTTTGTTTATAAAATACATTTCAAGATGGCGAGTCCACTTGACACGTCCACATTAGTTGAACAACGTTTTGTTATTCGTTTTTTACTTGCTGCAGGCGAGAAATCAGTGAATATATACTGTAGAACGTCTAAAGTTTATGGTGAACGTTCTATGAATGCTGCAAATTTTTACAACTGGGTAGAGCAGTTCAGAAATCGTCTCAGTTCTAATGCTATTGCAACTATAATACTGGCATTAATCTGTATATTTAAAAAAAAAATTCCGTAATAATTTTGAAAACATTAAGCAAATACTACTATAACGAGAGTAAGCTTCTGTTAAGTGTAGTTTATCTGTTTAAAATAACCTCTTTGACGTAGGTGAAATAAATGTATAAAACATATTTTGTAAATAATTATGTAATATTTCAAGTACAACTTTAATTAATTATGTCAATTTTATATGCATATGCTGTCACGCAATTGTAGATGGTTCATACTTATGGTTTTTATAAGCAGAAGCGTAAATTGAAAAGGTGTAGGGATCGTAGGTAGAACGTAAATCTGTTCTGTCGTGGAATGGAAAAGGTGGTGGGGCGCGCGTGTGAGATTTGGCGCGCACACACGGTCGGTAGCTGCCCTGCAAGTGCTGAACACGCATTACGTCGGTGGAGCACTAGAGGCCCCGGATTTACCTGCGAGACGGGTTTTTGGCCTCATACGTGTTCTACACGATTGGCGCAGTACGGCAATAGATTAATACCTCAGAAATTTGTCATTTTATCGTGGCCACCAAGAGGAAGACAGAGCTATGTACATCAAGAGCCGTACCTGCGCAATGTTACTACGCAGCACCGCCTCACACCAACTTCGACGTCAGTAACAGGCAAAGTACTTTATTCAGAAGTGTATCACAGTATGAACCATCCATCTTCAATCAGTGGAATATAAGTGTTCAATGTACCTGTGTGTTTAACCTTGATTTTCCTATGTTATTTACCTCAGTAGGGTCCTTACCTAAACGAATTTATTCAGTGTATCCTGATGTTCATTGATGCTTGAATAATAGTAAATTACTGGTAAGAGTACTGTTTTGGTAGTAAATTCTGAAAATGATTATTAAACACTAAAGTTTGCACGTATCAGTATAAGGACCGCCGCTTTGCGTGGCCATGAGTATAAGTTTTCAATGGCATTTCTGAAAGTAAAGTAACATAATTGTTTAACTGCAACAATCTTACCAGTAATTGTTCGTGTTGCTTCTCCATGCCAAAGAAAGCCAGACAAATATTGGTGTTAGTAAAACGTTAACAAATAACAGTCCTAAAGAAATGACATTTGGTCGTGTCAAATAATAGTTTTGGTCATATGAATGATAGCTATAAGTTTAATATTTTTTTTTTGTATCCTTGTTGAAACATATGTGTCTCTTCATTAAATAATCACTGAAGTATAGTGATAAATTCCATAAGTAACAGAAAGCGGGATTAATAGTACTTACTGCCAAGTGACCGTAGTAAGTGAAAGTAGTTATTTATTCAGTGTCGAAAACTGACTTCATCTTTTTGTGTAGACACTGTGCCCGATTTGGGCTGGCGGCCGTTCTATTAAGCGAAACAGTTTATTGTTATAACAGGCTTTGTCTGATAAAAGGTTTCCAAAAGTAATTATTCTCACTGCTTTTCCCCCAAATTGTATGATTCGCAGAAAAATAGTTCGATACTTTACCTTGGGTTGAACACGGCTAAAATCTCTCTCCGAGAGTCGACGGTTTGGAGTGTTAGTGCGGCGTAATTTTGTGGTGGTGTTCCTGCCGCTACGTACTGCACAGTTCTGACATTCCGAACGGCGGATCTTCCGTCTGCACAGTGGTAGGACTTAAACGTTCTGGTAGCGTGCTGACGAGAACGCGAAAGTACCGTTGCACAGTGATTGACGAACACCGTTCCGGCCGACCAGTTGCAGTTTCAACTCCCTCACTTGAAAGTAGAATTGAGGACATTATTCGTGCCGACCTGCGTGTGACTGTGCAAATGATAGTAGATGAGGTTCAAGTTAGTACTGGTACAGTTAATAACATTATCTGTAACAAGCTGAAGTACCACAACACACGTGCAAGATGAGTCCCAAAGGAGTTGACGCGGCTACAAAGGGAAACAAGTTCGAGAGAGTGCACAGAGCTAGAGGAACGTTATGAAAGAGAAGGTGAGCACTTCCTAAACTTGTGATGAATGCTGGGTTCACTGTCATGATCCAGAATCAAAAACACGAACCATGGAATGGAAGTACACCAACTCACCTGCGAAGAAAATATTCAAAACCCAAGCCGCAGCAGGAAATATACTGACGGTGTTTTACGATGCAAAGGTCCAGTTTTCTGGGAGAGCAGCGTGCAATGAACAGCCAATACTGCTGGGATTTATTTTTAAACAAGGTGAGACCAGCCATGAGAGAGAGACATCGTGGATCTGAGAGGAGAGGTGTGATTCTCCAGCAAGACAACGCACGTCCTCATATTGCTCAACTAACCCGTCAAACCATCGATAAAACTGGCTGGGTAGTACTGTCTCATCCCCCTTACAGTCCTGATTCAGCTCCTAGTGGTTTACATTTGTTTGGTGCACTAAAGGAGGCATTTCGTGGGAAGAGCGGAAGAGCTTCCAGGTCAACGAGGAAGTGAAAAAGGTTGTCGGAAATTGGTTCGAACATCATGATAAAGAGTTCTTTGCAGCCGGAATGAAAACGCTTGTAGCTCGTTGGAACAAGTGCATAAGGGGATTATGTTGAAAAGTAGAAAAAGTATTGTTTTGTAAAAATAAACGCTTTTCCCTGCAAACCATTTTCTCTTTAACTATTGAATGATCCTCGTAGGCCGGCCGGAGTGGCCGTGCGGTTCTAGGCGCTAGTCTGGAACCGCGAGACCGCTACGGTCGCAGGTTCGAATCCTGCCTCGGGCATGGATGTGTGTGATGTCCTTAGGTTAGTTAGGTTTAATTAGTTCTAAGTTCTAGGGGACTGATGACCTCAGAAGTTGAGTCCCATACTGCTCAGAGCCATTTGGACCATTTTGATCCTCGTAGATCGCGCAGGAGCATCTGGGACATACGCTGATCAGCCAGAATATTGTGACCACCCATCTAGTGTCAGTATAAACCCGTCCAGGCGATAGCAGCGTCACGTGGCCGGGAACGACTGCTAGTCAGACACACGCCCGGTGCATTAGTATGAGCGTGCTGTCCGTGTGTAGAGTGGGGGAAGGCGCGCGATCTGTCTGAGTCTGACCGAGGGCAGGTTGTGATGGCCCGGAGGTTCGGCACGAGCACTTCGGAAGCTGCACGAGTTGTCGGGTGCGCGAGGAATGCCGTGGTGAGAGTCTTCAACACGTCGCGAGACCAAGGTCAAACCCGTCCAGACGTCCCGGGTTTGGGCGACCACCCCTCAGGACAGATGTCGGACGTCGTAGGCTGAGCAGACTGGTAAAACAGGACAGGCGGCGAATCGTGGCGGAACTGACATCAGACTTCTAACGCTGGGCAGACTACAAGTGTATCTGAACGCAAGATGCACCGAAAACTCCTAACGATGGGCCTCCACAGCCGACGACTTGTGCCTTTGCCAATGTTAACACCGCGACGTCGGTAGTTAAGCAACAGCTGCTAGCATGAGTTTCTTAGAAGTAGATACCTTAGGGGTTACGAAGCAACTCAAATCGCTTGATACGGGCAAGTCTTCAGGTCCAGATTGTATACTGATTAGGTTCCGTTCAGATTACGCTGATACGATAGCTCCCTATTTAGCAATCATATACAACCACTCGCTCACCGATAGATCTGTACCTACAGATTGGAAAATTGCGCAGGTCGTACCAGTGTTTAAGAAGGGTAGTATGTGTAATCCATCGAACTACAGACCTATATCATTGACGTCGGTTTGCAGTAGGTTTTTGGGGCATATACTCTATTCAACATTATGAATCACCTCGAAGGGAACGATCTATTGATACGTAATCAGCATGGTTTCAGAAAACATCGTTCTTGTGCAACGCAGCTAGCTCTTTATTCGCATGAAGTAATGGCCGCTATCGACAGGGCATCTCAGGTTGATTCTGTATTTCTAGATTTCCGGAAAGCTTTTGACACCGTTCCTCACAAGCGACCTCTAATCAAACTGCGGGCCTATGGGGTATCGTCTCAGTTCTGCGACTGGATTCGTCATTTCCTGTCAGGAAGGTCGCAGTTCGTAGTAATAGACGGCAAATCGTCGAGTAAATCTGAAGTGATATCAGGTGTTCCCCAGGGAAGCGTCCTGGGACCTCTGCTGTTCCTGATCTATATAAATGACCTGGGTGACAATCTCAGCAGTTCTCTTAGGTTGTTCGCAGATGATGCTGCATTTTACCGTCTAGTAAGGTCATCCGAAGACCAGTATCAGTTGCAAAGTGATTTAGAAAAGATTTTGTATGGCGCGGCAGGTGGCAGTTGACGGTAAATAACGAAAAGTGTGAGGTGAGCCACACGAGTTCCAAAAGAAATCCGTTGGAATTCGATTACTCGATAAACAGTACAGTTCTCGAGGCTGTCAATTCAACTAAGTACCTGGGTGTTAAAATTACGAACAACTTCAGTTGGAAACACCACATAGATAATATTGTGGGGAAGGCGAGCCAAAGGTTGCGTTTCATTGGCAGGACACTTGGAAGATGCAACAAATCCACTAAAGAGACGGCTTACACTACACTCGTTCGTCCTCTGTTAGAATATTGCTGCGCGGTGTGGGAGCCTTACCAGGTGGGATTGACGGAGGACATCGAAAGGGTGCAAAAAAGGGCAGCTCGTTTTGTGTTATCACGTAATAGGGGAGAGAGTGTGGCAGATATGATACGCGAGTTGGGATGGAAGTCATTAAAGCAAAGACGTTTTTCGTCGCGGCGAGATCTATTTACGAAATTTCAGTCACCAACTTTCTCTTCCGAATTCGAAAATATTTTGTTGAGCCCAACCTACATAGGTAGTAATGATCATCAAAATAAAATAAGAGAAATCAGAGCTCGAACAGAAAGGTTTAGGTGTTCGTTTTTCCCGCGCGCTGTTCGGGAGTGGAATGGGAGGGAGATAGTATGATTGTGGTTCGATGAACCCTCTGCCAAGCACTTGAATGTGAATTGCAGAGTAGTCATGTAGATGTAGATGTAGATTCGACTAAAATGCTCACGTGACCATCGGCACTGATCGTTGGCGCAGTGGCAGAGAGCTGGACAATCTGATGAATCCCGATACGTTCACCAACAAGCCGATGGGAGGGTGCGAATCCCTCTTCTTCCAGGCGAACAGCTCCTTGACACCTGTACTGCGGAACGGAGACAACCTGGCGGCGGCTCCATTATGCTCTGGCGAACATTCACGCCGCCGTCCGTGGGTCCGATACAGCTCCTTCAAGGCACCAGAACGGCCGAGGGGTATCGTATGCTGGCCGCAGACCACGTGCACCATTTCATAGGGATCATGCTTCCCGACGGCACTGGCATTTTTCAACAGGATAACGCGCAATTGCACAAGGGCAGCAGTGTGATGGAGTGGTTCGAGGGACACAGCGGCCAGTTGCGATTTATGTTCTGGCCGCCCAGCTCGCCAGATCTGAACCCGATCGAAAACATCTGGGGGGTGTGACTGAGCGTGGCGTCACAGCTCAGCGCTCCCCTTGCAAAATACCTCGTGCGGGAGGGAGAAAGAGATGTGAATTTTTATTTAAACTCTATAAATGAAATGCAAGGAGGGCTGTTCAACATATAAGTGGTTTATTGAGTGAGGCTGCATAAAACTGCATATGCAATAATTATTGAAATTTTTTCCAGTCCATTTAACAGTCACACACAAATTATTCAAATAATGATAAACAAATGTAAAAAAAATTGGGTCGCCTGATACTGTAGAAAGTATCATTAAATAAAAAACAACAAATATAATTGAATTGGCACCAACAGCTCGCAACAAGTGAATTATATAAGGTGTCTGTCCTAGAATTTGCCTTTTAACATGAGCATTGCATGACTTCATTCTAATTTAACATGTAAATAAATTACAAGAGACGGGTTGACCTGGTGTAATAAATGAGAAGGAATAAAAGAAAAACAGCTGAACATGTGACTCTCTTAATGGGTAAACGGTGAATAATGTGCCTTGCGTCTTTATGAGCATCTAACAGATTGCAAAAGAAACCGAAGAAAGGGAAAGAAGAATGCGCAGCTAGGAAAGCGGTCGTTTTCTGTGTGACCATGTTCATAGCGTGGTCGGCGTGGCGGTGGAGTCGGCTGATTGCTTGCGGCTGCATCAAGACTCTGCCGGCCACGTAGTTGATAGCGTCTAACATGCCCTACGCTGAAAATAGTGGCCGAAACCTGCTACTGGAAGTTATCCTTCCTGGACGACGGTCTGCGTCCATCTGCAAGTGCAGACCTACGTGAAACTGCATTAAACAAAGCTCAAAACTGTTCTAACACTTCTACCGTAATCGGACATGTAGTAAAACAAAATGTGACCCTGAGTTAAGCTCTTGATAACGCGCACAGTGAGTGAAGCTTGCCTACTCGGATCAAACAGACTTTGCTCTCCACGCTGTTTGCGACGAATGCAAGGTGCACTGTCTCATGACAAGCGATAAGAGAATCCTTGCAGTCAAGAGTGAACTCCTGCCTCCTCACAAGGGAACCTCCCCATCGCACCCCCCTCGTATTAAGTTGGCACAGTGGGTAGGCCTTGAAAAACTGAGCCCAGATCAATCGAGAAAACAGGAAGGAGTTGTGTGGAACTATGAAAAAAATAAGCAAAATATACAAACTGAGTAGTCCATGCGGAAGATAGGCAACATCAAGGACAATGTGACCTCTAAAGCGCCGTGGTCCCGTGGTTAGCGTGGGCGGCTGCGGAACGAAAGGTCCTTGGTTCAAGTCTTCCCTCGAGTGAAAAGCTTAATTTTTTATTTTCAGACAATTATTACCTGTCCGTCCGTCCGTCCGATGCGAGCTAACTGCGCCGTAGTATGGGGACGCTGCACCTAAACAAACATCGAAACACACGACGTCAGTCGACCACAGCGCACGGAAGAGAGAATATTCTTGCTAACGAGGCTCCCTGGCTGGCAGTTGACTGTTCGCTACTCTGGACGAGAGTGCATTAAATGCGTCAGATGCATTCCGTGGGCAATATGAATCCAGCAAATATACACTCCTGGAAATTGAAATAAGAACACCGTGAATTCATTGTCCCAGGAAGGGGAAACTTTATTGACACATTCCTGGGGTCAGATACATCACATGATCACACTGACAGAACCACAGGCACATAGACACAGGCAACAGAGCATGCACAATGTCGGCCCTAGTACAGTGTACATCCAGCTTTCGCAGCAATGCAGGCTGCTATTCTCCCATGGAGACGATCGTAGAGATGCTGGATGTAGTCCTGTGGAACGGCTTGCCATGCCATTTCCACCTGGCGCCTCAGTTGGACCAGCGTTCGTGCTGGACGTGCAGACCGCGTGAGACGACGCTTCATCCAGTCCCAAACATGCTCAATGGGGGACTGATCCGGAGATCTTGCTGGCCAGGGTAGTTGACTTACACCTTCTAGAGCACGTTGGGTGGCACGGGATACATGCGGACGTGCATTGTCCTGTTGGAACAGCAAGTTCCCTTGCCGGTCTAGGAATGGTAGAACGATGGGTTCGATGACGGTTTGGATGTACCGTGCACTATTCAGTGTCCCCTCGACGATCACCAGTGGTGTACGGCCAGTGTAGGAGATCGCTCCCCACACCATGATGCCGGGTGTTGGCCCTGTGTGCCTCGGTCGTATGCAGTCCTGATTGTGGCGCTCACCTGCACGGCGCTAAACACGCATACGACCATCATTGGCACCAAGGCAGAAGCGACTCTCATCGCTGAAGACGACACGTCTCCATTCGTCCCTCCATTCACGCCTGTCGCGACACCACTGGAGGCGGGCTGCACGATGTTGGGGCGTGAGCGGAAGACGGCCTAACTGTGTGCGGGACCGTAGCCCAGCTTCATGGAGACGGTTGCGAATGGTCCTCGCCGATACCCCAGGAGCAACAGTGTCCCTAATTTGCTGGGAAGTGGCGGTGCGGTCCCCTACGGCACTGCGTAGGATCCTACGGTCTTGGCGTGCACCCGAGCGCCGCTGCGGTCCGGTCCCAGGTCGACGGGCACGTGCACCTTCCGCCGACCACTGGCGACAACATCGATGTACTGTGGAGACCTCACGCCCCACGTGTTGAGCAATTCGGCGGTACGTCCACCCGGCCTCCCGCATGCCCACTATACGCCCTCGCTCAAAGTCCGTCAACTGCACATACGGTTCACGTCCACGCTGTCGCGGCATGCTACCAGTGTTAAAGACTGCGATGGAGCTCCGTATGGCACGGCAAACTGGCTGACACTGACGGCGGCGGTGCACAAATGCTGCGCAGCTAGCGCCATTCGACGCCCAACACCGCGGTTCCTGGTGTGTCCGCTGTGCCGTGCGTGTGATCATTGCTTGTACAGCCCTCTCGCAGTGTCCGGAGCAAGTATGGTGGGTCTGACACACCGGTGTCAATGTGTTCTTTTTTCCATTTCCAGGAGTGTAGCTCCTGACTTCAATAACAATGGCACGGTTTTGCGGTGCGGTCGCAAAACACAGACCCTAAACTTATTACAGTGAACAGAGACGTCAGTGAACGAACGGACAGCTCATAACTTCGCGGAAATAAAGAATGTAAAATTGTCACTGGGGGGGAATACTTGAACCAAGGACCTCTAGTCTCACAGCAGTCCACGCTAACCACGGGAGAACGGCGCTCCTGAGCTCACACTCTCCTTGATGTTGCCTGTCTTGCACGTGGACTACTCAGTTTGTATATTTTGCTTACTTTTTTCATAGTTCCACACAACTTCTTCTTGTTTTCTCGACTGATGTGTGCCAGCTTATAACTAAATCTGAGGGGGGTTGCGATGGGGAGGTTCCCTTGTCAGAAGCGGTATTCGGAATGCCCAATGCTGGAGCGCTCCCCGCACCTGGAGAGGGAGAGCCGCTCTCCTCCAGCGGCTCGTCTCCGCCCTTCCGCAAATTACGGAGCTCGTACTGTATTTCAAAGCGAACATTAGATTCTTGCCAATGAAGTAGTTCCTTTCACAATTTGCTCCGTCCTTGCCGTCGCATTCCACGCGGAAAAGAGAGCGATACTACGTGTGAGACAGAGTGTACAAATAAACCGAGACTTCTCCCTTTGAGTATTTCCGCTACGTTGCCAGGTATTCTGCTCGCGGGAAACGGCCAAAATTCCACGAGGCACTGGAGATTCTTGGACACCCAAGTCGTGCTGTTGCTATTCAACTGGCACCTGGAATCGTCACAAAACTGTTCTTCGCTCTAAGTTTGTAGTTTCCGCTGCCTCGGGCACACGTGCGAATGTCCACCGCTTCCCTTGGCAGCGTGTTGATGTACGCAGTGTCTTCTTTCTGGCCGATCAGTGTAGGTTCACTGTTGTACCGCAATCGTGGAATCAGGTACGACTGTTGTGAAATCCATCGATCCTATTGTGAAATCCATCGATCCAAATGATCAACTCACGACGAGAGCTGCATAGCTGGAGTTTTTAAAGGGACCTAGTACGAGGCTTTGTCACAGTGCACTTCCGTAATGATCGCAATGTCCTCCTCGCTCTGCGATATTCACCCAACCGCCTGTCAACTGCTGTGTCGCCTCCTCTGTATGTGTTCTTGCGGAAATGACAGAGTTCCTTGCACCAGCTAAGTAATACGCTTGTCTCACATCCTTTGCTTTTCTGCTGCGATTTCCTTTCTGCTGGGTGCGTATCCTTCCTCGGCAGATTTGTAGTCGACACGGCCCACTTGCGACATACTGACTCGCTTCCTGCTTTCCCCTCTCTGCAGTTTTCTAATTTCTGCTCCTGTAGAAATGCAAGTGGATCTCCAGCGAATCGACGCATGGTGCAGAGAACGGCAATTGAACCTCAATGTAGACAAGTGCAATGTGCTGCGAATACACAGAAAGATAGATCCCTTATCATTTAGCTACAAAATAGCAGGTCAGCAACTGGAAGCAGTTAATCTCATAAATTATCTGGGAGTAGGCATTAGGACTGATTTAAAATGGAATGATCATATAAAGTTGATCGTCGGTAAAGCGGATGCCAGACTGAGATTCATTGGATGAATCCTAAGGAAATACAATCCGAAAACAAAGGAAGGAGGATACAGTACGCTTCTTCGCCCACTGCTCGAATACTGCTCAGCAGTGTGGGATCCGTACCAGATAGGGTTGATAGGAGAGATAGAGAAGATCCAACGGAGAGCAGCGCGCTTCGTTACAGGATCATTTAATAATCGCGAAAGCGTTACGTAGATGACAGATAAACTCTAGTGGAAGACTCTGCAGGAGAGACGCCCAGTAGCTCGGTACGGGCTTTTGTTGAAGCTTCGAGAACATAACTTCACCGAGGAGTCAAGCAGTATATTGCTCCCTCCTACGTATATCTCGCGAAGAGACCGTGAGGATAAAATCAGAGAGATTAGAGCCCACACAGAGGCCTACCGACAATCCTTCTTTCCACGAACAATACGAGACTGGAATAGAAGGGAGAACCGATAGGGGTACTCAAGCTACCCTCCGCCACACACCGTCAGGTGGCTTGCGGAGTATGCATGTAGATGTAGATGTAGATGTAGTGTGTAGGGTGCCCCTCACGTGAGGAAGACATTTTTACCAGTTTCAATCAATTATTCTCTCTTACTGATGTATTCACGATAGTTAGGAAGTGCTGTGGTCTGTAGCCGGCCAAGAGTCGGAGAGCATTTCCCACGCTGGCTGGCTGGCTGGCTAGGTGACGAAACGACCACATGTCGCGCGTAGTGCGCTGGACCGTACCAACAAGCGTCAGCCTGAGAAATATGCATGACGGAAACTACCGCCATCTTGGCGCCAAAGTCACCGATTTTGTTTATTTATATTTAATAATTAAAGTCATTTATGACAACATAAATACGAGGAGGAGCCTCTGGATGTTTAAAACTATTTATCATAATTTTGCCTCGTTAAAATTCACACCCGTTAATTGTTGTTGTTGTGGTCTCCAGTCCTGAGACTGCTTTGATGCAGCTCTCCATGGTACTCTATCCTGTGCAAGCCTCTTCATCTCCCAGTACCTACCGCAACCTATATCCTTCTGAATCTGCTTAGTGTATTCATCCCTTGGTCTCCCTCTACGATTTTTACCCTCCACGCTGCCCTCCAATACTAAATTGGTGATCCCTTGATGCCTCAGAACATGTCCTACCAACCGATCCCTTCTTCTAGTCAAGTTGTGCCACAAACTCCTCTTCTCCCCAATTCTGTTCAATACCTCCTCATTAGTTATGTGATCTACCCATCTAATATTCAGCATTCTTCTGTAGCACCACACTTCGAAAGCTTCTATTCTCTTCTTGTCTAAACGATTTATCGTCCACGTTTCACTTCCATACATGGCTACACTCCATGCAAATGCTTTCAGAAACGACTTCCTGACACTTAAATCAATGCTCGATGTTAACAAATTTCTCTTCTTCAGAAACGCTTTCCTTGCCATTCCCAGTCTACATTTTATATCCTCTCTACTTCAACCATCATCAGTTATTTTGCTCCTCAAATAGCAGAACTCATCTACTACTTTGTCTCGTTTTCTAATCTAATTAGATTCGCATCACCTGATTTAATTTGACTACACTCCATTAACCTCGTTTTGCTTTTGTTGATGTTCATCTTCTATCCTCCTTTCAAGACACTGTCAAATTCCAACTGCTCTTCCGGGCCCTTTGCTGTCTCTAGCAGAATTACAATGTCATCGGAAGACCTCAAAGTTTTTATTTCGTCTCCATCGATTTTAATAAGTAATCCAAATTTTTCTTTTGTTTCCTTTACTGCTTGCTCAATATACAGATTGAATAGCATCGGGGAGACGCTACAACCCTGTCTCACTCCCTTCCCAACCACTGCTTCCCTTTCGTGTTCCTCGACTCTTATAACTGCCATCTGGTTTCTGTACAAATTGTAAATAGCCTTTCGCTCCCTGTATTTTACGCGTGCCACCTTCAGAACTTGAAAGAGAGTATTCCAGTCAACATCGTCAAAAGCTTTCTCTACGTCTACAAATGCTAGAAACGTAGGTTTGCCTTTCCTTGATCTCCCTTTTAAGATAAGTCGTTGGGTCAGTATTGCCTCACGTGTTCCAAACTGATCTTCCCCGAGGTCGGCTTCTACCAGTTTTTCCATTCGTCTGTAAACAATTCGTGTTAGTATTTTGCAGCCGTGTCTTGTTAAACTGATAGTCCGCTAATTTTCGCACCTGGCAACAGCTCCTTTCTTTGGGATTGGAATTATTATATTCTTCTTGAAGTCTGAGGGTATTTCACCTGTCTCATACGTCATGCTCACCAGATGGTAGAGTTTTGTCATGACTGGCTCTCCCAAGGCCGTCAGTAGTTCCAATGGAATGTTGTCTACTCCCGGGGCGTTGTTTCGACTGAGGTCTTTCAGTGCTCTATCAAACTCTTCATATCTCCCATTTCATCTTCATCTACGTCCTCTTCCATTTCCATAATATTGTCCTCAAGTTCATCGACCTTCTATATACTCCTTCCACTTATCTGCTTTCCCTTCTTTGCTTAGGACTGGTTTTCGATCTGAGCTCTTGATATTCATACAAGTGGTTCTCTTTTCTCCAAAGGAAAGCGTTTCTGAAGAAGAGAAATTTGTTAACATCGAGTATAGATTTAAGTGTCAGGAAGTCGTTTCTGAAAGTATTTGTATGGAGTGTAGCCATGTATGGAAGTAAAACATGGACGATAAATAGTTTAGACATGAATAGAATAGAAGCCTTTAAATTGTGGTGCTACAGAAGAATGCTGAAGGTAACTAATGAGGAGGTATTGAATAGAATTGGGGAGAAGAGAAATTTGTGGCACAACTTGACTAGAAGAAGGGATCGGTTGGTAGGACATGTCGTGAGACATAAAGGGATCACCAATTTAGCATTGGAGGGCAGTGTGGAGGGTAAAAATCGTAGAGGGAGACCAAGAGATGAATACACTAAGCAGATTCAGAAGCATGTAGGCTGCAGTAGGTACTGGGAGATGAAGAAGCTTGCACAGGATACAGTAGCATGGAGAGCTGCATCAAAGCAGTCTCAGGACTGAAGACCACAACAACAACAACGACATTGAAACTGACATTGGCGGTCACGAAGGGAAAGAGATGAACGCACTGACGTACCTCTGTTGGTGAGCAACGCCGTCGTGAAGTTCTTCGCCTCCATCTAATTCTCCATACTAAATTAAAATGATAATAATCTTGCAGAGTGAGAGGAGCCGGGATCCATGTTATCGTAATCGAGAAAACGAATTGTTTCAGAAGCTGCTTTCGTTATTTAGCACAATTTCACTTGAATTTGACGAGCACTTCCTTTACAAGTCTAATCACTACGACACGAGAACAACGAAAGGTCAGTATTACTAAGACTAATAAACGGAGAACGTAAATCTTCTTATGTCTGTCAGTGTCAAATACTTTTCAAATGAATCTTTGATATGGGAGTCGAATAATTATCTATACATTTACCAATAAGTACAAATTATTAAGATCCTTTATAGTGAGCACCAACTGAAAAAAAGCACAGGTAACAACTGTCTACGAGAAGGGTGGTACAAAAGTGGTGCCCGATGTCCGTGACATAGATTTACCGTAGAGGTCAAACGTGATGAGGAATCTCGAACTTAATGATGGTTCAAATGGCTCTGAGCACTATGGGACTTAACTTCTGAGGTCATCAGTCCCCTAGAACGTAGAACTACTTAAACCTAACTAACGTAACGACATCACACACACCCATGCCCCAGGCAGGATTCGAACCTGCGACCGTAGCGGTCGCGCGGTTCCAGTCTGCAGCGCCTAGAACCTCTCGGCCACACCGGCCGGCGAACTTAATGAGCTCCTGCATGCCAAGCAGCACGGATTCTGAGAACAACGCCCATGTGGAACACATGTGGCACTATTGTCATAAGAGATCCTGGCAGCCAGGGACGACACAGTATTTCTAGATTTCCGTAAAGGATTTGACTCATAGCACACATACGCTTATTCATGGATGTACGATCGTGTGGCGTATCAAGTGAAATTTGTGACTGGATTGAGGATTTCGAGGAAGGAAGAAGGCAGCATGGTGTTGTGGATGGAGAGTCATCAACAGATATAAAAGTAAAGCTCAATTATCGTCCTACGTAGGTTGTTTTTATTTTTGAAACAAAGGCTTTATTTTATGCATTTTAGCTTTCAGCTAGTTTTTCCCCGAATGGCACGTTCAAGCTACCTCCGTCACAGTGGAAAACTATAATCAAATTACCAAAAATTACTTTCCAGCCTCCAAAGCAAATAATAATAATACACCTCCCTTCAGATCAAGAAGCAAATTTATATGTTACTATGATTCTCATGATGCCAAATGTCATAAAATAATATACTATTTTACCTATACAGTTCTAAATATATATAAAAAAACTTTATAATTAATTTAGCAATATCAGCTAAAAAAATTCAATGTCTCTGTACTAATGTAAAAGGCATTACAGTTCTCTAAATGAATATATGATCCTTTCCAAACATAGGACATCATCGTCAAATGTTACGATATATCATAGCATCTGTGATACTCATATGTTTGTAATCTCTTTGTATGTATCAAGACATGTGGTGCGTGGTTGAAATGATCTCAGCGGCAAATCTAAAGTGTAGAGTGAGAACTATTTACGTGTGCAACAACGAGGATGCAGTGGGAATGCATTTACACCGATTGGACGCACGTTATGAAACCAAACACTCGAAACCGGCGTTTCACGTAAGTCACATGGAACGAAAATCTGTAACGCAACCAACTGTGTGTGGCGTGTTTGTAATTATGTTTTATTTATATTTTAGGACAATTAATCTATAAAAACACACCAAATGTCAGAAAGAAAGCGTGTAAACCGTCTCATGATGAATCACAACGATTCGAAACCGGTGACGGTTTCCTTTGAATAAAGGAACTCAAAGTAAATTTGTCGCTGGTTCCTGTCCTAGCACCATGAAGACTATAATCAAGTTTCCTATGTTCCACAAATCGATGTCGAGGAAGCACCATCAAATGGCGTCTCTAATACGGATGAACGTTGTCGTAATGTGCACAGTTTTCAGAGGTGTCAATTTCGCATGTAAAATGATAAAATCCAATCCTTTCGCGGGTCTGTACCACCGTAAATCATATTAAAATCCGTCAGTTCACATTGAGGATCCATTCTCCTAAGTCAGCATATAAAATAAGCTACTTTTTCGATTTTTTAAAAAAAAACTAATGAAGAAATCAACGTAAATCTTTTTGCACATGATTTATTGACCCGAGGACAGAATTTTCTGATTTTTTTAAAAAGAAACTCAGTCATCATTAAGACCCACATACGAGGTGCTAAAGTTGCTCTTTCCCGACTGAGGTGTGTCACTGACGAAATCCCTACAGTCTGCAGATGTTATCTGAAATATTGCGCTCTGAGTGATGGCTCTGTTCTATCAGATTTGAAAAAAATAATAAAATGGAGGACGTTTGAAACAAAGATGTAGTTTTGTCGTCGGCTTTGAACGATGACGTCATATGTAAGGCAAAGACGCTACGTATAGGCAATCTATGAAAACAACGGATCATACTCGTAAACAAACGAGTGTAGCATACGATAAAATTACAATCACATTCACGCAGCTATTTACTTGGCCATGAATTATACTGAAACGAGCTGAAGATAACGAAAATTAGGAACAACAATTAAAAACAAATCATGTCTGGTGAGAAGTATTCTCGTAATTTATGCGACTAGAAAAGCACAGACTGCTTCTAAATTTCATTACAGTAAAGCGCATGGTGGTTTCATACTGTTAAAAAATAGCATCAATTTTACATTAATTATTGAATGTAACGGAAGGAGCGCAGAAAAGTGGGTGTTTTGGGAGGGGAGGAACTAAAATGTGTCAGAACAACGGGAAAATTAAATGAATGACAACAAATACGAAACAGTAGCATAAAATGTGTAGAAATCGACACACTAAATTCTAAAAGAAAAGGCAGTACATGAGAAACGAATATCAACAAAAAAAGGAATATTGGAATCGATAACTAGAATTAACCTATGTAGATAAATTCCAGTTACAGATTACAATCGCTGCTTGAGTCATATGTAAATTATTTTTGCAGTTGTATAAACTGAAACGTAATACCATTTCTATATTTGTGATTGCTCTCTAAAATTACTGTGATGTACAACAAAAATTATATTAGTAACTTTTTTGTAGTAGTTCAGAGAGCAAATACAAATGTAGAAACCATATTAGCCTACATTTTAGTGCCCCCACGTGCCGAATAAACGATCTAATTAATGAATCACCAAATGGTTGGAATCGGTAACTATATAGGAGGTCACTTTTAGTTACCGATTTCAAATTTTCGATGGTTAATAATTTCGGGCATGTTCGCAGTAAATATGTCGGCTGTGTTTTTGTAGCATTTCTACAGTTCTTATTGATCTCAGAACTACTACGAAAACCAAATATTGTAGGTGCAACTTCCAAATTTTCCTCTTTTCATAGTAATGAAGATACGTATAACTCCTGTAACACTTTAGTGCACACACTTGTTTAAACGATCTAAATAACGAATCGCGGAATGGTTGGAATCTGTAAGCAGAATTAACCCATACAGGTCAGTTTTAGTTACCGATTCCAGTATTTGTTAGACCCTACTTTTTGTCAATTTTCGTTACTTGTGTATTTGTCCCGTTATATTTAACAATTTGTATTAAAAGTTAACACTGATTCGTAATATTAAGACTTCACCATGCGCTATACTGCACTGGATTTAAAGGTTCTCTGTGCTTTTCTTACTCGCATGAATTACGACAATAATTGATTTCAGTCACGTATACTTTTCTTTTTCTGTTCTTGTTTATTTTCGTTACCTTCAATTCTTGTCGCTATAATTTTTGACTAAGTATTTAATCACGTGAACTGTGTTTGTAATTTTATGGTATGCTACATTAGTTTGTTTACGAATATGATCAGTTGCTTTCAAAGACTGCCCCTACGTAGCGTCTCTGCCTTAGGAATGACGTCATTGCTCAAAGCCGACGAGTGGAATCGGACACTAGAATTGACCCGCGTTTTTTGCAATGACTGCGGACTTGCCCGACGAATAATGCAGCCAAATTTCAGAAAGATATTTTCATTAGTTTGGCCGCAAACCACTTTGTTAGCTTGAAATGCACTGTAACTTAAGCCAAAAATCACGGGGATATCCGGGCGACGCTTCCACGTCGACGACCAAACCGAGTATTCGCGGCTCCGAGATCGTGCTCTGCATCTGGTGGGACCAGCTCGGCGTCCTGTACTGTGAGGTGTTAAAACCGAGTGAAGCAGTCGCAGGTGCTCGTTATGGAACGCAATTAATGCGTTTGAGCAGAGCATTAAAAGACAAACGGCCGCAGTACAGCGAGAGGCACGGCAACGCTCGAGCCCACGTTGCAAAAGAGGTCAAAACGTTCTCGAAAACGTTAAAGTGGGAAGTCCTGCCGTATTCTCCAGACATTGCGCCCCCTAATTATCACCTCTTTAGATCAATGGCACGTGGCGTCGCTGACCAACGCTTCGGATCTCATGAAGAAGTCAAAAATTGGATCGATTCGTGGATCGGTTCAAAACATGAACAGTTTTTTCGGCGCGGGATTCCTACACTGCTTGAAAGATGGGAGAAAGTAGTACTTCGAGTGATATATGTGTAACGAATTTATTTCATTAAAGCTCGAAATGTTGGGGAGAAAACGGCCTTCTACTAATCTCAGACTTTTCGCAGATTATGGAGTTACCTGCATTCAAGTACTGTCTCAAAGAAGCTGCATAAATATACTGCCAGATATTGATAACATTTCATAGCGGAACAAAGATTGGTAACTTCCTTTAAATGTAGTAATCTGCAATGAAACGAAAAAAAGGTAGTATACTATGAGTACAGGAAAAAAGTCAGTGACCCCCAGGTTGAATCAGCCAATACAAACACCAGTGCGAAACAATTTGTAGGTGTATGAGGTGGAAAGATCACATTGTGTCAGTTGTGGGTAAATCAGCCGGCAGACTTGAGTGTGCTGGTGGAATACAAGAGAAGTGCAGTCAGTCTACGAAAAAGACTGTTTACAAATCCCTCATGTGACCCGTAAGAGAATACTGCTCAAGTGTGTGCCACCCATTGCCAAATAGGACTAGCAGGAATATTTAAGGTATATAGAGAAGAGAACCACGAATGCTCACAGATTTGTTTGATCCGTGCTAGAGTGTCACAGAGATGCTGAAGAAACTGGATTTGGCAGACTTTTTTTTTTTTTTAGAGAAACGTAAATTAACTCGAGAGACCTAACTGACAAAGCTTCAGGAACAGGCTCCAAACGACCAGTCTAGTAATACACTGGAATGCCCCTACGTATCGCTCCCTTGTAGACATGGTACGATTAATTAAAACACACACAGAATCATTTAAGCAATCATTATTTCCGCTCTCCGTAAGTGAATGGAATGGGAGAAAGTCCTAACAACTGGTACAGTGTCTTCATTACACTTTGTAGTGGTTTGCAAAGTCCAATGTACAGGGTGTTTCAAAAATGACCGGTGTATTTGAAACGGCAATAAAAACTAAACGAGCAGCGATAGAAATACACCGTTTGTTGCAGTATGCTTGGGACAACAGTACATTTTCAGGCGGAAAAACTTTCGAAATTACAGTAGTTACAATTTTCAACAACAGATGGCGCTGCAAGTGATGTGAAAGATATAGAAGACAACGCAGTCTGTGGGTGCGCCATTCTGTACGTCGTCTTTCTGCTGTAAGCGTGTGCTGTTCACAACGTGCAAGTGTGCTGTAGACAACATGGTTTATTCCTTAGAACAGAGGATTTTTCTGGTGTTGGAATTCTACCGCCTAGAACACAGTGTTGTTGCAACAAGACGAAGTTTTCAACGGAGGTTTAATGTAACCAAAGGACCGAAAAGCGATACAATAAGGGATCTGTTTGAAAAATGTCAACGGACTGGGAACGTGACGGATGAACGTGCCGGAAAGGTAGGGCGACTGCGTACGGCAACCACAGAGGGCAATGCGCAGCTAGTGCAGCAGGTGATCCGACAGCGGCCTCGGGTTTCCGTTCGCCGTGTTGCAGCTGCGGTCCAAATGACGCCAACGTCCACGTATCGTCTCATGCGCCAGAGTTTACACCTCTATCCATACAAAATTCAAACGCGGCAGCCCCTCAGCGCCGCTACCATTGCTGCACGAGAGAGATTCGCTAACGATATAGTGCACAGGATTGATGACGGCGATATGCATGTGGGCAGCATTTGGTTTACTGACGAAGCTTATTTTTACCTGGACGGCTTCGTCAATAAACAGAACTGGCGCATATGGGGAACCGAAAAGCCCCATGTTGCAGTCCCATCGTCCCTGCATCCTCAAAAAGTACTGGTCTGGGCCGCCATTTCTTCCAAAGGAATCATTGGCCCATTTTTCAGATCCGAAACGATTACTGCATCACGCTATCTGGACATTCTTCGTGAATTTGTGGCGGTACAAACTGCCTTAGACGACACTGCGAACACCTCGTGGTTTATGCAAGATGGTGCCCGGCCACATCGCACGGCCGACGTCTTTAATTTCCTGAATGAATATTTCGATGATCGTGTGATTGCTTTGGGCTATCCTAAACATACAGGAGGCGGCGTGGATTGGCCTCCCTATTCGCCAGACATGAACCCCTGTGACTTCTTTCTGTGGGGACACTTGAGAGACCAGGTGTACCGCCAGAATCCAGAAACAATTGAACAGCTGAAGCAGTACATCTCATCTGCATGTGAAGCCATTCCGCCAGACACGTTGTCAAACGTTTCGGGTAATTTCATTCAGAGACTACGCCATATTATTGCTACGCATGGTGGATATGTGGAAAATATCGTTCTATAGAGTTTCCCAGACCGCAGAGCCATCTGTTGTTGAAAATTGTAACTACTGTAATTTCGAAAGTTTGTCTGCCTGAAAATGTACTGTTGTCCCAAGCATATTGCAACAAACGGTGTATTTCTATCGCTGCTCGTTTAGTTTTTATTACCGTTTCAAATATACCGGTCATTTTTGAAACACCCTGTAGATGCAGATGCTGTTAGTTGGTCGTAAACCCGTGGCGATCAGAAAAGTACATCACCGCACCCGTATACACTGACGAGCCAAAGAAACTCGTATAGGCACGCGTATTCAAATACAGAGATGTGTAAACAGGCGCTGCGGTCGGCAACGTCTCATTAAGACAACAGGTGTCTGGCGCAGTCGCCAGGTCGGTTACTGCTGATACAGTGGCAGGCTATCAAGAGTTAAGTGAGTCTGAACGTGGTGTTATAGTCGGCGCACGAGCGATGGGACTCAGCTTCTCCGAGATAGCGAGGAAGCGGGGATTTTCCCGTACGGCCATTTCACGACTGTACCATGAATATCACGAATCCGATAAAACATCAAACCTCCGGCATCGCTGCGGCCGGAAAAATATCCTGCAAGAACGAGACCAACGACGGCAGAAGAGATTCGTTCAACGTGGCAGAAGTGCAAACCTTCCGCAAATTGCTGCAGATTTCAGTGCTGGGCCATCAACACGTGTCAGCGCGCGAACCATTCCACGAAACATCATCGATGTGGACTTTCGGAGCCGAAGGCCCACTCGTGTACCCTTGATGACTGCACGACACAAAGGTTTACGCCTCGTCTGTGTCCGTCAACTCCGACATTAGACTGTTGATGAATGGAAACACGTTCCCTGGTCGGGTAAGTCTCGTTTCAAATTATATCGAGCGGATGGACGTGTACGGGTATGAGATAACTCCACGAATCCATGGACACTGCATGTCAACAGGGGACTGTTCAAGCTGGTGGAGGCTCTGTAATGGTGTGGGGTGTGTCCACTTGGAGTGATGTGGGACCCCTGATACGTCTAGATATGACTCTGACAGGTGACACGTACGCAAGCATCCTGTCTGATCACCTGCATCCATTCATGTCCGTTTTGCATTCCGACGGACTTCGACAATTCCAGCAGCACAATGCGACACTGCACACGTCCAGAATTGCTACTGAGTGACCCTTCTGAGTTTAAACACTTCCTCTGGCCAGCAAACTCCTCAGACATGAACATTATTGAGCATATGTGGAATGCCTTGCAACGTGCTGTTCAGAAGAGATCTCCACCCCCTCGTACTCTTACTGATTTATGGACATACCTACAGAATTCATGGTGTCAATTCCCTCCAGCACTACCCCACATATAAGTCGAGTCCATGCTAAGTCGTGTCGCGGCACTTCTACACGATGTTAGGCAGTTTCTTTGGCTCTTCAGTGTATTTTATTAAAAACGTAAGTATGTACGTATGAGTCTATATGCAGGTTCATGTTACATCTGTCCTATACTAATGGCTCGATTTCAGCCACACGTAGTACACGTATCTTTTACTGTCTGCAAAGTACTGTTGTGGGGATAAGAATCAGGTGGCTATCAAAGAGGTGGGGCTGAGAAAGAAGTGCAATCCACGACACGTGTATACCCAGACTTTCATGCAGCATTTAAGAATGGGGGCGCTTTTTCACTTGAAACATTACGTATAATTTCAAACCTCCACGAATTTTTTTTATCGCTGACAGCCTCCGCAAAGTGATGAAAGGAAAAAATTTTATCCCTTCCTATATTTTCACTGTCCATGCAGTAAAATTACAGTCTCAGGCATGACGTTTTAATTTATTACTTCTTTGCACACACCGAATATGCCTACAAAATTATATCAATGTATGCACACTGTGGGATAAGAACCTCCTATGGGGGTAAGGGTGATTGACAGAGATGAGCGGAGCAGGAAGAGATAAGAGATTGAGAGGGCAAGGGAGGAGGTGGACACAAATGGAGATGGGTGCAGAGAGGTGTGGTGTATGATACGGATATGGACAGGAGCAGGAGAAAAACGGTAGAGTAGGGGAGGACTGGCAACAGAGAGAGGTGGAGATGTAGAGGAAGAGGGGCAAGGAGGATGTGAACTAATAGAAGTTTAGAATAAATGCAATGTCAGGTACTCTAGATTAAACGCAACGTCAGGTACTCAGCTAGTAACCTATAATCAGCAGCGATATTCAACAAGTAATTGCCATAGATATGTTGTCACTGTAGAGTCATCTTTGGTCCTTGACATTTTTTTCATTTTTTATTAAAAAAAAACCAGTCTGCAGGATACTATCAGGTCTTACCATGTGAGTAGCATGACGATCGCTGTACGATTAAAAAGCGATTATGATGATCTTGGGGTGTAATATAACATGCAATGTGCAGATTGTAATTTTTAAATAGTGTAAATTGTAATGTGATAATTTATTAATCCGTATGCTAATTACAGTATCACTTAAAAACTGCTGTAAAGCCAAAATTACAATAATATTTTTAACTCGAAAATTAAATAACGGTCAAATGTGGAAAGCATTATCATTTAGCAGAGTTTAACGTTTCCGCGGGTAGAAACGGCAGAGTCTGCTGTTCGTATTGAAAAATGAGCACACGATACGATGGCCGTATATTGTAGTAGCGCGTGTGATCCGTCTTCGCCACCTACTATCTTTGCGCCGCGGAGCGAGAAACATCTGCCGGCCGCCTTCCTTTGTTCTGTTCTCTCGCTCCCTACGCAAACGCGCTAATGGAATCACCAATAGCGGCGCGTCAGCCCAGCATGCCCTATCATCTGTTTAATCTCTCTCTCTCTCTCTCTTTCTCATTTCGTCTCCCTCCCCCCCCCCCCCCCCCCCCCCACGCTCATTCACCACCACGCTCCGTTTACCTCCGACGAAACACGGAGGAATGCGAGCTCGTGCAACTAAACGGTCGGTCGCCGCGCATGCGCAGTACGGACGCGGGGTCAGTGCGCACGCGCGGACCCGCGACCAATGGCAGGTCGGCGACGCCGTTCGATTGGTCAGCCGGCCGGGTGGCGTGGTGGGGGGCACGCGACGCGGCAGATTCCGTCAGCGCGCCGCGCGGCGGATATCGGCCGGCGGAAGGGGCTACGTTGTGACGACAGAGAAGGAGGGGATGGTGGGAGGAAGGGTTGCTGCGCGGCCCGGAGGGGAGGGAGGTTGCGCGTCACGTGATCCGCGGTCCAGTTACGTCGCGACGAATGGACAGGCGCAGCAGCCGCCGCCGAATAACCGCGGTAACATCGCAGCCACACAGAGGCGATTAGCACGGGGTGCATGGCGCACCAGAGCCGGCCCACAAATCTGCAAACTGTACCTCGCAAGTCACTCAGTATCACGTGGCAAAGGGCTGCTTGCAGTACCACTACCATCCTAGGGACCTTCGATGATTTTTTAAATAAAAAAAGAAAAAAACCTCAAGGACCTAAGTGATTCTGCAGTGACATCATATCTATGGCAATTACTTCTTGAATAGCGCTACTGATTATAGGTTACTAGCCGAGTACCTCACATTACGTTTAATCTAGAGTACCTGACATTGTATTTATTCTAAACTTCTATTAGTTCACATCCTCCTTGCCCCTCTTTCTCTACATCTCCACCTCTCTCTGTTGCCAATCCTCCCCTACTCTACCGTTTTCCTCCTCCTCCTGTCCATATCCATATCATACACCCACTATCTCTCTCCCTCTCCACCTCGCCCCTCTTTCTCTCCACCTCTCTCTGTCCATCTCATCCTCTCTGCACCCATCTCTTCTTCCCCCATCCCCATTTGTTTGCACCTCCTCCTTCGCCCTCTCATTCTCTTATCTCTTCCTGCTCCACTCATCTCTGTCCATCACCCACACCCCCATAGGAGGTTCTTATCCCACAGTGTCTGTACGATGATATAATTTTGTAGGCACATTCCGTGGTGTGCAAAGAAGTAATAAATTGTCATCCCCGAGGCTGCAGTTTTACTGCATGAACAGCGAAAATATAGGAAGGGATAATTTTTTTTCCTTTCATCACTTTGTAGAGGCTGTCAGCGATAAGTATCGATGTTTCAATATCGATACCGCCTTCGAAGCTACATATAATATCTAAGTAAAGGTAAAAATATCGACTGTCGCCCCTGCCAATTAAACAAATCTTTTTCTGAACATGCGACGTAAAGACACCAGTGCAAAACGCTTGCAACTTGTCGATAGTGCTATAGTGGCCATGGGGCAAGGGGGTGGGGACAACAATATTTGTTAACGGACTCAGACAGACTATTGTACACTACTGGCCATTAAAATTGCTACACCAAGAAGAAATGCAGACGATAAACGGGCATTCATTGGACAAATATATTCTACTAGAACTGACATGTGATTACATTTTCACGCAATTTGGGTGCATAGATCCTGAGAAATCAGTACCCAGGACAACCACCTCTGACTGTAATAACGGCCTTGATACGCCTGGGCATTGAGTCAAACAGAGCTCGGATGGCGTGTACAGGTACAGCTGCCCATGCAGCTTCAACACGATTCCACAGTTCATCAAGCATACTGACTGGCGTATTGTGACGAGCCAGTTGCTCGGCCACCATTGACCAGACGTTTTCAATTGGTGAGAGATCTGGAGAATGTGCTGGCCAGGGCAGCAGTCCAACATTTTCTGTATCCAGAAAGGCCCGTACAGGAGCTGCAACATGCGGTCGTCCATTTTGCTGCTGAAATGTAGGGTTTCGCAGGGATCGAATGAAGGGTAGAGCCACGGGTCGTAACACATCTGAAATGTAACGTCCACTGTTCAAAGTGCCGTCAATGCGAACAAGAGGTGCCCGAGACGTGTAACCGATACCATAAAGCCGGGTGATACACCAGTATGGCGATAACGAATACACGCTTCCAATGTGCGTTCACCGCGATGTCGCCAAACACAGATGCGTCCATCACGATTCTGTAAACAGAACCTGGATTCCTCCGAAAAAATGACGTTTTGCCATTCGTGCACCCAGATTCGACTTCGAGTACACCATCGCAGGCGCTCCTGTCTGTGATGCAGCGTCAAGGGTAACCGCAGCCACGGTCTCCGAGCTGATAGTCCATGCTGCTGCAAACGTCGTCGAACTGTTCGTGCAGATGCTTGTTGTCTTGGAAACGTCCCCGTCTGTTGACTCAGGGATCGAGACGTGGCTGCACGATCCGTTACAGCCATGTGGATAAGATGCCTGTCATCTCGACTGCTAGTGATATGAGGCGTTGGGATCCAGCACGGCGTTCCGTATTACCCTCCTGAACCCACCGATTCCATATTCTGCTAACAGTCATTGGATCTGGACCAACGCGAGCAGCAACGTCGCGATACGATAAACCGCAATCGCGATAGCCTAGAATCCGACGTTTATCAAAGTCGGAAACGTGATTTGCTCCTCCTTACACGAGGCATGACAACTACGTTTCACCAGGCAACGGCGGTCAACTGCTGTTTGTGTATGAGAAATCGGTTGGAAACTTTCCTCGTGTCAGCTCGTTGTAGGTGTCGCCACCGGCGCCAACCTTGTGTGAATGCTCTGAAAAGCTAATCATTTGCATATCACAGCATCTTCTTCCTGTCGGTTAAATTTCGCGTCTGGAGCACATCTTCGTGGTGTAGCAATTTTAATGGCCAGTAGTGTAGCTAAGCGTGGAATCTAAGTGTGGAATAATGCCTTTCATTGCTTATACAGCTGATGCTTCAGAGATGCCAAGCAGTGTGTGCGACAGGGCGAAACAGACAGACCACATGTGGTTTATGGAGTGAACATTACAGTATCTTGCAGCTGTTGTGGTCTTCATCCAGTGGTCCAATGAAGCTCTCCATGTTACTCTATCCTGTGCAGGCTTCTTCATCTCTCCGTGAATAGTTTTTACAATTTCACCCCCCCCCACCCCCACCCTCCCCTCTCCACCCCCCATCGTACACCTTCCCCCCCCCCCCCTCACACACACACACACACACACACACACACACACACACACACACACACACACACGCAGTTTGGCACCGTACCAACCGATCCCTTCTTTCGACATTCTCTATGTCCTCATCTGTGATTCGATGTACAAATGCGATGTTGACCACGGTCCCGTAGCACCGCGTTTAAAAAGCTTCCACTGTTTTCTAGTTTCAGTTGCCTGCTGCCAAACGTTTCTCTTCCGTACAAGGCTATGCTCCAAACAAATACCTGTACTCGAATTCACGTTGTATCTTAAGAAATAAATTTTATCCAGAGCTGCTTTTTTCGCAACTGCCATTTCGCATTACAGTCCAGTCGAGGAAGGAAAATTAGGGGAAAAAATTCACGCAGTCCCAAATTTTTGTACGGTGGTAGAGGGGAGTATAATGAAAAGCATACTAAAAATCCCCACCTGTTAGGGGGTGAGTGTTTAGGGCAAAGGGAGGCGGGCGCAAAAACGTCACTTTTTTACGTCCTTCTTCAATAACTCGAAAACCGCTGCGCCTAGCGAAAATCTTCCCAGTACAAAACTGAGCTTCATTACATTTACTACTTTCAAATAAGGGCGACTTCCACAGTGAAATTTTCTCCCTGCGCTGATATTAAACTTCCTGGCAGATTAGAACTGTGTTTCGTAGGAGAACTTCTGCGAAGTTTGGAAAGTAGGAGACAAGGTACTGGCGGAAGAAAAGTTGTGAGGACGGATGGTGAGTCGTACTTGGGTGGCTCAGACTGTAGAGCACTCCCTCGCGAAAAGCGAAGGTCCCGACTTCGAGTCTCGGTGCGACACACACAGTTTTAATCTGCTAGGGAGTTTCAAGGAACCTTTTCTTGGGGAAGTGTGAGAGGCGTGCGTTAAGTGTAGATGGCCGTTGGGGGTGAAACCAACACCGACTCAAAGGAAGGCCTCGGCGCTTCTTGGTGACGTCACGTCAGCTAGGCACGGCGAACGCCAGGTCTGTTGCAGGGATACCCATAATGGTGGTGTCTCCCTCCCTGACACAGGAAAATGTGAAACTATTGGCGGTAGTTGACCAACACACATTGTTCTGAGAGATTTCTGCAATCAATTAACTGTGTAATTCATTACACTTCTTAACAAATGGTGTACTCGTGAACTTAAATTTCCACCTGTTTGATTGATATACAAGAACAACTTCATGGTCCAGCACCAGCAGAATTCGTGCTTCTTTACCTTATTTGTAAATCTGAGGGAGTAACGTTTGTACTGGGTTGCTTTTACAAGAAACTGTGAACATATTGGTGCTCTTCTTTAGGTATCTCGGTTGACTATGGGCTGAGGAGCACTGAATGTTAATGAAATATCTTGCGATTGTACACGTTGGGGAAGGGGGGTGGGGGACGGAAGAAGAGGCAAGAGAGAGATACTTGTTTTATCAAATAAATTTTTTTTATCTTATAAAGTTTCTCCTTTCAGTTGCAAGAGGGTAATAATTACCTTTTCTAATGCGCACGTTTAAAAAAGTTTAAGCTTAGCAGTATTTTCGATGTACGAAGCTATTTTATTTCCTGTTTAGAATTCATTTCGTTGAAAACGACTGTAATCTAGTGACTGGCAACAGTTGGACATTTACACATGTAAATTAGTTCACATTACCAGTGACGATGTCAAATGAAACTAAATAAATAAATAAAAGAAAGGAGTTCATTATAAGGGGGTTGGGGTAAGTTTCGATAACATAATAGATCAAGTAAATATAGTTATTTGAATGTAAAATTTCCGAAGCTTGCAATGGGGAAAGCATCTTTTCATATTGATCTACGTTTGTTTCGACAGGATTCAATAATAGAAAACTATGATCTTCATTTGTAGCTTTACGATAGTAAGAAAATCTTTCATCTCAATAAAACTGCAGAATCCAAAACAATACCAAACATTTTGTGCAAAAATAAGAGATTTATAGTGATAAGCACGGCCAGGCGTTTCTGCCTGCAACAGACCTGGCGTTCGCCGTGCCTAGCTGGCGTGACGTCACCGACAAACAAGCGCCGAGGCCTTCCTCTGAGTCGGTGTTGGTGAGACCAACCTCCCCATCTGGTGGGCGCATCTCCATCAGCAGGGTCGCATGCCCTCACTTCACGAGACACTGTGGATAGGACTGGAATTGAACCCAGGACACTGGCCAAGACCGGTCAACGAGAACCTCACGCCACCAGCGAGGGTGAGAAATTCCTGAATGGAAGAATACGGTCTACCAGTAAAATAAAATTGAGAAATGCTGTAACTTTTTGGTCATTGATTAATTCACCACCAAGTGGCTATAACACGCTTCACGGTAGACAGCAGCAACATTCTACATTTTCTCTCTCCCGCCGACACTATGAAGATCACTGACATCACTCTTACTCTTTCTTTATAGGAATGTATCTTACACGAAAACTTACTTAGCACATGGAAGTAAGTGCTCATTCAATAAACTGAAAAGGAGACGAAGTAAACATTCCTTAATCGAATCAAGAACAACTAAGATGAGAAACTTAAACCACTTAATAAAGGCAAGGCCTCCGGTCCATATTGTATACCAGTCAGGTTCCTCTCAGAGCATGCTGACACAATAGCTCCGAATTTAGCAATTATATACAACCGCTCGTTCACAGAAATATCCGTAAACAAACACTGCAAAATTGCTCAAGTCACACCAATACTCAAAAAGGGAAGTATGAGTAATCCGCTAAATTACAGGCCCATATCACTAACGTCGATCTGCAGTAGGGTTCTGCAACATATACTGCGTTCGAACATTATGAATTATCTCGTAGAAAACGATTTATTGACACATAGTCAGCACGGATTCAGAAAATATCGTTCTTGCGAAACACAACTAGCTCCTTACACTCATGAAGTAATAAGTGTTATCGACGGGGGATGTCAAATTTATTCCATGTTTTTAGATTTCCAGAAGGCTTTCGACACCGTTCCTCACAAATGTCTTCTAACCAAACTCGTGCCTATGGAATATCGCCTCAACTGTGGGTCTGGATTCGTGATTTCTTGTCAGAAAGGTCACAGTTCGTCGTCATCTACTAAAACAGAAGTAATATCCGGCGTTCCCCAAGGAAGGGTTACAGGCCCTCTGTTGTTCCTGATCTATATTAACGAGATAGGAGACAATCTGAGTAGCCGCCTTAGATTGTTTGCAGATGATGCTGTCATTTACGCTGTTGTAAAGTCATCAGATGACCAAAACGAATGATCTACATAACTGTGTGGTGCAAAAAGTGGCAATTGACCCTGAATAAAGAAAAGTTGCGAGGTTATTCACATGAGTGCTAAAAGAGATCCGGTAAATTTCGATTACGCAATGTCATACAAATCTGAAGGCTGTAAATTCAACTAAGTACTTACGGATTGCAATCACAAGTAACCTAAACTGGAACACATAGATAACGTTGTGGGTAGAGCAACTAAAGACTGCGATTCACTGGCAGAACACTTAGAAGGTGCAACAGGTCTACTAAAGAGATTGGACTGCTTACACCACGCTTGTCCGCCCTATTCTGGAGTATTGCTGTGCGGTGTGGGATCCGCATCAGGTGGGACTGACGGATGACATCGAAAAAGTACAAAGAAGGGCGGCTCGTTTTGTATTATCGCCAAATACGGGAGATAGTTTCACACACATGATACATGAATTGGAGTGGCAATCATTAAAACAAAGGCGTTTTTCGTTGCGATGGGATCTTCTCGTGAAATTTCAATCACTAGTTTTGTCCTCCGATTGCGAAAACATTCCGTTGCTACCCACCTACATAGGCAGAAATGATCATCGCGATAAAATAAGAGAATTCAGGGCTCGCACAGAACAATTTAAGTGCTCGTTTTTCCCTCGCGCCTTTCGAGAGTGGAACGGTTGACCAGGGATTTCAGATCGATTCCGTACTGCTGGATTTCCGGAAGGCTACTT
This sequence comes from Schistocerca serialis cubense, assembly GCF_023864345.2. Classification (NCBI taxonomy): domain Eukaryota; kingdom Metazoa; phylum Arthropoda; class Insecta; order Orthoptera; family Acrididae; genus Schistocerca; species Schistocerca serialis. The sequence goes on along the minus strand of NC_064648.1, from coordinate 40,937,798 downwards.
ACACTGTACCACACAAGCGGCTGGTAGTGAAATTGCGTGCTTACGGAATATCGTCTCAGTTATGTGACTGGATTTGCGATTTCCTGTCAGACAGGTCACAGTTCGTAGTAACTGACGGTAAGTCATCGAGTAAATGAGCAGTGAAACTTCCTGGCACATTAAAACTGTGTGCCCGACCGAGGCTCGAACTCGGGACCTTTGCCTTTCGCGGGCAAGTGCTCTACCAACTGAGCTACCGAAGCACGACTCACGCCCGGTACTCACAGCTTTACTTCTGCCAGTATCTCGTCTCCTACCTTCCAAACTTTACAGAAGCTCTCCTGCGAACCACTTTTAGAAAAGTGGCAGTTGACCCTAAATCACGAAAAGTGTGAGGTCATCCACATGAGTGCTAAAAGGAACCCGTTAAATTTCGGTTACACGGTAAATCAATCAAATCTAAAGGCCAGAAATTCAACTAAATACCTAGGTATTAAAATTACGAACAACTTAAATTGGAAAGAACACAAAGAAAATGTTGTGGGGAAGGCTAACCAAAGACAACGTTTTATTGGCAGGGCACTTAGAAACTGCAACAGACCTACTAAGGAGACTGCCCACACTACGCTTGTCCGTCCTCTTTTAGAATACTGTTGCGCGGTGTGGGATCCTTACGACATAGGACTGACAGATTACATCGAAAAAGTTCAAAGAAGGGCAGCACGTTTTGTATTATCGCGAAATATGGGAGAGAGTGTCACAGAAATGATACAGGATTTGGGATGGACATCATGAAAAGAAAGGCGTTTATCGTTGCGACGGAATCTCCTCTCGAAATTCCAATCACCAACTTTCTCCTCCGAATGCGAAAATATTTTGTTGACACCGACTTACATAGGGAGGAACGATCACAAAGATAAGAGAAATCAGAGCTCGTACGGAAAGATACAGGTGTTCATTCTCCCCGCGCGCTATACGAGATAGGAATAATAGAGAATTGTGAAGGTGGTTCGATGAACCCTCTGCCAGGCACTTTATTGTGAATAGCAGAGTATCCATGTAGATGTAGCTGAAGGTGGTTCATTGAACCCTCTGCCAGGCACTGTTGTGAATAGCAGAGTAATCAAAAAAAAAAAAAAAAAAAAAAAGGTTCAAATGGCTCTGAGCACCATGGGACTTAACATCTGAGGTCATCAGTCCCCTAGAACTTAGAACTACTTGAACCTAACTAACCTAAGGACATCACACACATCCATGCCCGAGGCAGGATTCGAACCTGCGACCTGCGCCTAGAACCGCTCGGCCACCGCGGCCGGCAGCAGAGTAATCACGTAGATGTAGATGTAGATGAAGTCCAGTTCACAGAGTGAACAATAATGAAACGGAGAAAGTGCAGGCATGGGTTCCTGACTGGAAGTTGAGTTTCCTATGAACGTGTCTCTGGCAAAGGGCGGTGTGCGTGCAGCGAAAACATGCCGTCCCGGAGGACAGTACAGATCTGCATCACATCCACGTCACGACAGGTGTTCAAAGTGGCGCGCATGGTAGGGGTTGTCATGCGCGGCACACGTAATCGCACTTTGGCTTGGACCATGTTAGCGGACCACTTGCCTGGGACCTGTAGTATGGTTCGTCTCAATATCGTGTAGAACCCGCTCCTCCAAAGCTGGTGTACGGCTCCCTGCACATTCGTTTGTCTGAAAGGAACCACGGTCACACAAACGCCAAACAAAGGGCTTGAAATGTTGTCTGATGAGGCTGGAGTCTGTGAGGGTACCTGTTTCGGTATAGCCGTGCTGTCTCTCGACCGTTTGCATCTGCCTGGCCGTACACGAACACCACCTCGGCTTGTTCCCGACACGAATACCGGGCCATTTCGCTACTTACAGTAGGCTGCGTCAGTTACACAGCCTGCAATACCCAAGGAACACGGACTGAGGAAGTGTCATTCGTCAGCGCCATCTACCATGGCAGCGGTGTATTTCTGGACACCTGTTCATACGATCATTCTGGCCCTTTTCTAGCCAGCAATCTATCCCTGCAGTTTTTTGGCTTTATTAATATTCAGCCTGATGATCCCTTGATGCCTCAGAAATGTCCTACCAACCGATCCCTTCTTCTGGTCAAGTTGTGCCACAAACTCCTCTTCTCCCCAATCCTATGCAGTACCTCCTCATTCGTTACGTGATCTACCCATCTAATCTTCAGCATTCTTCTGTAGCACCACATTTCGAAAGCTTCTATTCTCTTCTTGTCCAAACTATTTATCGTCCATGTTTCACTTCCATACATGGCTACACTCCATACAAATACTTTCAGAAAAGACTTCCTGAAACTTAAATCTATACTCGATGTTAACAAATTTCTCTTCTTCAGAAACGCTTTCCTTGCCATTCCCAGTCTACATTTTATATCCTGTCTACTTCGAACATCATCAGTTATTTTGCTCCCCAAATAGCAAAACTCCTTTACTACTTTACGTGTCTCATTTCCTAATCTAATTCCCTCACCATCACCCGACTTAATTCGACTACATTCCATTATCCTCGTTTTGCTTTTGTTGATGTTCATCTTATACCTTTTCATGACTCTGTCCATTCCGTTCAACTGCTCTTCCAAGTCCGTTGCTGTCTCCGACAGAATTACAATGTCATCGGCGAACCTCAAATTTTTTATTTCTTCTGCATGGATTTTAATTCCTACTCCAAATTTTTCTTTTGTTTCCTTTACTGCTTGCTCAATATACAGATTGAATAACATCGGGGAGAGGCCACAACCCTGTCTCACTCCCTTCCCAACCACTGCTTCCCTTTCGTGCCCCTCGACTCTTATAACTGCCATCTGATTTCTGTACAAATCGCAAATACCCTTTCGCTCCCTGTATTTTACCCCTGCCACCTTCAGAATTTGAAAGAGAGTATTCCACTCAACATTGCCAAAAGCTTTCTCTAAGTCTACAAATGCTAGAAAGGTAGGTTTGCCTTTCCTTAATCTATTCTCTAAGATAAGTAATAGGATTAGTACTGCCTCACGTGTTCCAACATTTCTACTGAGTCCAAGCTGATCTTTCCCAAGGTCGGCTTCTACCAGTTTTTCCATTCGTCTTTAAAGAATTCGTGTTAGTATTTTGCAGCCGTGGCTTATTAAACTGATAGTGCGGTAATTTCCACGTCTGTCAACACCTGCTTTCTTTGGGATTGGAATTATTATATTCTTCTTGAAGTCTGAGGGTATTTCACCTGTCTCATACATCTTGCTCACCAGATGGTAGAGCTTTGTCAGGACTGGCTCTCCCAAGGCTGTCAGTAGTTCTAATGGAATGTTGTCTACTCCCAGGGCCTTGTTTCGACTCAGGTCTTTCAGTGCTCTGTCAAACTCTTCACACAGTATCGTATCTCCCATTTCATCTTCATCTACATCCTCTTCCATTTCCATAATATTGTCCTCAAGTACATCGCCCTTGTATAGACCCTCTATATACTCCTTGCACCTTTCTGCTTTCCTTGTTTGCTTACAACTGGGTTTCCATTTGAGCTGTTGATATTCATGCAAGTGGTACTTTTTTCCCCAAAGGTCTCTTTAATTTTCCTGTAGGCAGTATCTATCTTACCCCTAGTGATACATGCTTCTACATCCTTACATTTGTCCTCTAGCCAACCCTGCTTAGCCATTTTGCTCTTCCTGTTGATCTCATTTCTGAGAGGGTTGGACTCATTTTTGCCTGCTTCATTTACTCCATTTTTGTATTTTCTCCTTTCATCAATTAAATTCAATATCTCTTCTGTTACCCAGGGATTTCCATTAGCCCTCGTCTTTTTACCTACTTGATCCTCTGCTGCCTTCACTACTTCATCTCTCAAAGCTACCCATAATTCTTCTACTGTATTTCTTTCCTCCATTCTTGTCAATCGTTCCCTAGTGCACTACCTGAAACTCTCTACAACCTCTGGTTCTTTCAATTTATCCAGATCCCATCTCCTTAAACTCCCACCTTTTTGCAGTTCCCACGTTTTCAATCTACAGTTCATAACCAACAGATTGTGGTCAGAGTCCACATCTGGCCCTGTAAATGTCTGACAGTTTAAAACCTGGTTCCTAAATCTCTGTCCTACCATTATATAACCTATCTGACACCTTCCAGAATCTCCAGACCTCTTCCATGTAAACATTTGATATATATTTCTTTTTTGTCATCAGTCTAGTGACTGGTTTGATGCGGCCCACCACGAATTCCTTTCCTGTGCTAACTTCTTCATCTCAGAGTAGCACTTGCAACCTACGTCCTCAATTATTTGCTTGATGTATTCCAATATTCCCTCATGTCTTAGCAGATGTCCTATCATCCTGTCCCTTCTCCTTATCAGTGTTTTCCACATATTCCTTTCCTCTCCGATTCTGCGTAGAACCTCCTCATTCCTTGCCTTATCAGTCCACGTAATTTTCAACATTCGTCTATAGCACCACATCTCAAGTGCTTCGATTCTCTTCTGTTCCGGTTTTCCCACAGACCATGTTTCACAACCATACAATGCTGTACTCCAGACGTACATCCTCAGAAATTTCTTCCTCAAATTAAGGCCGGTATTTGTTATTAGTAGACTTCTCTTGGCCAGAAATGCCTTTTTTGCCATAGCGAGTCTGCTTTTGATGTCCTCCTTGCTCCGTCCGTTATCGGTTATTTTACTGCCTAAGTAGCAGAATTCCTTAACTTCATTGACTTCGTGACCATCAATCCTGATGTTAAGTTTCTCGCTGTTCTCATTTCTACTACTTCTCATTACCTTCGTCTTTCTCCGATTTACTCTCAAACAATACTGTGCGCTCATTAGACTGTTCATTCCGTTCAGCAGATCATTTAATTCTTCTTCACTTTCACTCAGGATAGCAATGTCATCAGCGAATTGTATCATTGATATCATTTCACCTTGTATTTTAATTCCACTCCTGAACCTTTCTTTTATTTCCATCATTGCTTCCTCGATGTACAGATTGAAGAGTAGGGGCGAAAGGCTACAGCCTTGTCTTACACGCTTCTTAATACGAGCACTTCGTTCTTGATCGTCCACTCTTATTATTCCCTCTTGGTTGTTGTACACATTGTATATGACCCGTCTCTCCCTATAGCTTACCCCTACTTTTTTCAGAATCTCGAACAGCTTGCACCATTTTATAATGTCGAACGCTTTTTCCGGGTCGACAAATCCTATGAAAGTGTCTTGATTTTTCTTTAGCCTTGCTTCCATTATTAGCCGTAACGTCAGAATTGCCTCTCTCGTCCCTTTACTGCCAAACTGATCGACACCTAGCGCATTCTCAATTTTCTTTTCCATTCTTCTGTATATTATTCTTGTAAGCAGCTTCGATGCATCAGCTGTTAAGCTGATTGTGCGATAATTCTCGTACTTGTCAGCTCTTGCCGTCTTCGGAATTGTGTGGATGATGCTTTTCCGAAAGTCAGATGGTATGTCGCCAGACTCATATATTCTACACACCAACGTGAATAGTCGTTTTGTTGCCACTTCCCCCAATGATTTTAGAAATTCTGATGGAATGTTATCTATCCCTTCTGCCTTATTTGACCGTAAGTCCTCCAAAGCTCTTTTAAATTCCGATTCTAATACTGGATCCCCTATCTCTTCTAAATCGACTCCTGTTTCTTCTTCTATCACATCAGACAAATGTTCACCCTCATAGAGGCTTTCAATGTATTCTTTCCACCTATCTGCTCTCTCCTCTGCATTTAACAGTGGAATTCCCGTTGCACTCTTAATGTTACCACCGTTGCTTTTAATGTCACCAAAGGTTGTTTTGACTTTCCTGTATGCTGAGTCGGTCCTTCCGACAACCATATCTTTTTCGATGTCTTCACATTTTCCCTGCAGCCATTTCGTCTTAGCTTCCCTGCACTTCCTATTTATTTCATTCCTCAGCGGCTTGTATTTCTGTATTCCTGATTTTTTCGGAACAAGTTTGTACTTCCTCCTTTCATCAATCAACTGAAGTATTTCTTCTGTTACCCATGGTTTCTTCGCAGCTACCTTCTTTGTACCTATGTTTTCCTTCCCAAATTCTGTGATGGCCCTTTTTAGATATGTCCATTCCTCTTCAACTGTACTGCCTACTGCGCTATTCCTTATTGCTGTATCTATAGCGTTAGAGAACTTCAAACGTATCTCGTCATTCCTTAGTACTTCCGTATCCCACTTATTTGCGTATTGATTATTCCTGACTAATGTCTTGAACTTCAGCCTACTCTTCATCACTACTATATTGTGATCTGAGTCTATATCTGCTCCTGGGTACGCCTTACAATCCAGTATCTGATTTCGGAATTTCTGTCTGACCATGATGTAATCTAATTGAAATCCTCCCGTATCTCCCGGCCTTTTCGAAGTATACCTCCTCCTCTTGTGATTCTTGAACAGGGTATTAGCTATTACTAGCTGAAACTTGTTAGAAAAACTCAATTAGTCTTTCTCCTCTTTCCTTCCTTGTCCCAAGCCTCAGTTAGTCTTTCTCCTCTTTCATTCCTTGTCCCAAGCCCATATTCCCTGTAACCTTTTCTTCTACTCCTTCCCCTACAACTGCATTCCAGTCGCCCATGACTATTAGATTTCCGTCCCCCTTTACATACTGCATTACCCTTTCAATATCCTCATACAGTTTCTCTATCTGTTCATCTTCAGCTTGCGACGTCGGCATGTATACCTGAACTATCGTTGTCGGTGTTGGTCTGCTGTCGATTCTGATTAGAACAACCCGGTCACTGAACTGTTCACAGTTACACACCCTCTGCCCTACCTTCCTATTCATAACGAATCCTACACCTGTTATACCATTTTCTGCTGCTGTTGATATTATCCGATACCCATCTGACCAGAAATCCTTGTCTTCCTTCCACTTCACTTCACTGACCCATACTATATCTACATTGAGCCTTTGCATTTCCCTTTTCAGATTTTCTAGTTTCCCTACCACGTTCAAGCTTCTGACATTCCACGCCCCGACTCGTAGAACGTTATCCTTTCGTTGATTATTCAGTCTTTTTCTCATGGTAACCTCCCCCTTGGCGGTCCCGTCCCGGAGATCCGAATGGGGGACTATTCCGGAATCTTTTGCCAATGGAGAGATCATCATGACACTTCTTCAATTACAGGCCACATGTCCTGTGGATACACGTTACGTGTCTTTAATGCAGTGGTTTCCATTGCCTTCTGCATCCTCATGTCGTTGATCATTGCTGATTCTTCCGCCTTTAGGGGCAATTTCCCACCCCTAGGACAAGAGAGTGCCCTGAACCTCTATCCGCTCCTCCGCCCTCTTTGACAAGGCCGTTGGCAGAATGAGGCTGACTTCTTATGCCGGAAGTCTTCGGCCGCCAATGCTGACTATTTATCAACATTTAGGCAGTGGCGGGGATTGAACCCGGGACCGAGGAGGTTTTGATTAGGAATCAAAGACGCTACCCCTAGACCAGGGGTATATGATATGTTGATATATATCAAGGCTGTATTTATTTCACCGATATATCTATATACGGATATCGAAATGGCAATTTCTAGTGCCGATATTTTTATTTTCTATTAAATATTTTTCGCAATTCTGCATAAATATTTGAAGTTGTTCTTTTGAAACTGTAGTGGAGCATAATTTTACTTTCATTGTGTGAAGCAGTCCTACTACCTTTTGAGCTTTCAACATTTCAAATCTTTCTCTTTTGACAGCGTGAAAGAATTATGGTAAAAGAAGAGGTCAGATTGTTCTGGGGGGGGGGGGGGTGCCAGTGTGAATTAAGTAACAAGGTTTCCGGTGTGAAAAAATAGCACACCAATTGCGTTAAAAATAAATTAATGCAACTAGTGTGCTGTTTCTTCACGTCGACATTCTTCAGAAACAATTGTTGAAAATGGTTAAGAAAGGTTTAAATCATAACAGAAACTGCAACGTTTAGCTTCACCATGTAATTCTGACACTACAACTGCTAGATCGCTGGTGTTAGCAGAAATGAAAAATATTTAAAAAAAGACAGAAAAGTCGACGTGCGGTGTTGCGGACAAATCCGATATGCGACGAAACCGGTCGACAGACCCATCGGACATCTTTCATCGTAACACTTAAATGCAACTACCAGCAAAGTAGTTATCGCTTTCCTTTCAGTTCTTGCTGTAAGGGGGATAGGCAGGCTGCTCGCTCGCTGACGTTCAGAATACCTAACAATAAATCAGTACTTCAATATACAGGCATGTGGAGAAGATCAGCTTTTTGTTGAAATGTGGAAATATGCAAGTGACACAGTCAAGACCTCCTTACGCATGGCTCTAACAAAAATTTGGGTAACAGAACGATTCCCCGAACACTGGGCCGCAGCTATCATCAACCCACTACACAAAAAGGGAGATAAGAGCAACCCAGACAACTACAGAGGAACCTCTCTCCTAGATTGCACATACAAAATTCTATCCAAGATCCTATATGAAAGAATCAAGGAGCAATTAGAACAGGTGTTACGGGAATATCAGGGAGGTTTCAGACCATGGAGAAGCTGTGCAGAGCAGATAATTAGTTTAAAATTGATTATGGCATACTACAAGAAACGGAACACACCTCTGGCAATAACATTTGTAGATTTTAAGAAGGCATATGACTGTCTCCACAGACCTTCAGTATTAAAAATTTTAAGAAATCTAGAACTCCATCAAAAACGAATTAAAATAATACGACTCACTCTAACCAACACCAAATCGAAAGTGAAGTTTAGAGGAGAAATTTCGGAGCCATTCCTCATAAAAACAGGCTTAAGACAAGGTGACTGCCTATGACCATTACTGTTCAATTGTGCATTCGAATACATAATGAGAGAATGGTACAAGGACAATCCAAAGATAATAAGAATTGGAAGTGCAAAAGATGATATTAGCTTAAACTGCTTTGTATTCGCTGATGATCTTGCTCTGCTAGCCAACACCGTTCAAGAGGCCAGGCAACAAGTGAAATCACTACAACAGATAGCAGAGAAAGTAGTCCCGGAATATAATTTGAAAAAACGGAGATTATGCTAACTGATCCACCACTTGCAAACAAAATTACAATAGGAGAACAGGAAATCAAAATTGTTGATAAAATTAAATATTCAGTCGAAATAATAACATACAATCTAAATGAGAAGCCATCATGGCAGAATAGAGTAAAAAAACTGAACTACGCAAATTACATTACCAAAACTACAAGCAACAAGAAAAGCCTATCTATAAATGCAAAATTAAAACACTAGAAAACAGTTACACAACCAGAAATAACGTATGCAGCTGAAACTATCTTCAAAACAACTAATACAGCAGAAATTGACAGAATACTAAAAATAGAAAGAACAATAATTAGGACATGTATAAATAAACAATATAAAATAAATGGACATTGTAGAATAGAATCAAATGAAACAGTATGTAAGAAAATAGAACCAGTCATGAGCACGATCAGGAAGTAACGCATCTCATTCTTTGGACATCTGATGAGAACTCCAGGAAACAGAATTAGTAAAAAAATAATATAAAAATTGTGGAATAGCGACAGCGACATTAAATGGATCACAGAAATTAAGGAAGATATAAAAGAACTCCAAATTGCAGTAGATGATCTAAAGAACGACAGAGAAAACCGGAATACTGCAAGACCCGCAAACCAGACTACAAATGAAAATAAATGAAAGGGGTACAGGAAGAGTGGTCTCAGATGAATAATGAAAGAAAATATCTGAAAGAATGAAGAAATATTGGGCAGACAGAAGACAAAAACACCTTTCATATGAGAATAGACTCTAATTATTACCTGTTGTTGTTGTTGTTGTTGTTGTGGTCTTCAGTCCTGAGACTGATTTGATGCAGTTCTCCGTGCTGCTCTATCCTGTGCATGCTTCTTCATCTCCCAGTACTTACTGCAGCCTGCATCCTTCTGAATATGCTTAGTGTATTGTTCTCTTGGTTTCCCTCTACGATTTTTACCCTCCACCCTCCCCTCCAACACTAAACTGGTGATCCCTTGATGCCTCAGAACATGTCCTACCAACCGATCCCTTCTTCTAGTCAAGTTGTGACACAAGCTCCTCTTCTCACCAGTTCTATTCAATACCTCCCCATTAGTTATGTGATCAACGCATCTAATCTTCAGCATTCTTCTGTAGCACCACATTTCGAAAGCTTCTATTCTCTTCTTGTCTAAGTTATTTATCGTCCACGTTTCACTTCCATACATGGCTACACTCCATACAAATACTTTCAGAAACGACTTCCTGACACTTAAATCTATACTCGATGTTAACAAATTCCTCTTCTTCAGAAACGCTATCCTTTCCATTCCCAATCTACATTTTATATCCTCTCTACTTCGACCATCATCAGTTATTTTGCAACCCAAATAGCAAAACTCCTTTACTACTTTAAGTGTCTCATTTCCTAATCTAATTCCCTCAGCATCACCTGACTTAATTTGACAACATTCCATTACCCTCGTTTTTCTTTTGTTGATGTTCATCTTATATCCTCCTTTCAAGACACTGTCCATTCCGTTCAACAGCTCTTCCAAGGCCTTTGCTGTCTCTGACAGAGTTACAATGTCATTGACAAACCTCAAAGTTTTTATTTGTTCTCCATGGATTTTAATACCTACTCCGAACTTTACTTTTGTTTCCTTTATTGCTTGCTCAATATACAGATTGAATAACATCGGGGATAGGCTACAACCCTGTCTTACTCCCTTCCCAACCACAGCTTCCCTATTATACCCCTCGACTCTTATAACTGCCATCTGCTTTCTGTACAAATTGTAAATAGCCTTTCGCTCCCTGTATTTTACCCCTGCCACCTGCTGTATTTGAAAGAGAGTATTCCAATCTACATTGTCAAAAGCTTTCTCTAAGTCTAAAAATACTAGAAACGAAGGTTTGCCTTTCCTTAAAGTTTCTTCTAAGATAAGTCGTAGGGTCAGTATTGCCTCATGTGTTACAACATTTCTACGGAATCCGAACTTTAGTATTTTGCAGCTGTGACTTATTAAACAGATAGTTCGGTAATTTTCACATCTGTCAACACCTGCTTTCTTTGGGATTGGGATTATTATATTCTTCTTGAAGTCTGAGGGTATTTCGCCTGTCTCGTACATCTTGCTCACCATATGGTAGAGTTTTGTCAGGACTGGCTCTCCCAAGGCCGTCAGTAGTTCTAATGGAATGTTGTCTACTCCGGGGGCCTTGTTTCGAGTCATATCATATTATCATATTAAGTTATTGTTGAGCCAAATTGTATCCCTGTGTAACCACTTGTTTACAACTTTGTATTTTTGACTAGAGTGGTCCAATGAAGGCCATAAAATAAATAATAATAATAAAATAATAATAAAATACAGCTCTAAAACCGGCAGTGTATCTACAAGGTGCATCAGACATTTTTATGGAAAGGTAGCCCGAAATTTTTCTGGTGATACATCGATGTACTGTTTAGACGTATTGATAGCAATTAGTTCTTTGTTTGAAAATATCGATATATGGGATAGCCGATTGTTTGTTTTTTATATCAGCAGTCCTACTGACCACGATTCCTGATCACGGAAGCACTGCAAAGACTGAGACTCGTGCTGTGCTGTGTTAACGCAGCCTGCAGATGTAAGACAAACTGCCTAGCCGGGCTGCCGGCACGCTCCTAGCGAAGGTGGGGGAGGACGCAGAACGTCGCTGGGAGCCGGCTGGTCTATCTGGCGTGCCAGGAGTAGGTGTGAACGGGGGGCCACTAAGTGGCTAGTCCACAATACGCGGCTACTATGCATCATTCACTCGTTTTCAGAGTTCTACATTTTAAAAAGCCTAGCACGAAAAACTACACTACCGGCCATTAAAATTGCTACACCACGAAGATTACAGACGCGAAATTTAACCGACAGGAAGAACATGCTGTGATAGGCAAATCATTAGCTTTTCAGAGCATTCACACAAGGTTGGCGCCGGTGGCGACACCTACAACGTGCTGACATGAGGAAAGTTTCCAACCGATTTCTCATACACAAACAGGAGTTGACCGGCGTTGCCTCGTGAAACGTTGTTGTGATGCCTCGTGTAAGGAGGAGAAATGCGTACCATCACGTTTCCGACTTTGATAAAGTTCGGATTGTAGCCTATCGCGATTGCGGTTTATCGCATCGCGACATTGCTGCTCGTGTTGGTCGAGATCCAATGACTGTTGGCAGAATATGGAATCGGTGGGTTCAGGAGGGTAATACGGAACGACGTGTTGGATCCCAACGGCCTCGTATCACTAGCAGTCGAGATGACAGGCATCTTATCCGCATGGCTGTAACGGATCGTGCAGCCACGTCTCGATCCCTGAGTCAACAGGTGGGGACGTGTGCGAGACAACAACCACCTGCACGAACAGTTCGACGACGTTTGCAGCAGCACGGACTATCAGCTCGGAGACGGTGGCTGCGGTTACCCTTGACGCTGCATCACACACAGGAGCGCCTGCGATGGTGTACTTAACGACGAACCTGCGAGGACGAATGGCAAAACGTCTTTTTTTGGGATGAACCCAGGTTCTGTTTACAGGATCCTGATGGTCGCATCCGCGTTTGGCGTGCCATTGTTTACACGTCTCAGTGACCTCTTGTTCGCATTGACGGCACTTTGAACAGTGGACGTTACATTTCAGATGTGTTACGACGTGTGACTCTACGCTTCATTCGATCCCTGCGAAACCATACATTTCAGCAGGATAATGCACGACCGCATGTTGCAGGTCCCGTACGGGCATTTCTGGATACAGAAAATGTTTGACTGCTGCCCTGGCCAGCACATTCTCCTGAACTCTCACCAATTGAAAACGTCTGGTCAATGGTTGCCGAGCAACTGGCTCGTCACAATACGCCAGTCACTACTCTTGATGAACTGTGGAATCTTGTTGAAGCTGGATGGGCAGCTGTACCTGTACACGCCATCCAAGCTCTGTTTGACTCAATGCCCAGGCGTATCAAGGCCGTTATTGCGGCCAGAGGTGGTTGTTCTGGGTACTGATTTCTCAGAATCTATGCACCCAAATTGCGTGAAAATGTTATCACATGTCGGTTCTAGCATAATATATTTGTCCAATGAATACCTGTTTATCATCATTTCGTCTTGGTGTAGCAGTTTTAATGGCCATTAGTGTATGATTGATGCACGAGAAGGACCACAAATTTGCCAAGGTTGCACTGCTGCGAACAGTTGACGCTACGAGTGCTGTGCCTTGACGAAATGGTGGCAAACGTAGAAAAGACTCTTTGTCTGTTGGATTATTTCTGACGTTTAGCTGATGCGCCAGTGCGGTGCGCATTGCGTATCGGTCTTGATGGATATTGGTTGAGCCGTGGCGGCTGGGTTTGCTGGCGTGACTACCTCTGCACCGGTCCCGAGAGTCACCTCCCTTGTGAGTTATCTCTGGTTTTCCTGGTTGAGGCGTCGAGGCTGGGAGTTGTGAACGGCACGTGGCGGAAGCAGGAGGGCTGGAGCAGCTGTGCCTGGCGGATGGGTTTAGTTGGGCAGATTTTGGGTGGACACCGGACCGCCGAGCCACTTGTCGAATGTTGGGCAGCCGCTAAAGACCGTGACGGACGTCTTCCTCTGGAGCTCTGCTGACGGGGCCTCCCTCTGCTATTTGAAGAGGAGTTAGAAGTATAATTGATAGTGGCGACAATGCATCGTAACATACTGCCTACGCACATTGTCGCCCTGTACTTCTATTGTTTAAAGGAAAATTGGCGCAATATTATTGTGTCTTGTTCATTGTCTCTCGGCTTGAGAGTGGCCAGTATAGTTCCTAGTGCGTCTTCTCTGAAGTCGCGTGGTGCTGTCAACTGGTGTACCCGCTTGGGGTGCGATATCAAGAAGTGGTGAGTGGCACTGGAACCGTTGGCCATGTATTAGGTACTGGGGTCAAAATGGTCCAAATGGCTCTGAGCAATATGGGACTATAAAATAAATAAATAAAAAAAATTAAAAAATATCTTAATTATCGTATATGTATGATAGTGATTGGCTGTAATTAATATTTGCTTCTCTGTAACGTGGACGTTTAATTATTTGGTATCAGACGCTTGACAATGGCTTTTTCGTAAATGCAATGTTATTCGTAGTTGACCGTGAAATAAGACTCAAATAATCGGACCTCGTATTTAAATCGTTTGCAAAGACTGCTGCGGTAGGTGCGGACTCAAAATCTCAATATTAGAATAATTAGCCAGCCACGTCAATACGTCGTACAGAGGTGGCTGTCTACTAAACATAAAAAAGTTTACACAGTTACTTAAATCAGACATATTCAACGAATAAGCCTACAGTTAAATAATTCAACTTACATTCATAAATACAGAATCTTTACAGGGTCGAGTGCCTAGTAAGATTGCGACTCGCAGTGTTCTTATATGACATCAAATATGGCGGTGTGCCAGTTAATAAAATATACGTGCTTCCCGCACCACGTATTGTACAAGACCTCCCTCTTCTTAATTACACATGTCGTAATTGTATTTTGTTTTATCAGCGGCATAGCGCTGCAGTTCTGTGCCATAGGCTTTATTTATTTGTCAGAGATTAATTATTTAACTAAGATTTCGCGTTTCCGAGGAAACTCACGCACGGCATGCAAATGTACCTTTATAGGACTTAACTTCTTAGGTCATCAGTCCCCTAGAACTTACAACTACTTAAACCTAACTAACCTAAGGACATCACACACATCCATGCCCGAGGCAGGATTCGAACCCGCGACCGTAGCGGTCGCGCGGTTCCAGACTGAAGCGCCTAGAACCGCTCGGCCACAACGGCCGGCCAGGTACTGGGTATGAGTTTGAAATTTAATTGTGATTTAGTAAAGTGTATTCATTCTAACCTACGTTGATGTGTTTTAGTCATAATTGAATTACATAGGGCTACTACTGGTTGAATTTTTCTGCCTTGCTTAAGGGTTTAAACGCAACTCCTTTGTTTGTACCTGCACCTTCTCAGTTACATGTACTCACTCATCAACTTACCTACACAGAGGAGTATGTATTTATTGAGCACGACAAGAATTCGTCGCGTTAGTGTCATATACACTCCTGGAAAATGAAATAAGAACACCGTGAATTCATTGTCCCAGGAAGAGGAAACTTTATTGACACGTTCCTGGGGTCAGATACATCACATGATCACACTGACAGAACCACAGGCACATAGACACAGGCAACAGAGCATGCACAATGTCGGCACTAGTACAGTGTATATCCACCTTTCGCAGCAATGCAGGCTGCTATTCTCCCATGGAGACGATCGTAGAGATGCTGGATGTAGTCCTGTGGAACGGCTTGCCATGCCATTTCCACCTGGCGCCTCAGTTGGACCAGCGTTCGTGCTGGACGTGCAGACCGCGTGAGACGACGCTTCATCCAGTCCCAAACATGCTCAATGGGGGACAGATCCGGAGATCTTGCTGGCCAGGGTAGTTGACTTACACCTTCTAGAGCACGTTGGGTGGCACGGGATACATGCGGACGTGCATTGTCCTGTTGGAACAGCAAGTTCCCTTGCCGGTCTAGGAATGGTAGAACGATGGGTTCGATGACGGTTTGGATGTACCGTGCACTATTCAGTGTCACCTCGACGATCACCAGTGGTGTACGGCCAGTGTAGGAGATCGCTCCCCACACCATGATGCCGGGTGTTGGCCCTGTGTGCCTCGGTCGTATGCAGTCCTGATTGTGGCGCTCACCTGCACGGCGCCAATCACGCATACGACCATCATTGGCACCAAGGCAGAAGCGACTCTCATCGCTGAAGACGACACGTCTCCATTCGTCCCTCCATTCACGCCTGTCGCGACACCACTGGAGGCGGGCTGCACGATGTTGGGGCGTGAGCGGAAGACGGCCTAACGGTGTGCGGGACCGTAGCCCAGCTTCATGGAGACGGTTGCGAATGGTCCTCGCCGATACCCCAGGAGCAACAGTGTCCCTAATTTGCTGGGAAGTGGCGGTGCGGTCCCCTACGGCACTGCGTAGGATCCTACGGTCTTGGCGTGCATCCGTGCGTCGCTGCGGTCCGGTCCCAGGTCGACGGGCACGTGCACCTTCCGCCGACCACTGGCGACAACATCGATGTACTGTGGAGACCTCACGCCCCACGTGTTGAGCAATTCGGCGGTACGTCCACCCGGCCTCCCGCATGCCCACTATACGCCCTCGCTCAAAGTCCGTCAACTGCACATACGGTTCACGTCCACGCTGTCGCGGCATGCTACCAGTGTTAAAGACTGCGATGGAGCTCCGTATGCCACGGCAAACTGGCTGACACTGACGGCGGCGGTGCACAAATGCTGCGCAGCTAGCGCAATTCGACGGCCAACACCGCGGTTCCTGGTGTGTCCGCTGTGCCGTGCGTGTGATCATTGCTTGTACAGCCCTCTCGCAGTGTCCGGAGCAAGTATGGTGGGTCTGACACACCGGTGTCAATGTGTTCTTTTTTCCATTACCAGGAGTGTATGATCCAACGGCCTTGTCGCAGTGGATGCACCGGTTCCCGTCAGATCACCAACGTTAAGCGCTGTCGGGCTGGGCCATCGCTTGGATGGGTGACCGTCCTGTCTGCCGAGCGCTGTCGGCAAGCGGGGTGCAGTCAGCCCTTGTGAGGCAAACTGGGGAGCTGCTCGACTGAAAAGCAGCGGCTCCGGTAACGAAAACTGACCTACGGCCGGGAGAGCGGTGTGCTGATCAGGTGCCCCCCCGTATCCGCATCCAGTGACTCCTATGGGCTGAGGATGACACGGCGGCCGGTCGATACCGTTGAGCCGCCCAAGGCCTGTTCGGACGGAGTAGTCTTATACATGCGGTCTCCTTCACAGATGAACCACACTTCCCAAAAATTCTTCGAATAAACCGATCTCCACCGTTCATCTTTCGCACAACGTTACGTCCTGACATTTAATCGACGTGTTCGCATCAACGAAGCCACTGCTAATGCTGTATTCGAAAATAATAAGTATGATTCTTCCTACTCAGCCGCATTAACTTACATTTTTCTACATGTGGAGCTAGCTGCCATTCATCAAAGCAACTAGAAATTTTGTCTAAGCCGTTTTGTATCCTCCTACACCCACTCAACCCCGTACACAGCAGCATCATCAGCAAACAGTTGCAGATTGCTGCCCACCCTGTCCGCTGCTGTCACACTTCCCTGGGGCACTCCTAACCACACCCTGATCAACTCCCGCCATCGAGGATGAAGTGCTGCTGGCTTCTGCTGGAAAGTCTTCGAGGCACTTTCTCACCAGTAGTACAAATTAGGTGCGTCGATAGGAGATTCCCATCATATGAGACATGAACTCACTCCGTCTTCAGGCCACGAGCGGCCTACCGGGAGCATCCGACCGCCGTGTCATCCTCAGTCGAGGATACGGATAGGAGGGGCGTGGGGTCAGCACACCGCTCTCCCGGTCGTTACGATGGTTTTCTTTGACCGGAGCCGCTACTATTCGCTCGAGTAGCTCCTCAAATGCCATCAAGAGGCTGAGTGCTCCCCGAAAAATTGCAACTGCGCATGCCAGCCTGAATGGTGACCCATCCAAGTGCCGACCACGCCCGACAGCGCTTAACTTCGGTGATGTCACCGGAACCGGTGTATCCACTGCGGCAAGGCCGTTGCCTATATGAGACATGTACTGTCACTGATCCCCTGTTTGACGGACGTGTTTGCCAGTGGAGAATTCGGTTGACGTGCCGACTTGTCATCAAACTTTTACTTCTCCCATTCGAAAGCCGATTGCTTTCGGCAACTAATAATAGTAGTTCTTGTAAACGAATATAAATTTTTGTTACAGATGAATCTATAGATAACTGTTCAACTCTCACACCAAGTATTGATTTGAAAAGTACACACATCAAAAATAGTTTTACATCACCCCGGTTCCCTAAACTAATGAAGACAGAGGTTGACTGTGGATATTCTATCACACACAGAGTCCCTGTTACTGTCCAGAGATGTAAACAACCATAGATGAGCATGATGGGGGTGCCGACAGACGCTCAGCTCCAGTCATTCCACCAGGAAGGAGGTACCCGGCTCGTGTTGTCTGCCTAGACGGTCAAAACGCAGTTCGATCGCGTCCGCATTGCTACTTTGTGCCACGAAGGGCTCTCAACAATGGAACTGTTCAGGCGTCTCAGAGTGAACCAAACCGGTGTTGTTCAGATATGGAGGAGATACAGAGAGGCAGGAACTGTCGAGAACATACCTCGGTACTGCAGTGCATGACCACTGCCTACGGATTGTGGCTCGGAGGCACCCTGACAGCAACGCCAGCATGTTGAATAATGCTTTTCGTGCAGCCGCAAGACGCCGTGTTACGACTCAAACTGCGCGCAATAGGCTGCACGATGTGCAACTTCACTCGCGACGTCCATGGCGAGGACCATCTATGCAACCACGACACCGTGCAGTGCGGTACAGATGGGCCCAACAACATGCCGAATGGGCCGCTCAGGACTGGCATCACGTTCTCTTCACCGATGAGTGTCGCATATGCCTTCAATCAGACAATCGTCGGAGACGTGTTTTGAGGCAACCCGGTCAGGCTGAACGCCGTAGACACACTGTCCAGCGAGTGCAGCAAGGTGGAGGTTCCCTGCTGTTTTGGGGTGGCGTTATGTGGGGCCGACGTACGCCGCTGGTGGACATGAAAGTGCGCCGTAGCGGCTGTGTGATACGTGAATGCGATCCACCGACCGATAGTGCAACCGTATCGCCACCATATTGGCGAGGCATTCGTCTTCATGGACGACAACTGGCGCCCCCATCGTGCACATCTAGTGAATGACTTCCTTCAGGATAACGAGATCGCTCGACTAGAGTGGCCAGCATGTTCTCCAGGCATGAACCCTATCGAACATGGCTGGGGTAGATTGACAAGGAGATGATGCGGGGGTGACCACGCAAGGCCTGGGTTCGCGTGCCAACCCGGCGTCGTCTGTTAGCTCTAGGAGCACGAGGCTGATCACGAGAGTGTACCAAATGAGCTGTACTGCCTCATCGCAAACAACGCCTGGGTTCCCTTTTGCTAACCTCAACGGATGTGGATAATCCGGAATCGGCCCCTACGTCGCGCCCTGCGATCTCCCAATGCCCGTGGCTCCCAGGGGATAATGTGGAGGTTGCTGTAACCACATCACGGAGTTCTCCGCAGGTTCTCAGGCCGATTATGGAAAAGAAAGTGCGAGTTATCAGCCGCACGCATTCCCTTGAGAACGATAGAGAGTAATTCGCGTTCAGGTAATTCAATCAGCAAGGGCAAAGGAGGCTGTGCGCACTCTGTCGACATACTCATATAACTGTTCGTCTCCCAAATCTGGCGGCACTCATCTTGTTTCCGAACTCCGGTGGTTGATCTTTGATACTTACGAGCCCCCTTAATTGTTGCGAGGTAAACTCTTGGGCCAGCGCTCGTGAGAGAATGCTCCGCAACTCGCCTCTAGCTAGCGGGTATAGAAACAACAGGAACACGTGGTGCGAAACGCCAAAAGCGGCCGCGTGCTCTTCGAGAGGAACCGACAGCCACAATACATTTTCTACCTGACCAATTCGCTCGACAGTCAGTTCGATCAGGCCCTCAAAGACATAAGCCAGAGGGTTGGGCAACTTAGCAAACACGGCATCTAACTTAACAGCCGCTGGAACAATGTTCTACATCTACATCTACATACATACTCCGCAATCCACCATACGGTGCATGGCGGAGGGTACCTAGTACCACAACTATCATCTTCTGTCCCTGTTCCACTCCCAAACAGAACGAGGGAAAAATGACTGCCTATATGGCTCTGTACGAGCCCTAATCTCTCTTATCCTATCCTTGTGGTTTTTCCGCGAAATGTAAATTGGCGGTAGTAAAATTGCACTGCAGTCAGGTTCAAATGCTGGTTCTCTAAATTTCCTCAGTAGCGATTCACGGAAAGAACGCCTCCTTTCCTCCAGAGACTCCCACCCGAGTTCCTGAAACGTTCCCATAACACTCGCGTGATGATCAAAACTACCAGTATCAAATCTAGCAGCCCGCCTCTGAATTGCTTCTATGTCCTCCCTCAATCCGACCTCATAGGGATCCCAAACGCTCGAGCAGTACTCAAGAATAGGTCGTATTAGTGTTTTATAAGCGGTCTCCTTTACAGATGAATCACATCTTCCCAAAATTCTACCAATGAACCGAAGACGACTATCCGCCTTCCCCACAACTGCCATTACACGCTTGTCCCACTTCATATCGCTCTGCAAGGTTACGCCCAAATATTTAATCGACGTGACTGTGTCAAGCGCTACACTACTAGTGGAGTATTCAAACATTACGGGATTCTTTTACCTATTCATCTGCATTAATTTACATTTATCTATAGAGTTAGCTGCCTTTCTTTACACCAATCACAAATCCTGTCCAAGTCATCTTGTATCCTCCTACAGTCACTCAACGACGACACCTTCCCGTACACCACAGCATCATCAGCAAACAGCCGCACATTGCTATCCACCCTGTCCAAAAGATCATTTATGTAGATAGAAAACAGCAGCTGACCTACCACACTTCCCTGGGGCACTCCACATGATACCCTCATCTCTGATGAACACTCACCATCGAGGACAACGTACTGGGTTCTATTACTTAAGAAGTCTTCGAGCCACTCACATACTTGGGAAACAATCCCTTACGCTCGTACCTTAGTTAGGAGTCTGCAGTGGGGCAACGAGTCAAACGCTTTCCGGAATATGGCATCCGTCTGATACCCTTCATCCAAGGTTCGCAAGATATCGTGTGAAAAAATGGCGAGTTGCGTTTCGCAGGAGCGATGCTTTCTAAAGCCGTGCTGATGCATGGACAGCAACTTCTCCGTCTCAAGGAAATTCGTTATATTCGAACTGAGAATATGTTCGGGAATCCTGCAACAAACCGATGTTAAGGATATTGGTCTGTAATTTTGAGGCTCCGTCCTTCTACCCTTCTTATATAGAGGCGTCACCTGCGCTTTTTTCCAGTAGCTCGGGACTTTACGTTGGGCAAGAGATTCGCGATAAATGCAAGCTAAGTAAGGAGCCAATGCAGTAGAGTAGTCTCTGTAAAACCGAATTGGAATCCCATCAGGACCTGGCGATTTATTTATCTTCAACCCATTCAGCTGCTTCACAACCCCAGGGATGTCTATGACTATGTCCTCCATACGGGAATCTGTACGAGACTCAAACGGCGGTATGTTTGTACGATCCTCCTGCGTGAAAGATTTGTCAAATGCTAAATTTAAAATTTCAGCTTTCGTTTTGCTGTCTTCCGTTGCCAGGCCAGACTGATCAGTGAGTGACTGGATGGAAGCCTTCGACCCGCGTACCGATTTTACGTAAGACCAGAATTTCCTTGGGTTTTCGGCAAGATCTTTTGCTAAGGTATGACGGTGGTAGTGGTTGAATGCTTCGCGCATCGCTCTTTTTACAGCAGCACGAATCTCTACTAACTTTTGCCTGTGCTCATTGTCCCGATCTTTCTTGTACCGCTAGTGAATCTGCCTTTGCTTCCTGAGCATTCTCCGAATTGCGCTGTTAAACCAGGGCGGGTCTTTTCCGTCCGTAACCCACTCTTTCGGCACATACTTGTCCAATGCGTGATTTACAATGTGTTTAAAATTTGCCCATAATTCTTCCACGTCCATCGCCGCCATGTTCCCCCTGATAGCGCAAGTCACTGTCTTCAAACTTCCTCCCATCCAACTGCAAGCATGTAAGCTTAAACTGCAACACGCTCGCCAGAGTTCCCAACTCAGCGGCCGATTTTTTGTGATGCTCTCCCAAATCAAATGTCCTCAAATGAGCCACCCGATTACTTAAACACGCCAACTGTGCCCGCGCCAGACCCAACTGACTCTCGCTAGGTTGGGTTCCTTCTGGGAGACCAATAGTATCCTCAAGGCCTTTAAGGACCTCACCAAGAAATTGGATGGCCACACCTGTCTAGCCGATCACTGCTAAGGTGACGTCAACCGGCTGCAGTACGGCAGCACGCAAACGGGCCACCAATTCTGGAACACTGCCCTCCGTCGCTTAACGCCTTACTGCGAACTCGTAAATCAGATGGTCTCTTCTCAGTAGGCCAAAACTGTCTGACTGCCACTCTCTTAACACCTGAAACAATAACAAGCCGCCGGCCGGAGTGGCCGAGCGGTTCTAGGCGCTTCAGTCCGGAACCGCGCGACTGCTACGGTCGCAGGTTCGAATCCTGCCTCGGGTATGGATGGGTGTGACTTCAGATGTTGAGTCCCATAGTGCTCAGAGCCATTTGAACCATGTTTTTGAATCACCCTGTATTGCACTTCTTGCTCTTGGACCGTTCGCTGTTTCTATTTTGCTTCTTTTTTCTTCACAGTCCGATACACCTTCTTCCTGTTTTCACGCTTCATCTGCGTCCAGTTTTCACGGGCTGTCCACTGGACCCCGGTACCACTAAATCTGAGAGCGCTGCGATAGGGAGTTTCCCTTGTGAGAAACAGCGTATATCCATAGAGTGTGACGTGTAATACGAAACCTATCGAATATGGCTTCTGCCGAACACGATACGACGTCTCGCTTTCGGCTTGTGACGTGGGCAGAGTTCTTGTTTCCTGTCGGTTCTCCTTTATGTGGTACGTTGCTGAAATACGACAGAACTTACCGAGCCGCGGCTGGCTCG
The DNA here is from genome assembly GCF_023864345.2 of Schistocerca serialis cubense. Lineage (NCBI taxonomy): Eukaryota > Metazoa > Arthropoda > Insecta > Orthoptera > Acrididae > Schistocerca > Schistocerca serialis. Next base: position 40,915,074 of record NC_064648.1, on the reverse strand, counting down.
AGTTATGCTTGTCTTGGGTTAAACCCCGGTTGTAGTCCTGTGGTTATATCTTCTGCGGTTATGGCGATAATGTTGCTGTCCTCTCCATGAGTGGCAGCAGCAGTACTATCAACAGCAGCAGAAAATGGTATAAGGGGACTAGGACTCGTTATAAACAGGAAGGCAGGGCAGAAAGTGTGTTACTGCGATCAGTTCAGTGATACGGCTGTTCTTATTAGAATCTACAGCAGAACTGCTACTAGTGCGGCGGACATACACTCCTGGAAATTGAGATAAGAACACCTTGAATTCATTGTCCCAGGAAGGGGAAACTTTATTGACACATTCCTGGGGTCAGATACATCACATGATCACACTGACAGAACCACAGCCACATAGACACAGGCAACAGAGCATGCACAATGTCGGCACTAGTACAGTGTATATCCACCTTTCGCAGCAATGCAGGCTGCTATTCTCCCATGGAGACGATCGTAGAGATGCTGGATGTAGTCCTGTGGAACGGCTTGCCATGCCATTTCCACCTGGCGCCTCAGTTGGACCAGCGTTCGTGCTGGACGTGCAGACCGCGTGAGACGACGCTTCATCCAGTCCCAAACATGCTCAATGGGGGACAGATCCGGAGATCTTGGTGGCCAGGGTAGTTGACTTACACCTTCTAAAGCACGTTGGGTGGCACGGGATACATGCGGACGTGCATTGTCCTGTTGGAACAGCAAGTTCCCTTGCCGGTCTAGGAATGGTAGAACGATGGGTTCGATGACGGTTTGGATGTACCGTGCACTATTCAGTGTCCCCTCGACGATCACCAGTGGTGTACGGCCAGTGTAGGGGATCGCTCCCCACACCATGATGCCGGGTGTTGGCCCTGTGTGCCTCGGTCGTATGCTGTCCTGATTGTGGCGCTCACCTGCACGGCGCCAAACACGCATACGACCATCATTGGCACCAAGGCAGAAGCGACTCTCATCGCTGAAGACGACACGTCTCCATTCGTCCCTCCATTCACGCCTGTCGCGACACCACTGGAGGCGGGCTGCACGATGTTGGGGCGTGAGCGGAAGACGGCCTAACGGTGTGCGGGACCGTAGCCCAACTTCATGGAGACGGTTGCGAATGGTCCTCGCCGATACCCCAGGAGCAACAGTGTCCCTAATTTGCTGGGAAGTGGCGGTGCGGTCCCCTACGGCACTGCGTAGGATCCTACGGTCTTGGCGTGCATCCGTGCGTCGCTGCGGTCCGGTCCCAGGTCGACGGGCACGTGCACCTTCCGCCGACCACTGGCGACAACATCGATGTACTGTGGAGACCTCACGCCCCACGTGTTGAGCAATTCGGCGGTACGTCCACCCGGCCTCCCGCATGCCCACTATACGCCCTCGCTCAAAGTCCGTCAACTGCACATACGGTTCACGTCCACGCTGTCGCGGCATGCTACCAGTGTTAAAGACTGCGACGGAGCTCCGTATGCCACGGCAAACTGGCTGACACTGACGGCGGCGGTGCACAAATGCTGCGCAGCTAGCGCCATTCGACGGCCAACACCGCGGTTCCTGGTGTGTCCGCTGTGCCGTGCGTGTGATCATTGCTTGTACAGCCCTCTCGCAGTGTCCGGAGCAAGTATGGTGGGTCTGACACACCGGTGTCAATGTGTTCTTTTTTCCATTTCCAGGAGTGTAGTTTCCGGCTGGGCGGTGTGTGACCAGCCAGTCGGTCGGCGTGGAGCAGCGAGGAAGTCTCCCTCTGACGTACTCTGGCCGGGGCCGACGGCGGCGCGGTTGGGGTGTGACGTGCTGCTTGCGACTGCTACGAAGTTCGTCGCCCACCGATCTCGGACATGACAGTTGAGTCCTCACTTAACCTACCATCCAGCCTCAACTGTTTGCATTTCTTCGTTTGATCCCAGCTGTCGCTTTTGGGACATCCCCGCGAGCGACAAGATGTGTGTGTATTCAAGTCGGCTAAGGTTCCAGCCATCTTCCTGTGGAGTTTAAGTTAATGTATTCCCTGTTATTGAAGTTCACCAGCGGTATATTCTGCCTTGTGGCCGTTGCCGTTCCGATTACCTGTCCTGGTCGTTGAAGTAATTTTCGACAGTGTATTTTCCTCATCACATTGTTGCTGTCCAGCGTGGCGTATAGTTCGACAGCTGAGGTGTTGTTGGTCGTTGTGGGCGCCGATATTCTGTTTGTTGTCGTTCTTCTGGTTGCGTGGAGCGGAACTGATTTTGTTGATTGGTCGGTCGGCTGTCTGTCGGTTGAGTTGCCTCCAGATTGAGAAGTCGCTGGACAGGCTGCCTGTCTCACCTAAACTGGCGTTAGCGTTACAATCCCAGGCCGACCCTCCGAAACTTCTGAGCGCCTTTCCTTGTGTGTTACATAGTAATTTCCCTGTTTGGGTTTTAGTTATTTAGTTGATGTGTCGCCTTCAGCCGAGTATTAATATCTCTTAATGTTCTTGTCGAGCCCATAAGGCATGAGATTGTTTTCTTTTATACGGGAACCTTCAGCCCAATTTTACATCAAATGTTTTAAGATAAGGCGTTTTGCCATTTAATTTTGTAAGTAGGCTGTTTAGGTTTTTATGCTAGTAATGCCACATAGCGCTTTATATGAAAATCATTGACTGTGCTGTGTGCAGTCTCTGGCTGGTTGGCATTGTTAGAATAGTTGCTATTGTAGTGTTGGGCAGCTGGATGTGAACAGCGCGTAGCGTTGCGCAGTTGGAGGTGAGCCGCCAGCAGTGGTGGATGTGGGGAGAGAGATGGCGGAGTTTTGAGAGCGGATGATCAGGACGTGTGTCCATCAGAGACAGTAAATTTGTAAGACTGGATGTCATAAACTGATATATATATATTATGACTTTTGAACACTATTAAGGTAAATACATTGTTTGTTCTCTATCAAAATCTTCCATTTGCTAACTATGCCTATCAGTAGTTAGTGCTTTCAATAGTTAGAATCTTTTATTTAGCTGCCAGCCATGGTGGTCTAGCAGTTCTAGGCGCTCAGTCCCGAACCGCGCGACTGCTACGGTCACAGGTTCGAATCCCGCCTCAGGCATGGATGTGTGTGATGTCCTTAGGTTAGTTAGGTTTAAGTAGTTCTAAGTTCTAGGGGACTGATGACCACAGATGTTGAAACGTCCCCTTTCAACAATTATACACGACTGTGCTTAACCTGACACACAATATTTTTAGCGCAACGCAATCTGACTTTCAAAATTTCCTACTAAAGAATGGCCCTGACAAACATTAAACTATACCTTTCACAAATCACTTACCTCACAAAAATCTTCGCTGCTCAAGCTACTGCAATACAGCGAGCGCCACTACTGCCAGCTAAATAAAAGATTCAAACTACTAAAGGCACTAACTACTGATAGGGATAGTTAGCAAATGAAAGATATTAATAGAGAACAAACAATGTATTTACCTTGATATCATCATGTATAAATATAGCAGTTCATGAAAAATTACAAAACTCCGCCATCTCTCTCCCCACATCCACCACTGCTGGCGGCTCACCTCCAACTGCGCAACGCTACGCGCTGTTCACATCCAGCTGCCGCTGCCCAACACTACAATGGCAGACAACAATGCAAACTAGCGACAGACTGCACACAGCACAGCCAGTGATTTTCATATTGAGCGCTACGTAACGTTGCCAATAAGAAAACATAAACAGCCTACTTACATAGAGAAAACATAAACAGCCTACTTACAATGTTAAGTCACATAGTACTCAGAGCCATTTGAACCATTTTTTTTATTTAGCTGGCAGTATTGCCGCTCGCTGAATTGCAGTAGTTCGAATAACGAAGATTTTTGTGAGCTAAGTGATTCATGGAAGATATAGGTATTGTCAGTCAGGGCCATTCTTTTGTAGGGAATATTGAAACTCACATTCTGTTGCGCTGAAAATATTATGTGTCAGTTTAGTGTTGATCAGAATAAGTAAAGAGAGAAATGTCTGTGTACATTCAGTTCTGCTCAGCTGTTTGAAATCAAATAACACAAGAGGTTTATCAGCACAGTAATTCATTAATTTTTGTAAGGGGATGTTTCGTATGGCGACCCTGCCAGGATACCTCGGTGGAATCTTCTGATTTTTTTTCTTGTAGCTTGAGTAATTAGTGTAGCTATTGTTTATTGCTAGCACATAATTGTAGAGAGAATTTCCTTTGTAGTTGTAGTTTTTTATTGTTGTAGTGTAAAACAGTTGTGGCATGCCTGTAGATTTGCACCAAGTATTTCGCAGCCACACTTCCAATTCCTTGGACATTATTTTCAGTGCTATTTTAATGTGTTTTTTCTTTTTGCTCTTCAAATTGTGCTTTTCTGTGTTATCGTGTGAAATATTGTGACAATTATGGCGTGTGAAAAGCGTAACACTAGGCTGCAAAGTAAGTTGAGAAATGACAGTGAATATGCGAGTAGTGCATTAGCGCCACCGTGTAATGAATTAACAAATATTCAGATTAGTAACTGTGCATAGGGAAATGGACCAGGCAATAAATAATGGTGTAGACAGTGAAACAATTAGTGAACAGGGAAGCATTATCGATCGATCGGTCAGCAACAGCTCGCCTCAGGAATCCGAAATGACAGGACACAATCTTGCAAATACTGTAGATTCAGGTTTTGGGTTCTCACTGGTTTCTCAAATAAGTCAAGACACATTTTCTGCTTGTCAAAATGTGAATGTTGCCGGTGCAAATGCACTGCCGAAAAGCATAGATGAACAGATTCCAGACACTAATACATTATTATTGCAATTAATGCAACAAATGAAACAAAATCAGAGACAAATGCAGCAACAGTAAGACACAATGGAACAAAATCAGAGAACAAACAATGTATTTACCTTAATAGTGTTCAAAAGTCATAATACATATATAAGTTCATGACATCCACTCTTACAAATTTACTGTCTCTGACGGACACACGTCCAGATCATCCGCTCTCAAAACTCCGCCATCTCTCTCCCCACATCCACCACTGCTGGCGGCTCACCTCCCAACTACGCAACACTACCCACTGTTCCCATCCAACTGCCCTACACTACAATGGTGACTACTCCAACAATGGCAGCCAGCCACAGGCTGCACACGACACAGTCAGTGATTTTCATACAGAGCGCTACATGGCGTTACCAACATAAAAACCTAAACAGCCTACTTACAAATTGAAACTCCTTTGATAGACCTTAAGTCGTTAAATATATTTTTTTGATATGTGGTCTTCAGCCGAGTATTAATATCTCTTAAATTAATGTTCTTGTCTTGCCCTTAGGGGCCTTCAGACGAATTTTGCATCAAATGTTTTAATATAAGGCCTTCTGCCTTTTGATTGAAACTCTTCTTATTGCTTAATATGTGGCCTCCAGGCAAGTTACATTAAGATTAAATTGCTAAGGCCTTGTGTCTTGGATTTTGAGTGTGGGCTTCAGCCGATCTAATCAAAGGAGGTCGATTAAAGTTCTGAGTGTTTCGCATCCTTGTTGTAATATTGTGTGTTGATAAATAAAGTTTCTATGTTGAGCGCAACTGACAGGACCTTACTTTGGCCCTTTTCCACAACCTAATCCGCTCTGTCCTTCTAGCCCAGGCGTTTCACTTACCTTGTGTTTCACGTGACGAATAGGCGTCTCACTGAGAAACAGCAAGGAGTGACGTCACAGAACTGGCGTAGCGGCACGTTACAACGCTAGGCTCAAATTGAGGCGCGTACAGCGCGTGTGGCGCGGCGCAGCGCGCATTTTCGTGACTTCACAGGTCAAATGGGTCCGCGCAAACTGTGACGCGACGCGACTGTGACGCGACGCGCGTCTGCTCCGGGTCGCGGGGCGTTGCGGTTGCGGCGCGGTTTCTCTCGCCGGAGGAGGGGTGACGCGGGGAAAGGGAAGGCACTCCTGCCATACGCTCACTTCAGCGTGGGGCACATGGCCAGTGAAGGTATTGCGCATCCGAAAATTGCGGCCTTAATGTATACTGAATTTTACTATCACTGACAAGGGAACCTCCCCATTGCACCCCCTTCAGATTTAGTTATAAGTTGGCTCAGGCCTTGAAAAACTGCAAATCAATCGAGAAAACAGGAAGAAGTTGTGTGGAACTATGGAAAAAATAATCAAAATATACAAACTGAGTAGTCCATGGGCAAGATAAGCAACATAAAGGAAAGAATGAGCTCAGGAGCGCCGTGGTCCCGTGGTTAGCTTGAGTAGCCGTGAAACAAGAGGTCCTTGGTTCAAGTCTTCCCTCGAGTGAAAAGTTTAATTTTTTATTTTCAGACAATTATTATCTCTCCGTCCGTCCCATGCGACGTAACTGCACCGTAGTATGGGGACGCTGCACCTAAACAAACTTCGAAACACACGACGTCAGTCGACTACAGCACACGGAAGAGAGAGTATTCTTGCTAACGAGGCTCCCTGGCTGGCAGTTGACTGTTCGCTACTTTGGACGAGAGTGCATTAAATACGTGGGATGTATTGCGTGGGCAATATGAATCCAGCAAATATAGCTCGAGACTTCAATAACAAGGCCAATGAATATTTTCCGAAGTGTAAGGAATCGGAAAGTTTCTTAAGGGATCGAACAATTGTCTAACATTTGTATGATTATTTCCTACATTTGTTGATAAACAGTACGTGTGGTGATGGCGATACCTTGCTGATTGCTGCGGGGGCTGTATGTACCAGATGATGAGATTGTTGACGATCCGTACGAAGAGGAAATAATGCGACTTCAATTTGATGGTATTTCTTTGGGTTAAGTGAAGGAAATGCTCCAATACAGGTTACTGTCCAAACCAATTAAAAGACGCAAATATAAATTATGGAGTGAAGTAACAAATAAATTTAAGAAATTTAAAAAATTAAACTTTTCACTCGAGGGAAGACTTGAACCAAGGACCACGCGTTCTGCAGTGCTAACCACGGGACCACGGCGCTCCTGAGCTCATTCTGTCCTTGTTATTGCCTATCTTGCGCATGGACTACTCAGTTTGTATATTTTGCTTATTTTTTTCATAGTTCCACACTTCTTCCTGTTTTCTTGATTGATCTGTGTTCAGTTTTTCAAGGGCTATCCACTGTGCCAACTTATAACTAAATCTGAGGGGGGGGGGGGGGTGATGGGAAGGTTCCCTTGTGAGTTTCGTTACTACGTAATAGTTTTCACCTACACAGTACACTGCAGTGTTTTGTTTATTCTTTTGTCAAGAACAGTGCCCAGTTCAATAACTGCTGAGCCATTAGCCACGGGGATTATGCTATCTGCCTGCACTATGTTTGCAGATCGTAAGAAGGGACAGACGATTCATCGTGAGGATAGTGAATAACGAAGTACGGAATATTACAAAATCAGGTGGTCTAGAAGCAAGGAAGGACAGTAAACCAAGGTTATTATTTGCTGCAAGTTGTGCTACGGCCAGTTGCGAAAAGTCTCGACTACTTTCCACAGGTGTGACCCCTTTGTGCATCTGGTAAAAAGTGTCCAAGATATGAAGTACATAAGTTTCACTATTATTACTTACATATGGATCTAATAAGAGACATTGTACTGCATACATGAGGACATCACATTTCCACTGCAAGCTGCATACAGTCGAAAAGCCCTCACGAATAACAATGTTTTAATTCGCTCGTCGAGACGAGAAAAAGCGTTACAATGGTTGCATGAACACTGTCAGCGTTAATAAAGTAATTATACAACAGGCTACAAAAATTAAAAATATGACCGGCATTATTACGACAGTATGTTGAGTATCCTGAAAGAGTGTGGTCATTAGATATGTTTAATTTGTTGAAATGTATTGCTGACAAAGGCCGATCTACTTCCATGACAATGTTTTTCGAACTATGTCAATTCCCGCTAATGAGGCGCACATGGCTGGCTTCAGTATTCCTGTCGCGCGGAATGATCTCAGCCGCTGACACTGCACTGACCATTGTCTTGTGTGACAGGTCACTTTCTCAGTAACTACTGTTTTATTCCCGACTCACACAGCGTCATTTTGGCAAGCCGTAGGTGAGCAACCAGCACCTGGCACGTGCCTATTACACCAAGCAGACATTACAGTCCTCAAACATAGTTGTAACATTTTTTAGAATTCTTCATTAATTAACACTGCGATAAACATATCTTAATTGAACCTCTTTAATTGACGAATATTCTCTTAATAATAGGTTTTTTCTCCATTGACCACACAGCTTGTAAGATTTCAAAGTGTGACATTATTCAGGAATATCTGTAGTCCAATTTAGCTGCTACAATTTTTATTTAGTTTGTGGCAGTTATTTAGACTGCAAGCTTGTTGAGTCTTACTGTCAATTTCAGGCGTTGTGTCTAGTTCTTAAACGTCCTGGAGCTTTTGTAGGTTGATAGAAATCAATAAGTGTGTCAGTTTGCAAACTTATTTTCGACGTTTGCGTCTGGCAGTCGCTGCTGAAGAAAACATCATAGGAGCAGCGACTGCCAGACGCAAACGTCGAAAATAAGTTTGCAAACTGACACACTTATTGATTTCTATCAACCTATAAAAGCTCCAGGACGTTTAAGAACTAGACACAACGCCTGAAATTGACAGTAAGACTCAACAAGCTTGCAGTCTAAATAACTGCCACAAACTAAATAAAAATTGTAGCAGCTAAAATGGACTACAAATATTCCTGAATAATAGGTTTGTCACTGCTGTATTGCAATGTGCTATAACTGTGCAAAGCACGCCCGGAAAACTGAGATAAGAAAATTACAAGGAAAAAAAAAAAACCTAAACGTATATGAATTAGGAGGGATGCAACCCGCAATGTTTATCCTTTATTAGTTTATCTCCATACCACTAGAGGCGCTGCTGTCGGCCTGTGTTTCCCTCTTTTGACACAGCAGCTGCGCTTCTCTTTTCTTGTTGTTCTGTGGCCGGCACCGCAGCTGTTTCCCAAGCGGCGTCCATTCGGTCGCGCTCTCCCCTCCACAACATTTGACTGTTGACACTGAAACGTCTCTGTTACCTCCATTATTTAACTTGCATTTCATGTTTTCACGCTCAGTCACTTCTAATTTAGTTCTCTGTTTCGTGTTTCTTCCCATTCAGCGGTACATAGCACATTAAAGTACCAATTTTTCTAGCAAGCACCTTGTAACGTCCCAACTATGCTTTTACTTATCTGAAATTTAGCCCAACTTTACCACCCACTTTGTAAAAGTCTACGTATTTCCGCAGTCTAACAAAACAGTCGCGACACTCACCGCTGGAACAGTTGTTACCGTTTGACAGCTGGAGCGACACTAGCGCTCCACGCGGCGAGAAAGGAGAACGTCAGATGCTTCGTAAGCACAATGTTTGTTTTGTGCCTTTTTCCTACGTGATTTACGAAACAGAAAGGTCGTTTGAAAAGTTCTCGGAATCCCCACGAGAGGTCAGCGCTACCGCGACGAGTTGTTCACGTGATATTCATTGGAGTGTTGCCTGTAAACACGTGCCACGCCAGTGCTCTTGGAAGATAATTGTGGCGGTGACGTGGCTCTGTTGTTGTTCCCGCGTAGTGTTTTGCGAAGACGGAAAAAATCCAGATTCGAACAGTGATTAAGTGAAGAAAGGAATGAAAGCAAAAGACATTCCTGCCGATTTCCAGAATACACTGGGCAACTCTGCTCCTTCGTATTCAGTTCTCACCAAGTGGACAAATCATTTTAAATGTGGTCGGTAGAGCTTAGACGATGATCCCCGCAGTGGTCGGCCGAGATGTGTCTCTACTCCAGAAATCTTTTATAAAATAAATAAAATAAAATAAAATAAAATATTAATTATGTATTATTGTATGATAGTGATTGGTTGTAATTAATATTTGCGTGACGTTTAATTATTCGGTATCAGACGCTTGACAATGGCTTTTTCGTAAATGTAATGTTATTCGTAGTTGACCGTGAAATAAAACTGAAATAATCGGACTTCGTAATTAAATCGTTACCAAAGACTGCTGCAGTAGGTGCGGACTCATAATCTAAATCTCAATATTTCAATAATTTGCCAGCCATGCCAAAACGTCGTACAGAGGTGATTGTCTACTAAACAAAAAAATTACACAGTTAGTTAAATCAGATATATTCAATGAATAAGCCTACAGTTCATAATCCTACTTACTTTTATAAATATAAATTCTTTTCAGAACCGAGTGCCTAGTATGGTTGCAACTCGCAGTAATTTTCTATAACATGAAATATGGCGGTGTGCCAGACAATAAACTAAAATACGTGCTTCTCGCACCACTTGAACCAGAGCTCTCTCTTTTTTAATCAAACATACGAGTAACGTAAATGTACTTTTGTTTTATCAGCGACACAGCGCTGCAGTTGTGTGCCATAGGCTTTATTTATTTGTCACTGATTATTTATTTAATTAATATCTCGCGTTTCCGAGGAAACTCACGCTCGGCATGCAAATGTGCCTTTATATTGCCCCCTGAATTGCGAGGCGAAAGGACACACCTGCAGGCGAGCAATTCACCTAAAGGCACAAGAAAATCTAAGTTATCTACAACTATTTACATGACTTACATTATACTGTATATTATATACAAAATTTGAATGACGCGCGTGCGCCGAAAAAGTTCTTATGTTGGCAAAACAGAGTGCGCGCATGCGCAGAAGCGTCTGTGTAACTACGGCACTGCCGTTATTTCGTAAATTTAGATCACGCGGCACAGTATTGCAGTTCATATTGTTCGTGTGTGCGCGCATTTCTTAGTCGTTGCACAAAGAAAATATTCCACCAAGATTACATATGAAGACTACATTCTATGACAGGTAACTTAGTTTTAAAATTACAATATTTGTTATAATACAATACAACTTTAGATTGTTGAATGTTCTTAGTTACATAGCATTGCAATGAAATGCTTCAACGAAAAATGTTCTGTTGTTTCAGGTGCGTTGACCTATACACATCGTGTCGTTATTACAGTTCATATTCATCTACTGCACAGTACTGTTTCACAGGTTAGTGTCGTCGTGGTAAAGTTTTTTGATCACAGTAACATCGCTGTATAACAACGTGATTGATACATAAGCATGTCCATTTCCTATTTCCATTATAGTCGTTGTGATGCAGTTCGTTGTGACAAAAAGCATTGTTTATTACAGATCAGACGTGACCCGTCGAGTAATTAGTCCATATGCAGTTCGTTTTCGATATTCCGTGGAAGCTTGGTTGCAGAACCTCGGACGGCACATAGCTGGCGTCGATCTTTGGACAGTCCAGGTAAGAGTGTCCGTCACATTTCGAGAACATTTCATTCCCTGAAGTTCCAACCAGAATTCTTCCACCCGTCGTGTTGTTTGCTGGACAGGCACTTTGTGTCCATTTAATCCAGTTAACATCTTGAAGTTGGGTACTGTAGTAATGTCACTAGACGATGCACGAATTATGCACTTCACATATTCAGTTTTTTTTTTTTTTTTTTTTTTTTTTTTTTTTTTTTTTTTTTTTTTAATATAGCTCACCTAAATGTTCGTAGTTACTCATCGCGTTTACAAAGGTACGATGCATCATGAATGTCATTAACAGTTTCTTTCACATAGGTTTCTGCGTAGTTGCAGACTTAGTAATGTACGTTAATGTCCGTGAACCGTGGTTCACTACGCATTTTTTTTTTAAAAAAGTTTTTCACATTTTGGCACTCGTTATCGTTCAAATTTTCACACAGTAACAGTTACATTATACATCAGTTAAAAAAAACATAAGTAATCATACATATACACGTCACATATTTTCTTAGCATAAACATAATACAGTTGCACATAAACATGTTTACATCATCTTTACATCGCTATAGGTTATAACATTGTGTCACATTTGATTACATGAATTGCAGATATTTACATCCTCTTTAGCGGTTTTGCTGGGATATTATCGATGTTTTTTGTGATGTCATCTGAAATTAAGATAGGTTAGACACAACATTCATTACATCAGTAGGCAAGACCAGGCGTTTTCACTACTCAATAAATATTCAAAATAATAAGAGACGGAAAGCTGTTAGATTCCTCGCGTTTTGTGCGTGTGTGTATAGTGTCTGTGTGGCCTTGGCTACTGGTAGATGCTTTTCTTGCTGAGAGACGTGCGTCTAATCTATTTCTCGAAGTAAAAGATCGCTTCACAGATGACGTCTGTCGGTTCGTCAGGTGTCATACCAGGTCAGTGGTACCTACAGTCACAAATGTTCCGTGAAAAATTTATATATCATTCACTGCTACGTAATCATAAATTTTACTTTAATATTCAGTCTTCTCGGTGGTGCCGCGGCGTTGAAAGTAAAGTTCTTCTGTCTTCAACCGCGTCACTGGAACCGCTGAAATGAAAATTTCTATACTACTTATAATCTATGTTGTAATTTGTTTTAGTTCTTGCCACACAGCAGGTCGTTGAGATAACGGTACGTTATATGTCTTATGGTAGAAGATCTTGTGAGGCTTAACTTCAATCTTGTACACATACGTGTTGATAACACCTAATCGTTTGGTAAAAACTTGTAAATATTTGGATAACACTTCCTGTAGTTTTATACGTTCATGTACACTGAGAGCTGTAGCTTCACTTATTTTATGATCAAGCAATGTTTTCAAGTCCATTAGCTCTGTGTCAGATGAGTGTGTTTGCATGTCTTGAATGTCTTTGTCAAGTACTAACTGAACCTTGTACCCTGTACAGTGTTTGTCATGCTTTAGAGTTCTCCTGTCCAAATCAATAATAATTACACTGCCTTTATCATTTAAAATACATTTACCTTTGGAGAAGTCTATAATGCAGTCCTTCTCGCTCATAATATCTATTCCTAATATGCAATTTGTCACAAGGTTTTGTACAACCAGGAATGGCCATTGTACGGTTCCATTACCTATTTTAACGTTTACAAAAACTTGCTTTGTAACCCTACATGACTTATTACCTAGAGCGGTAGTTATTTTACAGTTTTGGGCAGGAAACTCAGGCACAGGTTCCAATTCACACATCTTTTTATAGAAATTAAAAGACAAAACGCTCACAGCTGCACCTGTATCTAGGATAATAGTAGTTGGAATCCCACCTACTACACCAGTAGTAGATGCTAAAACAATTTCATTTGTGTTTAAACGACATTGTGTACTGTCTTGTAAAAGTTCATCTGATATATTGTTATTGTGGTTGTATCTTATAAATAAAACAGGTAGTTTTTGTTTAGAATTACTCGGCATATCATTATTCTGTTGTTCAAGTGTGGTGTCAAATAACTGATTAACATTGAAGTCGCCCCCCAAGAATTCTTCAGCCACGACCTGGGGCAAAGTAGTGACTGTTTCTAGTTTGTTGGATTATCATTTGTACTAGGTACTGACACAGATTGGGGTTGTGCATCAGGTGTCATTTCTATTATATTCACATTCGGATATTGCCTATTATGATCTCCAAACTTTTGCGGTTGTTGTTGCTGTTGCGCATTATAACTTACCTGTCGGTCGTAAGGTATGCTCCAATTTTGTCCTGGTGGCTGCTGTGGTAAAGCAGTATTTGAATGATAGTATTGATCGCTACGAGTCCAGCCTTGATGCTGTCTTGGCTCGTAGTTATTATTATTTCTATTTCTGTTTGTGTTTTTGTTGTTACATTTGTATCCGTTGTTACCGTTGTTGTTATTACCGCTGTGCCTTTTGTATGGATTGCCGCATGAAGTGTTATTACTGTTGTAATTGTTGTTTGTATTGGAATACGCATGTTGATTTTGATTTCCGTATTGAGACGGCATGTGAGTTTGCTGTTTTTGCTGTATCGCGTATCCAACTGTGGGCGCGCCAGAATTGTGTTGGCAAGCCTGCATGTTTTGCATACCACTAGTGTAAACATTGTGGCTGCTGTTTTGCCGCGCGAAGCGCTGATCTTCAAGTAACATGTCAACCGAATCTAAAGCTGTTAAAAAATAATCTGAATCGTCATCCGGGATATGTAGAAGTTTTTCCTTAATGTTGAAAGGCAATTTGGCCTTCAACGCTCGGAGTATATCACGTGTTGCGACTGGTTCGTCTAAAAAATGTCCCATGTTCAAGTATTTTTCAAAATATCTGCGTAAGTTACCATTTTTACTGTTAAAAGTTTCAGGTTCTAAAATTTGTCTTCTGAGTCGCTCCTGGACGGATTGCGACCAGAATTTGTTCAGAAAAGCACGCTCAAACTCACTGTACGTGGTACATACGTCAGCTTGACTGTATGCCCAGACAGCTGCATCGCCTTGGATGTAACCGACAATATATGAAATCTTTTTCCGGTCACTCCAAGTGCGTGGAAATGCGTTACTAAAAGATTTAAGAAAAATCACCGGATGAATGGTTCGTTTTTCTGGGATAAAAATCTGAAATTGCCTGTGTTTCATTAAGCTTTCTTCTTCCTTTGCATTATGATATGGATTTGTACCACTGTAATTACTGCAATGCTCAGCTGGCGAGTAATTACGATAATGTTGCTGTGGTTTACCATGATAATAGCTTGTGTTTGTGTTTGCACGTTGTGGTATGTGTTGTTGTCGTGGTGTGTTTTGTTCTTGTGTGTATGTTGTGTGCGGTATGTGTGCGTCATACTCGAATGTATATTGGTTTCTGAACTGTACATTTTGACTGATATCTTCGTTACATTCAGACTGTGGTTGATCGGTGAATTGTCTCATGGGTGCAGTGACGGATTGTACTGCGTCACTAATCAGCTGTTTGTTATTAGTGATGTATTCCGCTACGGAGTCGTGCACAATTGTTGGTAAATTTTCACGTATGCATCTATCAAAATGTTTGTCTTTGTTCTCTACCCAATCATGAAATTCTTTATTAATATTTTGAAAATGAGCTGTGGCATCAGATTGTAAGATGTCAGTCAGGTGTTGTTCAACATCGTCAAATTTATTCTGCACGCCAGTAATTCGTTTTTCAAGGTTGTCGTGTACTGAAGGATATGTTTGAATTTGTTCAGTAAGAGCTTCACACGTGACATTAAGGTTTTTTAATTGTGTCTGTAAAAGTGCTACGTCATTTGTAGTCTTTTCTTGTCTCGTATTAAGCTTGGAAAATTTCGTACTGAGTTCAGTCATCTGTTTGGTCAGTGTGGCGTCTATAAGTTCCACACGTTTACACAAAGTGTCATTACATGCCTTGATTGCTATGAGGTCAGATTTAATTTCGTCATTTTGTGTCTTTAAGGTTGCCATGTTTTCCGCGTTCTGTTTCATTAGCACTTGTAACATGTTGGCAATGTTTACTGTTTGCAAGGTCTCTGCCCCCGCCGCGTCATTAGACGTGACGTCATGTATTAACATGGGCTCTGACTGAGACTTTGAAATTTTTGTGGTGGACGGCCTATTGTCAAAATTTCCGTTAACACTTGCGTCAATATTTGATGAATCGTCACTACCGGTTGCTGTCGTAAAGTCATTTTCTAACATTTGTCTCTCGTCCGAGTCGGATTGCGTCTGAATAGTATGTCTTTGCTGTTCCATCTTTGCGTATTGTTTTCTAGTTATGACCATGCCACACGTGATATATATTTCAAGAAATTAATGTTTGACACTGGTTTTAAAATAAAATGCAGTTGAGCATGACTCGCTCGTAGCAACAATGGCTGTTTGTTAATTTAAAAATGTAAACTGAATATGGGATTATTGTTAATGGCTGCTGTCCATGTTACAACGTATCGTACAGAAGTCGGCCATATTGTACACTCGTGTATTGGTATTGTTGCAGAAGTTATTGTTTAAGGAAAAGTACTGAGAATGAAATTTATCACTGAAAACTGCTACGCGCGAAAGAAATACTACAGAATCTACTGAAGAGCTAATACACTGAATTATGCGTCTGGTCAAGCCTGCCAATGCAAAGATGCTGCGTCTTACCTTATTTTGCTGGAAGCTTCATTGCGTCTTCCCGCAAAATTTTAGAATTGGAAAATATCTTCAGATCTTTGTTATTTCTCATACATTCACGTCCAGGTCCAAAAAGTTAATTTTTCACATGAAACAAAGAGAACAATGTAACAAATGACAAAATAACAAGTCCGACACGCAGTCGCCAATATAAAATAAATAAAATAAAATAAAATATTAATTATGTATTATTGTATGATAGTGATTGGTTGTAATTAATATTTGCGTGACGTTTAATTATTCGGTATCAGACGCTTGACAATGGCTTTTTCGTAAATGTAATGTTATTCGTAGTTGACCGTGAAATAAAACTGAAATAATCGGACTTCGTAATTAAATCGTTACCAAAGACTGCTGCGGTAGGTGCGGACTCATAATCTAAATCTCAATATTTCAATAATTTGCCAGCCATGCCAAAACGTCGTACAGAGGTGATTGTCTACTAAACAAAAAAATTACACAGTTAGTTAAATCAGATATATTCAATGAATAAGCCTACAGTTCATAATCCTACTTACTTTTATAAATATAAATTCTTTTCAGAATCGAGTGCCTAGTATGGTTGCAACTCGCAGTAATTTTCTATAACATGAAATATGGCGGTGTGCCAGACAATAAACTAAAATACGTGCTTCTCGCACCACTTGAACCAGAGCTCTCTCTTTTTTAATCAAACATACGAGTAACGTAAATGTACTTTTGTTTTATCAGCGACACAGCGCTGCAGTTGTGTGCCATAGGCTTTATTTATTTGTCACTGATTATTTATTTAATTAATATCTCGCGTTTCCGAGGAAACTCACGCTCGGCATGCAAATGTGCCTTTATACTTTGCAAAAGTGCACAAAATGGTCACGGAGGATCAACGACTGAAAATGCGTGAAATTGCTCACGGTTGCCGCATGTCATCTAAAAGGGTGTATCACATTTTAACAGAAGAATTGGAAATTAAAAAATTATCTGCTAGATGGGTGCCGCGACTCTTGACGCTGGATCAAAAACGCACGAGAATGGGCATATGGGAACAATGTCTGGCCCGTATTAGGAGAAACGAACAAGATTTTTTGCGACCCCAGATGCAACTTGGGTTCACTACTACACCCCAGAGACAAAACGACAGTCAAAGCAATGGAAACGTGCTGGTTCTCCGCCACCAAAGAAAGCAAAGACAATTCCTTCGGCAGGAGAGGTCATGGCATCAGTGTTCTGGGATGCGAAGGGGATTCTGTTCGTAGGTTGTCTCCCCACTGGGCAAACAATTACTGGAGAACACTGTGCTAGCCTCCTGGACAAATTGCAACAAAAATACGTGAAAAAAGGCCAGGTTTAGCAAGGAAGAAAGTCATCTTCCATCAAGACAAAGCGCGCCTCCACACATGTTGCGTCGTCTTGGCAAAATTACACCAACTAAGTTGTGAATTGTTGCCACACCCGCCTTATTCACCTGATACGGCTCAGTCAGACTTCCATCTCATCCCAAAACTGAAAATTTTTCTTGGTGGACGAAGATTCACTTCAAACGAAGAACTGATAGCCGGACTTGACAACTATTTTGCAGGCCTGCAGGAAAGTCATTTTCGAGGTGGGATCAAGGCACTGGAACATCGTTGGACCAAGTGCATTAATCTACAAAGAGGCTACACTGAAAAATAAAGAAAAGTTTCACTGATACCACTACTTTTTTCTATTCCGTTACGAGAACTTTTCAAACCACCCTCGTATTTGAATTATTCTTTTGCCTCCGACAGTTTGTGTTATAACAGAAGACATAAAAATGGTTCAAATGGCTCTGACCATTATGCGACAATTTCTGAGGTCATCAGTCCCCTAGAACTTAGAACTACTTAAACCTAACTAACCTAAGGACATCACACACATCTATGCCCGAGGCAGGATTCGAACCTGCGACCGGAGCGGTCGCTCGGCTCCAAACTGTAGCGCCTAGAACCGCACGGCCACTCCGGCCGGCCAGAAGACATAGATGTATGTAAAAATGACTCTAAAATAACTAGGAATAAAAGTCATTAATCCAGTGGCAAGCTACAACACACTCGTGAAGAAACAGTTGTGACGTTGGACAGAACTGCAGTTACTACGTTAAAAGCAGAAGAATGTAAACACACAGATTCACACGTAAGGAGCACATACATGTACCTCTGTTTGCAAAAGGGATCAACGCCTCATTTGACATTCCGTACACCTACTGTGTTTTACTCATCGTCACCTGTTGCCACAAGTACGACCTTCATCTTTACGTAATTCTAGGGTGGCAAGTAAATGCCAAATAGTGGCAGAAACATTAGAATGAGCTATTCACTACATTTCACGCATGACCAAAAACCCACTTTCATTTTTAAAAAAAGTTAGCGGTTCCACAGCTTGGGAAGCAACCTTGTATTTTCTATGCAAGTCATTCGAATAGAGCTGGGAAATGTCCTTGCAAGAAGCATTACCAACCAGACCATCATTTGATGTATAAATTATGTCATGCCTACACAGATTGTCTCCGATACTCTTCAAAAAATGCTGGGTATCATAGAAGAGATAGATCTTTTGCTCCTCACACACCAAACTTAGACCGAGCGAGGTGGCGCAGTGGTTAGCACACTGGACTGGCATTCGGGAGGACGACGGTTCAATCCCGCCTCCAGCCATCCTCATTTAGGTTTTCCGTGATTTTCCTAAATCGCTTCAGGCAAATGCCGGGATGGTTCCTTTGAAAGGGCACGGCCGATTTCCTTCCCAATCCTTCCCTAACCCGAGCTTGCGCTCCGTCTCTAATGACCTCGTTGTCGACGGGACGTTAAACACTGACCACCACCAGCACCAAACTTAGATTGTCTTATGTAATTCCGAGTGTCTTTCTCTCTTCCACAAAATATGAACCCTGATCAATCACACAAGTCTTCACAACCAAGCAAATTTCCTTAAGTCTTTTGACCACTTCGTAAAATACAGCAGTCAAATGCATAGCTTCCACTGTTCCTTTACAAAAACAGTACAGCAAAGGTTGTGTGAAACATGAAAAAGAGCCATTAATCATTATCACCAACACAATATTGGCAACTTTATCTATGGGTGTAAACCCCTAGTCTTTAAAGCCAATAACACTGTCAGAAGTGCTGTCGTATGTCAAATTTGCCTTTAGTGACATTCCATCAAATGACACATTCACTAGTTTATCAGTATCGGAGAACTGGTGTACCTTCTGCACTAAAAGGCGCAGTATACTGTCTTTTGCCCCACGTTTTGTTTGTATTCCCTCCACATCCCTCTGTAATGTACGTACCGATGGAAACATAAAACATTATGCCAAAACCGTATGCCTGAGTGCTCTAATATAATAAAGTTAGAGAAAACAGCTTATTCTCGTCTTTCCATCTTGCAGCACGTTTCTGCTTCAATGGCATTCTAATCCGACTTAACAACAAGTCAAGGGCATCTTATTTTTAAATATCCGGATCCTATAGTCTTCAAAATTTGTTTGTCCTCCTTCACTTGACGCTTCTGGTAGAGTTGCTGTTGCTGTCTGTACTTAAAATGATAGCCACTTTCCTTGTCCTCTAATACTTTTACACGAAGTCTGGCGATCTGCACATTCGGACACACCGCACGCTTTTACAAGACACGAATAACTGCACTTAATCTAACCACTTCATAGTCAAAGCAGGTGTGTGTTCACGATTCAGGTCAATCTGGCACTCGTATATGGAGAGTTGAACTGGCTGCTACTATTTTACAGCTCTAGACGGATTATCAAAACTTTGTGGCAGTCTCCTCTTCATCGGCAGTTGAGGTGGGTTATTTGTGACGTCAAACAATGTGGGTACTGCATTCCACACGAGTTTATTGTTGTCTGCATTCGTGATCTGGTCGGTTCGACGTGTAGCGAACAAAACATTATTATAACCGTAAACAGAGTATTTTTTTCATAAGGTCTTCTCGTCTGCTATTCATTAGCCATTTTTGTTGTTGTTGTTGTGGTCTTCAGTCCAGAGACTGCTTTGATGCAGCTCTCCATGCTACTCTATCCTGTGCAAGCTGCTTCATCTCCCAGTACCTACTGCAGCCTACATGCCTCTCAATCTGCTTAGTGTATTCTTCTCTTGGTTTCCCTCTACGATTTTTACCCTCCACGCTGCCCTCCAATACTAAATTGGTGATCCCTTGATGCCTCTGGATATGCCCTACCAATCGATCCCTTCTTCTAGTCAAGTTGTGCCACAAATTTCTCTTCTCTCCTATTCAATACCTCCTCATTATTTATGTGATCTACCCACCTAATCTTTAGCATTCTTCTGTAGCACCACATTTCGAAAGCTTCTATTCTGTTCTTGTCCAAACTATTTATCGTCCATGTTTCACTTCAATACATTGCTACACTCCATACAAATACTTTCAGAAACGACATCCTGACACTTAAATCTGTACTCGATGTTAACAAATTTCTCTTCTTCAGAAACGCTTTCCTTGGCGTTGCCAGTCTACATTTTATATCCTCTCTACTTCGACATCATCAGTTATTTTTCTCCCCAAATAGCAAAACGCCTTTACTACGTCAAGTATCTCATTTGCTAATGTAATTCCTTAGTGGTTCGTCGCAGCCTCCATTGGTAAAGCTGGAATTCAATATGGTGTTGGCCCACCCTTAGCCTTGTTGACAGTTTCACTCTCGCAGGCATACGCTCAGTCAGGTGCTGGAAGGTTTGTTGGGGAGTGGCAGCCCATTCTTCACGGAGTGCTGCACTGAGGAGAGGTATCGATGTCGGTCGGTGAGGCCTGGCAAGAAGTCAGAGTTCCAAAGCATTCAAAACGTGTTCTATAGCATTAAGGTCAGGACTCTGTGCAGGCCAGTCCATTACAGGGATGTTATTGTCGTGTAATCACTCCGCCACAGGCCGTGCATTATGAACAGGTGCTCTATCGTGTTGAAAGATGCAATCGCCATCCCCGAATTGCTCTTCAACAGTGGGAAGCAACAAGGTGCTTAAAACATCAGTGTAGGCCTGTATTGTGATAGTGCCATGCGAAGCAACAAGGGGTGCAAGCCCTCTCCATGAAAAACACGACCATACCATAACGCCAGGACGTTCACCGGGCATTCGCCGTACCCGCACCCTGCCATCGGATCGCCATGTTGTATGCCGTGATTCGTCACTCCACACAACGTTTTTCCACGGTCCAATCGTCCAATGTTTATCCTCCTCACACCAAGCTAGGTGTCGTTTGGCATTTACCGCCGTGATGTGTTGCTTATTAGCAGCCGCTCGACCATGAAATCCAAGTTTTCCCACCTCCCGCCTAACTTACTTGCACTGGATCGTGATGCAGTTTGGAATTCCTGTGTGATGGTCTGGATAGATGTCTGCCTATTACACATTACGACCCTCTTCAACTGTCGGCGGTTTCTGTCAGTCAACAGACGAGGTCGGCCTGTACGCTTTTGAGCTGTACGTGTCCCTTCACGTTTCCGCTTCACTATCACATCGGAAACAGTGTAGGAGTGTGGAAATCTCTCGTACAGACGTATGACATATGTGACACCCAATCAGCTGACCACGTTCGAAGTCCGTGAGTTCCGTGGAGCGCCCCATTGTGCTGTCTGACGATGTTTGATGACTACTGACGTCGATGATATGGAGTATCTGGCAGTAGGTGGCAGCACAATGCAACTAATATGAAAAACGTATCTTTTTGGGTGTGTCCGGATACTTTTGATCTTGTAGTGTACCTCTCAGGGTCCTTAGGAAACCTAGAAAAATACATGTGGTATCTTCTTCTTGTTGTTGCTGCAATTTATTGAGATACAGACGCTCTCGTTAGTGAAAACTATTGTACAAACCAAAATGAAGAATTACCGTTCGCTTTCGCTTCCACACTCTCGCCGAAGTCCACTGTTTTACTTACTGCCCGCTTGGCGCGCTGCTGTCGCAGTGGCTAACAAAATCGAGGCGAAGTGTCGCGACTGTTAATGTCAACCTGGGATGTGCCCAGAAACTGCCATCCAACTTAAAATCGTATGCTGACCTTTGACTAAACGGAACCTAATTTGAACTGAACTGTAACTGATCCGAATGCAACTTATCTTTATGTTAAATGAGTAACTAAAGTAAAACACTTACCTGACCGTAATCACAATTTTCATTCACCTCGCATCTTGACAACATTGTTGCAAATTTGTCTAAGGGATAACAGCAATCTTCAAGCATGCAGCAGCTAAGGTAAATTTCTGTTTCTAAACACATATTGAAACAGTTGCATGTGCAAATGCGTTTGATAAACACTGAGGAGACGAGAGAAAATATTCGTATGAAATGACAACCCAGGACAATGATTTTTAGAATGAAGTATGCATTCAAGAAGACGGACTGAAACTTCCTGTGATCATCGCACATAACATTGGTCTGCACTGTGCTTAACAAAGTGAACAATTGTTTGAGAAGGGTACAATGTTAACAGAGATCTTCTACAAAAACTAAACACCTTTGTAACCTCCCCACAGTATTAAATAATATAAATAATATTCACGTTTAATGTAACCTCCCAAAGATATTTATTTAATGACCTTCCAACAGTAAAAAATATAATTCTAGCATTGACATTTAGTGTAACCTCCCAACAGAAAAATTCCGTAACCTACCAATAATACAATGTGATTAACCTCTCAATAAAATTGTCACTCACTTATAACCTTTCAATAATGACTGTGAATTTAAACTGGTAAGCTTAGAACGTCAACAGTGCTGCGTCATGGTCCTGAAAGATCATTCTGAATACATAGAAAATTCTTACCTCAATAAGGTCGCCGGATAACGCGTATATATCTGCTCCTATAGGAAATTTTTCTGGCACAGCTGAGTGCAATGCTGGCCGATCGATTTATCATGTAAAAAAAAGAACAACCGATTTTTCTTTGCAATAATCGGGATGACCATGGATTGGAGAAATTAGTAAATTCTTTAAATTGAGATGATTGATTGTCAAAAGTTACTTTTTTATAAGAACGATTATTATTAAGAGATTCTTTAGACACATTTACACGGGACTTGATATAACAATACTGCATATGCGCGAGGCTGCTTTTACCTTATACTGCACTGCTGGCCACCGTAAATGCAACACCCTGAAGGAAGCATCCGAATCAAGTGAAATTTAGACCATGAGTTTGCAGCGATGAGATATGCAGCTGATTAGAATTTCAGCGCAGACGCACATCACGCGCGCCTGTGGCGCCACCTCATAGCGCCATTTGAGGTTTGGCGATTTCGACGAGTGTGCGTTCGGCGCGTGTGTTTACCTTGTGGTTGTTTCACAAGACGATCAGTTATGCCTCGTAGACAACAGCGAACATCTTTTGATCAAGTACCCGAGTTCGACAGAGGAAGGATAGTGGCTTACCGAGATTGTGGATTATCATACAGAGAAATCGCTAGTCGTGTTGGACGAAACCAAACAACTGTAATGCGGATATGTGACCGTTGGATGCAGGAGGGTACGACGGACCGACGTGGTCGATCGCATTCACCTCGGTGCACCACTGCACCTGCTGATAGGCAAATTGTGCGCATGGCAGTGACGGATCGCTCAGTGACATCCCGAACCGTAGCACAGCACATTGCGTCTGTAACGCATCATCCAGTGACTGCGCGTACCATTCGACGCCGTTTACAGCAGAGTGGTCTGTCCGCGAGACGTCCATTGCTTCGTCTACCATTGACGCAGAACCACAGACGTCTCCGTAGCCAATGGTGTGATGACAGACGGATGTGGACGGCAGAATGGAATGACGTTGTCTTTACTGACGAGGCACGCTTCTGTCTGCAGCACCGCGATGGTCGGATTCGAGTGTGGAGACACCGTGGAGAGAGGATGCTGGACAGATGCATTATGCACCGCCACACTGGTCTTGCACCGGGTATTATGGTATGGGGCGGTATTGGATATTACTCTCGCACGCCTCTAGTACGCATTGCCGGTACTTTAAATAGCCGGCGCTACATATCCGAGGTGCTGGAGCCAGTTGTCCTTCCTTACCTCCAGGGCTCGGCCACAGCCATATTTCAACAGGATAATGCGCGACCACACGTGGCACGCATTGTCCAAAAGTTCTTCGTCAATAACCAGATTGAATTGCTTCCCTGGCCGGCTCGCTCTCCGGATCTTTCGCCGACAGAAAACATGTCGTCCACGGTTGCTCAACGAGTGACCCAGATTACATCCCCAGCTGCCACACCAGATGATCTTTGGCAACGTGTGGAAGCTGCTTGGGCTGCTGTACCCCAGGAACACATCCAACGTCTCTTTGACTCAATGCCGAGACGTGTGGCAGCGGTGATCTCCAACAATGGCGGCTACCCTGGCTACTGATTCTGGCAGGAACCACATATGGTCACAGACGTCTGTAAACGTAATCATTTGATACTTGGTCAACATGTTATCTACAAAATAAATTTTGTTGTGCTACCTCTTGTCTTTCTTGGTGTTGCATTTACGGTGGCCAGCAGTGTACAACGCTGAGGCTCCGCCATCACTCCACCACAACCGGCCCAGCCAACTCGATGCACCAGACTGCTCGCTAGCAACTACTTACTGCTACTGCAGTCAACACTGCTCTCTGGTCAGAGATTCTCTTATAGCTTACATATCGCAGGCAGCGCGTGAGCAATCCATCGAAATCACATCTGCTCGAGTGCGCTAACAACAAACTCCTTAATCATGGACCTCTTACACCTTAGTCAGTTGATATCGTAACACATGACTTAGGGTAGTGGGGTGGTCTTTCTCTCGGCTCTGACCAGGTGAACGCATTTAACTAACTGACAATAATGGTTCCGACAAATTAGCTGCGCAGTGCTGCTGTCCTACCTCAAATTTCTTCTCTTCAAAAATAGCAACATTATTGAAAATTTATATTCCTTTCGCCCTACAATTTATACATCATATTCATCTTCACTGTCTTGTACAATGAAGCTTTCTTCGTCTAACAGATACAGGCACAAGTCAACACAGCGCTGCTGAATGCGTCCATCAGCCACCACTCTTCAACTAACAATGTATTAGACTGCGCAGAGGCAAAGACTTTGCCACGCAAAAGCCAAAGATAACTTGTTCTCTTTCTCTGGCGTACAAGTCGATAACTTACAAAAATCAAAATGACATGATCACGTTACAACTCAATCCTGCGTGTGTTACCCACACATTGTGCTTCCAAATTTCCTTGCTCTCTTTATCCTCTGTATGAATGAGTGAGTGAGTGTGTTGTGTTGAATTTGTCTTTTGTATGGTAGCACTGTACAGCATCTGGCTGTCTGCTGTGGCAGCAACAACACAGCCAACGTAGCGTTATGTCGAGGCAAACAGGTTTGTACCCTGCCGGTAGTCATTTGACAGTTGTTCAGTTGGTGGCGGAAAGGACCCGTCCGATCTCTTCCGGTTACCTGGGGGACGCTTTGCTATCGGCACTCGGTAACGGACCTTTGTTGGGTGCAGATCGCAGTCCGAAGAGCCACTTGGCGCTCGTTATGGTGTTAATGAGTGATGGCGTGCAGCTATTCCAACTGACGTACGCGTTTGATTCGCTAGTTTAGTTTCAAGTTCGGTAGTCGAATTCTCATATTTTTTCAGAATGTAGTCACGAGTGTATTTCCTGTATTTAGTAAGTCTGAAAGTAGTGTGTAATAACTTCTGAACTCCTGTTTGCAAGTGTCTGGTTCCTATCTGATAAGTGGATAAAACTTATTCTACTATTTAAGTACTGTGTTGAAATTAAATTTTGAACGGAAGTATGCGAAGCTCAAGGTACACGAGACGTAATCCAGGCAAGCCAGTAAATCAAACAATTCAAACGCGAAAGAGCAATCCGTTTCCAATGGAATTTATGTACACTATATGATTGCGAAACAAATGACTGACATTAAAATGTTGACCCTGAATATTATTAATCTTTATCTTTAGTCTTGCAAAACCGGCCGGAGTGGCCGGGCGGGTCTAGGCGCTACAGTCTGGAACCGCACGACCGCTACGGTCGCAGGTTCGAATCCCGCCTCGGGCATGGATGTGTGTGATGTCCTTAGGTTAGTTAGGTTTAAGTAGTTCTAAGTTCTAGGGGACTTATGACCACAGCAGATGAGTCCCATAGTGCTCAGAGCCATTTCAACCATTTTTTTTTTTTTTTAGTCTTGCAAAGAATGACTAGCAGAAATGTTAATGTAATTACACAGCAAATGAAGATAAAGTGTAACTCAATATCCGATGAAGTGCTTGAAAATTTACAAGATAGCACTTTCCTGAAATCTTTTACCGATATGAAACCTCTGAAATGATATGATATACTGGGTGATAATAATTAAAGTTAAGCTTTGAAAACGCTGTAGAAATAACACCATTGGACAGAATAACGTCAAATTGGAACGCAATATTATACGAGAAGGGGAAACGTATGGCAAAAGAAAAAAAAATAGCGTGAAAATTGATCAATAAATGGGCTATGTGTGTCAGAATACGTAAATGAAAACACCCGTCATGCGCGCCGGCTGCTATGGCCGAGCGGTTCTAGGCGCTTGAGGCTGCAACCGAGCGACTGCTACGGTCGCAGGTTCGAATCCTGCCTCAGGCATGGATCTGTGTGACGCCCTGAGGTTAGTTAGGTTTAAGTAGTTCTAAGTTCTAGGGGACTGATGACCTCAGATGTTAAGTCGCACAGTGCTCAGAGCCATTTGAACCATTTGAATCTGTCATGCGAACGACCCACTGAAGTTGGTATAAACACGCCGGGCACATGACTTTTCCTCCTTTCGCGTCTGCGACGTTCGCCATGACTGCCTCAATGCAGGATCGCGCTCTGCTGGTAAAGGTTGCATGGGGGCTTAATTATATATAATGCAAATAATTTTTTAATTTTTTGTCGCTGTAAGTCCGATTACGCAGTCTCGTAAACGGTTGGCCCTGACTAGTTTTAGTACGCAATCGGACTGCATAGAATAACAACAAAGAATGAAAGAAAATTTCCGTTAACACAATTAATTAATCAAGTCCCCAGCAACTATAAAACCTACGAAACCAAAACACAAGTTTAATTGTTCTGTGTGTGGAAGTGTGATTCAACGTACACATCTGGCACGGTTCTTCTTCAATAAGACAAGAAATTTTAAATACCATTTATACTGAAGTAATTAAAAAAATATAGAAATACTATAATTGCGTAAGGAAACCACAATTACACTCTAATACAAGAACACGAGCCAGATGCTTTGATGACTGAACCTGTAATGACGCATTATTTAAGACACTGAAATAATAAAAAGAAAAGGGAATTTTTTTACCTTCATATATATTGACGAAAAGCACTCTGATCATTACAATATCTCCATTCGAACAACATCTACTGTCTAGCCCATCAAAGAACTGCATAAAACATGGAACAAGCACTCCCTACTACAACATCTCAACACCGACTCACTACTACCACATCTCGATAAGCACTGTCCACCACGACTTCTCGACAAGAACTCTTCACTACGACATCTCGACAAGCACTGCCAGTGGCGGCGGCGAAATAAAACTCTTTGGCGCAATCTCTGGCGCTGTGGCTCAGTGCAGCCACCTTTCATATGCCCTTCCTCCACAGGCCAGAATTTGATGGTATTTTTTCCAGCATTGGTGGTGAAAATACCACCAAATTCTTCCACAAAAATACAGACAAAAATAAAAGATAATATTAATACGTAAATATCACATAATTAGATAAAATTTTGGCTTTGCACTGACCTTTCAATAACCTAATATATAAAATACAGTAAGCAATACAAATTCTTTCATACATGTGACTTTACATAATAGTTTACACAATACACAAAAAATCAGTTTATACAAATGTTCACATAAAATGCTTTCAATGATAAAAAAAACAAGTAGTTGATAGTTCCAGCCGTAACACCCAGCATTGGTCAACAGGTGCAAACAGCAAGAAGTAACATCATTTCAGTAGAAACAGTTCCAACAGTGGCACCCAGTAATGTTAAGTAGGTGCAGACACCAACAAGTGACATTATTTCAGTAGAAGCAGTTCCATCAGTGGCACCCAGCAATGTTGAACAGGTGCAGACAGCAGTCCATAATATTCACTATCACTAATCACACTGTTCATCAGAGTTTATAAGCAGAAATTAAACATGTCCTAGTGGCACCAATCATGTAGAAAAAGTGCAAGTAACAGTCCATAATATTCACTATCACTAATCAGAAAGTTCATCAGCAGTCATCAGCAGAAATTAAACGTTTCTAAGTGGCACCCATTATGTTGAACAAGTGCAGGTAAGAACGACAGTTTGAATGCACACACAATTGCTTTTACAAAATTATTCTCAATGCTCTTACACTAAACATACAAATTATAACAAACACACAAATAATGTCAGATAATTGTCATATTAACTATTACAAATACACAAATATCAGTAAACCTATAGTATTTATAGGTGTCAGTGCAAGCCACAACAAACAAGTAAAATAATATTTAGGAGATAAGTCGGTACCACTTATCTGGGATTAGGAAGGGAAAACACACAAAACACACTCACTCATCTTTCATCCACATTTAAGTACTACTGTGTAATTGAATAGTGTTAACTGTGTGAATGCAATTCTGTCCAAGATTTGATGTTCGTCATGTGTATCAAGTAGTAGTGGCAGCAATGTATAACAGTCAATAATAGTTAGTCAACGTCGTAGTCATCATGTGTCAAGACCAATGTTTGCCAAGCCAGATCAAAATGTACTGTTGCTGAACAACTGTCAGTGTGTCAAGATATGCAATTACTTCCTCTCTCCAAAAAAAAAGTATATACTGCTTATTGATTTAACAAAGTGTGTGTGTAGACAATCTTCCTTCCACTTTAGTGTTCTAGTCTGCCACCTTCATCCTCCTTGTTCCATATAGACCAACAAAAAAAATATGCACCTCACTAACTTTACCTCTTATCCACCAAAACTCCAATAATCATCAGCATCACATAATCTCAATACTTCAATAATACCTCTTACGTCGATACATATAAATCTTATCATCAATATCATTTACCTTACCTCTTGTCCACCAAAACTCCAATAATCATCAACTTCACATAATCTCAATACCTCAATAATACCTCTTCAATATATCATTTCACTTCCATAACAACTCTTTCCTCTAGTCAGTCTCCTCGAACAAGTACAGATAAAATTCTAGTGCAAACTTCAGTTCATCATCCCATACAATCTGTAGACACAATGTCCACACACAACCTCTGTGTAATCCATCTGACCCAAATCTTCTACTCATTATGAATTATAAGATACATTTTGGTTACCTTGTCCATCATAAAATAAAAGAAATGCATACATGAACTCTAACAGACTTTAGTTCGAATAACTGTCAGTAATTAAGTACGATTACTGAGTGTGAATGATCATGATATTTCACAGTGTGTACACCACTTCAAGAATCACGGCAGAAGCAAACATGTGGAGTATTTTTTGTGTCAAGTGTCACTTGCTATTTCAATTGCTCACGAAGAATGCAGTGTAATAACTGTCAATGGTTTAACCCTAGTGTTGGTATGTCATGTCGTTAGCTTCCTTCCTATTACCATAAATTTATACAGCTTCCATAAAACCTCCAGCTCATGGCAGTTCATTTTCTTATCTTAAAAATATAAGGCACTGAGCGTAAGCAAAACATGCAACAGCGAGTAAATATACCAGTAGAGAACAGAATGTCAACAAGTGGATGCAGCACAATTCCTACAACGAGGCTCTGTCAAGCGAACAATCTATAATTAATACCATAGTGTGACCTAAACTCTATGTTCGTACACTGTACATCAGCATTGCAATATTCTAAATTGAAGAGTAGTTATGACAACAAAACAGAAATGTGTAAATATGCAATCCATACGCACAGCAGGAAACATATATCTTACGTAATAAACAGGTCATTAGCATCATATCAGCATAAGCAAATAAATGTTCATGTAATCTTAATAAGTAAACATGAAGGCGCAAGCAGATAAATCACAAAGTATAACCTACATACATAACCATATCAGCACAATTAATCAGGTGACAATTATAATTTAAATAAATAAGCACAGCAGGCACATAATAGAAAAATATGACATCAGTGAAAAAGCATAGCAGCCAAGCGATGCATAATATACACAAGTAACAACCCTGTTCATTAATCAATCATTGTCAATATCAGTTATCACAAAGTATGAATCACGTAATCGCGAGCAGCAAATTACGTCTGAAGTACGTACCTAAGCGGAAATATGTTTCCTGAAAAATAAACTCAATTAATAGTTACCCTTTTTAGTTTATTACTTTTTTCTTCGAAATTACATTCTTCCTGAAATTTTCTCCATAGCAAGTCGTCTTAACGTCGGACACGCACAGAATTTACCTGAAGTTCTTAAATATTTTATACAACAGTATCCTGAAAAATACTGAACGTTAATAACATAATTCATCAAGTCACTATAGCTTTATACCGAATTTAATCGGAGAAATTAGACTGTGTATTTGTTTACGGCTGTCAGTGCATTCGCACTGAGCGCTCGATCAGCTGTAGGCGCGTGACGTAGGAAGTAATTGTTTGCGGTCAACGACTGCCTTGTGCAGCGCGCAGACTTGACAGTTGCTTTGAGTATGTGTCGCCGCCAAAACACAGGGCGGTATCCTTGTACTCACTGCGTGTTTACATGTAGCTGTTAGTTTCTCTAAAGTATGTCATTCCACAAAAATTTTAACGTTTGATATGTGATGTATTCCCCTAGAGCGTCGTGATTTAAGAGTTTCTACTTCAACAGTGTTATCATGAATGATTTTGCGAATTCTATATGGGCCGTTATAAAGCAGAAAAAATTTGCGACACAAGCCCTTTCCTTTGTGAGACAAACGATGAGACTTAATTAACACCTTTTGGCCAACTGACAAGGTTTTTAAACGATCAGGACGTTTAGCTGATTTCTCTCTTCTAGCAGCCGCAGATGCAATATTTTGCAGAGCCGGGTTGACGACTTCAGAATGCCGCAGTTTCCGTGAAGGCGGAAAAGGAACGATTTCAGAAATGCGATTTGTCGGTGCTTTGTTTTTTAATAACAGTATAGGCGGTAAAGAAGTTGAATCATTAGGGAGTTCATTCAGAATGTTTTGAAAAATATGAAGATACTGATCCCATGTTCCGTGATTCTGATGACAATAAAGTCGACACAATTTATTGATTTCCTTCATCCATCTCTCTGAAGCGTTAGATTGAGGGTGAAAAAGTGAAATGAAAATTGGTTTAACCTTATGACGCCGTAGAGTACGAAGCCAAATTTTAGAACGAAACTGTGATCCATTATCTGATATAACCTTATCAACATGACCCACTTCTTTAAGAAAATGTTTGATGAAAGCGTTAGATACTGAACGAGCTGTTGCTTTACGTAAAGGTGTAAAACACACATATTTTGACGTCAGTTCCACTGCTACGAAAATGTACGCAAAACCATTAGTAGAACGAACCACTGGACCGAATAAATCGACTGCATCCATGTCCTTTAATTTCGCTGGAATGATAGGAAACAACGGTGCTCTGTGAGAAATAGTTGGCGGCTTAGCCTTTTGACATAATTTGCATTTGGCAAGAACAAATCGAATACGTTTTTCCATATTACTGAAGTAGCAATTTTCTCGTAATTTATGAAAGCATTTTCTGGGACCAAAGTGTGCATAACTGAAATGTGTGTACCAAATCAATTTTTTAATCCACTCATCAGGAATACAAACTAACCAAACAGAGTTGTCAACCGATTTTCGTTTAAAAAGAACTTTCCAGATAGTTCGCAAAAACGAGGTGTGGCCAAATTGTCCAATCTAACAAAGCGTCTAAGAAAATTACAGACACCAAGGAAACTACGAACATCACGTTTTGTAGTACGAACAGCATAATTACGAATAGCGTCTAGTTTCTCTGGATCAGGAAGAATACCTTTAGTAGAAATAATGTGACCGAGAAATTTCACCTGAGAACGACCAAATTCAGATTTTTCCAAGTTCACTGTAATGCCAACTCTTGCAAAAATACGTAATAATGAATCCAAAATTTTGTTGTGCTCACTCCAAGAATGTTTAGCAATAAGAATATCGGCAACATATGAAGTAATATTGTCCCGAAGATAAACAGGTAAAATTTCGTTTAAACTACGAATGAATGCTGCAGAAGATATAGTAAGCCCAAACGGTAATTTTCGAAATCACTTTTGGGTAAAATAGTCATATGCGATTATTCTTTACCGATTCTCTAGATAGATTGATAGTCGAAGAGTTGTTTTGACAGATGCAAAGAATAGTAAAAGAGTAGGCAGCGGTGCAGAAAACTAAAAAGGAAATAGCACCACTACAGCTCGGGGCCCTATGCACGCTACGGCACATATTCACTTAGTGTAGTGAATCCCCTGAGGACTTTAATAGCCGCACATAATTTCTAGTTTGTGACTTAGTGGGAACTTTGGCGGAAGTGCGTACATAAATTGATCTAGCCATGAACATGGATGTATGTCATTCTTAGAATTACGAAAGATCTTAAATTTCCGAACAGTCAAGAAGTGTTTATAGTCAATGTTTTCTCCTCGTGGCGACAAAGACCTACCGCGTCTGTTCCAGTCCGAATGTCGATTATTGTCAAGTTCGCGCGCCTGGCGCTCTCTTGTTGCTTCCCGCAAGTGAAACAAATTACTTTCTTCAAAGCCCTCTGCTATCTGTGATTCTAAATTTCTTCTGCTGTCTTTTCCTACGATTTCGCCTTCAATTTGTTTGACTTGCTTTTGTAATGCCTCAAATTCCCTTTTAACGCGTTCATTAAATTTTCCCTGATTTTCAACATGCTTATTTATGTTCTGGTGCTCTTCGGTTTCTGCAAATGGCAATGGAGCTGTATCATCTGACTCTCTGTCCCCATTTAAACTAAGACTTGTCAATCTATCTGAAATCTCCTCAACTCTTTCCGATAAGTCACCTATTTGTTCTTTCTGTTTATTTACGTCTTCTGTAAGTGTCGCGACTCGGGTTTCAGTATTGACACATTTAGTAGTTAACTGTTCATATTGTTGTGTTAGGTTATTTATTCTGTCATTTGGTACGGATTCCTCGATTCTCTCAAATATTTCTTCCTTATCGTGTGCACGTTGTAAATTTAACTCTGAAAATTTTTGTACTATCACGCGATCTCTTTCTTCCTGTTCTCTATCCTGTTCCTTTTGCCTGATTTCTATTGAAATTAATCTATTATTGTGAGCATTCAAAATGGGTTGTACTTCTTCTCTAATTTCTTTCTTTAATTCATCTTTCATGTTTTTCAAGCATGTCCCTATCCGTGAGTCTAATCGTGTTTCCATTGTTTGCATCTCTGTTTTAATTGTTCCTATTTGTGATCCCAGTGAGTCTAACCGTGTTTCCATTGTTCCCATATCAGTTTTAATTTCAGATCGCAAAGTTCCCAAATTTAATATAGCACCCTTCAACTGCTCCATGTTAATTGGTTCGAAATTCTTTTCACCCCTAACATTTCCCGCAAAACCAACTTCTTTCGTCATAGCTGTAAAGCTATTTGTGTTCGATACTATTTCAGAATCTTCTATCGTTAATCTCGTATTCTGTGAATTTTCTGATTGAGAAAAATTTTGAAATGGTTCCGGACTATTTTCCCGACTTATTAAATTGTTTTCCACTTCATTATTCATCATACTGTTCTCCTGTGTTGGCGAGTTCGCCATGTCAACAATTTCGTCATTCTGACTATCCATCATTTTTGCCTTTTTCATCGATCTCGTAATCATTTACAAAACATACAAAATTCGTCACTATACGAAAATTACACAGAATGACACTTTATCTCCAACAATACCATTCACACGAAATACTTCCCGACAGACACGCCTAACGAACAATTAGAATCTTCACAATTGCACAAAATTGTCAGACCTGTATACAGGACATCAACAATTAAATTCTGCCAATATACCATTAAAAGGATGACAATTACCAAATCTACTCATGCAATATAAACTGCAATTACTAAACTACAAATTACTACAACAATACTACTGTCTACTATTTTTACAATCAGAAGATTTCCAAGGGGCGATCCGAAGCAGCGGTCGCCACATGCATGGGGGCTTAGTTAAATATAATGAAAATAATTTTTATTTTTCGTAGCTGTTGAAACACGTATGTAACGCAGCAGCGATGGCGAGGCATTGTAGCATCTGTGACCAGAGAGTATGCGCTTGACCGCGCGAGTGTTGCGAGCGGTTCTCAGTCAGTAGTAGTCTTTGCGAGTTAGTTGTCGCTATGCAGAGTAGCAGTCAGTCGGTCGTGGCGAGTCTGCAGCTCTGTCTAGTTGAGAGCAGTACTCTGTCTGTAGTCGTCATGCAGAGCGGTCGGTCAGCAGTAGCAGCCCAGTGCGGTTGTGTGATGTAGGCGGTCGGCAACAATGGTCAAGATGAGGAATAAGGTATACTGTTAATTAATATAATCATTAGATAATGAAAAATTTTATTTATTGTAATTATTCTCCAACAAGTCTCCCAATAATAATTTTTTATTTCAAAAGCATTTTCTCAAAAGTTTAATTTTTTTTGAACTAAAGATCTCGTTGCACTTCCCATTTCATTCCACTTCTTTTGAAGGAAAATTTCACTAGAATCAAAAAAAAAAAAAAAAACAGAATATTATTATTTGCAATGCAGTTCCTCCAAGCGGTGCGCAACAACAAGAGCAGATATGTGACATCCATTTATTCCGAGGTAAGACTTTAATTCTGATTGTTTTACACAGGGCCAAAGACCGATATTTCGGTTTAATTAAATTTTCTTATCACTGAATGGACTTTAATTTTTCATGAGGAATTTTTATTTGAGTCAGATTGCGAATTTCACATTTTTGTTGCCATTTTCAATACCTCTCATTGTGGGCGAGGTTACAATTAGCGCAATGTCCATTAGCATTCATAATTAAATATTGTCGTGTTTCTTTCTTTCAAATTTTTGTGGGGAGGTTACACTCGGCTCCCATTTGTATTGAGTATTGTCATTTTCATTCCTTTTAAAATAACGGTGGGGAGGTTACACTTGGCGACACCCAGTCCAGGATCGTATTTCGTTGAGAGTCTTTTGAGCAACAGTCAGATATCTGCTCTTATTTGCTTAGATATAATTAGGATTTAGCGCAACGCTTTTAATAATATTGTGACTTTCTTTCTACAGGTCAACGGCAATTTGTTGCTCTGTTGTATTTGTGTGTTGCTTTTGCATTGTGGTGATTTATTTTGTGAAAAATTTTGACTTTTGTAAAAATGCCGCGAAAGACTGTGAATAGTGTATCGCGAGGTATTATGAATGAAATTACCGACTCAAACAACTTTATCGATAGGACATGTGACACGCAGTGTAATGATGACAATCCTGCGTCCACTAACAATCAGTGCATTACAACCACTAATGATGACTTTCACCTTAATGATGAACAAACGAACTCAATTGTCTCGTCTATTAACTTGACGACAATTGATGACGCAGAGCGGTCTATAGTAATGAGCGCTGTCGAGCTTAACACACCCGATTTAGAAAATCCAAGTAATGTACAGACAAATTTGTCTAATGAAAATGAACAGGATACACAAAGTACGACGGATTTATTTAATTCCGAAATAGTGAGTGACAGTGTAGGTCCGACTGATAATCCTTTTTGTAAGTTACGGAATGACCAAATGGTCACACAGAACGGGACAATTGCATGTACTCCATCACAGAGCACTGAGAATGCAACTGCTACTTGTGATGTGAATCAATTTATGGCAATAATGCTACAGTTTAAGAACGACCTTACTGCACATTCCAATCAACAATTTAGTGAACAGGATAAAAAATTTAATAAAATTAATGAAAAACTTGACAATAATGACGAAAATTTCAAACAACTTAGTGAACAAATTACAGCCGTTGCCGCGCAGTGCCATGACACTAAGGAACAGTTGCGCGTGGAAATTGAGGCTTGTTCACGAAAAAATAGCGAAGAAATAAAGTCTGTTGCACAAGAATTAAGGGAAATGCAAACAGCCGCAACAGATACACTCAGAGACGAAATTAGCGGAGTCGCTAAACAATGCTCTGAAAAAGCTGCACAATTGCGGGACGAGTTTAAAGCAATGACGGTAGAACTTTCGCGCACTATGGACGCAAAGATAGACGCGAAATTCGAACAGCAGAACACTCAGATTAACGAGCGCTTTAGTCAGCACATACAGAACAGTAATACGCGTTTCCGCAGATTTATTCAAGATCAAAACAAAGTAAAACGACAAGTCATGGAAACAATCACTGCACAGAGACAAGAGGACAAACGTAAAATATTCGCAAAAGCGAAGACGTATGTAGACAATAATATTACTACAGTGTCCGACAAAATTAATACCATAGAACAATTGAACGCGGAATTACGGGATGAAATTTCTGATCTCAAAGCAAAAACGGATACACACACAGTAAATATTCAAACAGTGACAGATAGATTCGAACAACTAGAACTAACACAGGATTGCGATGTCATCAAAGCTGATGTTAAAAAACTGAGCGAAACTACGCGCAAGTTGCAAAAACAGATTAATGCGTCTGATTCTAAAACCGATGATCAGGTTAAAATACTGACTGAAAAATGTGATGAATTGGCCAGTCGTATTGATGTTATCGAAAATACTAATGACAATAAATCAGACGATACTGCACCGGTTTCTTTTATCCAAACACCTGAATTTCAAAATTTACAGCTGACAATTAATGAAATCGATTCATCTAACAACACGTTACGTCGGAAGTTATCAAATTTACAACAAGAAGTAACAGAGATGAAAAACATGTCAGTTAATAACATACCACAACAGACGCCACTTTATGAACATGTGTCAGAGTCACGCAGCGTGTATAATGTGAGCAATTTACAGCAACTACGCGACTTAAAATCCGAAAAGCCACGCGACTTAAAATCTGAAAAGCTACGCAACTTGAAATCCGAAATGACACAGACGAACAGATTCACACACAAACCTGAACGTGTTATCAAACTGAGTGACGAGAACGTAGATTTCGAGCAATTTGCATTTGTAAGCAAATGTAAAGAATTTAATAATGACAGAACACAGATACACGATTTGCACTGTATACGACAATTTATCTTTGTACATTCACCGCTATTACCTGTAATGCAGAAGCTAGCTTTGAACCAGATGCGACAATTTGCTATTGTATTTACAACAGCATTGCCTATAATGCAGAAACTAGAATTAACATGGATACAACTATTTGCTTTTGAATTTTTACCGCTATTGCGTGCAACGCTAAAGCTAAAATTTATTTGCAGTGCGTAATAGACCTCAGGGGATTCAT
Source organism: Schistocerca serialis cubense (assembly GCF_023864345.2). Lineage (NCBI taxonomy): Eukaryota > Metazoa > Arthropoda > Insecta > Orthoptera > Acrididae > Schistocerca > Schistocerca serialis. The sequence continues at coordinate 40,877,675 of NC_064648.1, read as the reverse complement.
TACGCTTTAATGAATATGTGCCGTAGCGAGCATAGGGCCCCGAGCTGTAGTAGTGCTGTTTCATCTTTAGTTTTCTGCACTGCTGCCTTTTCTTCTACTATCCTTTATATCTATCCAAACTGCTCTTTAACTATTGCTCTTTGTAGTATTAAGAAACATGTAATGAATATCCGATGTGACAAACTTTTACCGAATGTGACAATTTTCAGTAGGCACTCCCGTAATGACAACTACCGCCGTAATTTTAATTACAGATAAAATCGTAATCATCAGTATGTGTAAAAGTAAAATTAACAGCAAACGCATTTTTTGGTAACAATAGATGTTTTTCACCACAATAGCATGAAAGTCAACCGCTTAGCATACGTAACCAACAATGCAGTCTACAAGGTCAACCAAACTTTAATGTTTCGCCGCGTGCACGTATAGTCCCAGCCCCAACAAATAGTAACGCATGGCAGCAAAGAAATAACTACGTACAGACAACACACTATTTCAACTCGCATCGCTATGCGCCGTATAGAAATTACTATCATGACAGACGTAAAAATGATGAGCACAATTTTCAGCGTACATTTAATAACAGTCGATCTTTTCAGCAGCAAGAACATTAGCAACAACACATTATCATGAATGATCCAGACAATAGGTGTCATCCATAGCGTAACATGTCAGTATGAAATAACAGAACAGTTCATACAGTGGATATGCCACAACATTCTCCCGTAAATAATAACACGTACGATAGAATTTAACCAGATACAGCACAGATTGCATACTACAGTAACGCAAACATTACTTTTGACAAGCAGAATTTTGTTCACGAGAATGTTATTTGAAACATGCTTTGTTGAATGCACCACTTTTATCGCACCCAGACCTTACTAGAAATTTTTCCATTGCTACCGACAGTTCCAACACCGCTTTAGGCGTACACATTTTCCAGGAAATAGAAGAAGATGGCTCTACAGTAATTAAAAACATCGCATTTGCAAGTCGCATTTTGTCACCTGCTGAACGAAATTACTCCGTTACAGAACTTGAAACATTATGTGTTGTATGGGCTTTTACGAGATTTAGGCACTTTCTTTATGGCAGACATACCACAGTTTACACAGATCACAGAGCGATACAATTTTTACTTTCAGCCAAATTTACTCACGATAGATTAAGCAGATGGAAACTATATTTACAGGAATTTAATTTTACAATAGTTCACATTCCCGGTACGCAAAATGTTATAGCAGACGCACTATCGCGTTCTCTCAGTAACAATCAGCAAGACGTAGCAACCAACTTCTGCAAAGCAAATTTCAGTGTCATGTACATTCAGCAGGTTGCATTTGAAAATTTTATTTCATCGTCATTACAGGACATAGCACAAGAACAAAATAAGGACAATGTGTGGAAAGAAATTAAACACCTTTGGCAAGATAGGAAAAATGTTACGATTAGGAACCACTACACTGTACGCAATGACATTCTGTTTCGCCGCTCTCATCCTGACAGCAACATTTGGTTATTATGCATTCCTGACGAACTGGTTAACAAATTAATTTGGTACACTCATTTAAGTTACGCACATTACGGAGCACGAAAATGTTTTCTTATACTGAGACAGAACTGTTATTTTACCAACATGGAAAAACGTATACGACGAGTTTTAGCGTCTTGTAAAATTTGCCAGAAAGCTAAGTCAGACACCACTTCACATATTCCTCCTTTATATCCCATTACACCTGTGAAATTAAGACACATGGCCGCAGTAGATATTTTTGGTCCGATTCCGAGAACTAACAGAGGTTTTTGCTACATTTTTGTCGCTGTTGAGCTCACTTCAAAATTTGTTACTTTCACTCCGTTACGCAAAGCTACTGCTAAAACTGTTTCGAAAGCATTTGTAAAACATTTTCTATTTCATGTAGGGCATGTAATGAAAGTAATTTCTGATAATGGATCTCAATTTCGTAGTAGTGTATGGACACGCATGTTACGAGCTAGAAACATTTCTCCGATCTATATATCCAAGTACCACGCTTCTTCGAACCCTTGTGAAAGATTAATGAAGGAAATTGGTAAGCTGTGCAGAATATACTGCCACAAAAGACATATTGATTGGGATACACACATACTCTCATTCCAAGATGTAATTAATTCCATTCCAAATGATTCCACTATGCTATCTCCGACTGTTATACTGAAAAACGTTGAACCACCGAACAAAATTAAAGAATTAATAGAATTCCCCAAAAATCGTCGCCTACGACACCACGAAATAATTGACATTGCGCTGAACAACATCAAACGTGCCGCAGAGCGCCGGAGAAGACAGCAAAAACAGGTTTGTACACGCCGCGACTTTCACGTTGGACAGAAGATATTAGTACGTACACACTATTTATCCAGCAAATTAAAAGGTAAGTGCAGTAAATTTGAACTTCTATACGCAGGTCCGTATCGGATTCGCAGCATCCCTCACCCCAATGTTGTACACGTCGAAACTTTGAGAACCAGAAAATCGAAAGGCAATCACCATATCTCAAACATTAAACCGTTTATTGAGTGAAACCACTGTATGATTCAACACACTATGATGCCATTTACTAATGCAATTAATTCACCTGACTAATTATTGATGATTATCGTATTTTTTTTTTGGCAAGTGCCCGGCAAGGTAAGGTTAGCAGGTCGCTTTTCTTGTCGTTACACATCAGACCGTGCATATTTTTCCAGATGAATTTACACATTTACGACTATTTCTGCAATTATATTTATGTGACTACTTATTGATGATTATCGTATTTTTTTTCTTGGCAAGTGCCCGGCAAGGTAAGGTTAGCAGGTCGCTTTTCTTGTCGTTACACATCAGACCGTGCACATTTTCCATTTTTTTGTGTATATGACTGTACTCCAGTTTTGTTTGTATGCACTATGAAATAGTTAAGATATAACACACACCAGTCGACTTTGACATTTTTTTTTTTTTGCCTTATGACATCTCAACATCGTGACTGTTTCACATTTTTTTTGCTACTGCATTGTATTATTCTGTGTACATTTTTTCGCATCCGAACACTGTCAATGTCTTGGACATATTACGTTTTCTGTCATGTTATGCTGTATGGTTAATTGTGTCACCATAAACCAGTCATTATTTAGTGGGTATAGGATTTAAATGCAAGACATTAATCTTTGTTCATCAATTTCAGAAAGGAATGATGATTCTAAGAAATAAATTTAACATAAATGGAATTTCACCTACGGAATAAACGAAAGGAGATGCAATAACTTTATGAGGAAGAGTAAATGGATCAGGATTAACAAGCATTAACAAGACTATACTATACTCATCACAGAATAGCAGTCTTAACTAATTTTTTCTTTCAGAATACAAGGTGATTGATGCAGGCTGTCAGAGAGAACTACACATCTTAGTTTTAGTGATGAAATATGCTAGAGATAAGGAATAGTTATGTAATGAGTAATGAAGTGATTTTTTGCAGATGATAGTGAATACTGATGAATAATGATGAAGGAAATGGTATTATGAATAATGAAGTTTTTCTCTACAGGTGATGATAATGGTGAAGTTATGATGATATGGATAATGAAGTTTTTTTTTCTTTATGCCACGTAGTTATTTAAGTATTTGTTGCGGTTTGCTTTGACAGCAGGTGTTACATTGCATAGTAGGATGACGGAAAGTTTTGGAAAGGACAGCTATGGAACACATTTTATACACATTTCACTACTTGTTAATTCGAAGTTCACTACTTTTCAGCATAGTGTGCGTTTCTTCTTTCAGGTCAATAATCCGTTTTTGTATTTTTTCCAGGAGAAGTTTTTCATGACACTTACTAAACCTGTTACTTATTATACCTGTTCTAGTACTTGCATTTTTATATTTTTTACCCATTTGTGTTTATCATTTATAAATGTGATCACATGTACTGCCTTGTTACATAATCTTGCTACAGCTGACTCATGACGAATGACGTTACCTATCCTCATTTGCAGCAATAGGTCAAAAGCAAAAAGTATTATGCCTCAGCAATTAATTATCGATCCCAACGCAATGCATTGCTACCAAAAAAATGTATTACCAGTCCCACATAATGTCACTAGTTTATGATAATTCTGAATAATACTGATCAACTCTGAATAGCACGTCACTCGAGTAATGACCTCTTAATGAGACTATATTCAAAATAATGCTTTGTCACTAGCTAATAGCTGCCACTGTTTAGTGTAATGCCTGTGATTACTAATGATTTGACTGTAATTAACTGATTTTTAATAATGACTTTGTAATGATCTGAATAATACTGAATGATGAACTATGTTTTATTCTATTCAATACTTGATGGCCACTGAGTGCCAATAATTAATGTCAATCAACGAAATTGTTATTAATTATGCCATTAATTAACTCTTGTTTTCAATGTTCATACTTTGTAATTGGAAATAAATGTGACTGTTTCATAATGCTTTGTAATTAGGAAAAGACTAATGATTCTTAATAGATTGGAATGACACATAATTAATTAACTATGGTACTGTTTAATAATGCTTTGTAATTAATTAAGGCTACAAATGATTAATTAATTAACTGTAATTAGACAAATGATTAATTAACGACAAATGATTAATTAACTGTAATTATACAAATGATTAATTAACTGTAATTAGACAAATGATTAATTAATGACAAATGATTAATTAACTGTAATTAGGAGAAGGTTAATGATTCTTAATTATACTCTGTAACTGAAAAGAATGCGATTATTTCATAATATTTTGTAACCAGGAAAAGAAGGCTACTGATTCTATGTAAAACAATTAATGAACATTTTTCTGTAATACTACATACTTGGTACAGAAATGTTCAATAACTGGGCTATGAATGCCACGAACTATCAATGAAGACTGTAATTGTCAATATTATGTGACTTGATGTCCTTCACCTCATAAGCTGACTACCCTGAATTACTGCAATGTCCATTTGTCCTGTTTATCCCAGTGATCATGGAGCACTATATTTGGTTTTGCACTAATTCTACGTTGGTGTGCCTTGTAAGAGTGTGGTGTTGACACGACATGCTGTCCACCACCATGAGCGATGAAGACATTATTATGGTCCCACTGTTTGGTGTACCTAATGTACTGCCAAAATGAAAACATGGAACATTACTACGACAGTTCAGTGTCTTGGCTACACTGATAAATTCTGATGGGAAAAGAACTTCAAGTTGTGTCGCTTGGTGTTGTACTTCTGTGGAAAGATATGGACTTTCAGAGCAGCTGTGTGCAATCTAAAGTGCTACAACCATGATGCAATCCTTCCCTTTCCTATCCTGATTCTTGTCACATAAAAAAAAAAAAAAAAAAAAAAAAAAAATTTTTTGGTAACATCATTTATGTTCATAGGTTATACATTTTTCGATTCGCTAAACTCCAGTGTGAGTACACTCATGTGCACTTTGGACATGAATTTTTTTTTGCCATTATGTTTATTTGTTGTGAAAATGCTAAAGACATTTTTCAGTGCATGTACACTTGTCAACATAATATTTTGCCAGTCTGTTTATTTGTTCTGAATACGCTAAAGAATTTTTTCAGTGCCTGTGCACTTTATCTGTCAAAAAGTTTGTATATACTTTTTTCTGATTTGCTACTATGTTTTGTACTCACATTTTGTCTTTGTCTGATATATTTTGTACTTAGTGCGTGTGCACAACATTTACTTTATGTACTACATCTAATTATTCTTGCCAGTCTGTTTATTTGTTCTGCATATGCTAAAGAATTTTTTCAGTGCCTGTGCACTTTATCTGTCAAAAAGTTTGTATATACTTTTTTCTGATTTGCTACTATGTTTAGTATTCACATTTTGTCCTTGTCTGAAATATTTTGTACTTAGTGCGTGTGCACAACATTTAAATATTCTGTAAGTTGTAGGATTTTGTTAATTAAAGAAAAATTTTGCCGCGCTTGGCAAGTCCAAATGACTCACCATCGCTGCCAAATTTTTGCCCCCCGAGTGGAGGGTTATGAAACACGTATGTAACGCAGCAGCGATGGCGAGGCATTGTAGCATCTGTGACCAGAGAGTATGCGCTTGACCGCGCGAGTGTTGCGAGCGGTTCTCAGTCAGTAGTAGTCTTTGCGAGTTAGTTGTCGCTATGCAGAGTAGCAGTCAGTCGGTCGTGGCGAGTCTGCAGCTCTGTCTAGTTGAGAGCAGTACTCTGTCTGTAGTCGTCATGCAGAGCGGTCGGTCAGCAGTAGCAGCCCAGTGCGGTTGTGTGATGTAGGCGGTCGGCAACAATGGTCAAGATGAGGAATAAGGTATACTGTTAATTAATATAATCATTAGATAATGAAAAATTTTATTTATTGTAATTATTCTCCAACAAGTCTCCCAATAATAATTTTTTATTTCAAAAGCATTTTCTCAAAAGTTTAATTTTTTTTGAACTAAAGATCTCGTTGCACTTCCCATTTCATTCCACTTCTTTTGAAGGAAAATTTCACTAGAATCAAAAAAAAAAAAAAAACAGAATATTATTATTTGCAATGCAGTTCCTCCAAGCGGTGCGCAACAACAAGAGCAGATATGTGACATCCATTTATTCCGAGGTAAGACTTTAATTCTGATTGTTTTACACAGGGCCAAAGACCGATATTTCGGTTTAATTAAATTTTCTTATCACTGAATGGACTTTAATTTTTCATGAGGAATTTTTATTTGAGTCAGATTGCGAATTTCACATTTTTGTTGCCATTTTCAATACCTCTCATTGTGGGCGAGGTTACAATTAGCGCAATGTCCATTAGCATTCATAATTAAATATTGTCGTGTTTCTTTCTTTCAAATTTTTGTGGGGAGGTTACACTCGGCTCCCATTTGTATTGAGTATTGTCATTTTCATTCCTTTTAAAATAACGGTGGGGAGGTTACACTGTAAGTCCGATTACGCAGTCTCGTAAACGGTTGGCCCTGACTAGTTTTAGTACGCAATCTGACTGCATAGAATAACAACAAAGAATGAAAGAAAATTTCCGTTAACACAATTAATTAATCAAGTCCCCAGCAACTATAAAACCTACGAAACCAAAACACAAGTGTAATTGTTCTGTGTGTGGAAGTGTGATTCAACGTACACGTCTGGCACGGTTCTTCTTCAATAAGACAAGAAATTTTAAATACCATTTATACTGAAGTAATTAAAAAAAATAGAAATACTATAATTGCGTAAGGAAACCACAATTACACTCTAATACAAGAACACGAGCCAGATGCTTTGTTGACTGAACCTGTAATGACGCATTATTTAAGACACTGAAATAATAAAAAGAAAAGGGAATTTTTTTACCTTCATATATATTGACGAAAAGCACTCTGATCATTACAATATCTCCATTCGAACAACATCTGGTGTCTAGCCCATCAAAGAACTGCATAAAACATGGAACAAGCACTCCCTGCTACAACATCTCAACACCGACTCACTACTACCACATCTCGATAAGCACTGTCCACCACGACTTCTCGACAAGAACTCTTCACTACGACATCTCGACAAGCACTGCCAGTGGCGGCGGCGAAATAAAACTCTTTGGCGCAATCTCTGGCGCTGTGGCTCAGTGCAGCCACCTTTCAAGGTGCATTACAAGAACGATGACTGTGCACACGTCGCTCTGCACAAGTTGCGGACACTGAAGAATTGGAAAGAAGGCGTTGGTCCGATGACTGCCGTGGGTCTGGAGGAAATTACTCGGAAATTCGAAAAGACGGGTTCTTTTCGTTTGCAACCTGGCAGAGGGAGGAAACGAGTTGGTTCGACTTCAGTGGAAGCAGCGGCCACTGCAGTGCAGGAAGATACGGGTGGTGGTGGTGGTGGGCACACGTGTACTGCACGGAGAACTCCCCGAACACTGGACACACCCGTGAGCACGGTGCGTAAAATCCTACCAAACAGCCTCCTTTGCTATCCATTACAAAATTCTCCATCTGCACGAGTTGCTCCCTGTTGACCTGCCAGAGACTTATGCTTTAGAATTTCTTGCTAGCATGGAAGTGGACAATGATCGGGTGTCGAAAACATTCTGGATAGACGAAGCCCACTTCCATTTGACAGGATATGTCAATATGTCGACATGGGCAACGGAAAATCCACACGCGAATCAACCGGTACCACTTCATCCTGAGAAGGTCAGTGTGCGGTGCGGGTTTACGGCACCGTTTATCACAGGGCCAGATTTTTTCGAAGAGACAGCTGCTTCAGGTCCTGTTTTCTGTACAGTCACTGGTAAGCGCTATGACTGTCTTGTGCGCCTCCGCGTCATTCCAGCTCCCCAACAGTGGAGATGCGTGGATGGGATCATTTTTATGCAAGATGGTGCACCTCCGCACTTTCCAAATCCAGCTAAGCAGCTGCTGTAGCGCCATTTCGGAAATGCTAGAATTAGCAGCCGCCATATCGATACAGCCTGGCGTCCTAATCACCGGATCTTAAAGGGGAATGTAACGGAAAATGTAAACTTTATTTGAAAAATCATTACAGCCATATTTATTAATGTAGAAATCCAAAATTTTGCATGTGTAAAGCAAAAGCGCTGTGTTTTAATGGAAAAATATAATAAAATATGCAGGATTAACATTTTGCCAGAAATTTCAATTTCTAATTTTTTATTGTCTTTTTTATAAAAAAGCACAACTCAAATTCTAATCACGCCATTAATCTGAAAATTGTATTGTAGTGACCTGAGAAGGTTATAAGACCACTGAACTACAGTTATTTATCCATGGTACAAATTCTATCATTAACAGAGTTCTTAATTTTGCACATCCAAAATCAATTTTTTTTCTACATACAATCATCTAAAAATCAGAATGTAATTGCAGGATCACGTACTTTTTAGTACCAGGGAGACAGCAACACGTCGCGAACAGTTCGTGAAAATTTGATAATATTAGGGCATATACTTTTTCCGAAAATGCTTCTCATACTGTAAAAAATGTAAAACAGAGAAAATGGGGTTCAAAAATTTTCTTCTCGTACTTCTACATGTAATAAACTTACATCAATTTTAAAATATTCCATACTGATACTCCTCGTCCTGTAGGTTTCTCTTCTCTCCTCTTCGAATCTGCCTGCCATGTGTTTGCAGGCAAGACACTGGTCTGTTCGTTAGCTTCCTTGGCCCTGCTCTCGGCGATGATGTAAAATGATTTTGTTGTAAACACACCAGGATCTATACCAGCTCTGAAAATGGTTCAATTGGCTCTGAGCACTATGGGTCTTAACATCTGTGGTCATCAGTTCCCTAGAACTTAGAACTACTTAAACCTAACTAACCTAGGGACATCAGCCACACTCATGCCCGAGGCAGGATTCGAACCTGCGACCGTAGCGGTCGCGCGGTTCCGGACTGAAGCACCTAGAACTGCTCGGCCACCGAGGCCGGCTATACCAGCTCTCTTCAGCACCAATTGTGCCATTATTTGCGTTATTGTAACATAAAACTGCATGCTAGACACCTATTTTTGGTACTTCAAGTCCACAGAATGTCCTTTTTGAGCATCTAATCCAAATTAAATTATTGAGGCTTTTGTGGTGTCACCGCCAGACACCACACTTGCTAGGTGGCAGCCTCTAAATCGGCCGCGGTCCGCTAGTATACGTCGGACCCGCGTGTCGCCACTGTCAGTGATTGCAGACCGACCGCCGCGACACGGCAGGTCTAGAGAGACTTCCTAGCACTCGCCCCAGTTGTACAGCCGACTTTGCTAGCGATGGTTCACTGACAAAATACGCTCTCATTTGCCGAGACGATAGTTAGCATAGCCTTCAGCTACGTCATTTGCTACGACCTAGAAAGGCGCCATTATCAATTGCTATTTGTATTGTGATGCATGTACAGTCAGACCGATGTTCACCAATTATGGATTAAAGTTAAGTATTTCAGAAGCTACGTACCTTCTTTTGCTAGTATAATTGCTTTACCTGTTCCAGACCTCACGCCAGCCTGCGTGGGCTTAAACGCGTGCCTTTCGGCTTCACCTCATAGTGGCTTGGCTGTCTTGCCAAGTCACAACAGCTTTAATTTGCATTTTGTGTTTTTCCGTGAAGACACTTCCTCAATAAATCAGGGTTTGCAAGAAACTTGAATGTGGGCTTAATTGCATTCATAACAGGTTCTGGTGATCATTGTTAAGTGAATACGTCTCATTTCTGTTGTTGAACTTACACCGATCGCCTCGTGGACACAGATGGTGCATTGGTGTTTGGTCAGTGCATAGTTTGTAGAAAAAAAACTGCCCAGCAGCATGCCTCATTGTCTCTAAATTATGTGTGGTTCAAAATGGTTCAAATGGCTCTGAGCACTATGGGACTTAACATCTATGGTCATCAGTCCCCTAGAACTTAGAACTACTTAAACCTAACGAACCTAAGGACGTCACACAACACCCAGTCATCACGAGGCAGAGAAAATCCCTGACCCCGCTGGGAATCGAACCCGGGAACCCGGGCGTGGGAAGCGATAACGCTACCGCACGACCACGATCTGCAGACAATTATGTGTGTTTTTCCTGATAGCTGTCCTATAAAATAACTGAGTATCAATTTCTTTCAGAATAACCTTGACTTTTCCTCCTAGTGGTTTTCCATCCTCGAGTGTAGCACCTTTCCCATCTTTCAGCAAGCGACAAAGCCTGCCACCAAGCCTCTTCTGGATGTGGCCAACACGTTTCGACTTTTCTCTTCTTGCACTGTAGAGATGCTTATCTGTTACAGCTTTGAACGAAGAGGAGTCGCCGTCACCAAGGTATTTGGTATATCTAACACCATACTGGTCCTGAGATCTGGAGAACATCCTCCCAACTGCAGCAGCCTCCATGCCCCCATTTGAGCCGCTATAATTTTTAGACCATGCTACTGCGTGCTTTTCTTGCCACAATTTCTCACTGTCTTCATTGCTGGACATTGTCCTTGTTGCACACTGGTGGTAGTATTTAGACATAATTTCTACATCTAAAACTTTACCTGAGTCAATACCAACAACTGATGCAACTCCACACGGAGATGTGTGATCCCTTTTTATCCAGTTCCCATCTGCAGACACAGACAGGTTAGTAAGATGTGTAGGAGATTGACTGTCATGAATATCTACCCCAGGATCACAGGTTCTTAACTTTATGTTTTTCTGTGACACGCATCCTGAGTGACAGACATTGGATGTTAACTGAAATACACTGAAGCGCGGAAGAAACTGGTATAGGCATGCGATTTCAAGTACAGGGATACCTAAACACGCAGAATACGGCGCTGCGGTCGGCAACGCCTATACAAGACAACAAGTGTCTGGCGCAGTTGTTGGATCGGTTACTGCTCATACAGTGGCAGGTTATCAACATTTAAATGCGTTTGCACGTGATGTCACAGTCGGCGCACGAGTGATGGGACACAGCATCTCCGAGGTAGCGATCAAACGGGGATTTTCCCGACTGTACCGTGAATATTAGTAATCTGGTAAAACATCAAAACACCGACATCGCTGCGGCCGAAAAAAGATCCTGCAAGACGACTGAAGAGAATCGTTCAACGCGACGGAAGTTCAACCCTTCCTCAAATTGGTGCAGACTTCAATGCAGGGCCATCAACAAGTGTCAGCGTGTGAACAATTCAGTGAAACATCATCGATGTGGGCTTTCGGAGCCGAAGGCCCACTCGTGTACCTTTGATGATCGCACGACACAAAACTTTATGCCTCGCCTGCGTCCGTCAACATCGACATTAGACTGTTGATAACTGGAAACATGTTGCCTGATTGGAGTCTCATTTCAAATTGTATCGAGCAGATGAACGTGTATGAGTATGGAGACAACCTCATGAATCCATGGACCCTAGATGTCAGTAGGAAAGTGTTCAAGCTGGTGGAGGCTCTGTAATGGTGTGGGGCGTGATCACTTGGAGTGATGTGGGACCTCTGATACGTCTAGATACGACTCTGACAGGTGACACGTACGTAACCATTCTGTCTGATCACCTGCATCCATTCATGCCCATTGCGAATTTGGGCAATTCCAGCAGGACAATGCGACACCGCGTACTTTCAGGATTGCTACACAGTGGCTCCAGAAACATTCTGAGTCTAAACGCTTCCGCTGGCGACCAAACTCCGAAGGCATGTACATTATTGAACATATCTGAGATGCCTTGCAACGTGCTGTTCAGAAGAGATCTCCACCCGCTGGTACTCTTGCGGGTTTATGGACAGCCATGGAGGATTTATGGCGTGAGTTGCCTCCAGCACTACTTCAAGCCTGAGTCGAGTCCATGCGGCGCCATGTTGCGGCACTTGTGCGTGTTCACGGGGGCCCTACGCGATGTGACGGAGGTGTACCAGCTTCTTTGGCTCTTCAGTGTTTGGCTCAATTTATTTGAAGTTGCGTACAGTGTTTGTAATTTTGGTTATCAAAATCATCACCAACATCTCGAGTATGTAAACGTTTCTTTCGTCGTCTCATATTTATTTACTGTTTTTTTTATTTATTTGTTTCTTTGTTTGTTCTTGGCTAGTCGGCACAGGAGTATACGACCTGTCACGTATATGTAGTCCACTCGCCTTAATGTGACAATCGCGTATGTTCGCCAAGTTGCAATAACCACTGACAAGCGGCAAGTGGCACCACTGGCAGTGGAGGGTTTATGAAGAATGGTGGGTGCAAGCTGAAAACAGTGCACCTGTTGTCGTATTGGGGAAACGGAGCGATTTATCTGACGTCCAAAAGGGCACGGTCGCTGGCTTTCCGACCAAGGGCGGAAGTGTTTCCCAAACGGCTGAGTTTGTAAACTGTTAGCGTGCCGCCCTGTCTTAATTAGATCCTGCATGGTAAAGTGTCCCTGCCCTAAACCGGCGCCCAGGCAAATGTGGTCAACTACGGGCCACAAATAGGCAGGTGTGGACGACGGCTCAGGAGCTGTTTACGGGTGAATGGACGTGCAGTTGGTCAGCGACTGCCGGCCCACGTGAACCGAGGGAATACCGGCAGCGTCTCCTCAAAGAGCGTTCAGCGAACATTTCTGCGTATGCGCCTACGCACCAGGCGGCTGGTTCACGCACCCGCGCTGAGTGCTGTTCACCGGCAACGGAGCCTGGAATCGACACCACGTTACCTCAACTGGACGTCCATTGAGTGTCGGCTGCGGTATTTTCGGATGAATCACGTTCCATGCTCCACTGAACATACGAGATGTGTTCAAAAAGGAAGTTGATTTTATATTTTTATGAAAAAATATATATTTACTCATCGATATTCATGTTGTCCCCTTCAAAATAATCCTCCTCAGATACAAAACACGTGTGCCAACCCTTCTTCCAATCCTCGAAGCACTTCTCATAAGCACTTTTTGGTACAGACTCCAGTACTTCCAGCGATGCAGTTTCGCCGGCCGCGGTGGTCTCGCGGTTCTAGCCGCGCAGTCCGGAACCGCGCGACTGCTACGGTCGCAGGTTCGAATCCTGCCTCGGGCATGGATGTGTGTGATGTCCTTAGGTTAGTTAGGTTTAAGTAGTTCTAAGTTCTAGGGGACTGATGACCACAGCTGTTAAGTCCCATAGTTCTCAGAGCCATTTGAACCATTTGATGCAGTTTCTATTCCTTCAATTGCTGAAAATCTTCGTCCTTTCACAGGTCTCTTCAGTTTTGGGAACAGGGAAAAGTCCCAGGGGGCCTAATCCGGTGGGTATGGTGCCTGAGCCATGGTTGTCGTGTTGTTTTTGGCCGAAAAATTCTCTCAAAAAAATGGTTCAAATGGCTCTGAGCACTATGGGACTTCTGAGATCATGAGTCCCCTAGAACTTAGAACTACTTAAACCTAACTAACCTAAGGACATCACACAGATCCGTGTCCGATTCGAACCTGCGACCGTAGCAGTCGCGCGGTTCCAGACTGCAGCGCCTACAACCGATCGGCCACTCCGGCCGGCAAATTCTCTCAAAAGCAACGATGAATGAGCAGGCGCATCGTCGTGATGCAAAAACTGTGCACTGTTTTCCCACCATTCCGGACGTTTTTTGGGTATTGCTTCTCGTAAACGGCGCATAACGTCAAGGTAATACTGCCTATTCACCGTACGGCCTTGAGGCAAAAATTCGTGATCCACTACGCCACGGGAATTCAAAAAAACCACTGAACAATACTTCGACATTTGATCGAACCTGGGATGCTGTTTTCAGTCTTGGCTCTCCGGGATGCTTCCATTGGGATGATTGGGCTTCGTAAACCCATGTTTTGTCACCAGTCATCACCCTTTTGAGCAAACCAGGATCATCACTGACGTCGTTCAGACCTCCTGAGCGATGCTCATGCGACGGTTTTTCTGATCAAACTTGGGAACTTTCGGAACAAACTTCGCTGACACACGCCTCATACCCATAACATCCGAAAAAAATTGCATGACATGAGCCGACCGATAATCCAGCATCATCAGCAACTTCTCTTCAAAAAATGGCTCTGAGCACTATGGGACTTAACTTCTGAGGTCATCAGTCCCCTAGAACTTAGAACTACTTAAACCTAACTAACCTAAGGACATCACACACACCATGCCCGAGGCAGGATTCGAACCTGCGACCGTACGGTCGGGCGGTTCCAGACTGTAGCGCCTAGAACCGCTCAGCCACTCCGGCCGCCTCAACTTCTCTTACCGTACTTCGACGATTTTCCAAAACAATTTTCTTCACAGCTTCGGCGTTATCATCTGTTGCTGATGGACTGGGGCGTCCAGAGCGAGATTCGTCATTGGCATCTTCCCGGCAGTCTTGGAACATCTTGTACCACTTGTAGACATTTTTCTTTTTTACTTAGAACACACTCACCGTATGCCACTGTTAACATTTCAATTGTTTTAGAGCACTTGAATCTATTTTTCACACAAAATTTGATGCAAATTCTCTGCTCCATTTCTTATAGTAATCGAAAACCGCCGAGGACACTAATACACGTCTAGCCTTTCTAACTGTCAAAAACGAACGAAGTATGCTGTACACTTGAAAGTGTGAACATATGTTCGGGACATGTGTACCAAAATAACAAAAAAAATCGATAATCGAGTGTATGTTGCCCGAGCAATTTGAAAAGTCACCTTACTTTTTGAACAGCCCTGGTACGACACCCTGCAACAATCGGCAGAAGGGTCCACACCGAAGGACGGAGCGTTACGGTCTGGGGTATGTTTTCGTGGCGTTCACTGGGTGACCGCGTCATTCTGCAAGGCGCAATTGATCAGCACGATTATGTCTACCCCTACATGCAGTTTGCTTCTCGTCGACACAATGACAACTACCAGCACGAAACTGCAACGCAGTGAATTTGACGAGGACCCGTATGTCTACACCCTTGGTCACCAAACTCCCCAGATTTCAACCCTACCGAGAATCTGTCGGCCACATCGATCGGGCTGTTCGATCCACGGATCCTCATAGGAGAATACTGCCGCAGCCGGCCACGGAGCTGGAGTCGGCATGGCAGCACATCCCCACTGACCCCATAGTTACATTGTATAATTTATCGATTATAAAACAAAACGTCTGTGTGTTCAGTAGGAACAACTCGACTACCACACATTCATTGCCACAACATAATTTACGTTTTGCCTACTAATGGTTAATCGACAACCCGTGTTGTGCTACGCCCTAGAACGGGAAATATCAAGTTAGTTCTACTGGACAGTTTGTTTTGCTGTCGATAAATTACGTGGTATAGTGGTGAGCTTATTGTTTTACGTTTGCCTACGATTTTATTATCCATGGTGTAATAGTAGTCTCGTATAAGAATGTGCGAAACGTTGGAAGTTTAGCTCGATACAGGGAACGTTCGGTTGCCTAAAGGCAAGGCGACCGATCACGGTAAGCGAGAACCCCGGATTCTAGTTCCAGTCTGGCAACAAATTTTCATACGTCACTACTGCGCGGTACATTTGGGAATTCACAGTCAGCGAATTACTTTGGAAGTCTCCTCTTGGTTGTTCTGTTACAACCACATTGCTCACTGAACATGCCTCTAATACCAGTGAAAATTATTGCGTCATATGGTCGTTACTGTTACATCCAGTTTTTGTTCAACTTGCGTCTCATACGAGCATGATGTGAGGATGGATGCACTGACGTCTCAGACTAGTCTCTACTCATCATTTATTAATTTTTACACATGTACGCGACCCAGGCAATTAACAGAAAAGACGTTACTGCCAAAACACACTGAATCATCAGAAACATCTGGGAAACAGGAAAGGTTCCAGAAGATTGGGAGTCAGCCCTAATACACTCCTGGAAATGGAAAAAAGAACACATTGACACCGGTGTGTCAGACCCACCATACTTGCTCCGGACACTGCGAGAGGGCTGTACAAGCAATGATCACACGCACGGCACAGCGGACACACCAGGAACCGCGGTGTTGGCCGTCGAATGGCGCTAGCTGCGCAGCATTTGTGCACCGCCGCCGTCAGTGTCAGCCAGTTTGCCGTGGCATACGGAGCTCCATCGCAGTCTTTAACACTGGTAGCATGCCGCGACAGCGTGGACGTGAACCGTATGTGCAGTTGACGGACTTTGAGCGAGGGCGTATAGTGGGCATGCGGGAGGCCGGGTCGACGTACCGCCGAATTGCTCAACACGTGGGGCGTGAGGTCTCCACAGTACATCGATGTTGTCGCCAGTGGTCGGCGGAAGGTGCACGTGCCCGTCGACCTGGGACCGGACCGCAGCGACGCACGGATGCACGCCAAGACCGTAGGATCCTACGCAGTGCCGTAGGGGACCGCACCGCCACTTCCCAGCAAATTAGGGACACTGTTGCTCCTGGGGTATCGGCGAGGACCATTCGCAACCGTCTCCATGAAGCTGGGCTACGGTCCCGCACACCGTTAGGCCGTCTTCCGCTCACGCCCCAACATCGTGCAGCCCGCCTCCCTAACTAATGAGGAGCTATTGAATGGGGCTGGGGAGAAGAGGAATTTGTGGTACAAGTTGACTAGAAGAAGGGATCAGTTGGTAAGACATCAAGGGATCACCAGTTTTGTATAGGAGGGCAGCGTGGAGGGTAAAAATCGTAGAGGGAGACCAAGAGATGAATACACTAAGCAGATTCAAAAGGATGTAGGCTGCAGTAGGTGCTGGGAGATGAAGAAGCATGCACAGGATAGAGTAGCATGGAGAGCTGCATCAAACCAGTCTCAGGACTGAAGGCCACAACAACAACATGTAATTAATATTTTTTCTTAAAAAGTAACGAACTTTTAAAAATTGCTCTATCCTGCTCAAATTTTCAGATTGGCCATGAATTCTTCTACTGAACAGTAACGTTTCTGCACTAGTATCTTATAGGTTTTTTTTTTCAGTGTTTCTAACTGAGCAATTCTCTTCCTTTCACTTTGTTACAAGTTATCACACCCACTTACTGTGGAGTTTGTGCGTAAAGGTTTAACGGTGGGTGGGTAGCATAAAATTGTTTTGATTTCTGGTGTTGTAACCATGTTGAAAATGGTTTACTACAAATAAATCAGGGTTAGTATGTACAAAGATAATCAACTCATATATATAGAGTGAGGAAACACTTAATATACTTTATCTTCATCTACATCTACACAGACACTCTGAGAATCACACTAAGTTACCGGCAGAGCGTTCGTGGAACCATCCCAACAATAATTCTCTGTTACTGCAATGTCGAACATCGCACGGAAAAAATGAACACGTATATCTTTCCGTACGAGCTCTGATTTCCATAATTTTATTGTGATGGTCGTTTCTGCCTATGTAGGTTTGTACCTACAAAAGATTTTCGCATTCAGAGGAGAAAGTTGGTGATTGGAATTTCGTGAGAAGATTCTGCCGCAACGAGAAATGCCTTTGTTTTAATGCCGTCCACTTCCAAATCCTGTGTCACGTCCGTGACACTCTGCCCCTATTTTGCGATAATACAAAACGTGCTGCCCTTCTTTGAACTTTCTCGATGTCCTCCGTTAATCCTATCTGGTAAGGATCCTACACCGCGCAGCAGTATTCTAAAAAGAGGGCGGACAAGCGTAGTGTAGGCAGTCTCCTTAGTAGGCCTATTACATTTTCTAAGTGATAAGTCACACAAACCCGAAGGCTGTAAATTGAAGTAAATACTTCGGGATTACAACTACAAATGACCTACATTGGAACGATCATATAGATCATGTTGTGGGTAGAACAAACCAAAGACTGCGATTCATTGGCAGAACACTTAGAAGGTGCAACAGGTCTACCAAAGAGACTGCTTACACCACGCTTGTCCGCCCTATTCTGGAGTATTGCTGTGCGGTGTGGGATCTGCAGCAGGTGGGACTGACGGATGACATCGCAAAAGTACAAAGAAGAGCAGCTCGCTCCGTATTATGGCGAAACAGGGGAGATAGTATCACAAACGTGATGAGTCAATTGGAGTGGCAATCACTAAAACAAACGCGTCTTTCGTTGCGACGGGATCTTCTCATGAAATTTCAATCACCAGTTTTCTCCTCCGATTGCTAAAACATTCTGTTGGCAGCCACCTACATAGGGAGAAGTGATCATCACGATAAAATAAGAGAATTCAGGGCTCTCACTGAAAAATGTAAGTGGCCGTTTTTCCCGCGCGGCGTTCGAGAGTGGAACGGTAGAGAGACAGTAGGTTTGTTTATAAATAAATAAATCTTCTGCTACCAGTCACGATATTTCTTTATTTCACTATTCGCACGACGCGTTTCGATAAATAATTCCCATTTCGAAGTGCGTTTCTTGTGTGTATTAAGCCATTTCTTTTGATGTTGTCAGTGTGTGTGAGTCTGCTTCATTCTGTTGACTTTTACTATAATACATAAGAAACACGCGATTTTTTACTTAGGTATCAATTCTTTTTGTGAAGTTAGCGGCTAAAATTTAGAAGAATTTGTTCTTCTAGTTTTCTAATGGTCCATTTGTGTAGAGTCCCACACACACTCAACAATACACACAACTTGTTGTACACTTTACACATCGAAAATATCTTATATAAACAAAACAGTTACAAAGATCTTTTTACAAGTCGTGCACAGATTATGATATGCTTTTGTGCAGAGGTTATTTATCTTAAGAATTTGCCTCATAAATTTGTGTTTGTGTGTTGCGTGTTGTTGTCTTCAGTCCTGAGACTGGCTTGATGCCACTCCAATTTCCTAATCTAATTCCCTCAGCATCACCCGACTTAATTCGACTACATTCCATTATCCTCGTTTTACTTTTGTTGATGTTCATTTTATATCCTCCTTTCAAGACACTAAGACACTATCCATTCCGTTAAACTGCTCTTCCAAGTCCTTTGCTGTCTCTGACAGAATTACAATGTCATTGGCAAACCTCAAAGTACACTCCTGGAAATTGAAATAAGAACACCGTGAATTCATTGTCCCAGGAAGGGGAAACTTTATTGACACATTCCTGGGGTCAGATACATCACATGATCACACTGACAGAACCACAGGCACATAGACACAGGCAACAGAGCATGCACAATGTCGGCACTAGTACAGTGTATATCCACCTTTCGCAGCAATGCCGGCTGCTATTCTCCCATGGAGACGATCGTAGAGATGCTGGATGTAGTCCTGTGGAACGGCTTGCCATGCCATTTCCACCTGGCGCCTCAGTTGGACCAGCGTTCGTGCTGGACGTGCAGACCACGTGAGACGACGCTTCATCCAGTCCCAAACATGCTCAATGGGGGACAGATCCGGAGATCTTGCTGGCCAGGGTAGTTGACTTACACCTTCTAGAGCACGTTGGGTGGCACGGGATACATGCGGACGTGCATTGTCCTGTTGGAACAGCAAGTTCCCTTGCCGGTCTAGGAATGGTGGAACGATGGGTTCGATGACAGTTTGGATGTACCGTGCACTATTCAGTGTCCCCTCGACGATCACCAGTGGTGTACGGCCAGTGTAGGAGATCGCTCCCCACACCATGATGCCGGGTGTTGGCCCTGTGTGTCTCGGTCGTATGCAGTCCTGATTGTGGCGCTCACCTGCACGGCGCCAAACACGCATACGACCATCATTGGCACCAAGGCAGAAGCGAATCTCATCGCTGAAGACGACACGTCTCCATTCGTCCCTCCATTCACGCCTGTCGCGACACCACTGGAGGCTGGCTGCACGATGTTGGTGCGTGAGCGGAAGACGGCCTAACGGTGTGCGGGACCGCAGCCCAGCTTCATGGAGACGGTTGCGAATGGTCCTCGCCGATACCCCAGGAGCAACAGTGTCCCTAATTTGCTGGGAAGTGGCGGTGCGGTCCCCTACGGCACTGCGTAGGATCTTACGGTCTTGGCGTGCATCCGTGCGTCGCTGCGGTCCGGTCCCAGGTCGACGGGCACGTGCACCTTTCGCCGACCACTGGCGACAACATCGATGTACTGTGGAGACCTCACGCCCCACGTGTTGAGCAATTCGGCGGTACGTCGACCCGGCCTCCCGCATGCCCACTATACGCCCTCGCTCAAAGTCCGTCAACTGCACATACGGTTCACGTCCACGCTGTCGCGGCATGCTACCAGTGTTAAAGACTGCGATGGAGCTCCGTATGCCACGGCAAACTGGCTGACACTGACGGCGGCGGTGCACAAATGCTGCGCAGCTAGCGCCATTCGACGGCCAACACCGCGGTTCCTGGTGTGTCCGCTGTGCCGTGCGTGTGATCATTGCTTGTACAGCCCTCTCGCAGTGTCCGGAGCAAGTATGGTGGGTCTGACACACCGGTGTCAATGTGTTCTTTTTTCCATTTCCAGGAGTGTATTTATTTCTTCTCCATGGATTTTAATACCTACTCCGAATTTTTATTTTGTTTCCTTTACTGCTTGCTCAATATACAGATTGAATAACATCGGGGAGAGGCTACAACCCTGTCTCACTCCCTTCCCAACCACTGCTTCCCTTTCGTGCCCTTCGACTCTTATAACTGTCATCTGCTTTCTGTACAAATTGTAAATAGCCTTTCGCTCCCTGTATTTTACCCCTGTCACCTTCAGAATTTGAAAGAGAGTATTCCAGTCATTATTGTCAAAAGCTTTCTCTAAGTCCACAAATGCTAGAAATGTAGGTTTGCCTTTCCTTAATCTATTTTCTAAGATAAGTCGTAGGGTCATTATTGCCTCACGTGTTCCAATATTTCTGCGGAATCCAAACTGATCTTCGCCAAGGTCGGCTTCTACCAGTTTTTCCATTCGTCTGTAAATAATTCGCGTTAGTATTTTGCAGCTGTGGCTTATTAAACTGATAGCTCGGTAATTTTCACATCTGTCAACACCTGCTTTCTTTGGGATTGGAATTATTATATTCTTCTTGAAGTCTGAGGGTATTTCGGCAGTCTCATACATCTTGCTCACCAGATGGTAGAGTTTTGTCAGGACTGGCTCTCCTAAGGCCGTCAGTAGTTCCAATGGAATGTTGTCTACTCCTGGGGCCTTGTTTCGACTCAGGCCATTCAGTTCTTTGTCAAACTCTTCACGCAGTATCGTATCTCCCATTTCATCTTCATCTACACCCTCTTCCATTTCCATAATATTGTCCTGAAGTACATCGCCCTTGTATAAACCCTCTATATACTCCTTCCACCTTTCTGCTTTCCCTTCTTTGCTTAAAACTGGGTTTCCATCTGAGCTCTTGATATTCATACAAGTGGCTCTCTTTTCTCCAAAGGTCTCTTTAATTTTCCTGTAGGCAGTATCTATCTTACCCCTAGTGAGATAAGCCTCTACATCCTTACATTTGTCCTCTAGCCATCCCTGCTTAGCCATTTTGCACTTCCTGTCGATCTCATTTTTGTGACGTTTGTATTCCCTTTAGCCTGCTTCATTTACTGCGTTTTTATATTTTCTCCTTTCATCAATTAAATTCAATATTTCTTCTGTTACCCAAGGATTTCTACTAGCCCTCGTCTTTTTACCTACTTGATCCTCTGCTGCCTTCACTACTTCATCCCTCAGATCTACCCATTCTTCGTCTACTGTATTTCTTTCCCCCATTCCTGTCAATTGTTCCCTTATGCTCTCCCTGAAACTCTGTACAACCTCTGGTTTAGTCAGTTTATCCAGGTCCCATCTCCTTAAATTCCCACCTTTTTGCAGTTTCTTCAGTTTTAATCTACAGTTTAACCATACAGTAAAGCTGCATGCTCTCGGGAGAAATTACGGCTGTAGTTTCCCCTTGCTTTCAGCCGTTCGCAGTACCAGCACAGCAAGGCCGTTTTGGTTAGTGTTGCAAGGCCAGATCAGTCAATCATCCAGACTGTTGCCCCTGCAACTACTGAAAAGGCTGCTGCCCCTCTTCCGGAACCACATGTCTGTCTGGCCTCTCAACAGATACCCCTCCGTTGTGGTTGCACCTATGGTAGGGCCATCTGTATCGCTGAGGCACGCAAGTCTCCCCACCAACGGCAAGGTCCATGGTTCATGGGGGTAGGCCTCATAAATTACTTATATTGATTTTACAATTGTGCTTATTTCTATGTTTTACTGTTTCTATTTCAGTATATTATCGAAACATCTGAGGAAATTCACTGATTCGCTTTCAAGTTTTTCATTTAATATTTTATCTTTATATTTTCTGTTTTGTGAATATATCTCCAGTTCTTCAAGCAAATCCATTTTATGTCCTTTATTTAGTTTGTGTTGTGATTTGACATTTTGCTCTATTTTTCCAAATGGGTGTTCTGTATTATGTATGTGTGTTGCTATTGCTGATGTGGTGTGTTTGTTGTGTGTGTACGCTCTAATGTGCTCTGCGCACCTGCTGTTGATATTTCGGCCTGTTTGTCCTAGGTAGAACTTGGAGCATTCCTGGCATGTTACCTTGTATATTCCAGAGTCTGAATATGGATCATGATTACGGTTTATATTATGTATTAGTTTTTGCTGTAGTTTATTAGATGCAGAAAACCCAACTTTTACTCTGTGATTTTTGAAAATATTTGCAATCTTCTGTGATACATTGCCTATGTATGGAATGCTAGATATACATTTGTTTTTCTCTTTTTCTTCTGTGGTGCAGTTTGTACCTGGGTTTTTCTTCGCTTTGTCTAAGATTGTGTCAACCATGGAAGCATTGTAACCACTGGCTATTGCAATCTTTTCAACTGTGTTTATTTCTTGTTGCATATCTTCTTGGTTCAATGGTATTTTTGTTGCCCTATGAAGCATTGACCTGTATGCTGCCTGTTTATGGATATTTGGGTGACATGAGGTTGCAAGGTTTGTGGTGTCAGTCATTGCGTTTTTCCTATAAACTTTGAATGTGCATGTGTTGTTGTGTCTAGTAATATTTAGGTCAAGAAAGTTGATACTTTTATTTTGATCATGTTCCACTGTAAATTTCATTTTCTCATTTAGATTATTGAAATGATTAAGAATGTCTCTGATCTCTTTGGTATCCCCTTTCGCTAACAGTAGTGTGTCATCTACAGGTCTCCTATAAAATTCTATTTTCTTTAGGCAAGGTTCTTGGCTGTCAAATAATTTTTGTTCTAAGTGGTTTATGTATATGTCAGCTATGGCACCATATATACATGATCCCATTGCTAGGTCATCTGATTGCTTATAAACGTTGTAATTAACGGTAAAGTAGTTGTGACTTAGGGTTAGCTGAAGGAGTTCCATAAATTCGACGATCTCTGTGTATGAAAGTTTCTTGTGTTGCATAAGGTTCTTTTGTATTACTGTTAGAGCTTCTTGTATGGGTATGTTGGAATAGAGGTTGGTGATGTCAAGTGATATAAACTGTGCATCTTGCGGGAGCTTTCTGGTTCTTAGTTCTTTGGCTAGAATCATGCTGTTTGCTATGGAATATGTTGTTTCATATGTATAATTTTTCATCAGTATGTTATTCAGTTTTTGTGACAGTTTGTGTGCTGGGCTATTGATAGAGTTGACCACGGAACGTATCGGGTTTCCATTTTCGTGCATTTTTGGCTCTGCTCTTAGGCGTGGTGCTTTTGGATTCATGCATGTAAGGTATTCCTTTTCAGTTTCTGTCAACAGGAAATGTGTGTTCTTTAATTGTTCCTAAATTTTACTTTGAAATTGTTTGGTTGGGTCTTTTTCAATGTGCTGAATATTATTAGCAGCAAAAAATTCTTTTGTTTTGTCTATGTATTCTTTTTCTTTCAACACAACTAATGTATTACTTTTGTCTGACTTTGCAACTATGGACTGTTTGCTTTCCAGTTTATTATTTATAGGTTTTAAAGTTTTTGTATCATTTATTGTATATTTAGATCTAAACTTATCTTTATTCATTTCTTTCTCAAGAAGCTTACTTACTTTGTATTTGAATTTAATTTTGCAGCATCTGCTGCACTTTTAGTTGCAGCTACAACCTGTTTCAGTGTATGGTTGTTGAGGTTAGGTTTTACATTGTATTTTAGTCCTTTTTGGAGTAGATCGTTTTCTCTTTGGTTGGACTTTATGTCTGTTTTGTTCACCACTCTACTGTAAAATGTGTCTGTTTTTGTCAGTTATCTCAATGTTGGAACTCTTATCTTGTTTGGATGTCAAGGTCTGTAGTTTCTTGTTATGTCTGTTGCAAATGGTCAAGTACTGCTTGTCGGCTATGCCCTGGATATGCCTGCAAACGCTGTCATAAACTGTGGGTTCCATGTTGCTTGCTGCTTCTATCTGCATGTTGAATAGGTTTCTGTTTAGTAAGTCCCTCTTCTTATGTAACTGCCTTATTTCGGTTTTCAGCAAGAGTTTTTCTGCTTTGTGTTTTATAAGTTTTGCTATGTTGCTGCTAGAACATATTTTCTCTGTGGACTATCTGTAAGAAGATCTTTGTAACTGTTTTGTCTATATAAGATATTTTCGATGTGTAAAGTGTACAAGTTGTGTGTGTTGTTAAGTGTGTGTGAGACTCTACACAAATGGACCATTAGAAAACTGTAAGTACAAATTCTTCTAAATTTTAGCCACTAACCTCACAAAAGGAATTGATAGCCAAGTAAAAAATCGCGTGTTTCTTATGTATTACAGTAAAAGTCAACAAAATGAAGCAGACTCACACACACACTGACAACATCGAAAGAAATGACTTAATACACAAAAGAAACGCACGTGGAAATGGGAATTATTTCTCGAAACGCGTCGTGCGAATAGTAAAATAAAGAAAAATCGTGACTGCTAGGAGAAGATTTATTTATTTATAAACAAACCTAATGTTTCTACAGTCGCAGGCTTTCAAAAACGATTTATAATGGATCAAATCAGGCAGAGAAACAGCTTGAAGGTGGTTCACTGAGCCCTCTGCCAGACACTTTATTGTGAATAGCAGAGTAATCACGTGGATGTAGGCGTAGGGAGCTCCCTAACAAGCCTGTCTACTGTGGGACCCTCTGAGGACGGCTGAAGCCATCACTGCTGTGAGGGCGAGCAAAGTGGGGACAGAAAAGGCTGCAGAAGAATATGACGTACCTCGCTCTACCCTGCTGCCCTTAAAGCAAGAAAACCGATGGGTGGCGTTTGTTTCTAGCAGAGACGGATGGTATTAACGCACCTTGAACCACTAACGCAGCTGGCAGGATTTGGGCAGTCTTTTTCTGAACCGACATTCATCTCGCCTATCGGTCAACACTCAGTCAGGATCGTCGCGAACACATAATACAGGACCAACAAATGGTCAAGTACTCCTTGTCGACTATGTCCAGGATATGCCTGCAAATGCTGTCATGAACTGTGGGTTCCAAGTTATTCTCTCCTCAGCTACGAACGTTATCAGAATTCACTCTGCTCATTGCTCCCTCATCAAATGCGCAACCAGAAACTTCGAAATCTGTTACCACTTTTGACATTTCCCCGCCACCCACAGCTGCAAAGAAAACAAGCAGTAGATGTCGAATATCTGTAAAAGCTTGCCTGATTACAGGATCACCAAGCAAAGAAGAGCTCACAAGTTCCTTGGACAGGTCACTGAAGAGGAAGAGGCGGCTAACTTTTCCTGATCGAAAATGAAGCACATTCAAGAATCAAATAAATAAGGCAAGGGAAACAACAACCACAAAATGTACGGTAGAAAAAGAAATTTGTTCATCTTAGTCTGACGAACTATCTACTGACGATGAGCCTATCCTAGACGACGGGGAAAGTGATTTCGAGCTTTCTGAAACCTCACGCATTCTGGGACATACGTATCGTGCATATTCTGCGACTGCCCATTTTCAGAGCATAAATTTGTGTCCAGCTTGTCCAGTGCCTTATGTGGCCGCATACTGGATGCGCAGGGATAGACAATGGAATTTATACTTGTGATCGTTGCAAATAAATTGCACTCCACACTAGTTTTTAAATATTTTTCCCTCATGTTAAAGATAGGCCATGTTTGGACCCAACAAAAATATCAGCGTTTTGATAGTGGTTTTTTAAACAAATTATTTAAAATAAGAAGAATGTTTTTTAATTGTTTGATACCCCATAACGCCGAAAGGCACAAGTTATTGCACCATCCCATGGTTTCTTCAATAAGTGAATCATCAACAGAAAAATATTACTGTGTAAAAGCCTTAGCTAGCCTATATTTGGACCTTCTCCTTTACCCCTCGTTTGTTCAATCATACGACTTTGATATTTATTGTATGCAAGTCGTAAAGTTTCGTTCATCTGCCCTTTGTACAGCTTGAACTTAACCAATTTATGTTCAAGTGCATTAAGAAAGTATTGTTTATTTCTTGAATGTTCTTAACGACATTTGTTCTGAAACGCTGTTTGTGTATTTTCGTTTCAAGCTTGTTATTAATTTTTACACCCCCATCTCCGCGTACTAGTTTCCCCTTACTAAGTATGATCTTACAACTATCACAGTACATATTGCTGAATGTAGCCGAACCTATCCTGTTTAGATGCAGCCCATCTTGTTCTAAACATTTATATAGAATAGTCGCTTAACTACTGCGTACTCAAGTGTGTCTGGGAGGTAACCTTCTTCAAGGGACCGGTTAACTATTGTAGAGAGAGGCTGTGCCATTCTTTTATAGACATTCCATCTTGCCCTAATCATTTATCGCTAATAAATCCACGAGAACTGCACCAAGTCTGTTGGACTACCCTATAATGCGATTGCTTCTTCTATCTATGAATTTATCACTTACCGACCTTCTGTGCAGGATCCTACGAAAATTGCCTTTGCTGCTCGGTACTCGTTTTCCGCCGTCCGGATTATACAGTGTGTTTGAAACAGAACTCGGTAGTTTTAATGTGTCCTAGAATCTCTACAAAGTGACGTACACTATTCTAGTTGGTGGCGTTTCATTCGTCAATTCTCCAAGTTTGGCTCCCCTGCAGTTGGCAGGTCTGCTTGACGTTGAGACGGCACCGGTGCTGTCTTTCTCTCCTGTGTGACATCAGTTCAGTCCAGGCGTGCGTGCAATGCAGAGCAGAGCATCTCAACACCAATTGGTGCTCCGCAACAGAAAGCGCAGTGTGTTGTTTGGCTCGTGAGTCAGTTATAACAGCGTAAAGTAATTTTAGACGTCAGTATGGTGGTTAAGCACCTACAGAAAAAGCTATCCGACATTGGCAAAGTCTTTCAAGGAAATCGGTAGTTTGTTTACTGTGACATGTTGACAGAGTACGTCTTTCCCCAAATGGACGATACCGACGCTGAAAAGCGGCTCGTGTTTTTCCACCAATCCGGTGCCCCACCTCCTTACAGTAAGCGCGTGCGTGCGGCTCTCGACACTCGCTTTCCAGGAAGGTGGATAGGCAGGGATGGCCCAGTACCTTCGCCACCACGAAGCTCAGACCTAACCCCACTGGACTTTTTATTTTGGGCCCACAAAAGAAAATTGTGTGCAGTGAAAAGATCAGAGGCATCAGTCATTTACGGGAAAGAATCGTCGCGGTGGTTGGGACAGCTACGCCTGAACTGTCGGTGAATACGTGGCGACGAGTGGACTATCGTCTCGACGCGTGCAGCGCAACATATGGGTCCCATGTCGGCGTCTACTAACATTAAACAGAAGTTGGACGAGTTCTCTTTCAAGATATCTACTCATTGATGTAATTTTTCATTAATTTCCCCATTAAATTTATACTTACAGCTGTTGTTGTTGTTGTTGTTGTCATCAGTCCTGAGACTGGTTTGATGCAGCTCTCCATGCTACTCTATCCTGTGCAAGCTCCTTCATCTCCCAGTACCTACTGCAGCCTACATTCTTCTGAATCTGCTTGCTGTATTCATCTCTTGGTCTCCCTCTACGATTTTTACCCTCCACGATGCCCTCCAATACTAAATTGGTGATCTCTTGATGCCTCAGAACATGTCCTATCAACTGGTCCCTTCTTCTTGTCAAGTTGTGCCACAAACTCCTCTTCTCCCCAATTCTATTCAATACTTCATCATTAGTTATGTGATCTACCCACCTAATCTTCAGCATTCTTCTCTGGCACCACATTTCGGAAGGTTCTATTCTCTTCTTATCCAAACTATTTATTGTCCACGTTTCACTTCCGTACATGGCTACACTCCATACAAATACTTTCAGAAACGACTTCCTGACACTTAAATCTATACTCGATGTTAACAAATTCCTCTTCTTCAGAAACGCTTTCCTTCCCATTGCCAGTCTACATTTTATATCCTCTCTACTTCGACCATCATCAGTTATTTTGCAACCCAAACAGCAAAACTCCTTTACTACTTTAAGTGTCTCATTTCCTAATCTAATTCCCTCAGCATCACCTGACTTAATTTGACTACATTCCATTATCCTCGTTTTGCTTTTGTTGATGTTCATCTTATATCCTCCTTTCAAGACACTATCCATTCCGTTCAACTGCTCTTGCAACTCCTTTGCTGTCTCTGACAGAATTACAATATCATCGGCGAACCTCAAACTTTTTATTACTTCTCCATGGATTTTAATGCCTACTCCGAACTTTCCTTTTGTTTCCTTGACTGCTTGCTCAGTATACAGATTGAATAGGATCGGGGAGAGGCTACAACCCTGTCTCACTCCCTTCCCAACTGCTGCTTCCCTTTCATTCCCCTCGACTCTTATAACTGCCATCTGGTTTCTGTACAAATTGTAAATAGCCCTTCGCTCCCTGTATTTTACCCCTGCCACCTTTAGAATTTGAAAGAGAGTATTCCAGTCAACATTGTCAAAAGCTTTCTCTAAGTCTACAAATGCTAGAAATGTAGGTTTGCCTTTCGTTAATCTATTTTCTAAGAGCTAGGGAGTTCTTTTTAAAACACCCTGTATTTCGCTCTTTTATAAGAAATAACGGGAAAGAACACAAAGAAGCTCTGGAGACACTAGACGAAACATCAGCCAAAGCAGGACTACAAATGTGATAAGAAAAAACGCTGTGCATGGACACAGAATCCATAGAGAGTTGCCCACAGGTAACTACGTACGGAAGATAACACAGAAAGTTTCGGATACCTGGGAGAGACTGTACTGGAAACTGGACTGAGCTCGGGATCCAATGAAGAAAGGATCGCAAATCTACAAAAAGCATACAGACTTACAAAGGCAACTACAAGAAAAGAAGAATCTCCATCGATGCCGAATTAACACATTATAATATTGCCAGAGACCCTGAACGCCTATGGTGCGCTTCGGAATGAGGGCATCTGAGTAAAAGGCCGACAAAAAAACTGTACGAACAAACAAAGACGATTACAAACAAAATCAGAAAGAAGAAGGGCAGAGTTCTATGGACACATACATCGGATGAAGAGGACAAGTGAACAAGAAGATATTTAACACAGTGGCGACTCATACAGTGAAAACCTACTGGGTAGAGGAAACCACGGAAGACTTGAAGAGACTAAACATATCACCAGAAGAAAGAAATGTTCAAATGTGTGTGAAATCTTATGGGACTTAACTGCTAAGGTCATCAGTCCCTAAGCTTACACACTACTTAACCTAAATTATCCAAAGGACAAACACACACACCCATCCCCTAGGGAGGACTCGAACCTCCGCTGGGACAGGCCGCACAGTCCATGACTGCAGCACCCTAGACCGCTCGGCTAATCCCGCGCGGCTCCCCAGAAGACATAACAGACAGGGAAAAAGAGAAAAGAATCAGAAAACAGAAATTTCAGCAAGCATCCAAAGAGAAAAAAAGAGAAAATAAGTGGAAAGGACAAACAAAGTTAATACTTGAGAGGTTTCTGGGAAGAAAGAAGAAATAGACCAAAAACCTGATGAAAACTGACAGTTTCTTAGCACTCTCCTTAAGGGGTAACTAGCTATGATTATGATGAGAACAATATACGTACACTGATCTGCAAAGTAAGTTTCATATGATGGATGTGTCGCTACCGAGTAACACAGCTGGATGGAACTTGGACCGTACATACAGGGTGCTCGCAAAATCCCATTATAAACTTGTAGGACTTGTAGAGCCAAGTGAGTACATAATATTTTGGATGTAAACCCCTGTCCGGAAACGTACCACTTTCGTTCTACGGCGGTTTCAGTTCACATGTCTAACGCGTCCACTTCTGCCGAGGGAAAGAGAAAAGCGTCAGAGTTGCATGTCCTGGTACGCAACAGGGCGGACAAGATGACGTGTACCATGCCAGACAATCACCTGACGTAATGCGTCAGCACTGTTCCGCACGCACGGAATGCTGGACTCTTTATCTGTTTTGGAAAAGTGCAAACTCTTAATCTTTCAGTGTTAATACAAACAAATGTACTCAAGTGATAAATGGATGTTTCGTCATGTTTACTTCCGAGCTATGTATTACCTAATAACTGTGCTGCGTCACGCCTAATTTAGTTCCTCAAGCGGAAGTGGACGACTTAAAACATCTGAACTGAAACCGTGGTCGAACGGAAACTGTACGTTTCCGAACATGGGTTCCTATTCGAGCTATTATGTACTCACTTCTCTATACAAGAGCTAGAAGTATGTAAAGTATTAATTGGAATTTCCGAACAGACTATAGAAAGAGCTGTATACTACAGAAAGTATCAGAAAAAAGTACGCAATGACACGAAGACAAATGGTAGGTTTTTTTAATTTTATTTTTTTAAAGACAATAACTAAATTGAAGTCACCTCGATTTATGATGGTCCCCTGGACATTACAATTGGTGGTTGCTGTTGTTGTGGTCTTCAGACCAGAGGCTGGTTTGATGCAGCTCTCCATGCTACTCTATCCTGTGCAAGCTCCTTCATCTCCCAGTACCTACTGCAACCTACATCCTTCTGAATCTGTTTAGTGTATTCATCTCTTGGCCTCCATGTACGATTTTTGCCCCCCGCACTTCCCTCCAATACTACACCGGTTATACCTTCATGCCTCAGAACATATCCTACCAACCGGTCCCTTCTTCTAGCCAGGTTGCGCCACAAACTCCTCTCCTCTCCTCGCCAATCCTATTCACTACCTCCCCATTAGTTACGTGATCTACCCATCTAATCTTCAGCATTCTTCTGTAGCACCACATTTCAAGAATTGTATTATCTTCTTGCCCAAACTGTTCAAAGCCCGAATTTCACTTCCATACAAAGACTTCACTCCATACAAATACTTTCAGAAACGACTTCCTGACACTTAAATCTATACTCGATGGTAACAAATTTCTCTTCTTCAGAAACGCTTTTCTTGCCATTGCCAGTCCACATTTCATATCCTCTCTACTTTGCCCATCATCAGTCAATTTGCTGACCAAATAGCAAAGCTCAAATACTATTTTAAGTGACTAGTTGTCTAATCTAATTTCCTCAGCAGTACCTCATTTAATTCGACTCGAAAGGAGTCTAATGGGACACACTTGTATGTGCCACCAGAATAAGATAAGAATATTTATAGATTAAAATGAAACTAGTATGGCGGCCGGGGTGGCACCCGACCCAACTGACTCTCGCTAGGTTGGGTTCCTTCTAGGAGACCAATAGTATCCTCAAGGCCTTTAAGGACCTCACCAAGAAATTGGATGGCCACACCTGTCTAGCCGATCACTGCTAAGGTGACGTCAACCGGCTGCTGCACGGCAGCACGCAAACGGGCCACCAATTCTGGAACACTGCCCTCCGTCGGTTAACGCCTTACTGCGAACTCGTAAATCAGATGGTCTCTTCTCAGTAGGCCAAAACTGTCTGACTGCCACTCTCTTAACACCTGAAACAATAACAAGCCGCCGGACGCTGTGGCCGAGCGGTTCTAGGCGCTTCAGTCCGGAACCGCGCGACCGCTACGGTCGCAGGTTCGAATCCTGCCTCGGGCATGGGTGTGTGTGATGTCCTTAGGTTAGTTAGGTTTAAGTAGTTCTAAGTTCTAGGGGACTGACAACTTCAGATGTTAAGTCCCATAGTGCTCAGAGCCATTTGAACCATTTTTTTTAAAACTAGTATACTATAAACGATTATGGTCTCTGATAGGCTGGATAATGCGGATCGCTGACTGTGGGCGACTGCAGAGCCAAAGATACCGCACTGCTTCTGGTCTGAGATCATTATAGTGTTGGAGTAAGAAAACGCTGGGCGCACAGTGGTAGGTAGCTGTCTGTGAGGGAAAGACGATGGAGTAGGCAGTTTTTGTTGTGTGGTGTGTAAAGCCACCAAGATTTAGATTAATTTAGGTATGTCAGTATTGTTGAACTTGGAATCACAAATCTTCATGCAAGCAAGGCAAAGATGTTAAATAATTATGATTTTTGTCTTTTCCAGGGCGTTAGAGTAGATGAATTGGTTCAAATGGCTCTGAGCACTATGGGACTTAACTTCTGAGGTCATCAGTCCCCTAGGACTTAGAACTACTTGAACCTAACTAACCTAGGGACATCACACACATCCATGCCCTAGGCAAGATTCGAACCTGCGACCGTAGCGGTCACGCGGTTCCAGACTGTGGCGCCTAGAACCGCACGGCCACTCCGGCCGGCTAGTAGATGAGTTCGCTGATAATTGTAATTTTTGAGTAACCTCAGAATGTACGTAAACTTTTTTGATAAAAAGGCTATTTAGATACTTCATTTTTGTAATGCTTCTAAGATTTGTTGACTCAGCTATATGTAATTTGCCATTTGAATCTCATTGTTTGTGACTCAATTGTTAGTAATGTAACTTCAATTCTCACATGTTTTTGAAAAACCAAAAAAAAAAAAAAAAAAAAAAAAAATGCGCTGTGTTAGTAATTCATCATAATCACTACCGCCCCCCTGTCCACGTCACATATTTTTTTTAAAGAAGTTGGATTTTCTTAAATGTTCTAGTTTATCAGGCAAAAGAATTTCATTTCCACTTCAAAGTATTATGGCCGGCAACCACAGCTGAGCGTGTAGCTAGCATATTTTTGTTTTTCACGAAAGACCAGAATATATCGCGTTCCACCGTTGCTGCTTTAGAGATAAGAGAAAGTAATTTATTTATTAAGCGCACGGGGATCGAAGTAATTACTTTTGAACAGGGCCAGATGATTCAGTGCCTAAGGCGCCGAATGAATTTTGCAGTGACTGTATTTCTTTATTGCTAGTGGGAGTTACATTGCCCCATCAATTCGTGTAAAGTTTTGCTGACAATAACACGGAGTAAGCACACCACTTGGAGTTACATCACGCTACACGACAATTGGACAATTCTACAGTTCTACATCCAAACAAAGTAATTATAAAAGGCTGCATTCCAGTATCTTCGTTTTGCTTTTGTTGGTGTTAATCTTATATACTCCTTTCACGACGTCCATTCCGTTCCCCTGGCCTCCCAAGTCCTTTGCTGTCTCCGAGAGAATTACAATGTCGTCGCAAACCTCAAGGTTTTAATTTCTTCTCTCTGACCTCTATTTCCTACTCCAATTTTTTCTTTTCTTTCCATTAGTGCTTGTTCAACGTACATATTGAACAACATCGCGGATAGGCTACAACCCTGTCTCACTCCCCTCTCAACTACTGCGTCCCTTTCGTTCGCCTCTACTCTTATAACTGCCTTCTGGTTTTTGTACCAGCTGTACATAGCCTTTCGCTCCCTGTATCGTACCCTCGCAATTTCCTTTCCTTCTAAGAGATCCCCCGCGGCTGAGCTGTCCGAAGCGGTCGCGCATTATCATCCAGAAAAATAAAAGCAGAGCCAAGCGCTCTCCTGAAAACACGCACCTGGGGAAGGAGTACAATGTCAGAATAACGCTGGGCGATGAAAGTACTGTGCTGAAAGATTTGGACGTCAGCACGGCAGTTACATGAAGCCGCTCGCTCTCAGAAAGACTGGAAAGTTCCTCAAGTAGCACCAATACCCAAAAAGGGAAGTAGGAATAATCCTCTGAATTACAGGCCCATATCACTAACGTCGATTTGCAGTAGGGTTTTACAACATATGCTGTGTTCCAACATTATGAAGAGAACCATTTATTGACACATAGTCAGCATACTCTGTTTCAAATTCTGAAGATGGCAGGGGTAAAATACAGGGAGCGAAAGGCTATTTACAATTTGTACAGTAACCAGACGGTAGTTATAAGAGTCGAAGGGCGAAGGGCAGGAAAGGGAAGCAGTGGTTTGGAGGGGAGTGAGACACGGTTGCAGCCTCTCCCCGACGTTATTCAATCTGTATATTGAGCAACCAGTAAACGAAACAAAAGAAAAATTCGGAGTAGGCATTAAAATCCATGGAGAAGAAATAAATACTTTGAGGTTCGCCGATGACACTTTAATTCTGTCAGAGACAGCAAAGGATTTGGAAGAGCAGTTGAACGGAGTGGACAGTGTCTTGTAAGGAGGATATAAGATGAATATCAACAAAAGCAAAATGAGGATAATGGAATGTAGTCGAATTAAGTCGGGTGATGCTGAGGGAATTAGAGTAGGAAATGAGACACTTAAAGTAGTAAAGGAATTATGCTATTTGGGGAGCAAAATAACTGATTATGGTCAAAGTAGAGAGGATATAAAATGTAGACTGGCAATGGCAAGGAAAGCGTTTCTGAAGAAGAGAAATTTGTTAATATCGAATATAGATTTAAGTGTCAGGAAGTCGTTTCTGAAAGTATTTGTATGGAGTGTAGCCATGTATGGAAGTGAAATAGTTTGGATAAGAAGAGAATAGAAGGTTTCGAAATGTGGTGCTACAGAAGAATGCTGAAGATTAGATGGGTAGATCACATAACTAATTAGGAGGTATTGAATATAATTGGGGAGAAGAGGAGTTTGTGGCACAACTTGGCTAGAAGAAGGGACCGGTATTAGGACATGTTCTGAGGCATCAAGGGATTACCAATTTAGTATTGGAGGGCAGCGTGGAGGGTAAAAATTGTAGAGGGAGACCAAGAGATGAATAGACTAAGCAGATTCAGCAGGATGTAGACTGCAGTAGGTACTGGGAGATGAAGAAGCTTGCACAGGATGGAGCAGCATGGAGAGCTGCATCAAACCAGTCTCAGGACTGAAGACCACAACAACAGTCCGCATGGATTCAGAAAATATCGTTCTTGTGAAACACAACTAGCTCTTTATACTCATGAAGTAATAAGTGGTATCGACAGGGGATGTCAAATTGATTCCATATTTTTAAATTTCCAGAAGGCTTTCGGCTCCGTTCCTCACAAGCGTCTTCTAACCAAACTGCGTGCCTACGGAGTATCGCCTCAGTTGTGCGACTGGATAGATTGTTTCCGGTCAGAAAGGTCACAGTTCGTGATAATAGACGGAAAGTCATAGAGTAAAACAGAAGTAATATCCGGCGTTCCCCAAGGAAGTGTTATAGGCCGTCAGTTGTTCCTGATCTATATTAACGACATAGGAGACAATCTGAGTGGCCGTCTTAGATTGTTTGCAGATGACGCCGTCATTTACCGTCTTGTAAAGTCATCAGATGACCAAAACGAATTGCAAAATGATTTACATAAGATATGTGAATGGTGCGAGAAGTGGCGATTGACCCTGAATAAACAAAAGTGTGGATTTATTCACATGAGTACTGAAAGAAATCCTCTAAATTTCGATTACGCGATAAGTCGCACAAATCTGAACTAAAAACTTGGGGGTTACAGTGTTACCTCCCCGCAAGAAATTTGAAAAGCCAATGTTAATGAAAACGTCGTCTTCCCACAAAACTGCATAATAAAAATGAGCCAAGCGTAACCTCCTTGCAAAAATAATAAATAATAATGACCCAAATGTAAACTCCCCACAAACATTAACTAATGAAGATTGCTCATTAAACCCACAATAAAATTAATTAAATGATGAAGCATGAACTGAATGTAACATCTGAACAGAAATAATCAAACCTGATAAATCTTATAAGGGCAGCAACGCTGACCTTCGGCCCTGTGAAATAATTAAACCTGAATAGAGAAACCAAAATTCTTACCTCAGTAAAACTGCACCTACATCTGCTCTTATTTTTCGGCACAGCTCCGTGCAGTGCTGGCCCATAATTAATTTTGATTCTTGGAGGGAATGCAAAGGAACTATTATTTAACTTGAAATGAATGTTTTTCTTCAAAACAGTTACTTTATAAGGAAATTATTATTGGGGCAATTCTTGAACAAATTAATTACAATTAACATATGTTATTAGCTGAGCGCAATGCTGCTTCATTACCTTGTATAACAATATACCTCGTCCTGAACCGTGACCAGAGATGGAGGGAGAGCACGCCGCCGACGCATGCCGACGGCCGCTCACTACAACCGTCCACTCGCTACAACTACTGCCGACTGACTACTACTATCCAACTGACTACTACTGCAGACAGAGTGCAACTCGCGACTGACTACTCGCAACTCAACACTCGCGCGGTCGAGCGCAGACTAGCAACGATAAATAACTCTCTGGTCAGAGATTCTGTCATGCCTCGCCATCGCTGCTACTGAATACATACGTGTTTCAACAGTTACAAATAACCTGAATTGGAACGATCACATAGATAATGTTGTGGGTAGAGCAAAGCAAAGACTGCGATTCATTGCCAGAACACTTAGAAGGTGCAACAGGTCTACCAAAGAGACTGCTTACACCATCCTTCTCCGCCCTGTTCTCGAGTATTGCGGTCCGGTGTGGGATCCGCATCAGGTGGGGCTGACGGATGAAATCGAAAATGGTTCAAATGGCTCTGAGCACTATGGGACTTAACATCTGTGGTCAGCAGTCCCCTAGAACTTAGGACTACTTAAACCTAACTAAGGACATCACACACGTCCATGGGCGAGGCAGGATTCGAACCTGCGACCGTAGCAGTTGCGCGGTTCCGGACTGAGCGCCTAGAACCGCGAGACCACCGCGGCCGGCGACTGACGCATGACATCGAAAAAGTACTAAGAAGGGCGGCTCGTTTTGTACTATCGCGAGTAGGGGTCATAGTGTCACAGACATGATACGTGAATTGGAGTGGCAATCATTAAAACAAAGGCGATTTTTGTTATATCCTAGCCAGTAATGCCACCCGAGCCCGCTGCCAAAAGGTTGGCAGCATCAAAGTCCGGACGCCGTCCGCATAAGCAGCGCCAGCGAGACAGCAAATCGCCGCAAGTCTGCGCGCGCCACCGCTGGCTTCTGGCTTCTTAAGCGCTGGAGTCGCGAGCGCTAGGACAGTTCTGTAATCGCCGCTCAGTTGTATACTCGCCACCGAATTGTGTACTTGCTAGTCAGTTGTGTGTTCATCGCAGCAGAGTTGTTGTTTGTCGTCAGCCGACGCTGACCTAGCCGCTCCGACTCGAACTACACAGATCTCTGTAGACACGGACTTCACTACGGTGTTTCTGTATCTTCATTAATAAAGATAAGTACCGACTTTTATTTAATCAGGGTGTTTGCGTTTTCATCTTTCTGTTCGCTGTTCCAGCGGACCGGTCGGCCCGCTATTAAAAGTGTGGCGGTGACTTCGTAAGCCGTTTCTACAGCGAATTGTTTGTCGCTACGAACACCGCCACAAAATTTTTCGTTTCGACGGAATCTTCTAATGAAATTGTAATTACTTCTCCTCCGATTGCGAAAACGTTCTGTTGGCAACCACCTACGTAGGGAGAAATGATAATCGCGATAAAACAAGAGAAATCAGGGCCCGCACAGAAAAATGTAAGTGCTCGTTTTTCCCGTGCGCCCTTCGAGAGTGGAACGGTAGAGACACAGCTTGAAGGTGGGTCACTGACCCCTCTGCCAGGCACTTTATTGTGAATAGCAGAGTAATGACGTAGATGTTGATGTAGAATGCAACATCATGCGTCCACACACCGTAACACCTGTACCACGAAAACGATCATGTTCGACAGTGTTCTTGGGTGGATTACGTATTCCAGTCGCTCCCCATATGAGGGTACAGAATACATCCAGGAACATATCGTAGGATTAGGCCAAGATAGGGCAGTAAGTCGTGAGGCACAGCGCTGAAACTGACGAAAGGATTTAGAGTACTAGGCACGTCCTTTTCGAGAAAGATACGAGGTCTGTTCAAAAATTTACACAACTTTGTCCACAAAATGTTTCCACGCTTATCTTTTCCTTATTGCCCACGGTCTCCTTCGAAATACTCTGGTCCACAACTGATACACCGCTCCACTTCCGGAAGTGGTCTCGGTACGGCCTTTGCCGGATCGCGCGTAGTACCGCCTGTGGATCTTGTTTTATCTCGTCTGTCGTTGCAAATCTTCCTCCTTTCAATGCGGTTTTCAACTTTGGAAATGAAAGAATGTCCGCAGGGACCAGGTCTGCGGAGTACAGAGGATGGGGCGGTACAGTTATTTCATTTGTCGTGCAACAGTCATGCACCAAGAGGGGCGACATCGTGACGCGGGAGCCACGGATCGTCTCGCCACGTTTCAGACCCTTTTACTTCTCACGTTTTCTCGCAGGCGCCACAACACGTCCCACTAGTACAATCTACTACACTACTGCCAGTGGTACGAATTCATGACGAACTAATCCTTCAAATTACTTTTGAATACATTACGGGAAAGGCAGTGATCAATGTCTTAGAAATATTTACTATTAAAAACAGTCTTGATCACAATTTATTTATCAAGGTCACCGGTTTCGACCACTACTGTGGTCATCTTAAGACCATTGAGTAGGAACCTCTTTCTGTTGGAGGATCACTACTCAAAATAATTCTCCAACAGAAAGAGGTTCCTACTCAATAGTCTAAAGATGACCACAGTAGTGGTCGAAACCGGTCACCTTGATAAATAAATCGTGATCAAGACTGTTTTTAATAGTAAATAATCCTTCAAAGTCAGAGAAAACGATCAGCGTCGCTTTGTTTGACGTTTTACCTGACCTGAGGAGCTCTCCTTGATCTGGGAGAACCTTTCCCTACCCACTGTGAAGACCGAACCTTGATGAACCGTGAATTTACTTTCAAATATTTTCTTAAGAATTTATTTACTAGCGATTCATCAAGAACATTAGCACATTTAATCCCACTATGATGTCAGCATGTAAGTAGTTGCCAGGGAATAACTAATGAAATCATAACCAAATTGCTTTTCACAAATGGGAATTTTAATTGCCAAGCGGTTCTAGGCACTACAGTCTGGAACCGCGCGACCGCTACGGTCGCAGGTTCGAAACCTGCCTCGGGCATGGATGTGCGTGATGTCTTTAGGCTAGTTAGGTTTAAGTAGTTCTAAGTTCTAGGAGACTGATGACCTCAGATGTTAAGTCCCATAGTGCTCAGAGCCATTTGAACCATTTTTGGGAATTTTATTCCAAAAAGCCTCTTTTTTTTAAAAACCAGATTTAAAATTATAAGCAGAAAGCACCCTCTAAATATCAAGTTACAATTTGTTCAGAGGCAGAAAGAAACGAGTTTTGACTGTACGAGCTTTCGGGCACAGAACCTTGCCGCTCCCTTTTGACACGGCTGTAGTTACGACCGCTCACAATAGCCTCTGAAAGACGGCACTGGTGCAAATCTGCAACACACCAGATTACCTTAAAGTAAAAGTTTTAACAATTCACACAAGCGCACAAACTATGCACCCCGTAGGAGGGATGGAAATTGTACCAAACACAAAAATTAAAAGATTAACTTGCCACCGAAGGTGCAACTTGAATTTAACTTCTAAGAACAGTCTTACGGTGGAAGGGTGGCAACTTTATATGCTAAAATGACCATTTAAATAAAAGGCCATGAAATGCAATCTTATATAAAATTCTACAGGATTGGCCAAACAAATTAAGATGCTCATCAGTACACAGATACCGCCTCTCAAGGTCATAGGCAAGATCAAAACATATTTCAGGTTTTAGGCCGTTATACTCCAGATTATCTTAAAGTGAAACTTTTAACAATTCACACAAGCACACAAACTATGCACCACCTAGGAGGGATGGAAATTGTAGCGGCCGTAGCGGTCGCGCGGTTCCGGACTGTAGAGCCCAGAACCGCTCGGCCACCGCGGCCGGCTCCAGCACATCATTGGCACCTATAGCGCTAAATGTTTGCTGAGGGTATTTTAATTCCGTCATTGCAACTACATGAAAACGCGTGTTCTTGTCACGAAATGCGTTTCAGAAACATTGTCAGTGGCCTGCAAAGAAAGGTATTTGTAATTTGTTTCCTAGGTCGAGAAACAGTTCGTTACAGAAAAATGGTTCAAATGGCTCTGAGCACTATGGGACTCAACTGCTGAGGTCATTAGTCCCCCAGAACTTAGGACAACTTAAACCTAACTAACCTAAGGACATCACACACATCCATGCCCGAGGGAGGACTCGAACCTGCGACCGTAGCGGTCTTGCGGTTCCAGACTGCAGCACCTTTAACCGCACGGCCACTTCGGCCGGCTAGTTCGTTACAGAAGAAGCTCAGTTCTACTTACAGTACTTCATCCTTTGTCTTTCGCTCATTTCGGGATACGCCGTCCGCTTGAACGTCTCTTGGTTATTTCTTCGTTTCGCACTGTTGATGCTGGCCTTGTGTAGCGTCACCGACTTTGCCACTAGTTGTATCCTTTTTTTCTGCTGTTCGCCATTGGCTGTGTTATTCTGTTTCATTGTGTTGTGTAAGAAGAATGAATCAACAAAAGTAAAACGAGGATAATGGAACGTACTCGAGTTACGTAAATCAGGCGATGCTGAAGGAATTAGATTAAGAAATAAGACACTTCTAGTAGATGGGTTTTCCTATTTTGGAAGCAAAATAACTGATGATGGTCGAAGTAGAGAGGATATAAAATGTAGACTCGCAATTTGAAGAAAAGCGCTTCTGAAGAAGAGAAATTTGTTAACATCGAGTATAGATTTAAGTGTCAGGAAGTCGTTTCTGAAAGTATTTGTATGGAGTGTAGCCATGTATGGAAATGAAACATGGACGATAAATAGTTTAGACAAGAGGAGAATAGAAGCTCTCGAAACGTGGTGCTACAGAAGAATGCTGAAGATTAGATTGGTAGATCACGTAAGTAATGAGGAGGTACTGAACAGACAAGTGAAATTTGTGGTACAACTTGACTAGAAGAAGGGATCGGTTGGTAGGACACATTCTGAGGCATCAAGGGATCACCAATTTAGTATCGGAGGGAAGTGTGGGGGGCAAAAATCGTAGAGGAAGACCAAGAGACGAAAACAATAAGCAGATTCAGAAGGATGTAAGTTGCAGTACTTACTCGGAAGAGGCCTGCACAGGATAGAGTAGCATGGAGTGCTGCACCAAACCAGTCTTAGAACCATAACAACAGCAAGAGAAATGAAGTAGTAGCGATGGAGTTGAAAATCTAATTGGTGAGTAGTTGAGGATCGGGGGGAGAGTTGGAGTTTCGAGACCAGTGTACAGTAAGTAGTGGGATGGAAACTGAGCTGAGGTAAAGGATGAGGATCAAGAGGTGAAACGGGGGGTGGAGGTACAGTGAAAGAGAGCGGACGATCGAAAAGGGGAAGTAATAATTTTTTTATAATGTGGTTTTTTTCTTCACCTTCTTTATTGACTGCTTGAGTTTCGATTTTATTTTCTTTTTTTGTCATTGAGAAAGCGTTTAGTGTGTGTAAATCCCTTGTGTATATGACAGTTTTATTGGAAAGGGAGGCAGTGTCTGTCTTTACTTCTTTTCTCCCCGTTCATATCTTTTGCCAAAGTGCATGGTCTGTGTTATTTCTGTTTAAGGGAGTCTGCAAATGGTGAATGATTTGTACCATATTTCCATGGCATGTTGTGCTCCTCATATCTTGTGTCAAATGTCCTGCCAGTCATATCAGTCCAGATTTTTCCACAGTTTGCGTAGCTGAGGTGGTAGCTACCAGACTGTTGATATCTGTCTCGTTCTGATTTTCGTTAAAAGCTATGTGTTTTTGTATTGAGTTATTTGCCTTCTGAGCAGTGTTCGTACCCAGTTTTTTAGTGTATTACCTACAGTATTTCGAGTGTGAATTTGTTGTGGTAGGCCATTGCATACCATTTTCTTGTGAATAGATCTATCACAAAGTTAATGGTGTGCAGAGAGCAAACCAAACACTGAGATTTATTGGTAACAGATGGTGCAACAGGTCTTCTAACGAGACTGCCCTCTTCTGGAGTACTGATGTGCTCTGCAGGATTCGCATAAGGTGGGAGTGACAGAGGCCGTCGAAAAAGCTCGAAGGAGAGCAGCTCTTTTTTTACTATCGCGATATACACTGCTGGCCATTAAAATTGCTTCACCACGAAGATGACGTACTACAGACGCGAAATTTAACCGACAGGAACAAGATGCTGTGATATGCAAATGATAAGCTTTTCGGAGCATTCACACAAGGTTGGCGCCGGTGGCGACACCTACAACGTGCTGACATGAGGAAAGTTGCCAAACGATTTCTCATACACAAACAGCAGTTGACCGGCGTTGACTGGTGAAACGTTGTTGTGATGCCTCGTGTAAAGAGGAGAAATGCGTACCATCACGTTTCCGACTTTGATAAAGGTCGGATTGTAGCCTATCGCGATGGCGGTTTATCGTATCGCGACATTGCTGCTCACATCAGTCGAGATCCCATGACTGTTAGCAGAATATGGAATCGGTGGGTTCAGGTGGGTAATACGGAACGCCGTGCTGGATCCCAACGGCCTCGTGTCACTAGCAGTCGAGATGACAGGCACCTTATCCGCATGGCTGTGACGGATCGTGCAGCCACCTCTCGATTCCTGAGTCAACAGATGGGGACCTTTCCAAGACAACAACCATCTTCACGAACCGTTCGACGACGTTTGCAGCAGCACGGACTATCAGCTCGGAGACCGTGGCTGCGGTTACCCTTGACGCTGCATCATAGACAGGAGCGCCTGCGATGGTGTACTCGACGACGAACCTGGGTGCACGAATGGCGAAACGTCATTTTTTCGGATGAATCCAGGTTGGGTTTACAACATCACGATGGTCGCATCCGTGTTTGGCGACATCGCGGTGAACGCACATTGGAAGCGTATATTCGTCATCGCCATACTGGCATATCACCCGGCGTAATGGTATGGGGTGCCATTGGTTACACGTCTCGGTCACCCCTTGTTCGCATTGACGGCTCTTTGACAGTGGACGTTCCATTTCAGATGTGTTATGACCCGTCGCTCTACCCTTCATTCGATTCCTGCAGAACCCTACATTTCAGCAGGATAATGCAAGACCGCACGTTGCAGGTCCTGTACTGGCCTTTCTGGATGCAGAAAATATTCGACGGCTGCCCTGGCCAGCACATTCTCCAGATCTCTCACCGATTGAAAACGTCTGGTGAATGGTGGCCGAGGAACTGGCTCGTCACAATACGCCAGTCACTGCTCTTGATGAACTGTGGTATCGTGTTGAAGCTGCATGGGCAGCTGTACCTGTACACGCCATCCGAGCTCTGTTTGACTCAATGCCCAGGCGTATCAAGGCCGTTATAAGAGCCAGAGGTGGTTGTTCTGAGTACTGATTTCTCAGGATCTATGCACCCAAATTGCGTGAAAATGTAATCAGATGTCAGTTCTAGTATAATATATTTGTGCAATGAATACCCGTTTATCATCTGCATTTCTTCTTGGTGTAGCAGTTTTAATGGCCAGTAGGGTAGTACGTAAGAGAGTGCCTCGGACATGATACGTGATCTGGGGTGTTTCGGGCGTTTTTCGTTGCGGCAGGGTCTTCTCGGGAAATTTCAATTGCCAACTTTCTGCCCCGATTGCGAAAATGTTTTGTTGGCGCCTATGTACATGGGGAGAAATCATGATGATAAAGTAAGATAAATCAGAACTCGCACAGAAGTATTTAAGTGTTTGTTTTTGCCGTACGCCCTTCGAGGTTGAAACGGTAGGGAAACGGTTTGAGCGTGGTTCGATGAAACCTGTGCCCGGCACTTAATTGTGAATAAAATAACTGAAAAGCCACGGTCGCTGCAATATCGTCTCCTGGTCTTCCTCTACGATTTTTACCCTCCACGCTTCCCTCCAGTAGTAACTTGATGATTCGCTGATGTCTCACAGTGTGTCCTACCAACCGATCGGCCGGCCGGTATGGCCGAGAGGTTCTAGGCGCTTCAGTCTGGAACCGCGCTGCTGCTATCGTCGCAGGTTCGAATCCTGCCTCGGGCATGGATGTGTGTGATGTCCTTAGGTTAGTTAGGTTTAATTAGTTCTAAGTCTAGGGGAGTG
Organism: Schistocerca serialis cubense; assembly: GCF_023864345.2. Classification (NCBI taxonomy): domain Eukaryota; kingdom Metazoa; phylum Arthropoda; class Insecta; order Orthoptera; family Acrididae; genus Schistocerca; species Schistocerca serialis. Next base: position 40,833,090 of record NC_064648.1, on the reverse strand, counting down.
ATGAGCTCAGCACTCAGTCCCTTAGTGCTCAGAGCCATTTGAACCAACCGATCCCTTCTAATCAGGTCGCGCCGCAAATTCCTCTTCTCCCCAATTCCATTCAGTACTTCCTCATTACTTCTACCAATGTAATCTCCAGCATTCTTCTGTAACACCACGTTTCAAGAGCTTCTATTCTCTTCTTGTCTAAACTATTTCTCGTCCATGTTTCACTTCCATATATGGCTACAGTCCACACACATACTTTCAGAAAAGCCTTCCTGACACTTAAATCTATACTCGATGTCAACAAACTTGTCTTCTTCAAATTGCCACTCTACATCTTTTGTCCTCCCTACTTCGACCATCATCAGTTATTTTGCTTCCCAAATAGCAAAGCTCATCTACTACTTTAAGTGTCTTCTTTCCCAATGTAATACCCTCAGCATCACCTCATTTACGTAAGTCGACTACATTCCATTATCCTAGTCTTACTTTTGTTGATTCATTCCTTTTACGCAACATCATGTAACAGAAAAACAGACGCAGTGGCGAACTGCAAAAAAAAAAAGAAAAGGTATATAAGTAAAATTAGTGGCAAAGTCGGCGACGCTACACAAAACACGCGATACATCTTTAGCCAGAAGGTACCATGGCTTTTCAATTATTTTAGAAACAGAGTGATCGCCCCACGACACACCATGTGTTCACTGCAAAACTTAATGTACATTGTGTTGATAGTATCTATTGATCGGTTTGTTTGCGTCTCCATTTTTCTGTAGTTACAAAAAGGAATTAAAATACCCTCAATTACTATAAAGCAATTACAGGAGTAACGGTAATACGTAAATTGAATGTTTGCATCTGAAAATCAGATTTCTGTCTGCCACGATTTTTGTTGCACGCAATCGTGTTGAATCAAAGTGGACGACAGAGGCTGTTGGGAGGGGACGGAAAAGGAGATGAATGGCAGCGCACGGCGGCGGAGGGTGGGTAAATCGACCGCGCGCTGGCTGCCGTGTAATTAAATGGAAGGCGTGAGGCTGGGGCGCAGCGAGGACTCGTAGCCCAGGCCGGGCCGTTATAATTCTGGACGGAGCGGGGGAGGGGGGCGCCGGCAGGGGGGGAAGCGGAGTCGGCCGCCCGCAAGCAGCGGCCGGCGCGGCGTGCCGCGCGAATCCACCCGCGCCTGCGCAGAAGGCTGCCGCTCCGAATCGATGGCGCGCAGCCGCGGCTCGGCGCAGGGTTCAGTCTACTGCGAGACGCCGAGCGTGCGACACCGCTGAGGAGCGGAGCGCGGGGGCAGGCGACACAAAACACAGAGAGAACGTGACGCAGGCAGCAGCGTATGTCTCGGAGGACGCGGGGGGACGTCTCCAGCAAAGGGTCTAGGAGCGAAAACAGATGGAAACTTTAGCTGGACGTAGTACACATCTAGAACAGCCGTAAGCCACAGCCTATTTGATCAAGAGTGGCCGGACACCTATTAGTGGCAATGAAATGGGATATGTCCACCAATCGACATCATAACGGCTTTAGCTTTCCTCGGTACACTTTCGGTGAGGTGTCTGGATGTCTGTGGAAGAATGACAGCCACTTCTTGCTCAAGAGCCGAAAGCAGAGAGAGTAGTGATGTTGAAATTTGGGGTCCGGAGCTGACTTTCTAACTCATCCCAGAAATGTTCATTGAGTTCAAGTTGGGACTCTGGGTAGGCCAGCCCATTGCAGGAACGTTATTGTCAGCATACCATTGCCTCACAGATGCTGCTTTACGGCACAGTGCATTGTCATGCTGAAGCGGCCCACCACGAATTCCTCCCCCGCGCCAACCTCTTCATCTCAGGCTAGAACGTGCAACCAACGTCCTCAATTATTTGCTGGGTGTATTTCAATCTGCCCCTTCCTCTGCCGTTTTTACCTTATACAGTTCCCTCTCGTACTACTGTGGAAGTTATACTGTGATGTCTTAACAGATGTATCATCCAGTCCCTCCTTATTGTCTGTAGTTTCCTCGCCAATTCTGTGCAGAACCTCCCCATTCCTTCTGAGCTCGTCTAGTTTTCCAAATTCTTCTGTAACACCACATCTCAAATGCTTCGATTCTCTACTTTTCCAGTTCTCCCACAGCCCATGTTTCACTACCGCATACTGCTGTGCGCCAAACGTACATTCTCAGATATTTCTTCCTCAAATTAAGGCCTATGTTTGGTACTAGTAGACTTCTCTCGGTCAGGAATGCCCTTTTTGCCAGTGACAGTCTGCTTTTTATGTCGTTCCTGCTCCGTCCTTCATGGTTTATTTTGCTGATATCTACAGTCAGGGTCTCGGAACCGTTCCTCTGCTGAAAGTAGTACACAATACTATGAAATGTGTTCACATCCTTCTGCATTTAGCATTTTCTTAAGTGCATTAAGGGGACTACATACCATCCATGAAAAAGGGTTATACCATAACATCACTTCCTCCCTATATCTGCAACCGTATTACGCGAAACACTGTGAAGTGCATGGCAGGGAGTGGGTCATACTGTACCAATTGTTAAGGGTTTTTTACCGTTTGGAAATTTGTGGTAAGATCTTATGGGACCAAACTGCTGAGGTCATCGGTCCCTAAGCTTAGACCCTACTTAAGGGGCTTCGGAAGGCCCTATACTTGCAATGTTAAAATAACGCTTATAAATTACATCTTTCCTCACAAAGTATTTGAGGTAGGAAGTTGAACTTTTTACAGATTATTTATTGGAATATGGGCTACAGCTTAACACAAGGATTTTACAAAATTTTAGTTCAGTTATTGAAGATGATTTTTTTTCAATTGTAATGAAAATTCACAACATTTTTTTGCAATTTTTTATTTATATATTCAAAAATATACAGTTTTTTGGAAAAAGGCTGTGTTAAATTATGCAGAAGGTACTGTGTAACATTTACTGAAAGTTTGAAACAAATATGTTTGGAAGATCCTTAGAAAACATGTAATTAGTATGAGAAAATAAAAGTTTTGGGAATCGAGCAACAAAGATTGGATTAACTTTTTAGTGCATTCCAGGTCCAAAGGATGGATTATCTTCATCCTCTGCAAACTCCTCCTCCAGCTTCCTCTTGTTCCTCCTCCTGTTTACTCTTGCTTGTATTTCTAGACTCTTTACAGCCCTGTCTGCAGCCCGAAGGCGTTCCTTGTCTAAAGCAAGCATCGCTCGTTGTTGTGTTCGTAGATTTTGCTACCATTTTCTTCAGTTGCAGTTACTGCAACACTGTTCCAAAAGGTGGTCATGTATGAACACTTATCACATTTCAGTCGTATTTCACTAGCAAGTCCTACGTGCTTTATTATGGAGAGTTCCAGACCAACTTCACTACAATGAATACATCTTACACAGTTTGAAAAAATTCCTTTGAGAACTGACATATCAAATATGTCATTCACATCCGATTCGCCCATAAAACATTCATAGTTTTCACTCATTGAACCAAGCTTCTTCTGTGAAGTATTTTCTTTCCCACTTTGACTGCTATGGGCAGGTGTACTTGACAGGTTAGGTTCACTCACTTGGTTATCGTCTTTATCGTTTACAGTAATAACACATACCTTTGGCTTTCCAACATTTCTCCTTTTCTTAAAAGCCTTCAGAGGATTTCTAGCCGGCCGAAGTGGCCGTGCGGTTAAAGGCGCTGCAGTCTGGAACCGCAAGACCGCTACGGTCGCAGGTTCGAATCCTGCCTCGGGCATGGATGTTTGTGATGTCCTTAGGTAAGTTAGGTTTAACTAGTTCTAAGTTCTATGGGACTAATGACCTCAGCAGTTGAGTCCCATAGTGCTCAGAGCCATTTTTGAGGATTTCTAATAACTTTACTTTTACTCATTATTATACTTCAACAAAACAGAGACTCAAGAAACAGAATTAATTACGAATATTTTCGAGATAACGACAGAGTAAATAAACATGAAACAATCGAAAATCACACCAGCGATATATATTGAACCATCACAGGTTAGCCACAACACATACTTTATCTCACATCACTAAAATGTACCTGATGAACACGGACGTTAATAATAACACCATTTGACAGCAGTTTAACAGCGCCACAGTGGGTCACGCCCATGTATAACACATTTCAAAAAAAATTTAAAAATAGTTGTAGTCTTTGGAATTGAATAAATTATATATCTATTAAAAGGTAATAGTCTGCAGATTCAGAAAACGCAAAAAAGTAAAAATTGAACTTTTCATGATTTTGAGCCTTTCCGGAGCCCCTTAACTTAACTTTAGCTTACACTAAGGACAAGACACACCCATGCCCGAGGGAGGACTCGGACCTCCGACGGAGGAGCCGCGCGAACCGTGACAAGACGCCTCATACCATGCGGCTACCCCGCGCGGCTTTTTTTTTCCGTTCCATTCGCGTATGGAGCGCGGGAACAGTGATTGTTTGAATGGCCCTGTGTGTGCTGTAATTAATGTAATCTTGTCCTGACTATCCCGACGGGGGCGATGTGTAGCGATTTGTAGGATGTTCCTAGACTCGCCATTTAAGCCGGTTGTTGAAACTAGTTATTAGTAGACTTTCTCAGGATTGTTTACGTCTGTCTTCGAACGTATGCCACTTCAGTTTTTTCAACATCTCATTGACACTCCTGGATGATGGGGTCCCTGGTTCGATTCCCGGGCGGGTTGGTGATTTTCTAGCCTGGGGACTGGATGTTTGTGTTGTCCTCATCATTTCTTCATCGTCATCATCATTTGTGACAGAGGCTGGATTGGACTGTGAAAAAAATTGGACTGAGTACGAATTGGGATTTTGTTCGGGTTCTGTTGACCACGCAGTTGAGTGCTCCACGACCCAAACATCATCGTCATTGACACTCTGCCGCGGGTCAATCGAATCTGTCACCATTCGTGCTGCCCTCCTCTGTATACGTTCAATATCCCCTGACACTCCTGTTTGGTATAGGTCCCACACACCTGAGCAGTATTCTAGGACGGGTCCCACGACAGATTTGCATTCAATCCCTTTTGTAGATTGATCACATTACCCTAGCATCGTACCAAGAAACCGAAGTCTACGACCTGCTTTACCCACAAATATGATCGTTTCACTTCATGTTCCTGATAATTGTTACACCCTGTTATTTGCATCAGGATATTCCAACTGTGACTCACTAATGTCATAGTCTACATCTACATCTACATCCATACTCCGCAAGCCACCTGACGGTGCGTGGCGGAGGGTACCTTGAGTACCTCTATCGGTTCTCCCTTCTATTCCAGTCTCGTATTGTTTGTCGAAAGTAGGATTGTCGGTATGCCTCTGTGTGGCCTCTAATCTCTCTGATTTTTTTCCTCACGGTCTCTTCGCGAGATATACGTAGGAGGGAGCAATGTACCGCTTGACTCCTCGGTGAAGGTATGTTCCCGAAACTTCAACAAAAGCCCGTACCGAGCTACTGAGCGTCTCTCCTGCAGAGTCTTCCACTGGAGTTTACCTACCATCTACGTAACGCTTTCGCGATTACTAAATGATCCTGTAACGAAGCGCGCTGCTCTCCGTTGGATCTTCTCAATCTCTTCTATCGACCCTATCTAGTACAAATCCCACACTGCTGAGCAGTATACGAGCAGTGGGCGAACAAGCGTACTGTAACCTACATCTATTGTTTACGGATTGCATTTCCTTAGGATTCTTTCAGTGAATCTCAGTCTGGCATCTGCTTTACCGACGATCAACTTTATATGATCATTCCATTTTAAATCACTCCTAATGCGTACTCCCAGATAATTTATGGAATTAACTGCTTCCAGTTGCTGACCTGCTATTTTGTAGCTAAATGATAAGGGATATTTCTTTCTATGTATTAGCAGCACATTACACTTGTCCACATTGAGATTCAATTGCCATTCCCTTCACCATGCGTCAATTCGCTGCAGATCCTCGAGCATTTCAGTACAATTTTCCATTGTTACAACCTCTCGATGTACCACAGCATCATCCGCAAAAAGCCTCAGTGAACTTCCGATGTCATCCACAAGGTCATTTATGTATATTGTGAATAGCAACGGTCCTACGACACTCCCCTGCGGCACACCTGAAATCACTCTTACTTCGGAAGACTTCTCTCCATTGAGAATGACATGCTGCGTCCTGTTATCTAGGAACTCTTCAATCCAATCACACAATTGGTCTGATAGTCCATATGCTCTTACTCTTACTTTGTTCAATAAACGACTGTGGGGAACTGTATAGAACGCCTTGCGGAAGTCAAGAAACACGGCATCTACCTGTGAACCCGTGTGTATGGCCCTCTGAGTCTCGTGGACGAATAGCGAGAGCTGGCTTTCACACGATCGTCTTTTTCGAAACCCATCCTGATTCCTACAGAGTAGATTTCTCGTCTCCAGGAAAGTCATTATACTCGAACGCAATACGTGTTCAAAAATTCTACACCTGACAGACGTTAGAGATATAGGTCTATAGTTCTGCACACCTGTTCGACGTCCCTTCTGGAAAACGGGGATGACGTGTGCCCTTTTCCAATCCTTCGGAACGCTACGCTCTTCTAGAGACCTACGGTACACCGCTGCAAGAAGGGGGGCAAGTTCCTTTGCGTACTCGTAGGATACCACGTTATTTTTCGTTTTGTCAAGTGCCCAATTTTACATTCTTGAACATTTAAAGTAACGTGCCAATCTTTGCACCGCTTTGCTATATTGTCAAGGTCTGACTGAAGATTTATATACACTCCTGGAAATGGAAAAAAGAACACATTGACACCGGTGTGTCAGACCCACCATACTTGCTCCGGACACTGCGAGAGGGCTGTACAAGCAATGATCACACGCACGGCACAGCGGACACACCAGGAACCGCGGTGTTGGCCGTCGAATGGCGCTAGCTGCGCAGCATTTGTGCACCGCCGCCGTCAGTGTCAGCCAGTTTGCCGTGGCATACGGAGCTCCATCGCAGTCTTTAACACTGGTAGCATGCCGCGACAGCGTGGACGTGAACCGTATGCGCAGTTGACGGACTTTGAGCGAGGGCGTATAGTGGGCATGCGGGAGGCCGGGTGGACGTACCGCCGAATTGCTCAACACGTGGGGCGTGAGGTCTCCACAGTACATCGATGTTGTCGCCAGTGGTCGGCGGAAGGTGCACGTGCCCGTCGACCTGGGTCCGGACCGCAGCGACGCACGGATGCACGCCAAGACCGTAGGATCCTACGCAGTGCCGTAGGGGACCGCACCGCCACTTCCCAGCAAATTAGGGACACTGTTGCTCCTGGGGTATCGGCGAGGACCATTCGCAACCGTCTCCATGAAGCTGGGCTACGGTCCCGCACACCGTTAGGCCGTCTTCCGCTCACGCCCCAACATCGTGCAGCCCGCCTCCAGTGGTGTCGCGACAGGCGTGAATGGAGGGACGAATGGAGACGTGTCGTCTTCAGCGATGAGAATCGCTTCTGCCTTGGTGCCAATGATGGTCGTATGCGTGTTTGGCGCCGTGCAGGTGAGTGCCACAATCAGGACTGCATACGACCGAGGCACACAGGGCCAACACCCTGCATCATGGTGTGGGGAGCGATCTCCTACACTGGCCGTACACCACTGGTGATCGTCGAGGGGACACTGAATAGTGCACGGTACATCCAAACCGTCATCGAACCCATCGTTCTACCATTCCTAGACCGGCAAGGTAACTTGCTGTTCCAACAGGACAATGCACGTCCGCATGTATCCCGTGCCACCCAACGTGCTCTAGAAGGTGTAAGTCAACTACCCTGGCCAGCAAGATCTCCGGATCTGTCCCCCATTGAGCATGTTTGGGACTGGATGAAGCGTCGTCTCACGCGGTCTGCACGTCCAGCACGAACGCTGGTCCAACTGAGGCGCCAGGTGGAAATGGCATGGCAAGCCGTTCCACAGGACTACATCCAGCATCTCTACGATCGTCTCCATGGGAGAATAGCAGCCTGCATTGCTGCGAAAGGTGGATATACACTGTACTAGTGCCGACATTGTGCATGCTCTGTTGCCTGTGTCTATGTGCCTGTGGATCTGTCAGTGTGATCATGTGATGTATCTGACCCCAGGAATGTGTCAATAAAGTTTCCCCTTCCTGGGACAATGAATTCACGGTGTTCTTATTTCAATTTCCAGGAGTGTAGCTTCATTCAGACAGTACTTCGTTGTAGATGACCGCATCATCTGCGAGAAGTCTGACGTCACTATCAGTATTGTCCGCAAGGTCACAATGAACAGCAAGGGACCCGACTCACTGGCGTAGTAAACTTCTACATCTGTCGCTGGCTTTCCATCTGGGATAACACGCTGCGTGCTCCGTACCAAGGAATCCTCAATCCAGTTATATGTTTCTTCTGATACCTCACACACTTGTATTTTTTATAGTAAGCGTAGGTGTGGTACTGAGTGAAATGCTTTTCGGAACTCGACAAATACGGCAATGATCTGATTATCTTGATCCATGGCTTTCAGGATGTCATTGTCAGTTGGGTTTTACACGCTGTATGTTTGCGAAATCCATTCTGGTCGGTATGGAGGAGGTAGTTGTGTTCGAAATACCTCATTATGTTTGAGTTCAGACTATGTTCTAAGATTCTACAACAAATGGATGTCAAAGATATTGGACGGTAGCTTTGTGGGTCACTTGCACTTGCCTTCTTGTAGATGGGTGTGTACTTGGTTCAAATGGCTCTGAGCACTATGGGACTTAACATCTGTGGTGATCAGCCCGCTAGAACTTAAAACTACTTACACCTAACTAACCTAAGAACGTCACACACATCCATGCCCGAGGCAGGATTCGAACCTGCGACCGTAGCGGTCACGCGGTTCCAAACTGACGCGCTTAGAACCGCACGGCCACACCGGCCGGCTATTTCTCTTATTCCATCTTGGTTCAAGCATTTTAATATTTCTCCCGGTATCGTATCTGTACCTACCGCTTTGGCATTTTTCGTTGTAGCTATGGCAGACTTTACTTCTTCCATTATGATGGTTGTTGTACATAGCGAAGCGCAAAAGGGCGAAACGTATACCTCTATACAGGGTGTTACAAAAAGGTACGGCCAAACTTTCAGGAAACATTCCTCACACACAAATAAAGAAAAGATGTTATGTGGACATGTGTCCGGAAACGCTTACTTTCCATGTTAGAGCTCATTTTAGTTTCGTCAGTATGTACTGTACTTCCTCGATTCACCGCCAGTTGGCCCAAATGAAGGAAGGTAATGTTGACTTCGGTGCTTGTGTTGACATGCGACTCATTGCTCTACAGTACTAGCATCAAGCACATCAGTACGTAGCATCAACAGGTTAGTGATCATCACGAACATGGTTTTGCAGTCAGTGCAATGTTTACAAATGCGAAGTTGGCAGATGCCCATTTGATGTACGGATTAGCACGGGGCAATAGCCGTGGCGCGGTACGTTTGTATGGAGACAGATTTCCAGAACGAAGGTGTCCCGACAGGAAGACGTTCGAAGCAATTGATCGGCGTCTTAGGGAGCACGGAACATTCCAGCCTGTGACTCGCGACTGGGGAAGACCTAGAACGACGAGGAAACCTTCAATGGACGAGGCAATTCTTCGTCCAGTCGACGATAACCCTAATGCCAGCGTCAGAGAAGTTGCTGCTGTACAAGGTGACGTTGACCACGTCACTGTATGGAGAGTGCTACGGGAGAAGCAGTTGTTTCCGTACCGTGTACAGCGTGTGCAGGCACTATCAGCAGCTGATTGGCCTCCACGGGTACACTTCCGCGAATGGTTCATCCGACAATGTGTCAATTCTCATTTCAGTGCAAATGTTCTCTTTACGGATGAGGCTTCATTCCAACGTGATCAAATTGCAAATTTTCACAATCGACATGTGTGGGCTGGCGAGAATCCGCTCGCAATTGTGCAGTCACGTCATCAACACAGATTTTCTGTGAACGTTTGCGCAGGCATTGTTGGTGATGTCTCGATTGGGCCCCATGTTCTTCCACCTACGCTCAATGGAGCACGTTATCATGATTTCATACGGGATACTCTGCCTGTGCTGCTGGAACATGTGCCTTTACAAGTACGACGCAACATGTGGTTCATGCACGATGGAGCTCCTGCACATTTCAGTCGAAGTGTTCGTACGCTCCTCGACGACAGATTCGGTGACCGATGGATTGGTAGAGGCGGACCAATTCCATGGCTTCCACGCTCTCCTGACCTCAACCCTCTTGACTTTAATTTATGGGGGCATTTGAAAGCTCGTATTGTGGACGGCTGTGATACAATACACCATTCTACCGGGCTGCATCAGCGCATCAGGGATTCCATGCGACGGAGGGTGGATGCGTGTATCCTCGCTAACGGAGGACATTTTGAACATTTCCTGTAACAAAGTGTTTGAAGTCACGCCGGTACGTTCTGTTGCTGTGTGTTTCCATTCCCTGATTAATGCGATTTGAAGAGAAGTAATAAAATGAGCTCTAACAGGGAAAGTAAGCGTTTCCGGACACATGTCCACATAACATATTTTCTTTCTTTGTGTGTGAGGAATGTTTCCTGAAAGTTTGGCCGTACCTTTTTGTAACACCCTGTATATACTGTAGAACCAAAGAAGGTGATACACCTGCCTAATATCGTGCAGGGTGTGTGCGAGCACGCAGAAGTGCCGCAACACGACGTGGCGTGGACTCGACTAACGTCTGAAGTAGTGCTGGAGGGAACTGACACCATGAATCCTGCAGGGCTGTCCGTAAATCCGTAATACGAGGGGGTGGAGATCTCTTCTGAACAGCACGTTGCAAGGCATCCCAGATATACTCAATAGTGTTCTTGTCTCGGGAGTTTGTTGGCCAGCGGAAGTGTTTAAACTGATAACAGTGCTCCTGAAGCCACACCGCAGCACTTCTGGACGTGTGGAGTGTCGCATTGTCCTCGTGGAATTGCCCAAGTCCATCGGAATGCACAATGGGCTTTAATGGATGCAGGTGATCAGACAGGATGCTTACGTACGTGTCACCTGTCAGAGTCGTATCTAGATGTATCCCGTATCACTCCAACTGCACACGCCCCACACCATTACAGAGGCTCAACCAGCTTGAATGGTCCCCTGCTGACATGCAGGTCCCATGGATTCATGAGGTTGTCTCCGTACCCGTACACGTCCGTACGCTCGATACAGCTTGAAACGGCACCCGTCTGACGTGACGACATGTTTCCAGTCATCAACAGTGGAATGACGGGACCAGGCGAGGCGTAAAGCTTTGTGACGTGCACTCATGACGGCTACACGAGTGGGCCTTCTGCTCCGAAAGCCCATATTGATAATATTCCGTTGAATGGTTCACACCCTGATGCTTGTTCATAGCCCAGCATTGAAATCTGCAGCTACTTCCGGAAGGGTTGCACTCCTGTCACGTTGAGCGATTCTCTTCAGTCCTGGCTGGTCTCGTACTTGCAGGGTCTTTTTCCGGCCGCAGCGATGTCCGAGATTTGATGTTTTACCGGATTGCCGATATTCGCGGAACACTCATGAAATGGTCGTACGGGGAAATGCCCACTTCATCCCTACGTCGGAGATGCTGTGTCCCCATCAGTCTAGCACCGACTACTACACCACGTGGAAACTCACTTAAATCTTGATAACTTGACACTGTAGCAGCAGTAACCGATCTAACAACTGCGCCACGCAGTTCTTGTCTTATGTAGGCGTTGCAGACCGCAGCGCCGTGTTCTGCCTGTTTACTCATTTCTGAACTTGAATACGCATGCCTATACCAGTTTCTTTGGCGCTTCAGTTTGTATATAGAACTAGCAAAGTAACTGGGGAAAACATGTAACATGAATGAGCTGGAAGACGATTCCAAAACCCAGGCTACACTACCAGCCCGAAGGTGTAAGATCGCTAGGTAGTTCAGTCAAAAGATGGCGGGAGAATTTCCCGGCGAGACGTTAACGTTCCTAGCCTTATCCCTTAGGATGAGGTAGAACAAGTATTGTACGAATTGAGAGTGTGTGCTGCCTGAGGGATGAAGCATGGACATAAAAGCCAGATTAGCACAGGCGAAGGGGGACATGGCAGGCCAAAACATGTTTACTAGTATCAAATATTGGTATTAATTTTAGGAAGAGATTTCTCAGAACCTCCTCTTGGAGCAGAGCATTGTATGACAGTGAAACACGGACTTTGGCAAAACCGGAACAGAAGAGAATCGAAGCATTTGAGACGTGGTGTTACAGAACAGTGTTCAAAAAAGGTGAACTGTTAAGGTAAGGAATCAGGACGTCTGCTGTAGAATTGGCGAGGAGAGGAAATGATTGACAAGAAGAAGGGACGGGGTGACCAGACATGTGTCAAGAGATCAGGGAGAAACTTCCGTGGTAGTAGAGGGAGCTGTAGAGGGTCAAAACTGTAGAGGGAGACTGGAAAAAAAAATCTAACAAATAGTTACTGTGCAAGTGCTGCTCTGAGATGGAGTGATTGGCAGAAGACAGGAACGATTGGATGAGAGACCAGAGACCACTCCTCAGTCTAACGGAAAGAGGATAAAGAAAGTGTTTTTAAACGAGGAGGGAGGGGCTCATAAAGAGAGCGTAAAAGAGTGCTACCGATGCAAAGACGGCAGCTGGGCCAGCGCAGCGGCTAGTATGTCACCAGGATGGTACTACCGCCAAACCCCTTCATGGCAGCACGTCTTTTGTGAAGAAACGCGCCATACGTGTTTCCGATTACTGTGCAGGGAGGGGCAGTGATGAAGGGAGCGGCTCAAGAAACTGGCGATAACCTGTAACACCACAGCTCTAATGCTCCACTGATTTATTTTGCCTCTTTGTTTTGGTTTAATGTTATAACATTCAGTATCCGTAAATGTTGTCGGATTGAATCGATATCACGAGAGTGTTTATTCTTTTCTGCGTAGAAAAACTTTGATGTCATGGCTTGATTCTATGCAATGTAGTGTATCTATCATTTAAATTCTTTGTCTCACATGGAGGGAAACAAAACTTACTGTATATAATTGTAATTTTGTTTAAATAATTTTTTATAGAAATGTTAATATGTGCAAAGGTTCTGTTTTATCTAAAATGTTTGTTAGTTGTTATGTAATTGCTGATCCTCACTTAGGGTTCTTAGTTATTTCATATGCAAAAGGTGGGAACAGAACTTAGTAGCGCGCAAATTGTGGTTGGCCCAGGTAGAAAAGGTGGAATCAAGAGTCAGTCGCGGACGAGCTACCAAACTGTGCGCTGCCCACGTAAAACGTAAAAGGTTTTTTTTTTGGTCATCAGTCTACTGACTGGTTTGATGCGGCCCGCCACGAATTCCGTTCCTTCTGCTAACCTCTTCATCTCAGAGTAGCACTTGCAACCTACGTCCTCAATTATTTGCTTGACGTATTCCAATCTCTGTCTTCCTCTACAGTTTTTGCCCTCTACAGCTCCCTCTGGTACCATGGAAGTCATTCCCTCATGTCTTAGCAGATGTCCTATCATCCTGTCCCTTCTCCTTATCAGCGTTTTCCACATATTCCTTTCCTCTCCGATTCTGCGTAGAACCTCCTCATTCCTTACCTTATCAGTCCACCTAATTTTCAACATTCGTCTATAGCACCACATCTCAAATGCTTCGATTCTCTTCTGTTCCGGTTTTCCCACAGTCCATGTTTCACTACCATACAATGCTGTACTCCAGACGTACATCCTCAGAAATTTCTTCCTCAAATTAAGGCCGGTATTTGATATTAGTAGACTTCTCTTGGCCAGAAATGCCTTTTTTGCCATAGCGAATCTGCTTTTGATGTCTTCCTTGCACCGTCCGTCATTGGTTATTTTACTGCCTAGGTAGCAGAATTCCTTAACTTCATTGACTTCGTGACTATCAATCCTGATGTTAAGTTTCTCGCTGTTCTCATTTCTACTACTTCTCATTACCTTCGTCTTCCTCCGATTTACTCTCAAACCATACTGTGTACTCATTAGACTGTTCATTCCGTTCAGCAGATCATTTAATTCTTCTTCACTTTCACTCAGGATAGCAATGTCATCAGCGAATCGTATCATTGATATCCTTTCACCTTGTATTTTAATTCCACTCCTGAACCTTTCTTTTATTTCCATCATTGCTTCCTCGATGTACAGGTTGAAGAGTAGGGGCGAAAGGCTACAGCCTTGTCTTACACCGTTCTTAATACGAGCACTTCGTTCTTGATCGTCCACTCTTATTATTCCCTCTTGGTTGTTGTACATATTGTATATGACCCGTCTCTCCCTATAGCTTACCCCTACTTTTTTCAGAATCTCGAACAGCTTGCACCATTTTATATTGTCGAACGCTTTTTCCAGGTCGACAAATCCTATGAAAGTGTCTTGATTTTTCCTTAGCCTTGCTTCCATTATTAGCCGTAACGTCAGAATTGCCTCTCTCGTCCCTTTACTTTTCCTAAAGCCAAACTGATCGTCACCTAGCGCATTCTCAATTTTCTTTTCCATTCTTCTGTATATTATTCTTGTAAGCAGCTTCGATGCATGAGCTGTTAAGCTGATTGTGCGATAATTCTCGCACTTGTCAGCTCTTGCCGTCTTCGAAATTGTGTGGATGATGCTTTTCCGTAAGTCAGATGGTATGTCGCCAGAATCATATATTCTACACACCAACGTGAATAGTCGTTTTGTTGCCACTTCCCCCAATGACTTTAGAAATTCTGATGGAAAGTTATCTATCCCTTCTGCCTTATTTGACCGTAAGTCCTCCAAAGCTCTTTTAAATTCCGATTCTAATACTGGATCCCCTATCTCTTCTAAATCGACTCCTGTTTCTTCTTCTATCACATCAGACAAATCTTCACCCTCATAGAGGCTTTCAGTGTATTCTTTCCACCTATATGCTCTCTCCTCTGCATTTAACAGTGGAATTCCCGTTGCACTCTTAATGTTACCACGACATTAGGCAGGTGTAACAGTTTCTTTCGCTCTTCAGTGTATTTCTTTATATCCTGAAGCCGTTCTTCAAACTCCGTCTTTTTGGTATTTTTTATTTATATATTTGATTACTATCCATCTGTTTTGAATAATCTGTATATTGCTACAATGTTGGTTGTTTTAAATGTAGTTTCGCAAGCATATGTTATTTGTGGCTGTGTGACTCGTAGGTTTCACTTTTGTGGCAACCGACAGGCATTTTTTGTTGTACGTGTTCCTGGTTACATGATGTGTTTAATCAACTTCTTTATTCTACTCTTCCATAACAGTTTGTCTTTCTGGTAGTGTGTCCTTATTTCTCCCAAGTATTTAAATTCTTCAACAATTTTATGTGCGTTTTTCCGTTAGCATTATTTCTGTTTTTTCAAAAGATATTTTACGGTCAACACTTTGGACTATTTCCTGTAATGGTTGCATTTGTTGTTTGGTTTCTTGAATTTTGTCGTTAACTGCAAGGTTATCAGTAAATCCTAAACAGTTCAAGTTTGTCATCTTTTGTATTCCAACCTTAATGTTCTTTGGATTGTCCCTGTACCATTCCCACATTATGTATTTAAGGGCACAATTAAAAAGAATTGGTGACAGGCCGTCTATCTGCCGTAAACCAGTTTTAACAGCGAGTGGTTCAGAAAGTTTCCCTCTGAACCTAACTTTCGAATTTGTGTCTGTTAAGATAAGTTGTAATAGTTTAATTAATTTTGGGTGTAGTCCGAAACGCCTCAACATTTTTAACAGTAACGGTCTAGGATAGAATCATATGCTTCCTTAAAATCTAAAAATATAATTGAGAGAGGCTTGTTTCGTTTGCTGTAATAACTCATGATTAATGTCATAGTCCTTATTTATTCGGCATAGCCTCTCCAAGGTCTGAAGTCTCCTTGGTTTACCCCTAGCTCCTCTCTAGCTGCTCTTTGACTCTACTGCGTAATATCTTGGAAAAATCCTCTAGGTACAGTTATGTTCCCCTATAGCTGTGCCGGCCGGTGTGGCCGTGCGGTTCTAAGCGCGTCAGTTTGGAACCGCGTGACCGCGACGGTCGCAGGTTCGAATCCTGCCTCGGGCATGGATGTGTGTGATGTCCTTAGGTTAGTTAGGTTTAAGTGGTTCTAAGTTCTAGGGGACTGATGACCTCAGTAGTTAAGTCCCATAGTGCTCAGAGCCATTTGAACCATTTGAACCCTATAGCTGTCTGTATCACTTTCGTCTCCTTTCTTATGAAATGGCTTAATTATATCTGTGGTCCATTCTGGTAATTTTTCTGCTGTCCAATTTTTTTTGTAAAATAATATGTACAGATGTCTGAGTTATTTTACCAGCATACTTCCACATTTCGACAAACACTTGATTTTCACCACATGCTTTGTGTTCTTCATTGCTTTAAGTGCAATTTCTATTTGTTCTATTGTAGGTGGCTCTACATTTTCTGGTTGTTATAGGGGTTCTAGTGCCTATTGTTGAAAGTTTTTCAGGTTCATCACATTTCAGGACCTTCTGCCATAATTTCTGCGTTTTCCTTATTATTATTGGCTATTTTTACATCTTTATTTCTGAGCAATAGTGTGGAAGACTTGTAATTACGTAATTGTTTATCAAAGGCTTTGAAATAATCTCTGGAACTGGTTTTGTAGTAGTTTTCTTCAATCGATTCTTTTGATGTTGCCGCTTTGCTTTTCTGATAATTAGACAGAATTTTTTTCTGATGGTTTTGAGGTTAGTTGCATTTTCTTCCATTTCTTCAGATTGAAATTTTGTCCAAGCTTGATGTCTTTTATCGTCAATTTCGTCATAAACTGCAGTCCACCATGCATGTTTTTTTACGTTGATTTACTGTGGGCGATAATTCATCATGTTGCTTTTAAAACTGCTATTTGTTTCTCAAGATTATACGTTACCATTGAATTTTCTGCTTCTTTCTGATATTTGTCATTTTTGATTAATTTGTTTGAATCATACTTTCTTTTATCTCCAATTGCTCTCTGCCTTTTTTTCCCTCAATAGAGTGAATTTGATTTTGATTTTGACCAAATAATGATCTGCATAATGTTTACTGCATTAGAAAACATTAAACTTTAGTGTTTCTGAACGTTGTTACGACATATTTCTACCAATAAAGGAACTACTGAGCTGCACCATTGTACGCAGAGCTTAGAAACTTAAAACCATGACCAAAAATGTATATTTTCCCACCATTATACTTTACACTTTATACATTATAGCATTTGTAGTTTTATTTCTTCCTTTTGTGGTGAATGCCCTTGCAGTCTCGAATTATATTCCAGCAATAATCAGCCAGCATCGTAGGTACCTATTTCACTTCGTACCGGCGTTCTAAGGTCATGGAACCTTCCTCCACGTTCATCAGATACGTCGCCGCAGCTTTCTGGGAACTGATCCAAATGAGAGTGCATTAAATGCACTTTGGGGGGCACAGTGCAACCCAGTTTTTGATATGCAAAAAGCATGTCGTTTACCAATTGTTTGTACTTACAGGATCTTCGTTTTCCCAGAAAGTTGTTTCTGACATTTTTAAAACATATCCAAGCTTTTTTTTTCTTTTGTCGTCAGGATTTCTCCAAAATTTGGGACGTGCTGAATTCCTCTAATCTTGCTGGTGCAAGACGAACAAATTTAATCCGGAGGTAGACAAATCCTTATCCACTTTTAACCAGTGCCTTAGCAAATTGCTTTACTGAGTCTAGTTTGATGTGGAGGAAGAAGCGCATTTCCACTAGCTAGCAGCTTCTTAAGCAGAAAATTTTTTCGCCCAGTTTCCACTTTCGGAGAGACCATATAATGGCAACCTCTGTCTCGACTATCCCACTCACACATGAAACATCTGTATTTGGTGTAGCCTGGCTGTATATCTAATATCATGCCTATAATTTTGACGTCGCCACGTGATTTCCATTTATATATTTCAAACATGTGAGCATCTATTGCAAAATGCCATAAGACTCTTTTGCGACAGTAACATAAGCAACTGGGACGAAAGGAATTCCGTTCCCGTTGTGGAGCAGAACTGCTTCTAAACTAGTGTCGGAGGCGTCTATAAGCAGTCTCCAGTCTTGTGCATTGTGTTTAAAGTCCAGAGCTTTCGTTACGCCACCACACACGTCTTTACAGAATGACCGTCTTCCATCACCTGAAAAAAAAAACCCGGAAGAATAGCGCTTTCTCTATTCCTACAAAAAGTTACAATTCTATCTCGACTTAGAAGATTACATTCTTTTCACCTAGATCTTTAGCAGTTCTGCCTTTTGTTTGCTCTGGCCCAAGTCACGGACTAGATCATTTAGGTATGCCTGAGTTAAAAAACACGGACATCGATCACTTATTTCCTGATATGTTGGATCAACTTCGTACAGTAGAAAATGTCAAATCCTGAGCAACACTTTCTCCTTCACTGACCGTGCCCAAATAATTAGGTGGTCTTGAAGGCACTGGTATGACTGGGGAAGCAAATTTTGGTAAGCTATGTGCCTCTCTGACTTTCTGCTTGTGACCCCTACGAAATTTGCGAGACAAAAGTAACAGTCTGTTACGTGATCTTTCTGCTTCCTCCAAGACATGGCTGCTGCAAACAATGTGGAATTTTCGCCCTTCCACCAACTCGTTAAT
Organism: Schistocerca serialis cubense; assembly: GCF_023864345.2. Classification (NCBI taxonomy): domain Eukaryota; kingdom Metazoa; phylum Arthropoda; class Insecta; order Orthoptera; family Acrididae; genus Schistocerca; species Schistocerca serialis. Next base: position 40,814,512 of record NC_064648.1, on the reverse strand, counting down.
TTTCGTAACAACACACACGTGGTGCCCAGCCCTTGCCCTGTTCTCGGGGATCCATTGTAAAGTAGTGGTTGTAAGACTTCTTTATGATGGGCGAAAATTTTCTTCCTATGTCTTTCAAATGTGTAATCTCCTCAGATGTAACACAAAGAGTGTGGATAATTCAGACACGTTCGGCGACAAAACATGTCCTAGGAAGAAAAAAAATTTATAAATAACTTGTGGTAAAAATAAACACCAAGATATTTTTAACTACAAAAGATTATGGGAGATTTCATTTCTGTCACGATGGAAAAATAACACAACAGTAGCTTCTGTACACTTACAGACTGAATTCTGCAGATCTGGAAGCTGTCTCGTTCTACTTCAGTGTGACAATGATTATTTTCTTGGAAAAAGGAAAGGTTCCTTTCAGTAAGTTTTATGAGCACCAACCAGATTAATAGATGCATTGCTCTGCATAGAGAAGTATACACCACTGGCGATTAAAATTGCTACACCACGAAGATGACGTGCTACAGAAGCCAAATTTAACCGTCAGGAAGAAGATGCCGTGATATGCAAATGATTAGCTTTTCACAGCATTCACACAAGGTTGGCGCCGGTGGAGACACCTACAACGTGCTGACATGAGGAAAGTTTTCAACCCATTTCACCGAGCGACGTGGCGCAGTAGTTAGCACACTGGACTCGCATTCGGGAGGACGACGGTTCAATCCCGTCTCCAGCCATCCTGATTTAGGTTTTCCGTGATTTCCCTAAATCGCTTCTGCTAAATGCCGGGATGGTTCCTTTGAAAGGGCACGGCCGATTTCCTTCCCAATCCTTCCCTAACCCGAGCTTGCGCTCCGTCTCTAATGACCTCGTTGTCGACGGGACGTTAAACACTAATCTCCTCCTCCTCCAAACGATTTCTCATACACAAACAGCAGTTGACCGCCGTTGCCTGGTGAAACGTAGTTGTCATGCCTCGTGTAAGGAGGAGGAAATCACGTTTCCGACTTTGATAAAGGTCGGGTTCTAGGCTATCGCGATTGCGGTTTATCGTATCGCGACATTGCTGCTCGCGTTGGTCGAGATCTAATGACTGTTAGCAGAATATGGAATCGGTGGTTTCAGGAGGGTAATACGGAACTTCATGTTGGATCCCAACGGCCTCGTATCACTAGCAGTCGAAATGACAGGCATCTTATCCGCAGGGCTGTAACGGATCGTGCAGCCACGTCTCGATCCCTGAGTCGACAGATGGGGACGTTTGCAAGACAACAACCATCTGCACGAACAGTTCGACGACGTTTGCAGCAGCACGGACTATCAGCTCGGAGACCCTGGTTCCGGTTACCCTTGACACTGCATCACAGACAGGAGCGCCTGTGATGGTGTACTCGACGACGAACCTGGGTGCACGAATGCCAAAACGTCATTTTTTCGGATTAATCCAGGTTCTGTTTACACCATCGTGGTGGTCGCATCCGTGTTTGGCGACATCGCGGTGAACGCACATTGGAAGCGTGTATTCGTCATCGCCATACTGGCGTATCACCGGGCGTGATGGTATGGGGTGCCATTGGTTACACGTCTCGGTCACCTCTTGTTCGCATTGACGGCACTTTGAACAGTGGACGTTACATTTCAGATGTGTTAGGACCAGTGGCTCTACCCTTCATTCGATCCCTGCGAAACCCTACATTTCAGCAGGATAATGGACGACCGCATGTTGCAGGTCCTGTACGGGCCTTTCTGGATACAGAAAATGTTCGAGTGCTGCCCTGGCCAGCACATTCTCCAGATCTCTCACTAATTGGAAACGTCTGGTCAATGGTGGCCGAGCAAATGGCTCGCCACAATACGCCAGTCACTACTCTTGATGAACTGTGGTATCGTGTTGAAGCTGCATGGGCAGCTGTACCTGTACACGCCATCCACGCTCTGTTTGACTCAATGCCCAGGCGTATCAAGGCCGTTATTACAGCCAGAGGTGGTTGTTCTGGTTTCTGATTTCTCAGGATCTATGCACCCAAATTGCCTGAAAATGTAATGATACGTCAGTTCTAGTATAATATAAACGAATACCCGTTTATTATCTGCATTTCTTCTTGGTGTAGCAATTTTAATGGCCAGTTTATACTCAGAGGAAAGATATAATGTTTTACAATCTCTGACAATGATTTGTACATTAAAAAATGTAGCAGAGTTTCACAAACAGTGATGGCAACTGCAGGGTCATGATAATGGCAACGAGATAACGTGAAAGTGGCTTAATCGTCCGTTCGCAGGGAAACTGGTACAGTCATGCGTATACAAACACAGAGATATGAAACAGGCAGAATACGGCGCTGCGGTCGGCAACGCCTATATAACACAACAAGTGTCTGGCGCAGTGCTTAGACCGGTTACTGGTGCTACAATGTCAGGTTATCAAGAATGAATTGAGTCAGAACGTGGTGTGATAGTCGCCGCACAGGCGATGGGACACAGCATCTCCGAGGTAGCGATGAAGAGGGTGTTTTCCCCTGACGACAATTTCAGGAGTGTACCGTGAGTATCAGGAATCCGGTAAAACATCGAATCTCCGACATCGCTGCGGCGGGAAAAAGATCCTGCAAGAATGGGACCAACGGCACCTGAAGTGAATCGCTCAGCGTGACACAAGGGCAACCTTTCCGCAACTTGCCGCAGATTTCAATGCTGGGCCATCAACAAGTGTGAGCGTGCGAACCGTTCAACGAAGCATCATCGATATGGGCTATCCGAGCCGAAGGACCACTCGTGTGCCCTCGATGACTCCACGACACAAAGCTTTGTGCCTGGTACGGGCGCGCCAACACCGACATTGGGCTGTTGGTGACTGGAAACATGTTGCCTGGTCGCACGAGTCTCATTTAGAATTGTGTCGAGCGGATGGACGTGTACAGGTATGGAGACAACATCATGAATCCATGGAGCCTGCATGTCTGCAGGGGGCTGTTCAAGCTGGTGGAGGGTCTGTACTGGTGTGGGGCGTGTCCACTTGGAGTCATATCGGAACCTTATACGTCTAGATACGACTCTGACAGGTGACACGTACGTAAGCATCGTGTCTGATCATCTGCATCCATTCGTGTCCACTGCGCATTCCGACGGACGTGGGCAGTAACAGCAGGAGAATGCGACACCCTACACGTCCAGAATTGCTACAGAGCGGCTCTAGGAACACTCTTCTGAGTTTAAACACTTCTGCTGGCCACCAAACTCCCCAGACATGAACATTAATGAGTATGCCTGTGATGGCTTGCAACGTGCTGTTCAGAAGAGATGTCCACCCCCTAGAACTCCTAAGGATTTACGGACAGCCCTGCAGGATTCACGGTGTCAGTTCTGTCCAGCACTGCTTCAGACATTAGTCGAGTCCACGCCACGTCGTGCTGCGGCGCTTGTCCGTGCTCCCGGGGGCCCTACACGATATAAGGCAAGTGTAGCAGTTGTTTTTGCTCCTCAGTGTAAATCACAACTGCTAAATCACTATGTCAGCAATGTTACATTTATAATTTCTAGTGGCGATATTAGCTCTCAGAAAGGCTAGAATTGTAATGACAAGGCAATACTGTACAGATAGGTTCCACTATTTCGACACTAAAACGACTCAAATGCAGAAGTTGATATTACCAACTACTTTCAGTAAATTTACCCTTCTTGAGGAACAGTATTATTTATGGAATTTTAATTATATATATTTCCGTGTAACCAAAAAACTGTGCCTGGTAGGGAATTTCTGATTTCCGTTTTTAATTCCCCTTGCAGATCTGCTTTGGAAACCCTTATTCGCATATTACAAAATTTTCCGTTGTAGAACTGTCTAACTTACTCCACAATTCACACGTTATATCTTGTAGGGATTACACAATCCTTCTTAACAGTTTCAATTCTAGTGGCCGGCGACGGTAGCCGAGCGGTTCTAGACGCTTCAGTCTGGAACCACGCGACTGCTACGGTCACAGTTTCGTATCCTGCCTCGGGCATGGATGTGTGTGTGTGATGTCCTTAGGTTAGTTAGGTTTAAGTAGTTCTAAGTTATAGGGGACTGATGATCTCAGATGTTAAGTCCCGTAGTGCTCAGAGCCATTTGTTTTTCAATTCTGGTGGTACATAAATGGTCACGTTAATGACAGTAACTAATTGTTGGCGAGGTTCTGAGATGCTTGCGGATTATGACCATTCACTATTCCACAAGATTTCGGGATTGCAGCCGGATGTCATCGACTTGTTTCCACGATATTTCGGCTGACAACCTTACAGCCATCTTCAGGCGAGTGTTTCACACTGGAGATTGCTAGTGCAAGTGGCTCTACGTATACGTACCGTAGCTACGGTAACTTGCGCATGCGCTCCGGCGGCACTTTTACGTATAAATAGAGCGACTTGCACTAGCAATCTCCAGTGTCAAACACTCGCCTGAAGATGGCTCTAAGGTTGTCAGCCGAAATGTCGTCGAAAGAAGTCGATGAGATCCGGCTGCAATCCCGAAATCTTGTGGAATATTCGATACGTCGGGAAAATTTCAAGAGTCACACCATTCACTATAACTGCTATTACAGTTGACGTGTAGTGATGGCGAGCCGTGAGGATAACAGCATGTGATGACGACCTTGTTACGGAGGCGGGGCGGCACGCAGTCGGTGCCCTGCTTACATGGAAGTTAAAAGAGTTGTGGTGCCTCTCAGCCGAATCTCTGCACTCCAGAGAACGTCTCGGAATTTCCGTAGTCCATTGTGCGAGCCCAAATGTGTGTACCGAACGTGTGGCCGCGAGGGTGCGAAAACGCACACCTCCCCTGACTATTCTTTCCAACCAGTCAAATTGTCAACCAGCACTGGCTGATGGTACAGTTTCCTAATGTATTTTCACGCCAGCATCTACATACGTACACTATGTGATGAAAAGTATCCGGACACCTGGCTGAAAATCACTTACAAGTTCGTGGTGCCCTCTATCGGTAATGCTGGAATTCAATATTGTGTTGGCCCACCCCTAGCCTTGATGACAGCTTCTACACTCGCAGCCATACGTTCAATCAGGTGCTGGAAGGCTTCCTGGGGAGTGGCAGCCCATTCTTCACGGATTGCTGCACTGAGGAGAGGTATCGATGCAGGTCGGTGAGGCCTGGCACGAAGTCGGCGATCCAAAACATCCCAAAGGTGTTCTGTAGGATTCAGGTCAGGACTCTGTGCAGGCCAGTCCATTACAGGGACGTTATTGTAGTGCAACCACTCCGCCACAGGCCGTGCATTATCAACAGGTGTTCGATCGTGTTGAAAGATGCAATCGCAGTTTCCGAATTGCTGTTCCACAGTGGGAGGCAATAGGGTGCTTAAAATATCAGTGTAGTCCTGTGCTGTGATAGTGCCACGCAAAAGAACAGGCGCTGCAAGGCCCCTCCTCCTTCACACAACCGAATTTTACTGTCTGCACTACACACGCTGGCAGATGACGATCACCGGGCGTTCGCCATACCCACACCCTGCCATCGGGTCGCCACATTGTGTACCGTGATTCGTCACACCACACAACGTTTTTGCACTGTTAAATCGTCCAGTGTTTACGCCCCTTAACCGAGCTAGGCGTCGTTTGCCATTTACCAGCGTGTTGTGTGGCTTATGAGCAGCCACTCGACCGTAAAATGCAAGTTTTCTCACCTCCCACCTAACTGTCATAGTTGTTGCAGTGTATCCTGATGCAGTTTGGATTTCTGTGAGATGGTCTGGATGGATATCTGCCTGTTACACATTACGAACCTCTTCAACTGTCGGCAGTCTCTGTCAGTCAACAGATGAGCACGCTTTTGTGCTCTACGTGTGCCTTCATGTTTCCACTTCATTACCAGACCGGAAACCGTGAACCTAGCGATGTTTAGGAGTGTGGAAATCTCGCGTACAGACGTATGACACAAGTGACACACAATCACTCGCGAACGTTCGAAGTCCGAGAGTTCTGCAGAGCACCCCATTCTGCTCTCCCACGATGTCTAATGCCTACTGAGGTCACTGATGTGGAGTACCTGGCAGTAGGTGGCAGCAGAATGCACGTAATATGAAACACGTATGTTTATGGGGGTGTCCGGATACTTTTGATCACACAGTGTACGTACGAACATACGTAAATATTCACTTGAAGCTGAGTGAGGGGGCAAATTTGGTCAGTAGTTTCGAATTAAATACGTTTCAGATACACTGACAGCTGTAGCAGAATTTTACCGACCTGCCTTCTGTGAAACAATGTTTTCCGATCACAAGACACTCGTCTACTGCTTCCTCTAGGCTTGACGTTATTTCTTAATTTCTGTTGTTGACATCTTAAATTTATGGAAGGCTAAATTGTGGACTGTGGACTGGCAGCATCCCATGTTTTATTGTTTTAACGCGCCACATAAACTGTCAGTTGTACAGTTTCTTTGCCTCGCAGACAACCTTGTTAATTGTTCACACATTTTGAAATAGACATGAAACAGTTTATTGTCCTTTATTCTCGTGTAAGCTACACACGGACCTGTTTCTTTTATTTTTGCAAAAATTTGTATTCCTTCTTAGTAGTTTTTGGCACTGCTGTGCAGATGTAAATCCGATTGGAAGAGCTAGATAACAATAATGCAGAGTACAAATAAAAGTATCTATATCACAGTCACCACATACCAAAACGTTAGGGTACTTTGAGCTGCAGAGTCTAGTATTCAAATGGATATTACGATAGAAACTGCTTTCTTGTTTCCATTCCTTACTGTTGTTGTGGTCTTCAGTCCTGAGACTGGTTTGATGCAGCTCTCCATGCTACTCTATCCTCTGCAAGCTTCTTCATCTCCCAGTACGTACTGCAGCCTACATCCTTCTGAATCTGCTTAGTGTATTCATCTCTTGGTCTCCCTCTACGATTTTTACCCTCCACGCTGCCCTCCAATACTAAATTGGTGATCCCTTGATGCCTCAGAACATGTCCTACCAACCGATCCCTTCTTCTGGTCAAGCTGTGCCACAAACTCCTCTTCTCCCCAATCCTATTTAGTACCTCCTCATTAGTTATGTGATCTACCCATCCAACCTTCGGCATTCTTCTGTAGCACCTCATTGTGAAAGCTTCTAGTCTCTTCTTGCCTAAACTATTTATCGTCCATGTTTCACTTCCATACATGGCTACACTCCATACAAATACTTTCAGAAAAGACTTCCTGACACTTAAATCTATACTCGATGTTAACAAATTTCTCCTCTTCAGAAACGCTTTCCTTCCGATTGGCACTCTACATTTTATATCCTCTCTGCTTCGACCATCGTCAGTTAATTTGCTCCCCAAATAGCAAAACTCCTTTACTACTTTAAGCATCTCATTTCCTAATCTAATTCCCTCAGCATCACCCGACTTAATTCGACTACATTCCATTAGCCTCGTTTTGGTTGGCTCTGAGCACTATGGGACTTAACATCTGTGGTCATCAGTCCCCTAGAACTTAGAACTACTTAAACCTAACTATCCTAAGGACATCACACACATCCATGCCCGGGGCAGGATTCGAACCTGCGACCGTAGCAGTCGCGCGGTTCCGGACTGCGCGCCTAGAACCGCTAGACCACCGCGGCCGGCTAGCCTCGTTTTGCTTTTGTTTATGTTCATCTTATGTCCTCCTTTCAAGACACTGTCCATTCCGTTCAACTGCTCTTCCAAGTCCTTTGCTGTCTCTGACAGAATTACAATGTCATCGGCGAACCTTAAAGTTTTTATTTCTCTATGGATTTTAATATCTACTCCAAATTTTTCTTTTGTTTCCTTTACTGCTTGGTCAATATACAGATTGAATAACATCGGGGAGAGGCTACAACCCTGTCTCACTCCCTTCCCAACCACTGCTTCCCTTTCATGCCCTTCGACTCTTATAACTGCCATCTGGTTTCTGTACAAATTGTAAATAGTCTTTCGGTCCCTGTATTTTACCCCTGCCACTTTCATAATTTGAAAGAGAGTATTCCAGTCAACATTATCAAAAGCTTTCTCTAAGTCTACAAATGCTAGAAACGTAGGTTTGCCTTTCCTTAATCTTTCTTCTAAGATAAGTCGTAGGGTCAGTATTGCCTCACGTGTTCCAATATGTCTACGTAATCCAAATTGAATTTCCCCGAGGTCGGTCTCTACTAGTTTTTGCATTCGTCTGTAAAGAATTCACGTTAGTATTTTGCAGCCGTGACTTATCAAACTGATAGATTGATCATTTTCGCATTTGTCAACACCTGCTTTCTTCGGGATTGGTATTTCGCCTGTCTCATACATTGCTTATCTGGGCAGGATATGATAAAACAATTGCTCTAGGTACGACGTATTCGCTCCTCCGAACAACAGGCGGCAGGGCAGCACGTGGCCGCGCGATGCTCGACCACGCACGAAACTCGAATCAAAACACGACGAAAAGCGTAGGAGCAAACACCAAACACTGGCTGACGACGACATCGTATCTGCGCATGCGCAGTGCGGCCTGTTTCCTGGCAGCTGCTCGAACCGCTGCTGACACACAGTGGCGGGTCCGGCGCGCCGGCCGGCAGCAGAGCCGCGCGCATGCGCAGAGCCGCCGCCGCCGCCACCTGTTGCCCGCTCAAGGTCGCGCGGGCCAGGGGTCGCTGACCCCGCCGCCGCTGCGCCCGACCTCCACTCGATTCCGCGGGAAAGTGAATTAACGCCTCGCCGCCTCCAGTTCGTCCGTACTTGCTGCCGATATCGCTGCCTGTGCAGCATCTTGAAGGGCCAGCACCTCATCTGATCTTCTCCTACTGTAGTTACGTGCGCCACAGCCCGCTGTACGGCGCGTGGCGGCGGGTGCATTTTCAGTATTAGCCACTTTCTATCACTCACCTCTATAGCCCTCACTGCATGCCTAACTGTTTAAGAGGGAAACGACAGGGTGGCGGCTGAAAAAGATGGAAATTTTTTTTGTTACGAAATTCGAATGTATATACATCCAAGAATTATTCCCGAAAATACGCAGAAGCTCCAAAGAAACTGGTATAGGCATGCGTATTCAAATAGAGAGATACGCAAAGTGGCAGAATGCGGCGCTGCGGTCGGCAACGCCTATATAAGACAACAGGTCTCTGGTGCAATTTTAAGATCGGTTATTGCAGGTTATTTGTGTCTGAACGTGGTGTTATAGTAGGCGCACGAGCGATGGGACACAGCATTTCCGAGGTAGCGGTGAAGTGGACGTTTTCCCGTACGACCATCTCACGAGTATGTCGTGAATATCAGGAATCTGGCAGAGCATCAAATGTCCGACATCGCCGCGGCTGGAAAAAAGATCGTGTAAGAACGGCACCAACGACGGCAGAAGAGAATCGTTCGACGTGCCAGAAGCGCACGCCTTCAGCAAACTGCTGCAGATTTCGATGCTGGGCCACCAACAAATGTCAGCGTGCGTAACCGATCTAACAACTGCTCCAGACACTTGATGTCCTACCCGGCCGCTGTGGCCGAGCAGTTCTAGGCGCTTCAGTGCGGAACCGCGCGACCGCTACGGTCTCAGGTTCCAATCCTGCCTCGGGCATGGATGTGTTTGATGTCCTTAGGTTAGTTAGGTTTAAGTAGTTCTAAGTTCTAGGGGACTGATGACCTCAGATGTTAAGTCACATAGTGCTCAGAGCCATTTGAACCATTTTTGAACTCGTTGTCTTTATGTAGGCGTTGCCGAACGCAGCGCCGTATTCTGCCTGTTTCCATATCTCTGTATTTGAATACGCATGCCTATACGAGTTTCTTTGGCGCTGCAGTGTATTTGTGCGTGGTTTAGGTTTCCGGCTAACACCGGATTTTACGTGCGCAGGTGGGGTAATTTTCAACCTCTGTATCTCGGGAACGGATAAAGATATGAAGAACATTTTCAATCTTTTTCAGTATCGAAATCTTAGCACTACATCGTAAAAATTAGAGCCATTTGCTGTGCATACCCCTTCTATATCCGCGGCTGGGTTTTGCTCCGCTGTTAACGACGATAATACAGTTAAAAAAAACAAGACACCATTTTCATGGGTTATCCGAGGAACCACCCATGAACTAAGTTCCATGGAGGCCAAAATGACCATGATGAGGTCCCATACTCCGAGGAGGGTAGGGGAACAATGCGGGAGACCCGCACCGCCGTACTAGGCAAGGCCCTAGCGGAGGTGGTTTGCCATTGCCTTCCTCCAACCGTAATGGGGATGAATGATGATGATGATGATGAAGACGACGCAACAACATCCAGTCATCTCGAGGCAGGGAAAATGGTTGACCCCGCCGGGAATCGAACCCAGGGCCCCATGCGCAGGAAGCGAGAGCGCTACCGCAAAACCACGAGCTGCGGACGGACACCAACATAGATCACATCAAATACAAAAGAACCTACCGATTTGCTCCGTTTGCCGAAGCAGGAGGACGTGTGCAATATTCGTACTTTGACCCTGTAGCGCGGGGCAGTGACGCTAAGACTGTCCTTCTGTAGAGTATGCAGACGGTCCATAGCCCACGGTCTAGCCAATACAGCTGACCCTACTTTTTCACCACCAGCAGAACCCGAGGTACGAGCACCAGAAAATCCCGTTTTTATGCGCGGCGTTTTGCAACAGGTTAGGTATGCATGCTGTCGCGTGCTCACCGTTTAATGTCAAAGGTTGATCCAAATATTTACTCATTAGCAAAAAGTCTTCGAGGAGACGGGAATGCAACTGCCATAACTTTCATAGGTTAATTTGAAATTTAGATGTCAAAAGAAGAAAGAAGTCGGCAATATTTAGACTGACGAGACTAGTACAAAGTCTTGCGACTTGCGTGACCTGCACACAGAAGTTAAGCGAGGATGAAGAAAATGTTGCAGTGGAAACGCAGGCAAAAATCGCATGCAGCTTGTAGCGCGCTCCCCCCCCCCCCCCCACCCCCCCTCGCTCTGAAGACGTGCCGAACACTACACACGTGTTCAAGTTATTAATGACATTTTTTTCCAAAACTTTACATTTATTACACATTTACATCCACATATAGATTATATCCTGCCCCCATGAACCATGGACCTTGCTGTTGGTGGGGAGGCTTGCGTGCCTCAGCGATACAGATAGGCGTACCGTAGGTGCGACCACAACGGAGGGGTATCTGTTGAGAGGCCAGACAAACGTGTGGTTCCTGAAGAGGGGCAGCAGACTTTTCAGCAGTTGCAGGGGCAACAGTCTGGATGATTGACTGATCTGGCATTGTAACATAACCAAAACGGCATTGCTGTGCTGGTACTGCGAACGGCTGAAAGCAAGGGGAAACTACGGCCGTAATTTTTCCCGAGGGCATGCAGCTTTACTGTATGGTTAAATGATGATGATGGCGTCCTCTTGGGTAAAATATTCCGGACGTAAAATAGTCCCCCATTCGGATCTCCGGGCGGGGACTACTCAAGAGGATGTCGTTATCAGGAGAAAGAAAACTGGCGTTCTACGGATCGGAGCGTGGAATGTCAGATCCCTTAATCGGGCAAGTAGGTTAGAAAATTTAAAAAGGGAAATGGAGACATTGAAGTTAGATATAATGGGAATTAGTGAAGTTCGGTGGCAGGAGGAACAAGCCTTCTGGTCAGGTGAATGAATACAGGGCTATAAACACAAAGTCAAATAGGGGTAATGCAGGAGTATGTTTACTAATGAATAAAAAAATAGGAGTATGGGTAAGCTACTACAAACAGCATAGTGAGCGCATTATTGTGGCCAAGATAGACAGGAAGCCCACACCTACTACAGTAGTACAAGTTTATATGCCAACTAGCTCTGCAGATGACGAAGAGATTGATGAAATGTATGATGAGATAAAAGAAATTATTCAGACGGAGAATGGAGACGAAAATTTAATAGTCATGGGTGCCTGGAATTCGACAGTAGGAAATATAAGAGAAGGAAACGTAGTAGGTGAATATGGAATGGGAGTAAGGAATGAAAGAGGAAGCCGCCTGGTAGAGTTTTACACAGAGCGTAACTTAATCATAGCTACCACTTGGTTCAAGAATCATAAAAGAAGGTTGTATACATGCAAGAAGACTGGAGATGCTCGAAGGTCTCAGATAGATTATATAATGGCAAGACAGAGATTCAGAAACCAGGTTTTAAATTGTAAGACATTTCCAGGGGCAGATGTGAAATCTGACCACAATCTATTCGTTATGGACTGTAGATGAAAACTGAAGAAACTGCAAAAACGTGGGAATATAAGGAGATGGTACTTGGATAAACTGACTAAACCAGAGCTTCTACAGAGTTTCAGAGAATACATTAGAGAACGATTGACAAGAATAGGGGAAGAAGAATGGGTAGCTTTGAGAGATGAAATAGTGAAGGCAGCAGAGGATCAAGTAGGTAAAAAGACGAGGGCTAGTACAAGTCCTTGGGTAATAGAAGACATATTGAATTTAATTGATGAAAGGAGAAAATATAAAAATGCAGTAAATGAAGAACGCAAAAAGGAATACAAACGTTTCAAAAATGAGATCGACATTAAGTGCAAAATAGCTAAGCAGGGATGGCTAGAGGACAAATGTAAGGATGTAGAGGCATATATCACTAGGAGTAAGATAGATACTGCCTACAGGAACATTCAAGAGACCTTTGGAGAAATGAATATCAACAGCTGAGATGGAAAACCTGTTCTAAACAAAGAAGGGAAAGCAGTAACGTGGAAGGAGGATGTAGAGGGTCTACACAAGGGCGATGTTCTTGAGGACAATGTTATGGAAATGGAAGAGCATGTAGATGAAGATGAAATGGGAGATACAATACTGCGTGAAGAGTTTGACAGAGCACTGAAAGATCTGAGTCGAAACAAGGCCCCAGGAGAGCCAGGCCTAACAAAACTCTACCATTTAGTGAACAAGATGTATGAGACAGGCGAAATACCCTCAGACTTCAAGAAGAATATAATAATTCCAATCCCAAAGAAAGCAGGTGTTGACAAATGCGAAAATTATCGATCTATCAGTTTGATAAGTCACGGCTGCAAAATACTAACGCGAATTCTTTACAGACGAATGCAAAAACTAGTAGAGACCGACCTCGGGGAAATTCAATTTGGATTACGTAGACATATTGGAACACGTGAGGCAATACTGACCCTACGACTTATCTTAGAAAATAGATTAAGGAAAGGCAAACCTACGTTTCTAGCATTTGTAGACTTAGAGAAAGCTTTTGATAATGTTGACTGGAATACTCTCTTTCAAATTCTGACGGTGGCAGGGGTAAAATACAGGGAGCGAAAGGCTATTTACAATTTGTACAGAAACCAGATGGCAGTTATAAGAGTCGAAGGGCATGAAAGGGAAGCAGTGGTTGGGAAGGGAGTGAGACAGGGTTGTAGCCTCTCCCCGATGTTATTCAATCTGTATACTGAGCAAGCAGTAAAGAAAACAAAAGAAAAGTTCGGAGTAGGTATTAAAATCCATGGAGAAGAGATAAAAACTTTGAGGTTCGCCGAAGACATTGTAATAATGTCAGAGACAACAAAGGTCCTGGAAGAGCAGTTGAATGGGATGGCCGCTGCTTGAAAGGAGGGTATAAGATGAACATCAATAAAAGCAAAACGAGGATAATGGAATGTAGTCGAATTAAGTCGGGTGATGCTCAGGGAATTAGATTAGGAAATGAGACGCTTAAAGTAGTAAAGGAGTTTTGCTATTTGGCGAGCAAAATAACTGATGATTGTCGAAGTAGAGAGGATATAAAATGTAGACTGGGAATGGCAAGGAAAGCGTTTCTGAAGAAGAGAAATTTGTTAACATCGAGTTTAGATTTAAGTGTCAGGAAGTCGTTTTTGAAAGTATCTTTATGGAGTGTAGCCATATATGGAAGTGAAACGTAGACGATAAATAGTTTGGACAGGAAGAGAATAGAAGCTTTCGAAATGTGGTGCTACAGAAGAATGCTGAACAATATTTGGGTAGATCACATAACTAATGAGGAGGTATTGAATAGAATTGGGGAGAAGAGGAGCTTGTGGCACAACTTGACTAGAAGAAGGGATCAGTTGGTAGGACATATTCTGAGGCATCAAGGGATCACAAATTTAGCATTGGAGGGCAGCGTGGAGGGTAAAAATCGTAGAGGGAGACCAAGAGATGAATACACTAAGCAGATTCAGAAGGATGTAGGCTGCAGTAGGTACTGGGAGATGAAGAAGCTTGCAGAGGATAGAGCAGCATGGAGAGCTGCATCAAATCAGTCTCAGGACTGAAGACCACAACAACAACAACAGTACCACATTTCCTCTAGTTTCTCCATGAGATCTTTTTTGGTGATAATTGTAAATTCGTTACCCATCGTTTCACAGTAGCCCACAAATTTTCAGTTGTGTTCATATGAAGGCTATGCCCTGGCCAGGGCAACATTTTGCGTTGTTTTTCTTCCACCTACTTGGAAACACCTTTAGCTTTGTGGCTTGGTGCCCCATGGTGGATAAAAATGGCATCTTTATTAGGAAACCATTCATTTATTTCAGGGGAAAGTTCCTTTTTATTGTTGTTGAATCATTGTCCCTTCAAGAATGTGTAATCTACGAGGACGTTTCACGGATATCACACTCCAGAATATAACGGAAGTTGGATGCTTCACACATTGCTGCACACAGTCAGCATTTAACTGTTCTCCAGGTCTGCAATGAACACACTGGCTACTTTCTTCCATAACAGTGAATACAGATTCGTCACCTGGAGCACGTGTACAATATTGCAAGTTAGAAAATTTGGGAATAGTAGCACAGGAGACCTCAACAGTGCCAAAATTCGAATGTGCTTTTCTTCAGTATCAATAAAACATGACAGTTTCAAGCCAAAACTCCTGACTTGAGAGATCAGACCCACTTAATTTACCACATCATTGGACACACCTTAGCCCAGTCCTCACTGAAACTGTTGAGCCCACTGGCATCTTTTGGTCTTCATGACAGGCGTGATTTTCCGTCTTTTCCTCGGTCGGCATGCCTCTAGACCACATTCAAACAGCCTCTTCCTCATTGTCACAGGTGAAACTTCACGACGCAAACGTCTCAGCTGACGGCTCGTGTCTGTAGAAGTAAGTTTACGGTTCAGTATTGCCATGTTTCTAAGTCTTCTGATAGCTTTAGGATTGATTTTTCTTTTACGCCCACATTTTCCTTTCCTGTTTGGCTTGTATTCACCACCTCTGTGGACTGAAAGTTTTATTCTGCTGACAGTTTTCCGTGATATTCTCATTCTGTCAGCAATTTCTTGCTGCGTGCAACGATTTTCAGCAAGAAGTGCTGCCACAGCCGAAACTGTCCGACGTGAAACATCTTTTCTCTCCCCCAATAACCTCAGTTTCTTTGGAGACTCCACTATTTATCCTTATAGCTAAAAACATGCAAGTTGGCAACCTGTTATAAAGGTTATTTCTTATTTGGGTTTAAGGTTTAATTATTTTTGATTGTCTTTAGGTTTATCAGGTTGGCATCTCTTGTTAATGTAGCAAGAAGTTGACAGAATAAATAAGAAGGTGAAGCACACTACAGAAACATAAAACGCTACTGTAAACTCAGTTTCAGACCGTGTACGTAGACATCTAACACCAATACGACTCGGAGAGAAAATGACAGATGTTACCGACTGTGAAAGATTCAGTGGTCTGTGAGATGCTTGGAAGGGAAATTTCGCGGCATTAGTCAAACTATTGAAACAAATCAGTTATTACGGTTTTACCTCCTATTTTTACAGCAGGAAACTTAAGGGTATCAAAAATAACGGTTTTCTGTATCAATATGAACACGTCGGTACATCCGGCCGTGCGAGGCTGCTAGAGTTGTTAGTTTGGCTGCACCAGGCGGAAGCCGCCTACCCCAGCCAAGAGCCCCACACGATCCGTACAACCCACTCTCTGTACCAGATTCGCCACATCCGAACCCTTCCACGGCATTCCCAGCCGGCCTACATCGCGACAAACCGCTCGAGACCCCTCGTTCCCAGTCGTCCAGTGCGCGCTGGCGTCGCTGTTTACACGACACCTAGCGTGGCTCAGCTCTGACTGCACAGAAACATACCACACTGTTTCCAACCAAACACTGGCAGCCACCGTGCTGTCTGGAGTGCTCTGGAATGCGCCACTTACTCTCTGTGGGACCCTGCCCACTCTTTAGGGTGCCTAAAGAACGCTAGTTTCTCGGACGGCTATACAACGATTCAAGCTAATCACATTAATGGTCCTTATTACAGTAAAGTAGATTGACCCCCATCTGGGAGAGTATGAAGCATGTTTGAGGGAGGGGCGATCGTGCGTCGAACGGATAATGAACCTCAACGCAGCCTTTCGTACCTGAAACTCTGGAATAAAAATTTTGCTGTCACCTTTGTGGATTTCAAAATTGAATACGACTCGATTGATCGTGAAACCCTTATCTAGAAGAACTTGGCCTAGACAAGCGATAATCCAGCAAACACTAACCAATGTTGTTGTCGTTGTGGTCTTCAGTCCTGAGACTGGTTTGATGCAGCTCTCCATGCTAATCTATCCTGTGCAAGCTTCTTCATCTCCCAGTACCTACTGCAGCCTATATCCTTCTGAATCTGCTTAGTGTATTCATCTCTTGGTCTCCCTCTACGATTTTTACCCTCCACGCTGCCCTCCAATGCTAAATTTGTGATCCCTTGGTGCCTCAGAACACGTCCTACCAACCGGTCTCTTCTTGTAGTCAAGTTGTACCACAAACTCCTCTTCTCCCCATTTCTATTCAATACCTCCTCATTAGTTACGTGATCTACCCATCTAATCTTCAGCCTTCTCCTGTAGCACAACATTTCGAAAGCTTCTATTCTCTTCTTGTCCAAAGTACTTATCGTCCTTGTTTCACTTCCATACATGGCTTCACTCCATACAAATACTTTCAGAAACGAGTTCCTCACACTTAAATCTATACCCGGTGTTAACAAATTGGTCCTCTTCACAAACGCTTTCCTTGCCATTGCCAGTCTACATTTGATATCCTCTCTACTTCGACCATCATCAGTTATTTTGCTCCCCAAATAGCAAAACTCGTTTACTACTCTAAGTGTCTCATTTCCTAATCTAATTCCCGCAGCATGCCCCGACTTAATTCGACTACATTCCATTATCCTCGTTTTGCTTTTGTTAATTTTCATTTTATGTCCTACTTTCAAGACACTGTCCATTCCGTTCAACTGCTCTTCCAAGTCCTTTGCTGTCTCTGACAGAATTACAATGTCATCGGCAAACTTCAACGTTTTTATTTCTTGTCCATGGACTTTAATACCTACTCCGAATTTTTATTTTCTTTCATTTAGTGCTTGCTCAATATACAGATTGAATAAAATCAGGGAGAGGCTACAACCCTGTCTCACTCCCTTCCCAACCACAGCTTCGCTTTCATGTCCCTCGACTCTTATAACTGCCATCTGCTTTCTCTACAAATTGTAAACAGTCTTTCGTTCCCTATATTTTACCCCTGCCACCTTCATAACCTGAAAAGTGAAATTTAGACGAAAAACATGAGAAGCTCAAAAAAATGGTTCAAATGGCTCTGAGCAATTTGGGACTCAACTGCCGAGGTCATTAGTCCCCTAGAACTTAGAACTAGTGAAACCTAACTAACCTAAGGACATCACAAACATCCATGCCCGAGGCAGGATTCGAACCTGCGACCGTAGCGGTCCTGCGGTTCCAGACTGCAGCGCCTTTAACCGCACGGCCACTTCGGCCGGCACATCAGAAGCTTTTGAATGAAAGACTGGAGTGAGGTAAGGAGGTGGATTCTCACCTCTGTTCTTGAACTTCGCCCTCGAGAAGGTGATTGGGGAGCGGGACAAAGAACTGAAAAACCAACAAATTAAAAATGATCTCAGGCTGGGTTACAAGAAACAAGATCTTGAAATGTCTCGCTTTTGCACATGATCTTGCAATTTTTTTGTGATTCCATGGAAACAGCTGAGAGACAGCTTAACGCACAGGGGCAGAATATTGGTCTCCAAATTCCATGTGATGAGTTTATAATGAACTTAAATTCACCAGAAAGGGGGGTGCCTCAAGCCAAAATTAAACGAGTTCAAAAGTTTAAATATCTCGGAGAATGGATAACAGCCACCTTATCAGAGGAAGAAGCCTTCGTATCACGCATCAAGAAAATGGAAATGGCACTCCATTCATTGAAAAACATCTGCAAACTAAATATCAGTATCGTTCGATGCAAAGTTAAGGCATTAGTGCAGTGTTATTCGTCGGCAGGTCTTGTCTGCTTGTGAATGCATAGTAATGAACAAAAAAGGCCTAATCGAAAAACTGGAGGCCAACGAAAGGAAGATTTTGAGGAAGATGTTGGGTCTGATCAAAGAGAATGCGGAATGTAGAAGACGTCATAATCATGAACTGTATTCCCACATAGAGAAGATAATTGATACCATCCTGAAAACAAAGATTATGTTTTATGGACGCAAGTCCCGAATGAGCTCAGGAAGACTCACCAGTCGTACGATCACCGACTTTCAGGAGAAGGAAACACAGAGGTGGAGAAAGATCTTGAAGCAGTGCGCATCACCCATGGTGACATCTTGCAGCGTGTCCCACTCAAGCAGAAACTTGTGGCGTGGCAGAGTTTCTAAGGAAAGACAAAACTAAAAACAGCAAAGGCTTGGAACTAGGAGACGAAGGAGCAACACCGAGAACGAATGCGGGACCACTGGGCAAACATCACGACACGTAAAGCGAGAGAACTCAAATAACGTGGTCCAAAGACGGCCTGCACGAAATGAATCAATGGAAGTAGATTGACGGTACTTAACTTTGGTTTAGGGTAACTCGGTGTGAGTTGGAACACTGGGTGAGACGGGCCAGTGAGGTATTTCGTGAATGCAGCACCGTTCACTTGTGAGTAAGCTCTTTGTTGAACGAAAGTCGTGCAAAAGTACTGTTGTCATCATTATCGTCTCAGTTCAGGAGGTAAATCACATTTTCTGTTTTGGTAAGTTGAAAAGTTTTATCATACAGTTACGTTCTTTTAGTATTGTGGCACAGTTTGCACAGTATTCCTGCAGTTTTGTTAGAAAAACCTTGACAAATGTGTTGGCATGTACTTAACCTAAAATGGCCACCGAGCTGTAAAACTGCAGACTGAAATCGGGCTGGTCCATCGCTCCCACAGAATCGGGATAGATGGACCAGTTATATTTGTGAGTGACGGACCATGCATTTTAATTAGGGAGAGATGGACCACAATTAAATATAAGTGACCATGGAAATTACATTAATGTTTTAAAAAATTGATCGAATAACATGTTTTTGCATAGTTGGTATATTTTCCTCTTTCAGCAAAATGTCAACTAATTACAAAGGGACCGTTTCTTGTGAGCGAGACAAATGGACTGAAGATGGGTTGACGAAGGCAATACATGCTGTGTGGGATAATATCATGGGTGTCTATGGTGCAGGTAAAGCTTTTGGTATACCTAAAAGTAGACTGTAAAGAAGATTGCAGTCAAAAAATCATTCTAAGGGTAGTATGGGACCCCAGCCTTTACTGGCTATTGAGAATGAACGAAAAGTCATCGCTCACATTAAGGAACTTCAAGAGCTAGGTTTTGCACCATGTAGAGACTCGGTAAGGTGTATAGCCGAAAGGCTAAATATGCAACATACTTTCAATGTTGTTGTTGTGGTCTTCAGTCCTGAGACTGGTTTGAGGCAGCTCTCTATGCTACTCTAATATACTTTCAATAAGGAATTTAAAAAGGCTGGTTACGGCTGGCTTCATTCCTTTCTTAGACCTAATCCCAATATAGTTGTAAGAAGAGCGGAAGGTGTGTCAGCTGCTCGAGCAAAAGGAATGAATATTGACACTGTGAAAGAGTGTTTCAAGCTTCTTGCAACTGTCATGCACGAAAACGAATGGTTTGGCAAACCAGGCCACGTCTAGAATATGGATGAAACTAGGCTGCAACTGAACAAGAAACTTGGCAGTGTTTTAGCAATTAAAGGTTCAAGAAACGTTGCGTCAGTCACATCTGGCGAGAAAGGAGAAACAATCTCTGTTCTGTGTTGTGTCAATGGCGAAGGAACATTTCTTCCACCCTTTTCCACAATGGAGGGGAAAAACCTAAAGCAGGAATTTGTGGATGGAATGCCACCTGGTGCAACTGTAAGAATCTCTGAAAAATCTGCATATGTAAACAGTTCTATTTTCCTGGTTTCGCTAAAAAGCCATTTCACCCTCAGTAAACTAGCAGGAAAAGCACTGTTAATACTTTATGCCAGGCGGGATTAGCCGAGCGGTCTTAGGCGCTGCAGTCGTGGACTGTGCGGCTGGTCCCGGCGGAGGTTCGAGTCCTCCCTCAGGGATGGCTGTGTGTGTTTGTCCTTAGGATAAACTTAGGTTAAGTAGTGTGTGAGCTTAGGGACTGATGACCTTAGGATTTAAGAAACAAAACAAAAAAGAGATAGTTGATGGACACACGTCTCACACAAGCTGTTTGGAAACTTTAGAGTTTGCAGAGGAACAAGGGATTATTTTAATGAGTCGACCTCCACATACATCCCACTGGTTGAAACCGTTGGATGGAACATTTTTCAAATAACTGAAAAACTATTTTTACAGAGTTTGCAACAATTTCTTGGTAAACAATCCAGGGAGTAAAATAAACCGTCTTCAGTTTTGAAAACTACTAAATTCGGCGCGGGCTAAATGAGCCACCGTCGAAAATGGTACAAGTGGCTTCAAGGCATGCGGAATAATTCCACTGAGCATGTCTGCAGTCTCCGACTATGTCGGAAGTTGAGTCAGTGCCAATAAAGACAGGAGCTGAATCCAGCACTCAAGCCAACCAACCAGTTGACAGCTCATCAACAAACCTAGCGACCCCAAGCACGTGAAAAGAGCTGAGTTCCTCCGCCTACACAACTTCAGGCACGACTCCTACGAAATCGGAGACTCCCATGGTTACCACATCAAAACTAACCACTGCGATGTCTAAGCTAACACCGACAAAGCTTTTGGAAGAAATATCACCTGTTCCTTCTATTGACAAAACACCGAATTTCAAAAATTGGTTCAAATGGCTCTGAGCACTATGGGACTTAACTTCTGAGGTCATCTGTCCCCTAGAACTCAGAACTACTTAAACCCAACCAACCTAAGGACATCACACACATCCATGCCCGAGGGAGGATTCGAACCTGCGACCGTAGCGGTCGCGCGGTTCCAGACTGTAGCGCCTAGAACCGCTCGGCCACCCTGGCCGGCACACCGAATTTCAAGACGAACACAACAACTGTCTCCAAAGTGCTAAACTCTGCTGAAAATATTAAAAGTGTAAAGGGAAAGAGGGATGAGGAAAGAAAGGCAACAGAAAAAAGGGAACAAAAACTACTGAAACGTCTCTGTGAATTCGGTACAACCTATTCACTTTACTACCTGATTTTAGCTCAATTCATGAACTCTTCCAGAAAGACTGAGCACTCAAATAAGGCCTGTTGATTATTATACGTGTGTTTCAATGTGGGGTTTCGGTTTTGTTTTGTGGGAATCGCCGAGTTGGTCATCGTCTGCTGGGAGCAGACGATGTTGCTTCTCGTTCAAAGGAGAGCACAGGATGACCAACTTTGGTTTCCAATACCTGTACAGAGAGGTTCACCCATCTTAGTCGAAGGCTGTTTTTGTGTGTGCGGTTGGTGACGGAGGGCTACCCCTCTGGTAGCTTCCGCTGCACGGGGAGCTAGGCAATCTGGAAGGAGAATGGGGCACTCTTCGCTGAACGCTTGGTCAGTACGGATCGTAGCTCTTAAGGGGGGTTTCAGGTGGTAGGAATCAGGTTGAGTTAGGACTTCGTTATGTTTAACTGGTGAAATACTTAAGAACTTCAGCTTAGCTGAAGCGTGTGAAGCGAGTTATTTTTTTAATTATTTTTAATCTTATATTTTGAGGAAATTGCTTTTGTCTTTCTGTGTCGATTTTGTGCCACGTGTTTGGTAATCAATGACCCTTCCGGTCCACCACGGCACCACAATAGGCTTTATTTCAACAGTTTGCTTGTTTAATGAGCTACAGTTCCTGCAAGAATATCCGTTCTTTCGTGCTCTTTCTACAAAGCAGCACAACAGTTTGAGTCGGAATGCACCACGTGCTCCAGTTCGGCCGTTCGCAAGCAGCAGACAGAGTCAGTATGTTGAATAATTATCGCACAGCCTCGTGCATTGGTTAAACCTCTGTCCAGAACAGTGCATGCGTAGAATCGTAATGCGAATCTCGCTGAGAAATTTTTATGGTATTAATGCAAAGGAGACGATGGTATCATTGTCTCCCACGCCCTTTTCTGTGTTTCTTCTTGCTGTAGTTGAATTGTGCTCTGTTACATTCTCACGTTATTGCTACTTAAATATTTCGAGTCAGGCACCAGTTATGTGTAGTTAGGATGTGCAATCAAATATTTAGTTACAATAAATAATCTACGTGAAAGATTAATTCTTTGGTGTCGATCTTACCCCCTTACTCCGATTTCCAATCCTGAATTAATCAAGTTGCTTCATGCACGACATGGAGTCCTATTTATCTGGCTGCTTAAAGAAATTTGCATACTTGTAATTAAATTATTGATGTAATTAAACTAATAATTTTTCAGCTCCGTTTTTCTCTAAATGGTTAGCAAGGGGTTGGCCTGAATTTTAATCATTATTTGCGTGAGAGAAGCAGCTAGGAATGCGAGATAACGTATATGGCTCGACGAGAAACGTCGTATAGATACGTTACACGCCCTATTGATAATTAAAAAGAATATTATTATCGGATTTCGATATATCGAAGATGGCTATCGACGGGTCGATATATCGACATAACGACGTAAAAAGGCATTGACGTACCGCGCAAGAAATATCCACAAACGGTAAATCAAAAATGGGTATCGATGTACCGATATATACACGGAAGTAGTATCGATGCACCGGGTAAAAAAATATTGGCTGCACATTCTAAATATACTGCCAGTGTTAGAGCCGTAAGTTTAAGTATTACAACTGGATATTCTCTACATCAACAAGATAGCAGCCTGCCTATATCCCTTAGAGCAAGAACTGGAAGGTAAACGGCTCACGTTCACGCTTGGCGGTAACCACGGTGCTAACAAAGGTAACTGCAGGTAAGTGCCTCAGTAAAAGGTCTGCGATGGGTCCGTCGTTCGCTTTCGTCGCCTATCAGGGCGGAAAAAGGAACACCTAAATCTTCCCGTTCGAGCTCTGATTTCTCTTATTCTATTATGATGGTCATTTCTCCCTGCGTAGGCGGTTTTTTTTGTCATCAGTCTGTAAGTAGGCTGTTTAGGTTTTCTTACTGGTAACGCCACGTAGCGCTCTGTATGAAAATCACTGGCTGTGCTGTGTGCAGTCTGTGGCTGGTTTGCATTGTTGTCTGCCATTGTAGTGTTGGGCAGTGGCAGCTGGATGTGAACAGCGCGTAGCGTTGCGCAGTTGGAGGTGAGCCGCCAGCAGTGGTGGATGTGGGGAGAGAGATGGCGGAGTTTTGAAATTTGTCATGAACTGCTATATTTATATATGATGATATCAAGGTAAATACATTGTTTGTTCTCTATTAACATCTTTCATTTGCTAACTATGCCTATCAGTAGTTAGTGCCTTCCGTAGTTTGAATCTTTTATTTAGCTGGCAGTAGTGGCGCTCGCTGTATTGCAGTAGTTCGAGTAACGAAGATTTTTGTGAGGTAAGTGATTTGTGAAAGGTATAGGTTTATGTTAGTCAGGGCCATTCTTTCGTAGGGATTTTTTGAAAGTCAGATTGCGTTGCGCTAAAAAAATATTGTGTATCAGTTTAAGCACAGTCATCTGGAAATTGTTCAAAGGGGACGTTTCAAGTCTACTGACTGGTTTGATGCGGCCCGCCACGAATTCCTTTCCTGTGCTCACCTCTTCATCTCAGAGTAGCACTTGCAACCTACATCCTCAATTATTTGTTTGACGTATTCCAATCTCTGTCTTCCTCTACAGTTTTTGCCCTCTACAGCTCCCTCTAGTACCATGGAAGTCATTCCCTCATGCCTTAGCAGATGTCGTATCATCCTGTCCCTTCTCTTTATCAGTGTTTTCCACATATTCCTTTCCTCTCCGATTCTGCATAGAACCTCCTCATTGCTTACTTTATCAGTCCACCTAATTTTCAACATTCGTCTATAGCACCACATCTCAAATGCTTCGATTCTCTTCTGTTCCGGTTTTCCCACAGCCCATGTTTCACTACCATACAATGCTGTACTCCAGACGTACATCCGCAGAAATTTCTTCCTCAAATTAAGGCCGGTATTTGATATTAGTAGACTTCTCTTGTCCAGAAATACCTTTTTTGCCATAGCGAGTCTGCTTTTGATGTCCTCCTTGCTCCGTCCGTCATTGGTTGTTTTACTGCCTAGGTAGCAGAATTCCTTAACTTCATTCACTTTGTGACCATCAATCCTGATGTTAAGTTTCTCGCTGTTCTCATTTCTACTACTTCTCATTACCTTCGTCTTTCTCCGATTTACTCTCAAACCATACTGTGTACTCATTAGGCTGTTCATTCCGTTCAGCAGATCATTTAATTCTTCTTCACTTTCACTCAGGATAGCAATGTCATCAGCGAATCGCATCATTGATATCCTTTCACCTTCTATTTTAATTCCACTCCTGAAACTTTCTTTTATTTCCATCATTGCTTCCTCGATGTGCAGATTGAAGAGTAGGGGCAAAAGGCTACAGCCTTGTCTTACACCCTTCTTAATACGAGCACTTCGTTCTTGATCGTCCACTCTTATTATTCGCTCTTGGTTGTTGTACATATTGTATATGACCCCTCTCTCCCTATAGCTTACCCCTACTTTTTTCAGAATCTCGAACAGCTTGCACCATTTTATATTGTCGAATGCTTTTTCCAGGTCGACATATCCTATGAACGTGTCTTGATTTTTCTTTAGCCTTGCTTCCATTATTAGCCGTAACGTCAGAATTGCCTCTCTCGTCCCTTTACTTTTCCTAAAGCCAAACTGATCGCCACCTAGCGCATTCTCAATTTTCTTTTCCATCCTTCTGTATACTATTCTTGTAAGCAGCTTCGATGCATGAGTTGTTATGCTGATTGTGCGATAATACTCGCACTTGTCAGCTCTTGCCGTCTTCGGAATTGTGTGGATGATGCTTTTCCGAAAGTCAGATGGTATGTCGCCAGACTCATATATTCTACATACCAATGTGAATAGTCGTTTTGTTGCCACTTCCCCCAATGATTTTAGAAAATCTGATGGAATGTTATCTATCCCTTCTGCTTTATTTGACCGTAAGTCCTCTAAAGCTCTTTTAAATTCCGATTCTAATACTGAATCCCCTATCTCTTCTAAATCGACTCCTGTGTCTTCTTCTATCACATCAGACAAATCTTCACCCTCATAGAGCCTTTCAATGTATTCTTTCCACCTATCAGCTCTCTCCTCTGTATTTAACAGTGGAATTCCCGTTGCACTCTTAATGTTACCACCGTTGCTTTTAATGTCACCAAAGGTTGTTTTGACTTTCCTGTATGCTGAGTCTGTCCTTCCGACAATCATATCTTTTTCGATGTCTTCACATTTTTCCTGCAGCCATTTCGTCTTAGCTTCCCTGCACTTCCTATTTATTTCATTCCTCAGCGACTTGTGTTTCTGTATTCCTGATTTTCCCGGAACATGTTTGTACTTCCTCCTTTCATCAATCAGCTGAAGTATTTCTTCTGTTACCCATGGTTTATTCGCAGCTAGCTTCTTTGTACCTATGTTTTCCTTCCCAACTTCTATGATGGCCCTTTTTAGAGATGTCCATTCCTCTTCAACTGTACTGCCTGCTGCGCTATTCCTTATTGCTGTATCTATAGCGTTATAGAACTTCAAACGTATCTCGTCATTCCTTAGTACTTCCGTATCCCGTTTCTTTGAGTATTGGTTCTTCCTGACTAATGTCTTGGTATCAACAAAATATTTTCGCATTCGGAAGAGAAAGTTGGTGACTGAAATTTCGCAAATAGATCTCGCCGCAAAGAAAACCGCCTTTGTTTCAGTGACTGCCAGCCCAGCTCGCGTATCATATCTGTTACACTCTCACCCCTATTGCGCCATAACACGAAACGGGCAGCCCTTCTTTGCACTTTTTCGATGTCCTCCGTTTATCCTACCTGGTAAGGATTCCACACCGCGCAGCAATATTCCAGCAGAGAACGAACAAGTGTAATGTAGGCTGTCTCTTTAGTGGGTTTGTCGCATCTCCTAAGTTTTCTGCCAACAAAGCGCACTTTTTGTTTCGCCTTTCCCACAATATTATCTATGTGGTCTTTCCATTTTCAGTTGCTCGTAATTGTAATTCCTAGGTATTTAGTCAGATTGACAGCCCTTAGATTTGTGTGATTTATCGTATACCCAAAATTTATCGAATTTCTTTTAGTACCCGTGTGGATGACCTCGCAGTTTTCTTTCTTTAGTGCCAATTGCCACATTTCGCAACATACAGAAATTCTCTCTAGACCTTTTGTAATTAGAATTGATCGTCTGATGATTTTACTAGACGGTAAATTACGGCAGCGTCATCTGCAAACAATCTAAAGGGCTGCTCAGGTTATCACCTAGATCATTTATATAAATCAGGAGGAACAGAGGGCCTGTGACACTACCTTGCGGAACGCCAGATGTCATTTTTGTTGTACTCGATGGTTCACCGTTTGTCACTACGAACTGTGACCTCTGTGGGAGGAAATCACGAATCCAGTCACACAACTGAGACGATACTCCATATATACGCAATTTAACAGTCGCTTGTGGGTAACGGTATGAAAAGTCTTCTGGAAACCCAGGAATATGGAGTCGATCTGAGATCCCTTGTTGACAGCATTCATTACTTCATGGGAATAAAGAGCTAGCTGAGTTGCACAAGAACGATATTTTCTGAATCCGTCTTGGTTATGTATCAATAAGTCATTTTCTTCAAGGTGATTCATAATGTTCGAGTACAGTATATGCTCAAATAGTAGTAAGACTCCTTCACACAGTCAAAGTAAAATTATGTTCTACAGCAATTCCAAAAGAACAAGTTGAAATATATATCGAAAAAAATATAATATAGAAGAAAAATATCGGCATTCGATGTTGCCATTTCGTAATGTATATAGCACTGTATTGCTGAAAAAAAAATAACGAAAAAAATAAGTCCATGTTTTTAAAGTGTCCTAGGATCTGAACAAAGTGACATACACTATTGTAGTTCGTGGCGTGTGATTCACAAACTCTGCAAGTTTTGCTCCCTCGCAGTTGGCAGGCCTGCTTGACTTTGCGACGGCACCGGTGCTGTCTCTTTCTGCTGTGTGACATCAGTTCAGTCAAGACGTGCGCGCAGTGCAGAGCAGAGCAACTCAGCAACAAAGTGTACTCCGCAACAGAGAGAGCAGTTTGTTATTTGGCTTGCGAAAACTGTCAGTTATAACAGTGTAACGATATTTTAGACTTCAGTATAGTGGTGAACCACCTACAGCAAAAACTATCTGTCATTGCTTAAAGTCTTTCAAGGGAACCAGTTGTCTTCTAAAAGCAAAATCACCATGTACACTGAGAACTCCTGAAGATGTTGAACAGATTCGTGTTTCGCGTGTTCGAAGCGCGAAGAAGTCATTCGAGAGACGTAGTCTACAATTAGGAGTGCCTAAAGCTACTGTGTATGATGTGCGTAGAAGACTTAAGTTGCGGGCCTACAAATTGTAACTGTTACATGAAATAAAACCTACTGATAAAATCGAAAGGTATGAGTTTGCTGTTGACTTTCTACACAGAATTGATGATGATGTCAATTTTTTTAAAAACAAGATTCTCTTTCGTGATGAGGCTACATTTCATATCAGCAGAAGACTTAATCGTGATAACTGCAGAATTTGGTGGGGCAGAGCATCAAAATGGCTCAGAGCACTATGGGACTTAACTTCTGAGGTCATCACTCGCCTAGAACTTAGAACTACTTAAACCTAACTAACCTAAGGACATCACACACACCCATGCCCGAGGCAGGATTCGAACCTGCGATCGCAGCGGTCGCGCGGTTCCAGACTGAAGCGCCTAGAACCGCTCGGCCACAGCAGCCGGTGGCAGAGTATGCACATGAAGCTATTCAGCATGAACGTGAACTCTCCAAAAGTTACTGTCTGGCGTGGTTTGATGGAAGATCGTGTCATTGGTCCTTTCATTTTTGTAGAAAAAGCAATAAATGAGGGCGTTTACTGTCACATGTTGACAGCGTACGTCTTTCCCCAAGCGGGCGATATTGGAGCGCAAAACAGGCTTGTGTTTTTCCGACAAGACGGCGCCCCACCTCCTTACAGATAGCGTGTGCGTGCGGCTCTCGACACTCGCTTTCCAGGAAGGTGGGCAGCAGGGCTGGCCCAGTACCTTGGCTACCACGAAGCTCAGACCTAACCCCACTGGACTTTTTCTTCTGGAGCCACATAAAAAAAGTTGTGTACAGTGAAAAGGTCAGAGGCATCAGTCATTTACGGGAAATAATCGTCGCGGCGGTTGGGAGAGTTACACCTGAAATGTCGGTGAGTACGTGTCGAGAAGCGGACTATCGTCTCGACGTGTGCAGGGCAACAAATGGAGCCCAGGTGGACGTCTACTAACTTTAAACAAAACTTGGAGAAGTTCTGTTTCAAGATACGTACTCATTGATGTAATTTTCGTCAATTTCGCTATTAAATTTGTACACTACTGGCCATTAAAATCGTTACACCACGAACATGACGTGCTACAGACGCGAAATTTAAGCGACAGGAAGAACATGCTGTGATATGCAAATGATTAGCTTTCCAGAGCATTCACACAAGGTTGGCGCCGGTGGCGACACCTACAACGTGCTGACATGAAGGAAGTTTCCAACCGATGTCTCAGACACAAACAGCAGTTGAGCGGCGTTGCCTGGTGAAACGTTGTTGTGATGCCTCGTGTAAGGAGGAGAAATGCGTACCATCACGTTTACGACTTTGATAAAGGTCGGATTGTAGGCTATCGCGATTGCGGTTTATCGTATCGCGACATTGCTGCTCGCGTCGGTCGAGATCCGATGACTGTCAGCAGAATATGGAATCGGTGGGTTGAGGAGGGTAATACGGAACGCCGTGCTGGATCCCAATGGCCTCGTATCACTAGCAGTCGAGATGACAGGCATCTTATCCGCATGGCTGTAACGGATCGTGCAGCCACGTCTCGATCCCTGAGTCAACAGATGGGGACGTTTGCAAGACAACAACCATCCGCACGAACAGTTCGACGACGTTCGCAGCAGCACGGACTATCAGCTCGGAGACCGTGGCTGCAGTTACCCTTGACGCTGCATCACCGACAGGAGCGCCTGCGATGGTGTACTCGACGACGAACCTGGGTGCACGAATGGCGAAACGTCATTTTTTCGGATGAATCCAGGTTTTGTTTACAGCGTCGTGATGGTCGCATCCGTGTTTGGCGACATTGAGGTGAACGCACATTGGAAGCGTGTATTCGTCATCGCCATACTGGCGTATCACCCGGCGTGACGGTATGGGGTGCCATTGGTTACACGTCTCGGTCACCTCTTGTTCGCATTGACAGCACTTTGAACAGTGGACGTCGCATTTCGGATGTGTTACGACCCGTGGCTCTACCCTTCATTCGATCCCTGCGAAACCCTACATTTCAGCAGGATAATGGACGACGGCATGTTGCAGGAGCTGTACGGGCCTTTCTGGATACAGAAAATGTTCGACTGCTGCCCTGGCCAGCACATTCTCCAGATCTCTCACCAACTGGTCAATGGTGGCCGAGCAACTGGCTCGTCACAATACGCCAGTCACTACTCTTGATGAACTGTGGTATCGTGTTGAAGCTGCATGGGCAGCTGTACCTGTACACGCCATCCAAACTCTGTTTGACTCAATGCCCAGGCGTATCGAGGCCATTTTTACGGCCAGAGGTGGTTGTTCTGGATACTGATTTCTCAGGATCTATGCACCCAAATTGCGTGAAAATGTAATCACGTGTCAGTTCTAGTATAATATATTTGCCCAATGAATACGCGTTTGTCATCTGCATATCTTCTTGGGGTAGCAATTTTAATGGCTAGTACTGCATTTAAAATTAGGGAGTTCTTTTTCAATCACTGTTTTTGGGTAAAGTACCGACATCTCGACATACAGGTATTTCGTCACCAGCCCTAGTCCCTCTACTCCAGCATATTAAGGGTGTCTGGTAACGCTGTGGTTGTCCCTTCACATTTCAGCTTCGCAGTCGCACCGCTAACAGGGGACTTGGACTGCTTTAGAAGAGCTGCAAACGCCCCTGATCGGTCTGTCACTTAGACGACATCACTCAGCTCTGCTCACCGATCCATTTTCCCATTACTGCGTCGTTTACTGATAACACGACACTCCCGCTTTCCCTTTTTATGCTGGCAGGTCAATCTCTCGTGAGATCAGCTGGTCAGTTCCGTTTTACATAGGAGTGTCCGCATACCTTCGATAACATACTGTATGTCCAAATGACGTGGAACGAGTCACTTAACATGATATGAATACAGCTGGTAGTTAGAAATGTCCGTCTATTGGCCACTTGCTGGTTAGTTTCATAACACAGGTGAGTATACAGGGTGATGTTTCGAGCATGTCCAATCTCTAGGGATTGATCGATGAAAGGATATGCAACAAGCAACGCGGAATGCACTTATCTGCAGAAATGTATGGTTTCCATACTAGATGGTTCAAACGGCTCTGAGCACTATGGGACTTAACAGCTGTGGTCATCAGTCCCCTAGAACTTAGAACTACTTAAACCTAACTAACCTAAGGACGTCACACACATCCATGCCCGAGGCAGGATTCGAACCTGCGACCGTAGCGGTCGCGCGGTTCCGGACTGCGCGCCTAGAACCGCGAGACCACCGCGGCCGGCTCCATACTAGAGACCGTTTATTCAGTCATTCCTCATTACAGAGACTGCAGTATAATAGGTGCAGCCACAGGTACAGTATGTATGGTTTCCTCCCAGAGCGTGCTACTGCTGCTCAGACATCATGCCGTAGCGCGCTCTCCTGCCATAGTAATAACTAATGTTAGGCCGATTCGCTCCTCTCGCTGACTCACCTTGTAGTGGATGTGACACAGCATTGTACACAGTGGTTCTGTATTCGAACTGAAAGCTTGCCAGTGGCAACAGGCAGTGGGCACCAAGGTTGTATCTGGAGACCTATCCCCGCCGACAACAGCCTCAGCATTCAATGGTTTCAACAGTGTTTCGCCGTTTGCCTAAGAAAAGGTCGTTTCAGGGAGCAGGAAATCATGGAGGATGTACCTGGAATGTTCCGACACCGGACTTGGAGGAACATATGATTAACACAGGTGACCACCGTTTCAATATCAGACAGTTGGCCCGCCAGTACAGGATCTCCATCACAATTCTTACTGCCCATATCACTTACAGCGTCTGTAGGGCTTACTGGCGACTGACTTTCCACATCGGGAGCAGTTTTGTCACTGGTTTCTTCACCAGGCAGCCACGATTCCCCGATTTCTGTCATCCATCATATTCACAGATGACGCCAGCTTTACGTGGAGTCGTATCTCCAACTTTCATAACAACCATCTGTGAGATAGAATGTTCAGCCCACACGGTACGGTGACAGCGAATCATCAGCATCGATGGAACCAGAATGTGTATGCCGGGATAACTGGCGACCGCATTTTGGGGCCAGTCTTCCTTCCACGTCGCCCAACACCCCACAACTAACGGCGTTTCTTGTGGGTGACTTTGCCTCCCCTACTAGCAGGACTGCCACTGACGATTACGTGACTGCGTCTGTGTGTGTGTGTGTGTGTGTGTGTGTGTGTGTGTAGATATTTATTTAATTATGTATGTGACGAAGGTGGCCTGCTCGGGTGGAGTTTAGCTTTAGTGAGGAATGGGAAGATTCTGTACACACACACACACACACACACACACACACACACACACACACACACAGACACACGTACAGGGTGGTCCATTGATAGTGACCGGGCCAAATATTTCACGAAATATGCGTCAAACGAAAAAACTGCAAAGAACGAAACTCGTCTAGCTTGAAGGGGGAAACCAGATGCCGCTATGGTTGGCCCGTTAATTGCGCTGCCATAGCTCAAACGGATATCAACTGCGTTTTTTAAAAATAGGAACCCCCATGTTTAATTACATATTCGTGTAGTACGTAAAGAAACATCAATGTTTTGCTTGGACCACTTTTTTTCGCTTTGTGATAGATGGCGCTGTAATTGTCACAAATATATGGCTCACAATTTTAGACGAACAGTTTAGGCTTTTAAATTAAAATACAGAACATAAGTAGGTACGAACATATTATTTCTGTTATTCCAATGTGATACATGTACCTTTGTGAACTCATCATTTCTGAGAACGAATGCTGCTACAGCGTGATCACCTGTAAATACCACGTTAATGCAATAAATGCTGAAAATGATCTCCGTCAACCTCAGAGCATTTGGCAATACGTGTAACGACATTCCTCTCAACAGCGAGTAGTTCGCCTTCCGTAATGTTCGCACATCCACTGACAATGCGCTGACGCATGTTGTTAGCTGTTGTCAATGGATCACGATAGCAAATATCCTTCGACTTTCCCCACAGAAAGAAATCCGGGGACGTCAGATCCGGTGAACCTGCGGGCCACGGTATGGTGCTTCGACGACCAATCCACCTGTCATGAAGTATGCTATTCAATACCGCTTCAACCGCACTCGAGCTATGTGCCGGACATCCATCGCGTTGGAAGTACATCGCGATTCTGTCATGCAGTGAAACATCTTGTAGTAACATCGGTAGAACATTACGTAGGAAATCAGCATACTTTGCACAATTTAGACTGCCATCGATAAAATGGGGGCCAATTATCATTCCTCCCATAATGCCGCACCACACGTTAACCCGCCAAAGTCGCTGATGTTCCACTTGTCGCAGCAATCGTGAATTTTCCGTTGCCCAATAGTGCATATTATACCGGTTTACGTCACCGCTGTTGGTGAATGACGCTTCGTCGCTAAATAGAACGCGTGCAGGAAATCTGTCATCGTCCCGTAATTTCTCTTGTGCCCAGTGGCAGAACTGCACACGACGTTCAAAGTCGTCGCCATGCAATTCCTGGTGCAATCGATGTCGATGTAGCATTCTCAACACCGACGTTTTTGAGATTCCCGATTCTCGCGCAATTTGTCTGCTACTGATGTGCGGATTAGCCGCGAAAGCCCCTAAAACACCTACTTGGGCATCATCATTCGTTGCAGGTCGTAGTTGACGTTTCTCATGTGGCTGAACACTTCCTGTTTCCTTAAATAACGTAACTATCCGGCGAACGGTCCGGACACTTGAATGATGTCGTCCAGGATACCGAGCAGCATACATAGCACACGCCCGTTCGGCATTTTGATCACAATAGCCATACATCAACACCATATCGACCTTTTCCGCAATTGCTAACCGGTCCATCTTACCACGGGTAATGTATCACGAAGCAAATACCGTCCGCACTGGCGGAATGTTACGTGATACCACGTACTTTTACGTTTGTGACTATTACAGCGCCGTTCGAAATCCACACCGGAGAGTGCTTGATGTAACGAAACGCGTGAAATCTCTGGCGCTGCAATATGCGCAGAACACTTCTCTGACTTATCCCACATTGCGAGGCGATACGTCGCGACGGAACAGTAGTGTCGTTATGCGCCAATGCTAGAACGCCCTCATCATGTACCTCGCCAGTTGCAGTTTTCTGGCTTGTCCTCTGTATGGCATTCCATGATCCCGATTGAAGTAGTTTCTTGCAAATACACGCAAGAAACTGGCGCGTAGGACGCCCACGATCAGGAAACAGCTCTCCATATCGCTTTATTGCTCTAACAGCATTCCTTCTGCTTTCACCATACACTGGAAGCGTATCTAACTTTTCTTCCTTGGTGTACATGTCTGCTCCAAGCAACTGTGACGGAAATGCGATGTCTCTTTACAACAGCAGCACATTTATATCCTTCTCTCCAGCTACCTCTTGCGTCACCTTGCGGCGTTATCGAGAAGCAGGAAAACAGCGCCTTCTCCCTTAAGTCCCTCAGTGGTCAACAGGAGAGGTGGCATTGGACAACGCCGCTTCGAAGAACGAACACATCTGTGTCTCAAAAATTATTCGCCTACATATTGTGATGGACACATATTCGAAACCGCCTTTTTAAGTCCATTATGTTACGCTAAAATTTAACATAGGGTTCCATTTAAAAAAAAACATCTCTGTAATAAAAAATAGCACAAACATGAAATGTGATGTATTCAAGTAGCCACTGCCCCTGCAATTCACTGTCCAAACGGGGCAGATACAATGGGTGTTATGACTTAGCTGCCTCACCTTGTACATATGCACATGAAGTGTGTGTGTGTGTGTGTGTGTGTGTGTGTTTTCTCACCAAGTGCTGCTGGAGTAAACAGCAAAAATATTCTCAACCAGTGTTTCTGCTGGCGGATTCCTTTTTTTTTTTTTTTCCTAGTTGTTAGTTACAGCCTGTAAGTTGAAAGTATCTCTGCTTTGAAATACCAGAGTAAAATTGTATCTCAAGGATTGAACTCTACCTCAACAACTGATTTGTACCTGAAACACTGAATTGTATCTCAAAGATTGACGTGTCTCTTCTAAGTCAAATTGTATCTGTGTGAACTGAATAAATGCAAAAATTCTTTACCATATGCCTTTGTTACTTTTATTTTCAGAAAATCTATCCCAATTTGATGTATAAAATATGTCCGTGACCAAATGACGTTAGTTTTTCTGAAGATGAGTGCTATTAAGCAGGTGAAGTTTGGGATGGAAGATAACAAAACATATAGAGTGGTAGCATGGGGTTACACCTATCGTGGAGCACGAATTGGGTACTGGGAGCAGGAGACACATGACCCAGTCTGATTCCAAAGACATATAGCAAACATGTCTAAAATTATATCTCCTGTGCTCTAAGAAAACCACAGATACATTATATGGGCAAAATTGTATAGTATCAAAATGGAACAAGGTGAAATTAGAATAAAGAAGTACACACATATTATGAGGTAACACTTCATTTACTTGTCATCCAACTTAGAAGTCATTTTAACAGATTGTGTGTATGGCCAATGCCCGGTGAACGTCATCTGCCAGCGTGTGTAGTGCCAACAGTGAAATGCGGAGGCGGTGGTGTTATGGTGTGGTCGTGTTTTTCGTGAAGGGGGGTTGCACCCCTTGTTGTTTTGTGTGGCACTATCACATCACAGGTCTACATTGATGTTTTAATCACCTTCTTGCTTCCGACTGTTAAAGAGCATTTCGCGGATGGCGATTGTATGTTTCAACACGATCGAGCACCTGTGCATAATGTACGGCCTGTGGCGGAGTGGTTACACGACAATAACATCCTTCTAATGGACTGGCCTACACAGAGTCCTGACCTGAATCCTATAGAACATCTTTGGGATGTTTTGGAACGCCGACTTCGTGCCGGGCCTCACCGACCGACATCGATACCTCTCCTCAGTGCAGCACTTCCTGAAGAATGGGCTGCCACTCCCCAACAAACCTTCAGCACCTGACGGAACGTATGCTTGCGAGTGTGGAAGCTGTCATCCAGGCTAAGGGTGGGCCAACGCCACACTGAATTCCAGCATTACCGATGGAGGGCGCCACGTACGTGTAAGTCATTTTCAGCCAGGTGTCCGGATACTTTTGATCACATAGTGTATGAGGGAGATTACTTGGAAGGGGACAAAGCTGATGTTGGTGAATAAATAAAGATTCTTTAATAAGAACAAGAATTCCCGTTACTTTTTGACCACACCTGCTACTTACACCCAAGCGGCGGTGGTGGAGCGAGCAAGGTCCTCAGCCGGCGAACAGAGAAACTGTGTTGGAGTCCTAAAAGCATTATTTAGTTTTTCTTTTCTTTCGAATTTTCTTTTCGTTACGAACGACATTGCATCATTCTCTGTAATCCTAAATACAGGCAACACTTTTCCAATTTCCTCTGGAGTGCTTTCTGCGATCTGCCACGTATCTGGAATGTTCCTGCGAAGAGCAGTTGATCTGGCGCGCTGTTTTTCATACTGTTATCCCCAGCGGCATTCCCTTCATTCCGAGTAGACTTGCATGGATTTCTCCACGGCTACGGGCGCAAAAAATGACCTTTGGCTGGTGATCAGAGAACCTTTATTCCATTCCCAAACGCATTCCGCTGTTTTTTTCCACGTATCGAAATTGGTAGGAATAGGTCGATCAATACGTTAATCAATAAGGAATAACGACACGCTCGGCAAATAAATCTTTTAAACGACATTTACTAGTAAAGAATTAAAAATTTAATCTTGGTCGACTTACCATGGTTCTTTCATTTGCTCTCTTACCTGCCCTCAATTTCCATGTACAACACTATTTGTTTATGGTTTATCTAAATTTTTATAATTTTTTGTTTTAAAATTTTCGTATATTGCTACGATATTTTCTGTATATGTAAAGTAAAGGGTGCTATACTGGAGACTGAATTTCTTTGCATCGTATGTGAGTAAAGTGTGTAAAATACTATGTAAATTGTTTACTCCGTTAAATAATTTTCTGATGACATTAAGTATTAAAAAATATTTGTTTGTATAAACTTTTCATGTTGATGTAAATTTGACAATTGTAAGAAATGGTCCTGCTTAGGACCAATGTAAGAAACAGGTGTTATGTAAAAGCCAGTGTGCTTTTGTTTGAAACGAAAGTGGCTCTGGGGAATGGAAAAGGTGGCAAGGGCGAATTGGCGCGCTACCTAGAGCAGGCGCAAGAAGTTTAAGTCACAGTCTGTAGGCAGCGGTGATTGAGGCAACACCCTTGTGGAGCAGGGGAAGCTTTGCCCGCAGATTCGCACAACAGTGCCTCGGATGAAGACTGCAAACTGCTTACGGCGTAGCTGCGAATTGTTGGGCCACTGTATGTAGAGTTGAACAACGCCAAGAAGACAAACTGGGCCCGTACATCAAGATACTTTCAGGCCGTACTGTGGGTAGCGAAGCCGCCATAATTGTTCGCCACACCCAGGTCTACAGCCACCAGATAAGAATTTTTTTGTATTTTACTTTTGTACAGCGTGAACCACTAATTTTATTACTTAATAATCATTCTTGAATTTCAAAGAATCTGGTTCACCCTGTTATTTCATCCTAATCATACACCTATAAGGGTGGTCCATTGATAGTGACCCGGCCAAATATCTCACGAAATACGCATCAAACGAAAAAACTACAAAGAACGAAACTCGTCTAGCCTGAAGGGGGAACCAGATGGCGCTATGGTTGGCCCACCAGATGGAGCTGCCATAGGTCAAACGGATATCAACTGCGTTTTTTAAAATAGGAACTCCCATTTTTATTACATATTCGTGTAGTACGTAAAGAAATATGAATGTTTTAGTCCGACCACTTTTTTCGCTTTCTGGTAGAAGGCGCTGTATTCATCTCTTGGTCTCCCTCTACGATTTTTACCCTCCACGCTGCCCTCCAATGCTAAATTTGTGATCCCTTGATGCCTCAGAACATGTCCTACCAACCGGTCCCTTCTTCTAGTCAAGTTGTGCCACAAACTTCTCTTCTCCCCAGTCCTATTCAGTACCTCCTCATTAGTTATGTGATCTACCAATCCAATCTTCAACATTCTTCTGTAGCACCACATTTCGAAAGCTTCTATTCTCTTCTTGTCCAAACTATTTATCGTCCATGTTTCACTTCCGTACATGGCTACACTCATACAAATACTTTCAGAAACGACTTCCTGACACTTAAATTTATACTCGATGTTAACAAATTTCTCTTCTTCAGAAACGCTTTCCTTGCTATTGCCGGTCTACATTTTATATCTTCCCTACTTCGACCATCATCAGTTATTTTGCTCCCCAAATAGCAAAACTCCTTTACTATTTTAAGTGTCTCATTTCCTAATCAAATTCCCTCAGCATCATCCGACTTAATTCGACCACATTCCATTATCCTCGTTTTGCTTTTGTTGATGTTCATCTTATATTCTCCTTTCAAGACACTGTCCATTCCGTTCAACTGCTCTTCCAAGTCCTTTGCTGTCTCTGATAGAATTACAATGTCATCGGCGAACCTCAAAGTTTTTATTTCTTCTCCACGGGATTTTAATACCTAATCCGAATTTTTCTTTTGTTTCCTTTACTGCTTGCTCAATATACTGATTGAATAACATCGGGGAGAGGCTACAACCCTGTCTCACTCGCTTCCCAACCACTGTTTCCCTTTCATGCCCCTCGACTCTTATAACTGCCACTGTAAATAACCTTTCACTCCCTGTATTTTACCCCTGCCACCTTTAGAATTTTAAAGAGAGTATTCCAATCAACATTGTCAAAAGCTTTTAAGTCTACAAATTCTAGAAACGTAGGTTTGCCTTTCCTTAATCTTTCTTCTAAGATAAGTCGTAGGGTCAGTATTGCCTCACGTGTTCCAACATTTCTACGGAATCCAAACTGATCTTCCCCGAGGTCGGCTTCTACCAGTTTTTCCATTCGTCTGTAAATAATTCGCGTTAGTATTTTGCAGCTGTGACTTATTAAACTGATAGTTCGGTAATTTTCACACGTGTCAACACCTGATTTCTTTGGGATTGGAATTATTATATTGTTCTTGAAGTCTGAGAGTATTTCGCCTGTCTCATACATCTTGCTCACCAGATGGTAGAGTTTTGTCAGGACTGGCTCTCCCAAGGCCGTCAGTAGTTCTAATGGAATGTTGTCTACTCCCGGGGCCTTGTTTCGAGGTAGGTCTTTCAGTCCTTTGCCAAACTCTTCAGGCAGTATCATATCTCCCATTTCATCTTCATCTACATCCTCTTCCATTTCCATAATATTGTCCTCAAGTACATGGCCCTTGTATAGACCCTCTATATACTCCTTCTACCTTTCTGCTTTCCCTTCTTTGCTTAGAACTGGGTTTCCATCTGAGCTCTTTATACTCATGCAAGTGATTTTCTTTTCTTCAAAGGTCTCTTTAATTTTCCTGTAGGCAGTATTTATCTTACCTCTAGTGAGATAAGCCTCTACATCCTTACATTTATCCTCTAGCCATCCCTGCTTAGCCATTTTGCACTTGCTGTCGATTTCATTTTTGAGACGTCTGTGTTCCTACACGAATATGTAATAAAAATGTTGGTTCCTATTTTTAAAAAACGCAGTTGATACCCGTTTGACCTACGGCAGCGCCATCTAGCGGGCCAACCATAGCGCCATCTGGTTTCCCCCTTCAAGGTAGACAAGTTTCGTTCTTTGTAGTTTTTTCGTTTGACGCTTATTTCGTGAGATATTTGGCCCGGTCACGATCGACGGAGCTTACTGTATAGGCTTCCTTCAGCTGTGTGATTAATCTAAGTATCCTGTTTTACAGACTTATGAAGTGCCAAGTTAATATAAAGAGGCACCGTTTAAATTGTTTTTGTGTGAATAATGAGAACATTTTCTTAAGTATTCCAAAGTGTTACAGTAAAAGTGTACTTTCGTATAATTCAGTCAAAGTGAAGTCAAGTTACTAGAATGTCTATAGAGAGTTAGTTCAAAGAATAATAGGTTTTGAAAGTTAATTGCACTAAGAAAGAGGTTTTCTTGAAGTGAGATGTTCAAAAATGGGTCAAATGGCTCTGAGCACTATGGGACTTAACATCTGAGGTCATCAGCCCCTAGAACTTAGAACTACTTAAACCTAATTAACGTAAGGACATCACACACATCCATGCCCGAGGCAGGATTTGAACCTGCGACCGTAGCAGTCGCGCGGTTCCGGACTGAAGCGCCTAGAAACGCTCGGCTGAAATGTTCTATATAAAAAGTATGCGTTTTAATATCTAAGTATTTTAGTATTTAAGTTTGTTGATAATGAAAAGTGCTTTTCTAAAGCTCCCCCCTGGTCAATTTTTTTAGCTTCCTTGAAGTTATCTGCTGGGGTTTTTCGCTTTTAAAAATGGAATGTGTAGTCGAGCAATCCTTACGTGGAGTAATATTTATTTGAAGAAGGAACTTAGACAGTAGCAAGAAAGTAGGCAAAATTCATACTTCTGCTTTTCCAATACTTCACTGTTTCATTGCCTGCATAGGCTGACGACCATTAGTACATATTTAAAACCACTAAATGAACTTGGAACTGACTTGTCCTAGCTTCAGTATTATACTATTCATGCTGCGTTTCTTTCTAACCGCTGGGTAAGCTCTTAGGAAAAGAACTGATTAGTCTGATTTACTTGTCTATTAGACACAACACACGGTCAAATCTTGTAAAAAGGGTAACTCTACTGATTAACTTTCGCTATTAACAGGACTAGCATCCCATAGTGTACTTTATTTGTAAACTAAACTAAATTTAGTAAGAGTGTTATAAGTGGCAACATAGAGACAGGGTTTGCTGTTATTTAGGTAAAAGCGTACTGAATTACAATAGCAGTGGTAGGGTTATACACTGAACAAGTAGGTCGTTGGTACCACTCAGACAAACATTCGAAGCAAATACAGTCGCTGCAACAGGAACGGCTAACGAATGCAACATTCGGGCTGTCACGTCGTTCCCTACGAAGATACAGCGGAAAACAAACTTGCATTAAATTTAAAAGTATTTCTTTTTAGGGACTAATTTCGACGCGTACCACGCATACGATGACTTTGCTTGAAACACCGGTGACGAATGGATTATACTGTGAATCATTATTGATTGCATCCTCGCTTTCGTCCAATTCCCGCTGGGCTTCCAGAAGCAGGCCGCAAGTTTGAGGCCTCCAAATAAAGTTTTTAACTTGGCGATAAAAATAAACATCATACGTCTCGCACACAGTGTTTCGGTAGCATTTCCACCGTGCAGATCGGTCGAACATCGAAATTTATAAACATGTCATCAAACGTGACGACATAATTATGTAAGTGTAGATCAGATATGGTTCAAATTCAAAGATACAGTATCGACAGCAATGGATAGATTCATGCCGCATAAGTTAGTAAGAGACTGGACTGATCCACCACGCGCAATTCCTTCACGAAATCAGATGAAGTAAATATTTCATAATTCGAAACCAGAACAGCTTTTAACATGAGTGACGTAAAAATAGATATCTTAGGTGTTGAGAAACAACTCAAATCACTTAAGAAAGGCCAGTCTTCCAGTCCACATGGTATACCGATCAGGTTTCTTTCAGAGTATGCAGACACAATAGCGCCTTTCTTAGTAATCACATACCACCGCTCACTTGACGAAAGGTCTGGTCCTAAAGACTGGAAAACAGCACAGGTCACACCAATATTCAAGAAAGGAAATAAAAGTAACCCATATCAGTGAGCTCAATTTGCAGTAGGATTGTGGAGCATATACTGTACTCGAACATTATGAATCACACGGAAGAAAATAACTTATTGATACATAACCAACACTGATTCAGAAAATATCGATCTTGCCATGAAGTAATGAGTGTGGTCGACAAGGGATCTCAGATCGACTCCATATTCCTAGATTTCCAGAAGACTTTTAATACCGTTCCTCACAAGCGACTATTAATCAAATTGCGTGCATATGGAGTATCGTCTCAGTTGTGTGACTGGATTCGTGATTTCCTCTCAGGGAGGTCACAGTTCGTAGTGATAGATGGTAAATCATCGAGTAGAACAGAAGTGATATCTGGCATTCTGCGAGGTAGTGTCATAGGCCCTCTGTTGTCCCTGATCCTGATTTACATAAATGATCTAGGTGATAATCTGAGCAGCCCCCTTAGACTGTTCGCAGCTAACGCTGTAATTTACCGTCCAGTAAAATCATCAGACGATCAATTCCAATTACAAAATGATCTAGAGAGAATCTGTATGGTGTGAAAAGTGGCAATTGGCACTAAACAAAGAAAAGTGCGAGGTCATCCACATGGGTACTGAAAGAAATTCGATAAATTTTGGGTATACGATAAATCGCACAAATCTAAGGGCTGTCAATTTGACTAAATACGTAGGAATTACAATTCCAGCAACATAAATTGGAAACACCACACAGATAATATTGTGGGGAAAGCGAAACAAAGACTGTGCTTTGTTGGCAGAACACTTAGGAGATGCGACAAACTCACTAAAGAGACAGCCTACATTACACTTGTCCGTCCTCTGCTGGGATATTGCTGCGCGGAGTGGGATCCTTACCAGGTAGCATTAACGGAGGACATCGAAAAACTGCAAAGAAGGGCAGCTCGTTTCGTGTTACCGCGCAATAGGGGTGAGA
Organism: Schistocerca serialis cubense; assembly: GCF_023864345.2. NCBI lineage: Eukaryota > Metazoa > Arthropoda > Insecta > Orthoptera > Acrididae > Schistocerca > Schistocerca serialis. The sequence goes on along the minus strand of NC_064648.1, from coordinate 40,772,152 downwards.
GCGTCACTGATATGATACGCGAGCTGGGCTGGCAGTCACTGAAACAAAGGCGGATTTTTTTTTTTTTTTTTTTTTTTTTTTTGCGGCGAGATCTAATTACGAAATTTCAATCACCAACTTTCTCTTCCGAATGCGAAACTATTTTGTCCACACCCACCTACGTAGAGAGAAATGATTATCGCAATGAAATGAGAGAAATCAGAGCTCGAACGGAAAGATTCAGGTGTTCCTTTTTCCCACGCGCCATCCGAGAGTGGAATGGTAGAGAAGTAGTATGAAAATGTTTCGATGAACCCTCTGCCAGGCACTTAAGTGTGAATTCCAGAGTAACCATGTACATGAAGGTGTAGATTACTCTGTCCATCCCAGGAGTACATCAGACAAAAGTTGTTATCAGCAACGTATGGTTGCTTTTCAAGATATGTTTTTTAAATTCAATTCCACAATTTCCGGTACTTGGAACAAGACTAGTCGGTCAAATTATTGGCCTCTCCTAAACACCGAGGACCAAATTAATCATTAGTTTCTTACAAGGAGAGGGAAAGTTTGAGCAAAAATATTTTCCAGGCGCTACGATGGAGTGTTGCGCCGTCTACGAGTGCCTCGTACTGTGATACTACCAACTGCGACAAGGATTCGTTCTTCCGGCTTATGCTATAACATGCGTCGCTCGTCATCCTAGCAGTCGTACTATGAATTGTTCTCATACAACGAGGCTAAAAATTTTAATTCTTCACCGATCGAAGTCGTTCGAGCAAATTATTGGCCTACCTTGAAAGTTTCTGGCAGATTAAAACTGTGTGCCGGACCGAGACTCGAACTCGGGACCTTTGCCTTTCGCGGGCAAGTGCTCTGCCAACTGAAGTACCCAAGCGTGAGTCGTGCTCGGGTAGCTCAGATGGTAGAGCACTTGCCCGCGAAAGGCAAAGGTCCCGAGTTCGAGTCTCGGTCCGGCACACAGTTTTAATCTGCCAGGAAGTTTCATGTCAGCGCACACTCCGATGCAGAGTGAAAATGTCGTTATTGGCCTACCTTGTTATTATTCCTTACTGATTTACTTGTCTAATTAACCCTCTTGTTCCCACCAATTCGAAACGGAAGAAAAACACTAATGGAAAAATCCACTTGGGACTCGAACCCAGGTTCTTTGCTCCCCAGCGAGATGTCATTGGCCCTTACCTCAGCGCTGCTCTCATTGAAGACTTTTTACCTTACACAATGAAGAGCCAAAGAAACTGGTACACCTGCCTAAATTCTTGTACGGCCGCCGCGAGCGCGCAGAAATGCCTCAACACGACGTTGCATGCAGTTGGCTACCGTCTGAAGTAGTGCTGGAGGGAACTGACACCACGGACCCCGCAGGGCTGTCCATAAATCCGTGAGAGCGAGAGGGGGCGGAGATCTCTTCTGAACAGCACGCTGCAAGGCATCCGAGATATGCTCAATAATGTTCATGCCTGGGGAGTTCGGTGGCCAGCGGAAGTGTTTAAACTCAGAAGAGTGTTCCTGGAGCCAATCTGTAGCAATTCTGGACGTGTGGGCTGTCGCATTGTCCTGCTGGAATTGCCCAAGTCCGTGAGAAAGCACAATGGAAAAGATGATTGCAGGTGATCAGACATGATGCTTACGTACGTGTCAGCTATCAGAGTCGTATCTAGACATATCAAGGGTTTAATATCACTGCAACTGCACCCGCCCCACACCATTACAGAGCCTCCACCAACTTGAACAGTACCCTGCTGACGTGCAGGGTCAGTGGATTCATGTGCTTGTCTCCATACCCGTACACGTCCATCCGCTCGATACAATTTGAAACGAGACCGGTTGGACCAGGCAACATGTTTCCAGTCATCAACAGTCCGTTGTCGCTGTTGACGGGCGCAGGCGAGGCCTAAAGCCTTGTGTCGCGCAGTCATCAAGGGTACACGAGTGGAAGTTCGCCTCCGAAAGCCAATATCGATGACGTTTCGTTGAATGATTAGCACGCTGACACTTGTTGATGGCCCAGCACTGAAATCCGCAACAATTTGGTTAAGGTTTGTACTTCTGTCACGCTGAACGATTCTCTTCAGTTGTCGTTAATCTAGTTCTTACAGGATCTTTTTCCGGCCGCAGCGATGTGTGAGATTTGATGTTTCACCGGATTCCTGATATTCACGGTACACTCGTGAAATGATCGTACGCGTAAATGCGCACTTCATCGCTACCTCGGAGATGCTGTGTCCCATCGCTCGTGCGCCCACTATCAGACCAAACTCATTCAAATCTTGATAACATACCGTTGTAGCAGCAGTAACCGATGTTAGAAATGCACCACTTGTTGTATTATATAGGGGTTGCCGGCCGCGGCGCCGTATTCTGACTGCTTACATATCTCTGTATTTGAATACGCATGGCTATAACATTTTGGCGCTTCAGTGTAGGTGCTTAAGTAGTATTCGAATTTTTTTTCCTAAATTCCTAGGAAAATGTGCTTTTGAGGAGTCGATATGTGATGGTGAGAAGTGTTCAGTTTTTAAATATCTATCGATACTGTCAATTTTGAGTCCATTGCGCGTCGTGAACTTTAGGTGTGCCGTAGTAAAAAATTTGAAAAAAATTAAACAATTAGTGCATCTCAAAGAAACCATTTCAAGAATCAAATCCTTTGAACAAAAACAGGCCAAAAAAAGGTATACCACATGAAGACATACTAGAAACATTAAAACGAACAGAAGTCAAAGAAAGGTATTTTTATCACAAACAATGGGTTGTTGAGCCAGAATAGGTTACAATCAGTCGTTTTCATCGGCTGTGTGTGAGTCCTCCCCCGTCGTTAGTACTGCTGCAGGAGTACCACAACAGTACTCCGTACTTTCTCCTACGTCAGTTGTGTGACGTGAGCTCCGAAACGTCGGAAGAAATCGACGGTGTAGTGACTGAGCTAGAAACACTTCTCGGATGCACAGGAACCACTCCGTCCACGCATACGCTGAGGAGACAAACGTGACAGGACACCTCATAACACGGTGTTGCACCTCCTTTCGCCCGACAGCAACTGCACGTGGCACAGATCCAACAAGCCGTTGGAATACCGTACAGAGATGTTGAACCATGCTGCCTCTATAACCGTCCATAACTGCTGAAGAGTTGCCGGTGCTGGATTTTGTGCACGAAATGACGTCTCGTTCTCCTCGATGGTGAGTCTTCATCGGCGGTGAGGGTATCACCTGGACTGCCCCAGGGAAGTGTTGTAGGTCTGCTGTTGTTTTCCATCTACATAAAGGATCTTTTGGACGGGGTGGATAGCAATGTGCGGCTGTTTGCTGATGATGCTGTGGTGTACGGGAAGGTGTCGTCGTTGAGTGACTGTAGGAGGATACAAGATGACTTGGACACGATTTGTGATTGGTGTAAAGAATGGCAGCTAACTCTATTAATGCAGATGAATAGCAAAAAGAATCCCGTAATGTTTGAATACTCCATTAGTAGTGTAGCGCTTGACACAGTCACGTCGATTAAATATTTGGGCGTAACATTGCAGAGCGATATGAAGTGGGACAAGCATGTAATGGCAGTTCTGCAGAAGGCGGATAGTCGTCTTCGGTTCATTGGTAGAATTTTGGGAAGATGTGGTTCATCTGCAAAGGAGACCGCTTATAAAACACTAATACAACCTACTCTTGAGTACTGCTCGAGCGTTTGAGATCCCTATCAGGTCGGATTGAGGGAGAACACACAAGCAATTCAGAGGCGGGCTGCTAGATTTGTTAGTGGTAGGTTTGATCATCACGGGAGTGTTACGGAAATGCTTCGGGAACTCGGGTGGGAGTCTCTGGAGGAAAGCAGGCGTTCTTTTCGTGAATCGCTACTGAGGAAATTTAGAGAATCAGCATTTGAGGCTGACTGCAGTACAATTTTGCTGCCGGCAACTTATATTTCGCGGAAAGACCACGAAGATGAGATAAGAGAGATTAGGGCTCGTACAGAGGCATATACGCAGTCATTTTTCCCTCGCTGTTTGGGCTTGGAACAGAGAGAGAAGATGCTAGTTGTGGTACGAGGTACCCTCCGCCAGGCACCGTATGGTGGATTGCGGAGTATGTATGTAGATGTAGATGTAGATGTATGTCCCAAGACTGCTCGACGGCATTCATGTCGAGCGATCTGGGCAGCCATATCATTCACTGTAATTGTCGAGAATGGTACCGAAACCAATCGCGAACAACTGTGGCGCGATGACATGAAGCCCATCAACGGCTGCAAATAAAGTAGCCGAACGCAACCATTTCCAGTCAATGATCAGTTCAGTTGGACCAGAGGACGCAGTCCATTGCCTGTGAACCAGCCCGCACAGTGCCTTTTTCACAACTTGAAGCCATGGCTTCGCAGGGTGTGTGTGCCACACTGGAACCCCACCCTCAGCCCATACCAACTGAAGTCGGGGCTCACCTGAGCAGACCACACAGTCGTCTAGGGTCCAACCGTCATGGTCGCGAGCCCTGGAGAGGTGCTGGAGGTGATGTCGAGCTGGTGGCAGACGCACTGGCGTCGGTCGTCTGCTGCCACAGACCAGTAACGCCAAATTTCGCCGCACTGAACTGACGGATACGTTCGCCATACGTCCCACATTGATTGCTACAGTTATTTCGCGGAGTGTTGCTTGTCTGTTAACACAGACATACACGCCGCTGCTCTCGCTCGCTAAGTGAAGGCCGTCCGTCAGTGCGTTGTGTGTGGTGAGATTTGCCTGAAATTTGGTATTCTCGACACACTTTTCGCACTGGTGTGAGCCGTGGTAAAATTTGCTGTTTTGAAGAGCGCGCCGCAGCGCGTAGTGTGAGGCAGTCGCCCTCCGTTTCTGGCGGTGGCGCAGCTTTGGTGTCTCCCTCTGGTGGGGAAGGGGAAAGGTTGCCTGTTCACGTGCATTCAACGGGCGCTAGGAGCTTGCCAGTGTGTGAGTTTAAAAGTCGCAGTCAGTCTGTGAGTCTTGGCTAGTGCGGTCTGGTGGTCAGCTGGGTCAGTGTGGGGCAGTCAGTGTTTGTTGTCCGGAGTGCTAGTATGTGTTACGTGGTGTCACCGCCAGACACCACACTTGCTAGGTGGCAGCCTCTAAATCGGCTGCGGTCCGTTAGTATACGTCGGACCCGCGCGTCGCCACTGTCAGTGATTGCAGACCGAGCGCCGCCACACGGCAGGTCTAGTTGAAACACGTATGTATTCAGTAGCAGCGATGGCGAGGCATGACAGAATCTCTGACCAGAGAGTTATTTATCGTTGCTAGTCTGCGCTTGACCGCGCGAGAGTTCAGTCTGTGCTAGTAGCGCGCGCGAGATAGTCGGAGTTGTGTGAGAGGAGTCGGCGGGCGTCGACATGGGTCTCTGGTCAAGGTTCGGGACGAGGTACATTTTTAAATAAGGTAATGAAGCAGCATTGCGCACATCTGATAATGTAATGTACATTAACTGTAATTAATTTGTTCAATAATTGCCCCAATAATAATTTTGTTTACAAAGCAATCATTTTAAAGAAAAGATTCATTTAAATTGAAACAATATTTCCTATGCTTTTCCTCGCAGAATCAATTTATCAGATTAAGTATTGCACAGGGCCTAAGGTCAGCGCAGCTGCCCTTATAAAATTTATCAGGTTTACCTTAACGTTGATTTTGTGGGGACTTAACATTTTTGCACATTTTTATTATCATTGAGTTTTATTACTGTGGGAAGCTAACATTTGGGTCTATTTGCATTTTTATTCAATTCATATCATTTAAAAATAATTACGGGGAGGTTACACTTAGCACGATGAGTATTCACATTTAAATATTTTCTATCATACATTTTGCGGGGAGGTTACATAGTCTAGAGAGACTCCCTAGCACTCGCCCCAGTTGTACAGCCGACTTTGCTAGAGATTATTCACTGTCTACATACGCTCTCATTTGCCGAGACGACAGTTTAGCATAGCCTTCAGCTACGTCATTTGCTACGACCTAGCAAGGCGCCATATTCACTTACTATAATTACTATCTCAAGAATGTATTCTGAACAGATAATATTGTGACTCATGTACCGTGAAGAGCGACGTTCATCATTAATGGATTAAAGTTAAGTATCAAACTAATTATGTCCGCTTTCTGAATTCTAATTCCTTCTCATGTTCCAGACCTCACGTCAGTATAGTTCCCTCTTCACGCCAGCCTGCGAGAGCTAAAACGCGTGCATTTCGGCCTCCACTCGTAACACGGTGTTGACTCTTCTGCTAACACAAAATGTTAAGCCGCCAGTCTGCTCGAGTTATCTCAGGCGATGGTCATTGGCAGTTGGATCGATCGGCTGGTCGGTCGCGCACTGAGACACGAGATGACTTGTCCGTCTTTTGAGCGTCGGCGCGTGTGAGGTCGCCACGTGAGTCCAGTGGGCCGCGCCGTATAGCGAGGGGTAGTGACTTCGCGGCCGACACGAGAGCAACAGGAGTCAAACCACGACATGGGTCTGGCCGGTGCGAGCTGCGACGCCGTGAGACGGGAGATCGGCGCGCCTTCCTGCGTCCGTTGAAGCGGCTGGCAGCGGACGGTTCGGGAGAGCGTTTTGGGGGTGCTGCGCCAGGTCTTCTAGAGTTTATTAGAAGTTAAGTGATTGGTGATATGTTGTTTGATTTACTCTTGTTAAATTCTACTTGCTTTGTTGGCCAGTCTCTCGTCTCCAGCTTGCTCGTCTGTCTCTCGTCCGCATTTGTTAGGCAGCTAGTGTCTGTTTGTCGGTCTGCCGTACATTAATAGCTGCCTCTGTCATGTTTGTCGGATTCGGTGTCAACGAATTTATTGCTTGTAGTGTAACGGCCGAATTCCTGGAATATGTTTTTTTCTTGCCTATCATCTTGAGAGGCGGTATACGTGTAATGTACAGCATGTGGCCAACCTTGTATATTTTACGTAAGTTTTTATTTAAATGGTCATTTTAGTATATAAAGCTGCTACGCTTCCACCGTAAGAGTTTTTTTTTATCAAGTTGCACCTTCGGTGGCAAGTTAATTTCTTTTAATGTGAATGTTTTCTACCATTTCCATCCCTCTTACGGAGTGTATAGTTTATCTGTTTGTGTAAATTGTTAAAACTCTTAGTTTAAGGTAATCTGGTGTGTTGCAGATTTGCACCAGTGTAGTCTTTCAGAGGTTGTTGTGAGCGGTCGTGACTACGGCCGTGTCAAAAGGGAGCGGCAAGGTTCTCAGCCCGAAAGCTCATACTGTCAAAAAACAAAAAAATGTTATTTCTGCTTCTGAATAAACTGTAACTTGATATTTACAGGGTGCTTTCTGATTATAATTTTAAATCTGGTTCAAAAAGAGTAGGGGGTTTTAGGAATAAAATTTACATTTATTAAAAAAAATTATTGTTTCATCAGCTACCAATTGGCAAGTACTCTCGCCAGAAACCTGTTCAGGTGGATGATCTGACTACAAATGATAGCTCCGGCAATGCACTGGACTTTTACGCGATACTACCGTCATCTGTATATGTGGATATGGCTACCCCAGGCCTTTTTGACCCCTTTGTCTGTTATAAACCGTTCTGATTTTTGACGTCGATTGTAACACAATTCCGGCATTTTTTGTACATGCTTATGATTCTGAGCTGCATTCCTTTTGACAGTTCCAGGCTATTCAGACCTTGCCATATCTGTTCTTTTCTAGCAGTTTCGTAAGTCATTTTTATATCTGTGAATGCAAGTACGATGTACTCTGCAAGTTCCCACGTCTTTTCTACAACCTGTGTGGCTGTAAATATGACATCTATAGTTCATCTTCCACGTCGGATCCTCGTTGTTGTTCTGCTAATTTGCTTCTATCTTATTCCCGACTTTCTGTAAAATTATCTTTTCACTAATCTTCTTGCACTGGTACAGTAATGCTATTCCTCTGTAATTGCCATAGACCCCTCGTTACCTTCTTACAGATAGGTACAATAATTACTTCTATTCGGTCATCAGTAACCATTCCATACGTCTATACTTCCCTCATTCTTCTATACAACCACTAAGTTACGACAGGTCTTGTGCCTTTGATCATTTACACTATGATGTCATCTACTGTAGAAGCTTTGCCATTTGTCTTTTCTCCACATCCAACGTCTGCAGATCTTCTGTTTGTATTTTCTCTATCTTCTTGCGTCTTCCTCTATCTCATCACGTCTGTCCGTTTCATTCTGTCCTTCACATAATTTTCGGAAGTATTCTTTCCCCTCTTTCAAAATTTCTTCCATCCAGCTAGGTTTTCCTTCTTGTGAATAGAAGTCCTTAATCAGATCTATAGTATAGAGGATTCATTTCATGATTTCATTAATGAGGATCTCTGTCTAGGCAACTTCCAAGCACAGATGTATGCAGCTTAGATCATACCAACAAACCACGCGTCTTATGCAACCTATGGTTGTTATATTCTTAACGATGCTTCAGATTGACCTCATGTATGAAATAGCCTGCGGGACTACGGTCACTCGGCCGAGGTGGCCGAGCGGTTCTAGGCGCTTCAGTCTGGAACCGCGTGACGCTACGGTCGCAGGTTTGAATCTTGCCTCGGGCATGGATGTGTGTGATGTCTTTAGGTTAGTTAGGTTTAAGTAGTTCTAAGTTCTAGGGGACTGATGACCTCAGATGTTAAGTCTCATAGTGCTCAGAGCCATTTGAACCTTTTGGGACTACGGTCAGACAATGGCAGCAAAGTGAATATAGGAAACTTTAAGGTAATTCAGTTCCTTATGGACGGCTACCCTAAAGGATATATCTCTGGACTTATTTATGGGATCTGTGCTTAAAAGCCGCTCTCACGTCTACAGACGACGGTTATGCCTTGGCGGCATGGCTCGAGAGTAGATTATGGTTCCCAGCCGCTAAAAGAAGAGGCAAATTCATTGTCTGGTTTAATATCACAGTGGAGCTGGGGCAGGAGAGAGAAGAGAACAATTAATAAAACAGCTTCAAATACCAGCCTTCTGACTGATTTGATGCGCCCCTTCACGCTCTCCCGTGCCAACCTCTTCATCTCAGAGTAGCACTTGCGACCTACGTCCTCAATTTTTTGTTGGATGTATTCCAGTCTCTGTCTTCCTCTGCAGTTTTTGCCCTCTACAGCTCATTCCGTCATTTCTCAACAGATGTCCTTACATCTTCCCCCTCCTTGTCAATGTTTTCCATGCATTCCTTTCCTCGCCAACTCTGCAGCGAACCTCATTTCTTACCCTATCAATCCATCTAATTTTCGACATTGTTCTGACGTACCACATATCAAATGCTTCGATTCTCTTCTATTCCTGTCTTTCCACAGTCAATGTTTTTACTACCATACAATGCTGTGTCCCAAACGTAAATTCTCAGAAACTTCTTTGTCAAGCTAAGACCAGTGTTTGATACTAGTAGAAACTTCTTGGCCCGGAATGGCCTTTCTGCCGGAGCTACTCTGCTTTCCACTGTCCACCTTGGTCCGTCCGTCGTCGGTTATTTTGCTACTTAGGTAGCAGAATTGTTTGACTTCGTCTATTTAGTGATCCCCAATTGTGATCGTCACAATAGGAGTACCACGAGGGTCATCTTCGACCCACGACGGTCTGTCGAGCGCTTACTCTCCCCCCTACATAATCGTCGCAGGACCAAACGCTCCCGTGACTTTTAATTATTTATGGGGTTGTACAACTCAGCAAAATTTCATCTCTCTAGCCCAAGTGCAAGTATGAAAAAGTTACTTGTCATACATAAAGTACGTGAAGAGCTGTGGTACGGAAGTCGAATTGTCGACATCGGTTTATTGGTAGAATTTTAGGAAACAGTGGTTCACCTGTAAAGGAGACTGCATATAGGACGCTGATGCGACCTACTCTTGAGTTCTCCTCGAGTGTTTGGGATCCGCACCAGGTAGGATTGAGGGTAGACATCGAAGCAGTTCACAGGCGGGCCGCTAGATTTGTTACCTATAGGTTCCAACAACTCCTAAGTGTTATGGAGATGCTTCGGGAACTCAAATGATAACCCCTCGAGGAAAGGCGACGTTCTTTTCGAGAAACACTGTTGAGAAAGTATACAGGGTGTTACAAAAAGGTACGGCCAAACTTTCAGGAAACATTCCTCACACACAAATAAAGAAAAGATGTTATGTGGACATGTGTCCGGAAACGCTTAATTTCCATGTTAGAGCTCGTTTTAGTTTCGTCAGTATGTACTGTACTTCCTCGATTCACCGCCATGATTTCATGCGGGATACTCTACCTGTGCTGCTAGAACATGTGCCTTTACAAGTACGACACAACATGTGGTTCATGCGTGATGGAGCTCCTGCACATTTCTGTCGAAGTGTTCGTACGCTTCTCCACAACAGATTCGGCGACAGATGGATTGGTAGAGGCGGACCATTTCCGTCGCCTCCACGCTCTCCTGACCTCAACCCTATTGACTTTCATTTATGGGGGCATTTGAAAGCTCTTCTCTACGCAACCCCGGTACCAAATGTAGAGAGTCTTCGTGCTCGTATTGTGGACGGCTGTGATACAATACGCCATTCTCCAGGGCTGCATCAGCGCATCAGGGATTCCATGCGACGGAGGGTGGATGCACGTATCCTCGCTAACGGAGGACATTTTGAACATTTCCTGTAACAAAGTGTTTGAAGTCACGCTGGTACGTTCTGTTGCTGTGTTTCCATTCCATGATTAATGTGATTTGAAGAGAAGTAATAAAATGAGCTCTAACATGGAAAGTAAGCGTTTCCGGACCCATGTCCACATAACATATTTTCTTTCTTTGTGTGTGAGCAATGTTTCCTGAAAGTTTGGCCGTACCTTTTTGTAACACCCTGTATAGAATCGACATTTGAAGCTGACTGCAAAACGATTCTACTGCCGCCAACATACATTGCGCGCAACGACCACGAAGATAAGATACGAGAAACTAGGATTTATACGGAGACGTGTAGATAGTCATTTTTCCCTTGCTCTATTTGGTAGTGGAACGGGAAAGGAAATGACTAGTAATACGAGGCGTGCTTTTTTAAGTAACTACCGTTTTGAAATTGAAAAAAGACGTGCTAGGATATCTCAATAATTTTATTTTTACATGAAAGCCTGTACCTTAATCTACGCACTGACGCCATTATAGTCTGATTCTTCCTTGTTTACGTTGTGTACCGAGAGTTTAAGATGCCTCCGATAATCGTGAGTCCCGCCGACAGTGAAGTACGGCCTGTTATAAGATTTCTCAGTGCTGAAGGCCTAAAAGCGATCGATATTCATCGTGAGAAAATATTATTAGTGATGGAATGGTGAGAAAGTGGGTGAGAGCATTTACAGATGGCCGCACAAATGTGCATGACTAACAAGGGAGTGGGCGTCCTTCGATCGTTAGTAAAAGTTTGGTGCAGGAAGTGGACAATAAGGTGAGAGAAAACAGACGCTTTACGACTTCCTCCTCGCGGGATGACTTTCCTAATGTTTCTCATAGTGTTTTTTAAGGCATTGTGACCGAGCTCTTGAATTACCGAAAATTGTGCGCACGTTGGGCACCGAAAACGTCGACGGATGTGCACAAGACCAAACTTTTAGAGAGTGCTCTGACTTTCCTTGAGCGGTACCACAACGACGGTGATGATTTCTTAAGCCAAATTGTTACGGGCGATGAAACACGGGTGGCCTACGTCACACCAGAATCAAAGCAACAGTCCGTGGAAGTTGAGCAAGGGCATCGTTTTGCTGCAAGACAATGGCCGTCCGCATGTGGCGAATCGGACCAAAGATCTCATCACATCTTTTCGATGGGAAACTCTGGATCATCCTGCGTACAGCCCCGATCTTGCGCCCAGTGACTACCATCAGTTCCTGCACTTGAAGAAACACCTGGGCGGTCAGCGTCTTCCAGACGATGACGAAGTCAAAACAGTGGTGGTGCAGTGGTTAACAAGTCAGGCGGCAGACTTCTGTGAGGAGGGTATTCAGAAACTGGTACAACGTTATGACAGGTGCCTCAATATTTTCGGAAATAATGTGATTAAGGTACAGGCTTTAATGTAAAAATAAAATTATTCAGATATCTTAGCACGTCTTTTTACAATTTCAAAACGGTAGTTACTTAAAAAAACACGCCTTGTAGTACAGAGTACCCTCCGCCACCCACCGTACGGTGGGTTGCAGTCTGTCTATGTAGATGTAAAGTGCTACGTGCGTCATTTTTTACCCATACGCAGTTTAACGCAATTTGGTATCAATAACACCGGTTTGCAGACTCTAGTGGGCGTAACCCGACGTTACTCACGGGGTGTTAGTGTCTTATGACAGTCTGTGACAAAAATAACCTGGGATACGAAGAATTCGCACGATTCTTCTTATCAGTGCGGCTTTGGGTCCCCCACGAACTGGCGACATGTAGGTTTGATTCTACGTCATCGAGGAGACAACGCAAGAAAACTGAAAAACTTTGCCTTGCCTGGGAAGTATGGAATGTACTTGGTGACAACTGCACTGTGTGCTACAAGCGAGGCGAGAACACGATTATCTACGAGCAGCTGTACTCTTACAAGTGCAGCTGTCCATTCGAACAGCGTATGCCGAGTACACCTGATAAGTAGAGACCAGATTATACGCATCACGAAAACCTTAAGATATGAATGAAAAATGTTTCCTAAATGCGTGAAAAGAGACGAAATATGCAAGATCAAATAATGAAAAAAAACATAATAGTTACTGCGTGCATTATATCTCAAAGTCGAACCTGTGCATATCAATTAAGACGAAGGGCGCTGGCCAAGCGAGAAATCGGTACATTTAGACCGTTGATATCATTTGTTGAATACTATCTGGTAGTGGTTAGGAAGGGGGCCTTTTCTGGGATTATTTTCCAAAAATTTGCAAGGTGGGGACGCATACCGTGTTTCAAGAATTCTTCCTTCTGTGCTATTGTTATTGGTAACAGGCGGATGCGATGCGAGTGAGTCGCAGCGAAACAATCGATATGTACAGGACCAGCTTCGAGATATATTGCACGCAGAGGGGCACGCTCAAAAACTCCGTAATATTTTATTTAAAAAACAACATACACTCATGAATTTTTTTTAACAGCATTAAATTTTAATGAATACTATTGGAACAATGCATCATTTACAATTTATTTGACATTTTTCTACTATTGTAAACACAAACGACCAAGCACTGCTCCAATTGTTCGGTAGTAAGATTGTGTCTTCCATCACTCACAACATTTTTATGAGCAGAAAAGGACCGTTCTCCATCAATTGATGTACCTGGGCAGTATTTCGATTGGGGTGCTATGTTGGCACTTATTGTTTCTGGTAAAAGTTCATCCGTCCAATTACTGAAACTATGAATTTGGTACAAGACTTCAAAGTCTAGCCTATTGTTTAAAATGTTTTCAAACTTTCCTTTAAGTGTTCTTGGGAATACCTCCAGCAACGACGAGTTCACTAGAATAATTTTATCGATTAACTGAATAAATTCATTCAACACCAAACCTAGAGCTTCTAGCTTTTTAATACTTGCAAGTATACGGGAAAAATCAGTGCTAATTACAGCAATGTCTTTTTTTTTAATACTGAAATCATTAAAAGCTTCCTTGAACTGGCAAACAGCCAAAGCCTGTGCACTATCGAAGTCGTTTATTGCCCCTCTAATAGCCTCGAAATGCTCACTGTAAAACAATACAGCTTCGACCCACGTACCCCAACGAGATACCACTCGTCCGGGAGATAAAGGCACATTTGGTAGTTTTTCTTTCTCGGTCTTGATGCGAGCAAGAGCCTTTAGAAACACTTTCTTTGTGGGTGAAATCAGTTTCTTTACATTCACAAACGTGGAACGTACTTCTTCAGAAAGGCTACGTACTCCATGAGCAAAACACGACACCTCAATCAAATTGGGATAAAATACTCGGGAGGGCTTTTCCTGCTTTGATCATACAGGGAGCAGCATTTGGAATAACCGCAAACAACCTGTCAGCGGCAGAAGATTCTGGAAATAATGCTTCAAATGGCTCTGAGCACTATGGGACTTAACATCTGAGGTCATCAGTCCCCTAGAACTTAGAACTACTTAAACCTAAGGACATCACACACATCCATGCCCGAGGCAGGATTCGAACCTGCGACCGTAGCGGTCTCGCCGTTCCAGACTGAAGCGCCTAGAACCGCACGGCCGCACCGGCCGGCTTCTGGAAATATTTTTCTAATATTCTCATTCAGAAATCTGGCATTCGTAGGATGATTTACTTTTTCAAATTCTTTGCAGGCTGCTAAATAGGAAGAGGGCTCTTGTTTGAAAGCACCAACAATTAAGTTTGCAATGTAACTGCGACAAGTGTGTGTAGTTTCGTCAACTGAAGTCCAGATAAAGCTGTCCTTGAGTTCATTGCGTATTTCTTCCAGAACATTTACGTAAATTGTCGGTATGTAATTCTTACACAATGTTCCTTCATCTGGTATATTTTGTTTTAAGCAATATTTGCGCAAGAAGCCTTTGAGGATAGGGTTTGTAAGTTTGTGAAGAGGAGTATTGTTTGCAATGAATGCTTCACATACATCTATCTTAAAGCGACTTTTTTTTTTTTTTTGTTACCTTTGGACAAATCCGTGCTACTGCAACTTGCTGTTGTCAAAAGTTGTTGTCGTGGTCCTTTCTTCTGCATTTCTGTGATATAAGACTTGTCTCGACAAGCTGGTCTACTTGAGACTTTTTTTATGCACGTAACGTTTTTCCCACAAATTTTACCATACAGAACAATTCCGTCATATGTAAATGTTCCAGGAGGGTCAGCTATGCAGGAAACGACGTTTCTTTTTCCGGGTCACATAGCGCACAATACGTTAGACACTACCCGTCTTAAACACGTTCAACTGTGTAGAAGTAAACAGAAAGCTAAACTGAAACAATGGACTTACGACTAAAAGCCTGTGTAATGTAGTTGTTGGCGACACGTACGGTCCGACAGCGGAGGGGATTAACCGGGGCCGCGGGCAATGGAGCATCGAATCTGTCTGCCTGTTTCTGTTCCTCTTCCGTAGTGATCTCGCCAGGCAGTGGCTTCTCCGCAGTTGTAGGGCCGCGCGGGATTAGCCGAGCGGTCTGAGGCGCTGCAGTCATGGGCTGTGCGGCTGGTCCCGGCGGAGGTTCGAGTCCTCCCTCGGGCACGGGTGTGTCTGTTTGTCCTTAGGATAATTTAGGCTAAGTAGTGTGTAAGCTTAGGGACCGATGACCTTAGCAGTTAAGTCCCATAAGATTTCACACACATTTGAACATTTTTTGCAGTTTTAGGTCGCGGTCAATATGTGAGACATCAAACGTAGATCGAGCTACAGACCGCACGTCTAAATTTTTAAAATATTGTAAACACAGAGCGAAAATATGCATCGTCACTAGTTTTTAGTAAAAATATCCAGTAACCGGTGAAAAGGACGCAAATACGCAAATGCATATGCAACGTGCAAAAGCATATGATCCGGTGTCTACTGATAAGTATGGGATAAAACATCGGCTTTTTTATGATGCTGACAAGCGCTACTTCCTGAACAGATTCACCTAAACAGGACTACCTCTTTATACTCATGAAGTAATGAGTGCTGTCGACGGGGGATGTCAAATTGATTCCATGTTTTTAGATTTCCAGAAGGCTTTCGGCTCCGTTCCTCACAAGCGTCTTCTAATCAAACTGCGTGCGCCTCAGTTGTGCGACTCGTTTCGTGATTTTCTGTCAGAAAGGTCACAGTTCGTAGTAATAGACGGAAAGTCATCGAGTAAAACAGGAGTAATGTCCGGCGTTCCCCAAGGAAGTGTTATAGGCCCTCTAATGTTCCTGATCTATATTAACGACATAGGAGACAATCTGAGTGGTCGTCTTAGATTGTTTGCAGATGATTCCGTCATTTACCGTCTTGTAAAGTCATCAGATGATCAAAACGAATTGCAAAATGATTTACATAAATATGTGTATGGTGCGAAAAGTGGCGATTGACCCCGAATTAAGAAAAGTGTGAAGTTATTCACTTGAGTACTAAAAGGAATCCGCTAAATTTCGATTACGCGGTAAGTCACACAGATCTGAGGGCTGTAAATTCAACTAAATACTTAGGGATTACAATTACAAATAACCTAAATTGGAACGATCGTATAGATAATATTGTGCGTAGAGCAAACCGAAGACTGCGATTCATTGGCAGAACACTTAGAAGGTGCAACAGGTCTACTAAAGAGACTGCTTACACCACGCTTGTCCGCTCTATTCTTGAGTACTGCTGTGCGGTGTGGGTCCCGCATCAGGTAGGACTGACGGTTGACATCGAAAAAGTTCAAACAAGGGCAGATCGTTGTGTGTTATCGCGAAATAGGGGAGATAGTGCCACAGACATGATACGTGAATTGGATTGGCAATGATTTAAACAAAGGCGTTTTTCGTTGCGACGGGATCTTCTCATGAAATTTCAATCACAAGTTTCCTCCTCCGATTGCGAAAACATTCTGTTTGCAGCCACCTACATAGGTAGGAATGATCATCACGTTAGAATAAGAGAAATCAGGGCCCGCACAGAAAAATTTAAGTGCTCGTTTTTCCCTCGCGCCGTTGGAGAGTGGAACGGTAGAGACACAGCTTGAAGGTGATTCACTGACCCCTCTGCCAGGCACTTTATTGTGAAAAGCAGAGTAATCACGTAGATGGAGATGTAGAACCGTGGAAAACATGGAAGCGAGGGTCAGGGTCTCCACGTCATTATGAAGCTGGCACAGCCACCTCTCAGCTGTGGTCGCAACGTCACGGATGAGAATTTCTCCACCTCTGTGAAACTGGCGGGTGAGCTGAAACAAAAAGGTGCAAGTTTAGTTGGCGCTCTCCAGAGACCTCTCAAAGTGGCGGCGCGAAGTGCGAACGTCGCGTTCGTATGCAGCACACACTTGTACAAAGAATACCAAGAGAAAAAGAAAAAAAGTGTTCTTATTCTGAGTAACATGTATGTTGGATGTCACGTCAATCATAATACTGAGAAGAAATTGTGAAATTTTTGTAATGAAACTAAGAGTGAAGTCGGTGTAGTTGGCCAAATGACTACATTCTACAGTGTTTCACCTGATTATGTCTTTTTCGATACTCACGAGACACTATGTTTTGACTCTATTTCCCTCTTTCTGTAAAAAAAAACCTGTAACAATGTTTTACATTGTTTTAATGGTGTTTAATGAAAGACTGAGGAATTTCTTCTGTAAAGCTGAAGATACAGGCATGTTTATTTATGAAAATTTAATTTAGGAAATGTACTATTCATTTTAGACGCCACATTATCCTTTGATTACACTTTAGAGTCTTCCTGAACGTATCGTTAACATGGTGACACCCAAAACTCCACCCAAGTACCAATAAAACTGTGGCCGAAAAATGACCCACGTGGTACTTCAAGGGATGCTGCCAAGTGTCCTACTTCTACATCTACATCTAGATCTACATCTATACTCCGCGAGCCACCTTACGGTGTGTGGCGGAGGGTACTTATTGTACCACTATCTGATCCCCTGTTCCATTCACGAATTGTGCGTGGGAAGAACGACTGCTTGTAAGTCTCCGTATTTGCTCTAATTTCTCGGATCTTTTCGTTGTGATCATTACGCGAGATATATGTGGGCGGTAGTAATATGTTGCCCATCTCTTCCCGGAATGTGCTCTCTCGTAATTTCGATAATAAACCTCTCCGTATTGCGTAACGCCTTTCTTGAAGTGTCCGCCACTGGAGCTTCAGCATCTCCGTAACGCTCTCGCGCTGACTAAATGTCCCCATGACGAATCGCGCTGCTTTTCGCTGGATCATGTCTATCTCTTCTATTAATCCAACCTGGTAAGGGTCCCATACTGATGAGCAATACTCAAGAATCGGACGAACAAGCGTTTTGTAAGCTACTTCTTTCGTCGATGAGTCACATTTTCTTAGAATTCTTCCTATGAATCTCAACCTGGCGCCTGCTTTTCCCACTATTTGTTTTATGTGATCATTCCACTTCAGATCGCTCCGGATAGTAACTCCTAAGTATTTTACGGTCGTTACCGCTTCCAATGATTTACCACCTATGGCATAATCGTACTGGAATGGATTTCTGCCCCTATGTATGCGCATTATATTACATTTATCTACGTTTAGGGAAAGCTGCCAGCTGTCGCACCATGCATTAATCCTCTGCAGGTCCTCCTGGAGTACGTACGAGTCTTCTGATGTTGCTACTTTCTTGTAGACAACCGTGTCATCTGCAAATAGCCTCACGGAGCTACCGATGTTGTCAACTAAGTCATTTATGTATATTGTAAACAATAAAGGTCCTATCACGCTTCCCTGCGGTACTCCCGAAATTACCTCTACATCTGCAGATTTTGAACCGTTAAGAATGACATGTTGTGTTCTTTCTTCTAGGAAATCCTGAATCCAATCACAAACCTGGTCCGATATTCCGTAAGCTCGTATTTTTTTCACTAAACGTAAGTGCGGAACCGTATCAAATGCCTTCCTGAAGTCCAGGAATACGGCATCAATCTGCTCGCCAGTGTCTACGGCACTGTGAATTTCTTGGGCAAATAGGGCGAGCTGAGTTTCACATGATCTCTGTTTGCGGAATCCATGTTGGTTATGATGAAGGAGATTTGTATTATCTAAGAACGTCATAATACGAGAACACAAAACATGTTCCATTATTCTACAACAGATTGACGTAAGCGAAATAGGCCTATAATTATTCGCATCTGATTTATGACCCTTCTTGAAAATGGGAACGACCTGCGCTTTCTTCCAGTCGCTAGGTACTTTACGTTCTTCCAGCGATCTACGATAAATTGCTGATAGAAAGGGGGCAAGTTCTTTAGCATAATCACTGTAGAATCTTAAGGGTATCTCGTCTGGTCCGGATGCTTTTCCGCTACTAAGTGATAGCAGTTGTTTTTCAATTCCGATATCGTTTATTTCAATATTTTCCATTTCGGCGTCCGTGCGACGGCTGAAGTCAGGGACCGTGTTACGATTTTCCGCAGTGAAACAGTTTCGGAACACTGAATTCAGTATTTGTGCCTTTCTTCGGTCGTCCTCTGTTTCGGTGCCATCGTGGTCAACGAGTGACTGAATAGGGGATTTAGATCCGCTTACCGATTTTACATATGACCAAAACTTTTTAGGGTTCTTGTTTAGATTGTTTGCCAATGTTTTATGTTCGAATTCGTTGAATGCTTCTCTCATTGCTCTCTTTACGCTCTTTTTCGCTTCGTTCAGCTTTTCCTTATCAACTATGATTCGACTACTCTTAAACCTATGATGAAGCTTTCTTTGTTTCCGTAGTACCTTTCGTACATGATTGTTATTCCACGGTGGATCTTTCCCCTTGCTTTGGACCTTAGTCGGTACGAACTTATCTAAGGCGTACTGGACGATGTTCCTGAATTTTTTCCATTTTTGTTCCACATCCTCTTCCTCAGAAATGAACGTTTGATGGTGGTCACTCAGATATTCTGCGATTTGTGCCCTATCACTCTTGTTAAGCAAATATATTTTCCTTCCTTTCTTGGCATTTCTTATTACACTTGTAGTCATTGATGCAACCACTGACTTATGATCACTGATACCCTCTTCTACATTCACGGAGTCGAAAAGTTCCGGTCTATTTGTTGCTATGAGGTCTAAAACGTTAGCTTCACGAGTTGGTTCTCTAACTATCCGCTCGAAGTAATTCTCGGACAAGGCAGTCAGGATAATGTCACAAGAGTCTCCGTCCCTGGCTCCAGTTCTGATTGTGTGACTATCCCATTCTATACCTGGTAGATTGAAGTCTCCCCCTATTACAATAGTATGATCACGAAACTTCTTCACGACGTTCTGCAGGTTCTCTCTGAGGCGCTCAACTACTACGGTTGCTGATGCAGGTGGTCTATAGAAGCATCCGACTATCATATCTGACCCACCTTTGATACTTAACCCAGATTATTTCACATTCGCATTCGCTAATAACTTCACTGGATATTATTGAATTCTTTACTGCTATAAATACTCCTCCACCATTGGCGTTTATCCTATCCTTGCGGTATATATTCCATTCTGTGTCTAGG
The DNA here is from genome assembly GCF_023864345.2 of Schistocerca serialis cubense. Classification (NCBI taxonomy): domain Eukaryota; kingdom Metazoa; phylum Arthropoda; class Insecta; order Orthoptera; family Acrididae; genus Schistocerca; species Schistocerca serialis. The sequence continues at coordinate 40,752,065 of NC_064648.1, read as the reverse complement.
ATTTCGTTACTGTTCACTTCCGGTTTTAACCAACTTTCCGTTCCTAATACTATATGCGCACTATTTCCTTCAATAAGAGATACTAATTCAGGAACCTTGCCCTGGATACTCCTGCAGTTTACCAATATTACGTTAACTTTTCCTGTTTTTGGTCTCTGAGGACGGACGTTCTTTATCAACGATGATAATGTCCTCTCTGGTAAGCCGTCAGGTATTTTATCGTTTCGCGCAAGGGGGGGTCCCTCTAACCTGTTGTTTCCCACTGTTCACATTACTGCTACTTCTCATTACTTTCGTCTTTCTTCGATCTGCTCTGAATCCATACTCTGCCATTACTTCCCACTTGTGTGTTTTGTGCCTATAGACGCTTGTGTATGTGATGTCCGCTGAATCCACGTGTGCTTTTTCCAGATCAGTTTGGCTTGTGCCACCCAAGGTGTAGTGTTTTTGAGGACCTGTACGCATCTGAGTAGTGGTACCCGTGGACTAGGGGTAGCGTCTTTGATCCGTAATACAAACGTCTTCGGTCCCGGGTTGATAAATAATCAGCATTGGCGGTTGAAGACTTCCGGCATAAGAAGTCAGCCTCATTCTGCCAACGGCCTTGTCAAAGAGGGCGGAGGAGCGGATAGAGGTTCAGGGCACTCTCTTGTCCTAGGGGTGGGAAATTGCCCCTAAAGGCGGAAGAATCAGCAATGATCAACGACATGAGGATGCAGAAGGCAATGGAAACCACTGCATTAAAGACACGTAACGTGTATCCACAGGACATGTGACCTGTAATTGAAGAAGTGTCGTGATGATCTCTCCATTGGCAAAAGATTCCGGAATAGTCCCCCATTCGGATCTCCGGGAGGGGACTGCCAAGGGGGAGGTTACCATGAGAAAAAGATTGAATAATCTACGAAAGGATAACGTTCTACGATTTGGGGCCTGGAATGTCAGAAGCTTGAACGTGCTAGGGAAACTAGAAAATCTGAAAAGGGAAATGCAAAGGCTCAATCTAGATATAGTAGGGGTCAGTGAAGTGAAGTGGAAGGAAGACAAGGATTTCTGGTCGGATGAGTATCGGGTAATATCAACAGGTGTAGGATTCGTTATGAATAGGAAGGTAGGGCAGAGGGTGTGTTACTGTGAACAGTTCAGTGACCGGGTTGTTCTAATCAGAATCGACAGCAGACCAACACCGACAACGATAGTTTGGGTATACATGCCGATGTCGCAAGCTGAAGATGAACAGATAAAGTGTATGAGGACATTGAAAGGGTATGCAGTATGTAAAGGGGGACGAAAATCTAATAGTCATGGGCGACTGGAATGCAGTTGTAGGGGAAGGAGTAGAAGAAAAGGTTACAGGAGAATATGGGCTTCGGACACGGAATGAAAGAGGAGAAAGACTAATTGAGTTCTGTAACAAGTTTCAGCTAGTAATAGCGAATACCCTGTTCAACAATCACAAGAGGAGGAGGTATACTTGGAAAAGGCCGGGAGATACGGGAGGATTTCAATTAGATTACATCATGGTCAGACAGAGGTTCCGAAATCAGATACTGGATTGTAAGGCGTACCCAGAAGCAGATATAGACTCAGATCACAATATAGTAGTGATGAAGAGTAGGCTGAAGTTCAAGACATTAGTCAGGAAGAATCAATACGAAAACAAGTGGGCTACGGAAGTACTAAGGAATGACGAGATACGTTTGAAGTTCTCTAACGCTATAGATACAGCAATAAGGAATAGCGCAGTAGGCAGTACAGTTGAAGAGGAATGGACATCTCTAAAAAGGGCCATCACAGAAGTTGGGAAGGAAAACATAGATACAAAGAAGGTAGCTGCGCAGAAACCATGGGTAACAGAAGAAATACTACAGTTGATTGATGAAAGGAGGAAGTACAAACATGTTCCGGGAAAATCAGGAATACAGAAATACAAGTCGCTGAGGAATGAAATAATTAGGAAGTGCAGGGAAGCTAAGACGAAATGGCTGCAGGAAAAATGTGAAGACATCGAAAAAGATATGATTGTCGGAAGGACAGACTCAGCATAGAAACAGGAGTCGATTTAGAAGAGATAAGGGATCCAGTATTAGAATGGGAATTTAAAAGAGCTTTGGAGGACTTACGGTCAAATAAGGCAGAAGGGATAGATAACATTCCATCAGAATTTCTAAAATCATTGGGGGAAGTGGCAACAAAACGACTATTCACGTTGGTGTGTAGAATATATGAGTCTGGCGACATACCATCTGACTTTCGGAAAAGCATCATCCACACAATTCCGAAGACGGCAAGAGCTGACAAGTGCGAGAATTATCGCACAATCAGCTTAACAGCTCATGCATCGAAGCTGCTTACAAGGATAATATACAGAAGAATGGAAAAGAAAATTGAGAATGCGCTAGGTGACGATCAGTTTGGCTTTAGGAAAAGTAAAGGGACAAGAGAGGCAATTCTGACGTTACGGCTAATAATGGAAGCAAGGCTAAACAAAAATCAAGAGACGTTCATAGGATTTGTCGACCTGGAAAAAGCGTTCGACAATATAAAATGGTGCAAGCTGTTCGAGAATCTGAAAAAAGTAGGGGTAAGCTATAGGGAGAGACGGGTCATATACAATATGTACAACAACCAAGAGGGAATAATAAGAGTGGACGATCAGGAACGAAGTGCTCGTATTAAGAAGGGTGTAAGACAAGGCTGTAGCCTTTGGCCCCTACTCTTCAATCTGTACATCGAGGAAGCAATGATGGAAATAAAAGAAAGGTTCAGGAGTGGAATTAAAATACAAGGTGAAGGGATATCAATGATACGATTCACTGATGACATTGCTATCCTGAGTGAAAGTGAAGAAGAATTAAATGATCTGCTGAACGGAATGACCAGTCTAATGAGTACACAGTATGGTTTGAGAGTAAATCGGAGGAAGACGAAGGTAATGAGAAGTAGTAGAAATGAGAACAGCGAGAAACTTAACATCAGGATTGATGGTCACGAAGTCAATGAAGTTAAGGAATTCTGCTACCTAGGCAGTAAAATAACCAATGACGGACGGAGCAAGGAGGACATCAAAAGCAGACTCGCTATGGCAAAAAAGGCATTTCTGGCCAAGAGAAGTCTACATATCAAATACCGGCCTTAATTTGAGGAAGAAATTTCTGAGGATGTTTGTCTGGAGTACAGCATTGTGCGGTAGTGAAACATGGACTGCGGGAAAACCGGAACAGAAGAGAATCGAAGCATTTGAGATGTGGTGCTATAGACGAATGCTGAAAATTAGGTGGACTGATAAGGTAAGGAATGAGGAGGTTCTACGCAGAATCGGAGAGGAAAGGAATATGTGGAAAACACTGATAGGGAGAAGGGACAGGATGATAGGACATCTGCTAAGACATTAGTGAATGGCTTCCATGGTACCAGAGGGAGCTGTAGAGGGCAAAAACTGTAGAGGAAGACAGAGATTGGAATACGTCAAGCAAATAATTGAGGACGTAGGTTGCAAGTGCTACTCTGAGATGAAGAGGTTAGCACAGGAGAGGAATTCGTGGCGGGCCGCATCAAACCAGTCAGTAGAGTGATGACAAAAAAGAAATGTGTCTGAGTACCCTGCTGGAGAGTGTGGTCGGTGGGACTCTGCTGATGTGGCCGTAAAACTTAAGTAGCCTCTTTCTGATGTCCGCTGCGAAGTTGGACAACTGTCTCTGGAGTGAAGCCTGTATCCGTCATCTGTGAGTTTTGGTCCAGCAATTTTCCTGATAACTTTTCTTTCCTCTGTGAGGCTCTTCTGTGGGTCGCCCTTGGTGTGTAGCGTTAGTGTCTCGCACGCGTATAGCACAGGTTTGATTACAGTGCTGTAGTCACGAATGTTGATGGAGGTGGACAGACGTTTTTTGTTGTAGACACCGTGTGTTTTGTATAAGGCTCTCTTCATCTACAATAACCTGGTGTTCTGCGTGATTTTTCCTTCAATAGCTTTATTATTATTTATTTATTGAGACCTTCCTAGGTACAGAGCTTTCTCTCGAGTACGACAATACACTCGAAACTAATTACAACTACTTGAACTATCTCTCCAGGTACCGCTGTAGAAATAACACCACTGGTCAGAATGACTTCACATTGCAGCGTAATAGTGTCGGAGAAGGGGGGAAACGTATGGCAGAAGAAAAATAAATAGCTACAAAATGTATCAATAGATGGCGCTGTAAGCTTCATAATCTAAAAGCGGTCGACTACAAATGACAAATGAATCATAAAAAAATGCCTAAGATGTACGTTTGACGTTAAACAAAACTGTACTACCCAGCGTGCATGGGTGTACAGGTGTGATACTGTTACTTACGTAAGGCCATCCAACACGGCAAGGTCATGTCACATCGGATGGGAAAAATCAATTTTTAATTGTCGTGAGGCCAAAAAGCACATAAAAAGCATGAATAAAATCAAATCGGATTATTAATTTCCGTGTGACTGGCGCAAAACATTGAAAGGGTACAGTACCGCCCGACATTGAAAATAGGTACAACATACTTCATTATTCTTGTCAGAACAACACATTTTTTTTCTAATAATAACTCAATTTCAATTAATACAGCGAAGCCGGATACCAGTGTGGGAAAGAATGACAATTTATTTATTTAATTGATCACATGTGCACTCCCACAAAATAAATCCCTACATCCAGTTTGGTGAGATCTGTGAAATGAATGAATGTATGGTCGTCTGCTAACCGCAGATAGTGAATGTGAATATATGATCATCTTTGAGACGATCCTTTGGCCACCTTTGGTGGGACCAAAGAGATGAAATTTGCCTGAGCTTTGAGCGCCTGAAATGTGGCTGACCAATACGGTAGCAAGGTGCTCCCCCACTTCGGCAGAGGTGCGAGAGGACCTGAAGAACGGCCATGTTTCGGCACTCTGGCGCTGGATCTTGTGCTGTTAAGACCTGTTTTAGTTGTGCTTCGTAATGACGAAAGAGTGGAGACATGGTATGCATGTGGAATATTTAAGAGTAGTTTGAAATATTAATTTCTCTATTTCAGGAACTTTTGTGGGGAGAATTAAATGTCAGGCAGGTAATATTAATGGGATCGTAGTAACCTTCGGAAGTGACCAACGGTCACAATGAAACCACGTGTAGCAATAAGTTGAAAATACTTCTGTGTGCTTAAGTTAAGCTCAATTACTAGCGTGTGTACAATAAGTTGAAATATTTAAGAAATAGCGTGTGTACCATAAGTTGAAATATTTAAGAAATGGCGTGTGCAGGACTTGAAATTAGAGACGAGTACTTCCACGTGGTGAGTACTGTGTGTGTCTCAAACTGTGTATGAGACAAAGGATAAAGAGAAGTACTCGTCCATGGTATCAGTTGAGGACTCGCGTGTGTGATGAATACGTTCTTAATATTACTTTGCGTGTTATGTTTCCGTGTGACGCTAGATTCAAACTCTAATACTCTGAGAGAGAAGCAAGGTGAGTCAGCCGTCTATCCAGCAACGCCACTTGGCTTGCATTGCACAGGAAGACGTGCATATATCGTCCAGAGTTCGTAGTAGGAAAGAAAAGTTACGAAGTGGGGCAGTGTCTTGTGAAACTGGGATGAATACTAATTGAAGTGGGAAAGCTGAAAGTGATGTGATTATAATGTTGTGACTATTCCTTATGTTGTATTCCATGTTGCAATGTGGTGTATGACATGTAATTTAAGTATGTGTGGTTTGCATGGGAGAGTAGCAAGGTAGTTTCAGAGGCAGTGGGTTATGCATGTTCCTTTTGTACCTCTCGGTCTGGAGGAAAGTTTCGTGATGATGATTGTGAGAGTCGAAGTGTGAGGTATAATAAAAGATCCACCATCCTATCCAGAAAGTGCACTGTAGCGTTAAAAATAATTACGAGACCATAATATAGAGATTCACCATTGTAAAGCCATGCCCACTGGGCGGAATTTCTCATGTGTTATTGTTGTAGGTTATAGAATTTGTGTGTTTAGGTTATAGAATTTATCGTAATAAATAAGATAGTGAAAAGAAAAAGGTTGGTGGCCTTTTCCTTCGAATTGTATGTTGCCATGATATCCAGAATTTATCATGTGTGCGCCATTCATATTCACGTGTTGACAAAAGCCGTTAAATAAAAAAAGAAAGAAAATGTGGTATTGCCAGTGCGTAGTGTACAGTCAGAGTTCTGTAAATTACTGATAGTCAGAGTGCGTTTCCGTTGCGTAATGTTCATACAGAAGAATAACTTGTAACTTAATTGTGAGTACGAGAGTTCACGTTACTCGACAAATAAGAATGAATCCACTCGCTTGGCAGACCACTCACCTTGCAGGCCTGACTGCTTGATGCCACAGTATGAGCAAGGCAAGTGGGTGCCTCTCAACATGTTCAATAAGCTGTCCACCGTTTTCTGCAACAAGTTAAAATCGGAAAACTGCATGTCCACAGTTGATCGGATTGTTTCCGGGGTCACGTTCAGAATGTGTTGAGCGATGTGTGCCTTCAGTGCAGCTAAGTTTGCAATGGTAACACAGAACAAATCTTTCAGATAGCCCCACAGCCAGAAGTCACACGGATTAAAATGATGTGATCGAGACGGCCAGGCTGTGCGGAAACGGTGGCTGATAATTCCAGCATTTCCGAAATGGCGCTTCAGTAGCTGCTTAATCGGATATGCAATGTGCAGAGGTACACCATCTTGCATAAAAATGATCCCGTCCATACATCCACGCTGTTGGAGAGCTGGAATGACGCGGAGGCGCACAAGACAGTCATAGCGCTTACCAGTGACTGTACAGAAAACAGGACCTGAAGCAGCTGTCTCTTCGAAAAAATATGGCCCTATCATGAATGATGCGGTGAACCCGCACCACACACTGACCTTCTCAGGATGAAGTGGTACCGGTTGATTCGCGTGTGGATTTTCCGTTGCCCATGTCGACATATTGACATATCCTGTCAAATGGAAGTGGGCTTCGTCTATCCAGAATGTTTTCGACACCCGATCATTGTCCACTTCCATGCTAGCAAGAAATTCTAAAGCATAAGTCTCTGGCAGGTCAACAGGGAGCAACTCGCGCAGATGGAGAATTTTGTATTGGTAGCAAAGAAGGCTGTTTGGTAGGATTTTACGCACCGTGCTCACGGGTGTGCCCAGTGTTGGGGCAGTTCTCCGTGCACCACACGTGTGCACACCACCACCACCCGTCTCTTCCTGCACTGCCGTGGCCGCTGCTTCTACTGCCGTCGAACCAACTCGTTTCCTCCCTCTGCCAGGTTCCACACCAAAAGAACCCGTCTTTTCGAATTTCCGAGTAATTTCCTCCAGACCCACGGCAGTCATCGCACCGACGCCTTTTTTCAAACCCTTAAGCGTCCGCAACTTGTGCAGAGCGACGTGTGCACAGTCGTCATTCTAGCAGTACAGCTTTACAAGCAGAGCGCGATCCTGCATTGAGGCAGTCACGGTGAACGTCGCAGACGCGAGAGGAGGAAAAGCCGTGTGCCCGGCGTGTTTATACCAACTTCAGTGGGTCGTCCGCATGACGGGTCTTTTCATTTACGTATTCTGATACATACAGCGGCATCTACTGATCAATTTTCACACTATTTTTCTTCTTCTGCCATACGATTTCCGCCGGCCGGAGTGGCCGAGCGGTTAAAGGCGCTACAGTCTGGAACCGCACGACCGCTACGCTCGCAGGTTCGAATCCTGCCTCGGGCATGGATGTGTGTGATGTCCTTAGGTTAGTTAGGTTTAAGTAGTTCTAAGTTCTAGGGGACTTATGACCACAGCAGTTGAGCCCCATAGTGCTCAGAGCCATTTGAGCCATACGATTTCCCCCTTCTCGGATAATATTCCGTTGCAATTTGACGTCATTCCGAACAGTGGTGTTATTTCTGCAGTGTTTTGAAAGTTATAATCACCTTGTATACACACAGCTTGTGCACCAAACCTTTTCGCTTTTCACCTGCACATCCATTCTTCTCACTTGTCAAGTCCATCGGAATTTTCCTCACCCACCATATCACATATATGCTTTCCCATTATTCTATCATTTCAATCTTCCATAGGTGGCGTTACGTGACATGATCCTCTCCAGAAATTCGCCTCAAATGCTTCAGCTCTTTTCCATGCCTCTCATTAACTGCGTGTGTCTGTGTGTGTGTGTGTGTGTGTGTGTGTGTGTGTGTGAGAGAGAGAGAGAGAGAGAGAGAGACAGAGAGAGAGAGAGAGACAGAGTAGATGTGTGTGTGTGTTTCTTGTTATATGTCAATATGTGAATGGTTCATTCTTTGTGAAACTGGATTTCTTTTCTTTAGGCTACTAAAACAATAACGAGAATAAATAACTAAGGAATGTCTCTCTCTCCATCTCGCTCCCTCTCTCCCTGTCTCAAGTAGGCAAACATCAAACCAGGTACACAACACAAACAGAAAGCGAAAGTTAAACACACAGTGACAGTTGGGAAGACTACTCACTGTTAACACACACACGTTCGACTCAACAGTGAGAAGTGCGAGTGAAGCGTTGTAGCAAATTTGGGTGGAAAAACGCCTCAAATCGGCCGTGTGAAGTGTCGGGACCGACTAAACACACCCCGAGGACCTCACACACGGACTAGCAGCGACGGAAATCCTAAGTGACACGATAAACCAACCTCAGGAAACTTGTGCTGCAGGAGTTGTTTCTAAGCTGAAAAACAATGGAAAGTATGAGAAAAAGTAACATACCAGCACACTTGTAACTGCTGCATTATGCATTTATTGTACATATAAAAACAACAATGTTCAAATGTGTGTGAAATCTTATGGGACTCAACTGCTAAGGTCATCAGTCCCTAAGCTTACACACTACTTAACCCAAGGACAAACACACACACCCATGCCCGAGGGAGGACTCGAACCTCCGCCGGGACCAGCCGCACAGTCCGTGACTGCAGCGCCTGAGACCGCTCGGCTAATCCCGTGCGGCATATGAAAACAAAATATATTACAGGCTACTGAAGATGCTTCATAAATAAAAGAAGCAAAACACGTACGGCAAAAAAAAAATGCCTCTCATTTGTTTGCAAAGACGGGACTCATTTCCATGAATTTTGAAGCTACTGACGGATGACGGAAAGGGAAGGCGTTTCGCATACGCAATGATTGTTCCAGCCTGTACGATGGAGAGACATCAGGGACTGTCGTTACGGCCACATAACCTGCAACTTTAACTCGACATCCATTTTTAGTTACAGTAAGCACGTTAGTCCCTAGCAGAAACAAATTACAATTCAAGGACACAATTACTAACATGTTCATCGTTTCGCAAAGGACACTCGCTTAGACGACAGGCAGTGCTCAAAAATGGTTCAAATGGCTGTGAGCACTATGGGACTTAACTTCGGAGGTCATCAGTTCCCTAGAACTTAGAACTACTTAAACCTAACTAACCTAAGGACATCACACACATCCATGCCCGAGGCAGGATTCGAACGTGCGAACGTAGCAGCAGCGCGGTTCCGGGCTGAAGCGCCTAGAACCGCTCGGCCACAGCAGCCGGCCATCTGTGGTCACGGTAATTACCTGTAACAATGCTGCACACAAATTATCCAGTTAATAATTATTTTAAAACAAATGAAATGGTATCTGTAATAAGATAACACGAAAAGGAAGTCTCTTACTCGTCATTAATAAGTTAGCTTCTTGAAATATACGTATGAAGCTGGGCATCTCTGATGCCTGTTTGCCTATGATAGTGAAAAATCCCTTTTACGTTAAAACTATTGCACAAATACCAAGTTTTAGCGCAAAAATCGGTATGCAGTGTCGGAAACCGGTTAAAAAAATTATAGTTCTCGGGTGTTCGGCCGGATCCTAACGATATCAAAAAACTAAAAACCCGCCGCGATTGCGAGAAAAGCACATAGTGTTAAGTGTTAACCCAGGTTTCGGCGTAGATAACTACACCTTCTTCAGAACAACAATAAAACCCACAAGTGCCTAAGAAGACCTTTGTCAATGATTAAAAAACACCATAGCTATACATTTATAAACGAAAAAGGAAAGGAAAAACGAACAGTGCATATGCACAAAGTCAAAACCACTATTTAACTTAAGTGAGCGACCGTCTGTAGCTGCAGTTTATGGCGGGTCATGGCCCATCGAACATAGGCCGCTGTGAGGTGGATCGTACACCATTAAGTTAAGTAGTGGTTATGACTTTGTACATATGTACTGTTTGTGTTTTCCTTTTCTTTTTCGTTTATAAATGTATAGCCTTGGTGTTCTTTTAATCATTGACAAAGGTCTTCTTAGGCACTTGTGGGTTTTATTGTTGTCCTGAAGAAGGTGTAGTTATCCACGCCGAAACCTGGGTTAACACCTAACACTAGGTGCTTTTTTCGCAATCGCGGCGGGTTTTTAGTTTTTTGATATAATAACCAACGATTGCTGCGACGGAGGTTCTTTAATTTCTAACGATAACTCATTCATCCCTGTACGACTACTAAGTTTTGGGGAAAAGGGATGTTGACTTGAGAAATAATAACGATTCCCTGTGAGAAAGTATTAACCTTTCCCCGACATATTCATGATGAAGATATTCTCGTTCTCATAAGTAGATGAAATAACGTAACCTAAATGTATGCGAACACTGGCACTTACATACGCATGACTGGCTCATGGCGCACGGAAACATGTAATAGAAAACAGCAAACACTAGCTTTCAAGCTGTTGCTCTTTTTATAGTAACAGCACACACAACTGCGCAGATACCGAAACGCGTACGCTCGGGGGTAGCGCCGCGACTGATTATTGAAAATCGATTATGGAAATCAGTTGTCTGGGTACGTGACGGAGGGAGGGGCTGCGTGGGCAGGGGGTGGAAAGTAGTTGCCTGGGTAGGCGGGGGTAGGGGGCGGGGGCGGGGAATAGAGGGGGAGGACGCGGGAGGCAAGCAGGGAGCGGGGGCGGAAGAGTGAGTGAGGCAGGTTTCTCGCCAGATGAGTCAGTAGTGCTACAGCGAGGAGTTGTGAGGGCAGAGCGTACAAGGGATGGAGAGAGAGACAGGTGGCGGGGGAGTAAAGGCGAAGAAGAGGGAGACAGATAGGCGAGGGAGCCGCAATGTCAAGAAAAGAGAACTGGGAAGAAGAGGAAGCAATTTGATTATGAAAGTGATGACATGGGTTGCGCCGGCACAGCTTCCAAGGGACAAATACAAAATTTGTTTATTTATTTATTGATTTAGAAAGTTTAAGACACAAGACGAAGAACTGAAAATGCTATGTAAAAAACGAGAAAAAGAACTAAATGTAAAATAAGTGGTAGATGTTCAAAAGACACTGATGCATCAGAAGTTTGGACACAAATCAAAGTGAAATTTCCTGGCAGATTAAAACTGGTTGGTTGGTTTGTTCCCTTTCAAAGGAACCATCCCAGCATTTGCCTGGAGCGATTTAGGGAAATCACGGAAAACCTAAATCAGGATGGCCGGACGCGGGATTGAACCGGCGTCCTCCAGAATGCGAGTCCAGTGTGCTACCGATTAAAACTGTGTGCCGGACCGAGACACGAACTCGGTACCTTTGCTTTTCGCGGACAAGTGCTCTTCTGACTCATACAATTATAGTTGGTGGTGACTTTAATTCACCCTCGATATGTTGGCAAATAAAAGAGAAGTGATGTCTGGCGTTCCCCAAGGTAGTGTTACAGGCCCTTTGCTGTTCCTTATCTATATAAACGATTTGGGAGACAAGCTCAGCAGCCGTCATAGGTCGTGTGCAGATGACGCTGTCGTATATCGACTAAGGAAGTCATCAGAAGATCAAAACAAATTGGAAAAACGTATATGTATGGCGAAAAAATTGGCAATTGACCATAAATAACGAAAAGTGTGAGGTCATCCATATGACTGCTAAAAGGAATCCGTTAAACTATGGCTTCACGGTAAATCAGTCAAATGTAAAGGCCGTAAGTTCCGCTAAATACCTAGGAATTGCAATTACGTACAATTTAAGTTGGAAGGAACACGTGGAAAATGTTGTCGGGATGGCTGACCAAAGACTGCGTTTTATTGGCAGGACACTTAGAGAATGTGACAGACCTACTAAGGAGACTGCCTACACTACGCTTGTGCGTCGTCGTTTAGAATACTACTGCGCGGTGTGGGATCCTTACCAGATAGGACTGACGGAGTACATCGAAAAAGTTCAAAGAAGGGCCGCACGTTTTGTATTATCGCGAAATAGGGGAGAGAGTGTCACTGAAATGATACAGGATTTGGGGAGAACATCATTAAAACAAAGGCGTTTTTCGTTGCGACGGGATCTTCTCAAGAAATTCCAATCACCAACTTGCTCCTCCGAATGCAAAAATATTTTCTTGACGCCGACCTATATAGGGAGAAACGATCGCCACGATAAAATAAGAGAAATCAGAACTCGTACGGAAAGATATAGGTGTTCATTCTTTCCGCGCGCTATAGGAGATTGGCCGGCCGGTTTGGCCGAGCGGTTCTAGGCTCTTCAGTCTGGAACCGCGCAGGTTCGAATCCTGCCTCGGGAATGGATGTGTGTGATGTCCTTAGGTTAGTTAGGCTTAAGTAGTTATAAGTTCTAGGGACTGATGACCTCAGAAGTTAAGTCCCATAGTGCTCAGAGCCATTTGAACCAATGTAGGAGATTGGAATAATAGAGAATTGTGAAGGTGGTTCGAAGAACCCTCTGCCAGGCACTTAAATGTGATTTGCAGAGTATCCATGTAGATGTAGACTGAGATTCGCGAGGACTGCCCACGACCAGTCCTTACAGCTTTACTTCTGCCAGTAACTCGTCTCCTGCATACTGGCGTAAGTTGAGCTGCAAGGTTGGCGCGTGAGTCGTGCTTGCGTAGCTCAGTCGGAAGAGCACTTGCCCGCGAAAGGCAAAGGTGCCGAGTTCGAGTCTCGGTCTGGTACACAGAATCTGCAAGGAAATGTCAGCACACACTCCCACGCAGAGTGAAAATTTGATTCTGGGGACAAATCAAAGTGTTCATAGAAATGGTGTCCAGAGGTATTGAAACACTCAGCATTTATGTTGCCCGAGGAGTTTCGCTATCGGTGCCAGTGACCGCCGTCTCCGCTGCCATTTGCAGTTAGTCGCGGACTTCACGTTCCCAAGCAAAGATGAAACTTCTGCGCGTGACACAGGGCCACAACTGCCCGCTAACACTCTGGACTGTTGTAGCAAATTATTTGGCCGCTCAGACTGCTCGACAGGAATCGTGTCGGACTTTGAACATAGCTGCTAAGGTTCTGTGACCGTGTCAGAATTATATTAGAACAAATAAGCCCTCGGTCACAAATATTGAGTCAAAATTGCAACCCGTGTTCACTCAGGTACGAGCAGCGGCTCGCCATCTTATCTTATTTACAACTTTTCGTCACGTCGCCTTTCCGGCTTAGATTTTTTTAGAATGTCACTTGTAAGTACTGCATCTCTTTCCAGTCAGCACACACTTTAGTTTATTAATGTCTTATACAGGGTGTTACAAAAAGATACGGCCAAACTTTCAGGAAACATTCCTCACACACAAACAAAGAAAAGATGTTATGTGGACATATGTCCGGAAACGCTTAATTTTAGTTTCGTCGGTATGTACTGTACTTCCTCGATTCACCGCCATGATTTCATACGGGATACTCTACCTGTGCTGCTAGAACATGTGCCTTTACAAGTACGACACAACATGTGGTTCGTGCACGATGGAGCTCCTGCACATTTCAGTCGAAGTGTTCGTACGCTTCTCGACAACAGATTCGGTGACCGACGGATTGGTATAGGCGGACCAATTCCGTGGCCTCCACGCTCTCCTGACTACAACCCTCTCGACTTTCATTTATGGGGGCATTTGAAAGCTCTTGTCTACGCAACCCCGGTACCAAATGTAGAGACTCTTCGTGCTCGTATTGTGGACGGCTGTGATACAATACGCCATTCTCCAGGGCTGCATCAGCGCACCAGGGATTCCGTGCGACGGAGGGTGGATGCATGTATCCTCGCTAACGGAGGACATTTTGAACATTTCCTGTAACAAAGCGTTTGAAGTCACGTTGGTACGTTCTGTTGCTGTGTGTTTCCATTCCATGATTAATGTGATTTGAAGAGAAATAATGAAATGAGCTCTAACACGCAAAGTAAGCGTTTCCGGACACATGTCCACATAACAATTTTCTTTCTTTGTGTGTGAGGAATGTTTCGTGAAAGTTTGGCCGTATCTTTTGTAACACCCTGTATACCTATTATGTTTTAGAACAGTTAGTTTAATTCTGAAGACGACGCTCATAGTAGCGTCGAAACCTGGTCAAATTTGACCTAATATTGCATGGGGGCTTAATTATGTATAATGCAATATAATTTTAATTTTTTGTAGTTGTATGTCCGATTACGAGGTCTCGTAAACGGTTGGCCCTGACTAGTTTTAGTACGCAATCTGACTCCATAGAATAACAACAAAGAATGAAAGAAAATTTCCGTTAACACAATTAATTAATTAAGTCCCCAGCAACTATAAAACGTACGACACCAAAGCACAAGTGTAACTGTTCTGTGTGTGGAAGTGTGACTCAACGTACACATCTGGCACGGTTCTTCTTCAATAAGACAAGAAATTTTAAATACCATTTATACTGAAGCAATTAAAAAAAATATAAATACTATAATTGCGTAAGGAAACCAGAATTACACTCTAATACAAGAACACAAGCCAGATGCTTTGTTGACTGAACCTGTAATGATGCATTATTTAAGACATTGAAATAATGAAATTAAAGGGAATTTTTTTTTACCTTCATATATATTGACGAAAAGCACTCTGATCATTACAATATCTCCATTCGAACAACATCTGCTGTCTAGCCCATCAAACAACTGCATAAAACATGGAACAAGCACTCCCTACTACAACATGTCAACACCGACTGACTACTACTACTACTCCACAAGCACTGACTGCTGCCACATCTCGACAAGCACTGCCAGTGGAGGCGGCGGAATAAAACTCTCTGGCGCAATCTCTGGCGCTGTGGCTCAGTGTAGCCACCTTTCAATATTTGTGAGCGAGGGCTTATTTGTTCTAATATAACCGTGTCGAACATTTATGCGACGTGATGGAGAGGTGAGTTCGTGGACAGACTCCCGAACCGGCAACATTTCCGCAGTTGTAGACGGTCGCACAGCCAGCATGTCCCAGTATTTGTGGAGGGGACTTTCAACGACTTCTCGAGTCTGTGCCACGCCGAGTCGCTGAGCAACTCTGGGCGAAAACAGGTCCGCCACGATATTGGGAGGCGTGCCGTGACTTTGTGATTGAGAGGTGCGGCATTCTTAGTAGATACAGCAAACTGGGCTTGGTTCACGGCGAAGTCACGGCCACGTCCAGGCACGGTGGCTCCTTTCTGCCATTCTGCGAGGTCTCCACGTCGACCACCCTCAGTGTGCTGGTTCCATGAGGACACTTTTAGGTACATTCCAGTCCCTTGGGCGCTTGTAAAAGTTATTGAACAGGCTGTATATACACTACCGCTCATTACTTTCAGTACTCCTTAGTATTAAAATATTTACGACACAACTCAAACGTTATTTTTCACAGAATATAATTATATTAACTTCCACATATGGTCCATTGATCGTGACCGGGCCAAATATCTCACGAAATAAGCATTGTAATATTGCTACAAGAATTTGCTATTCTGAAATCGGGTGCTAATAGTAGAATAAAAGCGGGTTAAAAGCTGTGAGCTGTCTGGGGAAGTTAATCTTGCATTACTAAGCAACTGTTTCACGACTGGGTATCTAGTCTAGGTTTACCACATTACCAATCAGACTAACATTGATTATAATCTTTTACAGTCATACAACAACCGGTAATATATATATATAAAAGGAGAATTTAAATAAAAAGAAAGAAATCAGTTTATATTTGGAAATTTATTTTAAGATTGATCATCGAAATTTCAGCATATTAAATTCTATTCGTAACAAGCTGGTGCCTTATTTAGGATGGTGAAAATCTTACGGAACACATCAAATATGGAGCCAAGATTGGGAGACTGGATACAACACTGGATTCATAAAACAACACCCAAAGAAATTACGTTCGTAGCACAATCCTGTCCGTCATGTAATTACCACACACTGGTATACTAAATTCATATTAACTCTTTGTGAAATCTTCCCAAGAAGAATAGCTGAGGGCTACTTTGATGATTACACCACATGCTTCACGTGGTCAACTTGGTTTACAGAAAGCGTATAACTCCACAGTAATTTTGATAATAAAATAAATTAGCTCGAAAAGCAACTGGTTACTAACGTCTTACTATTAACCTGATGGGTCAAACAGTTATATAAGCACGTGGTACTGGTCTCGCAAAGTACACCCCACGTGGGTTGAACATAAAGAAAAGCATAAAGAAAAGTTGCTATATTGAAAAATATTCTCAAGACGAGACGTTATAATCTCACAAACATTCGCATTTAAGATTGATGAACTTAGTTAGAGTTACTGATCAACACGTGGTTCCACTTTACTCACAAAGTAATGACATAGCAACTACCGCAAAATAATCTGAACTTGACACAAGAATTACACTCCGCTGCAATTTAAGATAGCATTAGATATTTTAGAGCTAAACCTGAAATCACGGTAATTAAATTTTCAGTTAGGCTGAACCTAACAAATCCATTGTCCTATGGACTTAGCAGACACGCGCTTAGCCGGAGATCTTACCACTTCAGACGCTCGCCACCGCCAGACTGCAACTGCCTACTGCCGAGCGTGCTTCCTGAGGGTGGCTCACAAAGACAAACGGAAGTGGCCAGAGGGGCAGCTTCCTATACCAACATGACAACGGACGGACAGGACCATACTAAGGATAGAAACTCTTTGCTTTTAGGAAGCGTAGCTACCTGTTCCGACGTTGGTCCTACTGTTCTCTAGCAGACAGCCTTGTCTGCTACCCTCAAGCATGCAACTACAAACACATTTGATCATTCATCCTCTCACACAGAAGGGAAGGGGGATGACAGTATCTTATCATATACAGTATATAACAGAAAGCGGATGTAGGTTCCGTATGAGACTGTGTGACATGAATTACATATAAACTGTGTTTTAAAGTGTAGTAGTGTGACAGATCGTTCTTGTTTACGTGTAAAACTAACACGTTCCACTACTCAGTCTCCTCCCAGATAGTCAGAAACGCCACAGTAAATTTAGAAGAGGAATTTATTCCATAAATAACAGATTTAAGAAATCAAACATGAAAGGAATCCAACAGAGACCTTTCATAACCCCAACGCTCCGGGAAAAGACTGTACAGGGAATTTTCTGGCCATGCTAGGACATTCCCAAGCAGGCTTCTCACACCCTACTTAAACCAAAAGTGTAAAGAAAAGGCAAAAGGTCACCAGCTACTTGCTAAAACACAATAATTTCAACAAATCTTTAAAATCTACTAATTTCAAACAAAAACAAAAAAAACACAATCTGTGACACCTATTTAAAAGATAGTGTAGACCTAATTCGGTCAGCAAGTAAAAACAATGGTTCCTGTGTCATAAATATGAAAACAATTTCTGGTTGTTACCCTTATGGAGTTCACCAGTATTTGCTCATTGCAAGAGCCAACTGATCACAGGCAAATTTATGACTGTTTATTAACAAGCAAAATTTATGAAAATAGCAAAGGTGCCACAGCAATTAAAAAAGAACATGAAATAACATCAGTATTATAAAGCAGAACATTACAATGCACAATCCGCAAAAGCAAAAATTGATAAGAAAAAAAACATGTTTTACAAAGTGGTTATCAAAAAAAAATTCTATATCTTATAAAACTAATAATTTGTAGAATTAACATAACTATGTGGCATTAATTTAATCACTCTACTATATTTCAGTTAGTTAGCAAACAATGAGCACTGTGTCATTATACTGAAAATACAATTAATTATGTGATTGTTACCCTTAAGGGGTTCCTCACTATAAATATGCCCCATGCAAGGCTAATCGATCACAGTCCAATGAGAATGAATAGCAATCTCAGTGATAAACAAAGCAATGCCACATGAATGAATTTACGAAACAAAATAACACAAATCTAATACATCACACAAGAACAAACATTGATCAATAAAACAGTACAATAGTCAATATCTAATAAAAAACACCAATAAATAAAACACCTGCAAAATACAAGAGTCAAAGTCTAAAATAAACAATAAATAGAAGACCTGCAAAATACGAGAGTCAAAGTCTAAAAAAAATTAATAAATAGAACACCTGCAAAATACGAGAGTCAAAGTCTAAAAAAAGTTAATAAATAGAACACCTGCAAAATACAAGAGTCAGTCTAATAAACACCAATAAATCGAATCCCTGCAAAACACACGAGTCAAAGTTTCTGTGACAGAAACACACGGATATGCATTGAACTGTGTTGTTGTTGTTGTTGTGGTCTTCAGTCCTGAGACTGGTTTGATGCAGCTCTCCACGCTACTCTATCCTGTGCAAGCTTTTTCATCTCCCAGTACCTACTGCAACCTACATCCTTCTGAATCTGCTTAGTGTATTCATCTCTTGGTCTCCCCCTACGATTTTTACCCTCCACGCTGCCCTCCAATACTAAATTGGTGATCCCTTGATGCCTCAGAACATGTCCTACCAACCGATCCCTTCTTCTGGTCAAGTTGTGCCACAAACTTCTCTTCTCCCCAATCCTATTCAATACTTCCTCATTAGTTATGTGATCTACCCATCTAATCTTCAGCATTCTTCTGTAGCACCACATTTCGAAAGATTCTATTCTCTTCTTGTCCAAACTATTTATCGTCCATGTTTCACTTCCATACATGGCTACACTCCATACGAATACTTTCAGAAATGACTTCCTGACACTTAAATCAATACTGGATGTTAACAAATTTCTCTTCTTCAGAAACGCTTTCCTTGCCATTGCCAGCCTACATTTTATATCCTCTCTACTTCGACCATCATCAGTTATTTTGCTCCCCAAATAGCAAAACTCCTTTACTACCTTAAGTGCCTCATTTCCTAATCTAATTCCCTCAGCATCACCCGACTTAATTAGACTACATTCCATTAACCTTGTTTTGCTTTTGTTGATGTTCATCTTATATCCTCCTTTCAAGACACTGTCCATTCCATTCAACTGCTCTTCCAAGTCCTTTGCTGTCTCTGACAGAATTACAATGTCATCCGCGAACCTCAAAGTTTTTATTTCTTCTCCATGAATTTTAATACCTACTCCGAATTTTTCTTTTGTTTCCTTTACTGCTTGCTCAATATACAGATTGAACAACATCGGGGACAGGCTACAACCCTGTCTTACTCCCTTCCCAACCACTGCTTCCCTTTCATGTCCCTCGACTCTTACAACTGCCATCTGGTTTCTGTACAAATTGGAAATAGCCTTTCGCTCCCTGTATTTTACCCCTGCCACCTTTAGAATTTGAAAGAGAGTATTCCAGTCAACATTGTCAAAAGCTTTCTCTAAGTCTACAAATGCTAGAAACGTAGGTTTGCCTTTCCTTAATCTTTCTTCTAAGATAAGTCGTAAGGTCAGTATTGCCTCACGTGTTCCAGTGTTTCTACGGAATCCAAACTGATCTTCCCCGAGGTTGGCTTCTACTAGTTTTTCCATTCGTCTGTAAAGAATTCGTGTTAGTATTTTGCAGCTGTGACTTATTAAGCTGATAGTTCGGTAATTTTCACATCTGTCAACACCTGCTTTCTTTGGGATTGGAATTATTATATTCTTCTTGAAGTCTGAGGGTATTTCGCCTGTTTCATACATCTTGCTCACCAGATGGTAGAGTTTTGTCAGGACTGGCTCTCCCACGGCCGTCAGTAGTTCCAATGGAATATTGTCTACTCCGGGGGCCTTGTTTCGACTCAGGTCTTTCAGTGCTCTGTCAAACTCTTCACGCAGTATCGTATCTCCCATTTCATCTTCATCTACATCCTCTTCCATTTCCATAATATTGTCCTCAAGTACATCGCCCTTGTATAGACCCTCTATATACTCCTTCCACCTTTCTGCTTTCCCTTCTTTGCTTAGAACTGGGTTTCCATCTGAGCTCTTGATATTCATACAAGTCGTTCTCTTATCTCCAAAGGTCTCTTTAATTTTCCTGTAGGCGGTATCTATCTTACCCCTAGTGAGATAAGCCTCTACATCCTTACATTTGTCCTCTAGCCATCCCTGCTTAGCCATTTTGCACTTCCTGTCGATATCATTTTTGAGACGTTTGTATTCCTTTTTGCCTGTTTCACTTACTGCATTTTTATATTTTCTCCTTTCATCAATTAAATTCAATATTTCTTCTGTTACCCAAGGATTTCTACTAGCCCTCGTCTTTTTACCTACTTGATCCTCTGCTGCCTTCACTACTTCATCCCTCAAAGCTACCCATTCTTCTTCTACTGTATTTATTTCCCCCATTCCTGTCAATTGCTCCCTTATGCTCTCCCTGAATCTCTGTACAACCTCTGGTTCTTTTAGTTTATCCAGGTCCCATCTCCTTAAATTCCCACCTTTTTGCAGTTTCTTCAGTTTTAGTCTACAGGTCATAACCAATAGATTGTGGTCAGAGTCCACATCTGCCCCTGGAAATGTCTTACAATTTAAAACCTGGTTCCTAAATCTCTGTCTTACCATTATATAATCTATCTGATACCTTTTAGTATCTCCAGGGTTCTTCCATGTATACAACCTTCTTTCATGATTCTTAAACCAAGTGTTAGTTATGATTATGTTGTGCTCTGTGCAAAATTCTACCAGGCGGCTTCCTCTTTCATTTCTGTCCCCCAATCCATATTCACCTACTATGTTTCCTTCTCTCCCTTTTCCTACACTCGAATTCCAGTCACCCATGACTATTAAATTTTCGTCTCCCTTCACAATCTGAATAATTTCTTTTATTTCATCATACATTTCTTCAATTTCTTCGTCATCTGCAGAGCTAGTTGGCATATAAACTTGTACTACTGTAGTAGGTGTGGGCTTCGTATCTATCTTGGCCATAATAATGCGTTCACTATGCTGTTTGTAGTAGCTTACCCGCATTCCTATTTTCCTATTCATTATTAATCCTACTCCTGCATTACCCCTATTTGATTTTGTGTTTATAACCCTGTAGTCACCTGACCAGAAGTCTTGTTCCTCCTGCCACCGAACTTCACTAATTCCCACTATATCTAACTTCAACCTATCCATTTCCCTTTTTAAATTTTCTAACCTACCTGCCCGATTAAGGGATCTGACATTCCACGCTCCGATCCGCAGAACGCCTGTTTTCTTTCTCCTGATAACGACATCCTCTTGAGTAGTCCCCGGCCGGAGATCCGAATGGGGGACTATTTTACCTCCGGAATATTTTACCCAAGAGGACGCCATCATCATGTAATCATACAGTAAAGCTGCATGCCCTCGGGAAAAATTACGGCTGTAGTTTCCCCTTGCTTTCAGCCGTTCGCAGTACCAGCACAGCAAGGCCGTTTTGGTTATTGTTACAAGGCCAGATCAGTCAATCATCCAGACTGTTGCCCCTGCAACTACTGAAAAGGCTGCTGCCCCTCTTCAGGAACCACACGTTTGTCTGGCCTCTCAACAGATACCCCTCCGTTGTGGTTGCACCTACGGTACGGCTATCTGTATCGCTGAGGCACGCAAGCCTCCCCACCAACGGCAAGGTCCATGGTTCATGGACTAAGAACTAAGAACCGTATAATCACTGTTCACTGATACACTCACTAGTTCCACTGTTCCGAGGCACAGTGTAAGGGGTGGGGAAGGGGGTGCGTCGCCGCAGCTGTCAGTAGGGATTTTTTTTTTTGTCCATCTGTTGCGTGCAATCCCGCCGTCTCTGCCCTCTCATGAAGTTTCTCTTGGTGGTCTGTGTCACGTACATCTCGATTTGGTTCCATGTTTGTGTTGTCAAATTCGTGCGGTATCCTCGATTGACACGCCAGGTTGATATTCCTGGGCAAGGATGGCACTTAGTGGCTCTTCTTTTGTGCCACCCTTAGCGACCAGAGAACATCGAACTGTGATTTACTGTCGCTTGACAGTAGGCATCCATCAGGAAATGTTGATAGGCGTCGTTGAAGTCTGCCAGTTTCTCTGGATAGTATGTGTCAAAAGGCTCCACGCCCCTTGTGTTGTTTCTCCGCGGCCGTCTCGTCACGGTCGCGTGCGTGTGGTGCGTTGCCAGCAGATGGATTTCCGCGCGGTGGACCGCTCGCCCATCTCAGGTCATCGCCTCCAGGAAGGGTCGCACGGGGCGGCCGCCCATTAGCTCCAGGTGCAAGGGAAAGTGTTTGCCGCATGCCCTTCTTTTGTGGTCGACCGCGCTCCCGAAGTGGCCCGGTTGACAGCGTCCCCCGCTGGGAAACCCGCCAGTTTACAACTTGCTCGTTTGAGCAGTTACCAGAAAGCGCCAGACAACAGGCTGTACTGCGCATGCGCAGCTACGATGACGTAGGCAGCCCGTGCTTGGTGCTTGCTCTGCTCATACGCTTTTCGTCGTATTTCTGGTGGGCCATCACGTGACCATGTGTAGCTGTGCCGCCCGTGCGGCATGTTGTTGAGAGGACGTACTGAGTTGTACTTAGAGCAATTGTTTTATCATATCCCACACAGATAAAGGATGCAAATAAGGAAGCAGTTCTTGGCTTTTGAGTCATTTCAAAATTAGACTCCACTGCTCGAAGTACCATAAAATTTTGCTAAGGGGTGACGTTGACAGATTTTTTTTTTTTTTTAATTCTTACTCTGCAATACTGTTATGTAGCATTTCCAACACGTTTACATCTACACAGCACTGCAAAAAGCTACTAGGATGGAATACAAATTACTTGCAACAAAAAAGGGACAGTTTCTTGTGTAGCTTACACCAGAATAAAGGACAATAAATTTCATGACTATTTCAAAATATGAAAAAATTAACATGGTTGTCCGTGAGGCAAAGAAACTGTACAACTGACAGTTTATATTCTACTCTAGGAATAAATATGAAGCCATGTGGGGAGTTAAAACGATAAAACATGGTATGCTGCCAGTCTAAAATTTAGCATAGAATGGCATTCTATAAATTTAAGACGTAAACACAAATTAAGAAATAACTTCAGGCCTCGTGATGGCTGGGTGTTGTGTGCTGTCCTTAGGTTAGTTAGGTTTAAGTAGTTCTAAGTTCTAGGGGACTTATGACCACAGCAGTTGAGTCCCATAGTGCTCAGAGCCATTTGAACCATTTTTTTTAACTTCAGGCCCAGAGGAAGTACTAGACAAGTGCCTTGTGATCGAAAAACACTTTCACAGCAGGCAGATCTATAAAATTCTGCTACAGCTGTCATTATATTTGAAACAAAATATTTAGTTCAAGACTACTGACCAAATTTGCCTACTTTGCTTCAAGTCTATGTTTACGTATGTTCGTACGTATATAGCATCAAGAGATCTTACAGTGTCATACAAGGAACAGGACATCAGAGACTACTCCAGCAGAATCGGAATTGCATAAACTATACTAAAATGCTTCATTCCGCTCTATTTGCACATTTGTATGTCCAGATGGACTCTGAAGTATCTGATATTCAGCTTTTCATGTGGTTCTCGTGATACCAGTTTTCTTGGAGGTCCAGTACTGTATTCTCATGTTTGGTTCTTTATTATGGTATAACGTCATTCGTCCCAGAAAATGAAAATTTGCACTTTAAATTGAACGAGGTTGAAAGTAGCCAATAACGCGGAATGAAACACTTCGTTTCAAATAAACTAACTGCCTCAGCGGAAAAAAAATTAACTGAAGCAAATTTCTCTATAAAACAGCCAGAAATACCTTCATTAAGACATTAATGGTTGATTGCTAATAGCCTGGAAATAATATAAAATCAGAAAATTGAAACTACTAACTTATTTTGGTCTTTCATGGTTATGAGAATGTATATTAATTCACTTGATGGCTCCCGGCCACAGAAATCTGTTATGTTTTCATTTGACGTGGGAGCTGTAAACGAAGACACGGCCACGGGTCACGTGAGGAAGGACCCCCCACTATAACTCAGCTTGCTCTGCGCATGCGCGAATCTGGCAGCTTGGGCGCGCCAGGAAAATTTTTCCGGGTAGCTTCTGGCTACTTGCTGCTACTGCTCGTACACCAAACAGCCACGCTCCAAGTAGCCAGAAGCGGGAGGAAGGCACTGCTCATACACGAATTCATCTCTGCGCATGCGCACGAGCCCGCTGGCAACTGCTCATACGAACCTAACTAGTCCGGCTGCTCCCGCTGTCTCGTAAGAGTTTAGCCGGTTCGCTTTCACGTTCTCAACTGCATTCACAGAAAATTTTTTTTTTTCGTTGTTATGTGATTACACAATGTCATACATAATACCACTTAGTATTCTCTTTCACAACTTTTAAGAACAAACGTGAGACTTAATTTTTTTTTTTATAAAAATAATTAGATGAATCGACAATATAAAATAAAATTTAAATGACTTGACAATGTAAAAAAATAAAAGTGAAATGACTTTACAATGTAAAAAAAATAAAAAATTAAATGAACTGCCAATATAATATTTAAATCCACATCACTAATGTGGTTCACTTACGTTTTAATAAATCCAATGCTACTTATTAATTCACTAAAATGAATAGGATTATGCCTTGTGCAAGTATAGGTCAGGACAGCATAGGGTTCACATGTTACTTACACACACATTGTAAGTAGGCTGTTTATGTTTTCTCTATGTAAGTAGGCTGTTTAGGTTTTTTATTAATAACGCCACCTCTAGGCTGTGCTGTGGGCAGTCTGTGGCTGCTTTGCATTGTTGTAATACTCGCCATTGTAGTGTTAGGCAGCTGGCTGTGAACAGCGCGTAGCGTTGCGCAGTTGGAGGTGAGCCGCCAGCAGTGGTGGATGTGGGGAGAGAGATGGCGGAACTTTGCAATTTGTCATGAACTGATATATATATTATGACTTGTGATGATATTAAGGTAAATACATTGTTTGTTCTCTATTAATATCTTTCATTTGCTAACTATCCCTATCAGTAGTTAGTGCCTTTAGTAGTTTGAATCTTTTATTTAGCTGGCAGTAGTGGCGCTCGCTGTATTGCAGTAGCTTGAGCAGCGAAGATTTTTGTGAGGTAAGTGATTTGTGAAAGGTATAGTTTAATGTTAGTCAGGGCCATTCTTTTGTAGGGAATTTTGAAAGTCAGATTGCGTTGCGCTAACAAAGTATTGTGTGTCAGGTTAAGCACAGTCTCGTGTATAATTGTTTAAAGGGGACGTTTCATATGTCGACCCTTAGCCTAGGATACCTCACTGGAATCTTCTGATTTTTTCTTGTAGTTTGTGTATTTAGTGTAGCTTTTGTTTATTGCTAGCGCGTAATTGTAGAGAGAATTTCCTTTGTAGTTGGAGTCTTTCATTGTTGTATAGTAAAACAGTTGTGGCATGCATGTAGATTTGCACCAAGTATTTCGCAGCTGCGCTTGCAATTAACTAGATATTATTTTCAGTGCTATGTCAATGTGTTCTCTTATTTTTGATCTTCAAATTGTGTTTTTCTGTGTTGTCGTGTGAAATACTGTGACAATAATGGCGTGTGAAAAACGTAACACTAGGCTCCAAACTAAACTGAGAAATAATAGTGATGACGAGCGTAGCTTATCAGCGCCGCCGAGTAATGAATTTACTAATGTTCAAAGTAGTAATTTGGTAACTGTGCACAGGGAAATGGAGCGGGCGTCAAACAATGGCGTGGACAGTGAAACAATTAGTGAAGAGGGAAGCATTATCGATCGACCGGTCGGCAATAGCTCGCCTCAGGAATCCGAAATGACAGGAAACAATCTCGCCAATACTGTAGATTCAGGTTTTGGATCCTCACCGTTTTCTCAAATAAGTCAAGACACATTTTCTGCTTGTCAAAATGTGAATGTTTCCGGTGTAAATTCACTGCCGAAAAGCACTGAGGAACATGTTTCAGACACCAATGCATTGTTATTACAATTAATACAACAAATGGGACAGACACAGCAAAAGCTTCAAAAGTTAGACACAATGGAACAACACCAGAGACAAACACAGCAACAGTTAGACACAGTGGAACAAAATCTCAAAAAGTTAGACTCATTGGAACAAACTCTCGAACAAACACGTGAGGATTTAACTGCTGAGTTACATAACATTGAATCGAAATGTCAAAAAGTCTGTAATGACGTAAAAACTCAAATTTGTGAGCATTTTCAACCTATTTTTTCGCGTCATGAAAATGCATTACAGAATCACGAAGCAGCCATAAAAGAACTGCAAACTATTGTTCATGAAAATCACAACACCTTGCAAGCTAAAATTGACGCAGTTGCATCTACCGATTCGGTTACGCAACTTGCAAAAAGTCAAGAAAACTTAAAGGACACAGTAGATTCGATTTCAACACAAATGGACACTCTGAAACTTGGTTCAGAAAAACACACTGAGGAAATGTGTTCATTATCAGAGAAAGTAGTTGAACTTTCGGATCAGCTACATAATTTATCTATGAAGGTAGATGATAATCTGAATGACGCAAAACCGGTAGTCTTTAATGACACAGAACAGAGCGAACAAATTAGGAAATTGAAACAAAATCTGAATCAAATTGATACGCAACACCAAAGAGAAATCCGGGAAGTACAAGATCAGCTGACACAGGTAATACAAGAATTACGTATTTCAGAAGACACTCGCGCTCCAACACGGGAAGAGGAACTTAGAAATACGCAAAAGCCACAAAATAATAACACAGGGCATTTCGGTAATTATGAAAGAAATTGGCAAGGTACACCGAATTTTGAGATGGAACGGCCGACACGACCTAACAATGACCGATATGCGACTCGCCGACATGATGATTTTGACTATAAGCTGTTCATTACTACACGTAAATTCAAAACATTTAAGAATTCTGGCAACGACATTCATCCACAAGCATGGCTCCATCAATTCTCTCATTGTTTTCCTCCCAACTGGTCATTGGAGCACAGATTAGAATTTATGTGTGGCTACTTAGAGAATGAACCAGCTGTAAGAATGCGGTCGGTCATTCACGATTGCCACAGTGAAGGAGAATTTTACCATGCCTTCCTTTCAGCATATTGGTCTCAAGCCACACAAGACCGGGTAAAACATGGTATCATAATGATGAAACATTTCGAACAATCTGAATTCTCCAGTCTTGTGAAATATTTTGAAGACATGTTGCACAAGAATCAGTACCTGTCAAACCCATACAGCCCCTCAGAACTCATCCGCATTTGCTTAATCAAATTACCTGAACATTTACGACATATTATTTTAGCAGGACGTTGCAAAGATGACATTGAAGCATTTCAGGGTCTGTTACAAGAATTGGAAATTGACACTGACAATCGGGGAACGCGGAAACAGGAGCACAACAATTACAGGTCACATCTGTCACAATTCCACGATGAAAGAAATAATAACTGGACACGACAAGGCTATTCTCACAACACATATCGTGACCAAAACAGACACCACCCGTATGACAACCGTTGGCAGAGTAGTAATAATTACAGGGAAAGATCACCTCTCCGTGGTAATGACTATCACAGAGACAATCAGAGAAACAGACAATATGGGAACCAAAACAATTATTATCAAGGGAGACAGAATAACTTTAGACGCAACGGTCCAGCGCGCAGTTACGATTCAGGGAGAAATTCTCCACCACTTAACCGACAAGAAAGAAACTACAGGAGCTATCGACATGGCGACAGACGATGTGATCGTAACGACAGACCTGAATTGCATCAGAACTGGCGGGATTTAAACAGGGCAGGGCCCTCTCGAGGAGGTGAATTTGTAGAAGTTAGGTCTCCAAATCCGAATAACGACGCGCGCCAACAAAGAGACAATAGGCAATGACTCACACCGCTGGCAGCCACAAAACATACTTATGAAACTGACGACGCAGCTGCCGTAGCTAGTAATTACGTAAAAATGGAAGACATTAGGGACATCTTACTCCAGGAACACGACATAAAACATAACAACATTGCATATCCTGTGATTCACATTACAGTAAATGACATAAAATTTACGGCAGTACTTGACTCTGGCAGTCCCATTTCAGTAATCAGTGAAACAGCCTTTAGCAAATGCAACAAATCGAACGATTGCCCCACACTTCCGTTACGTAAGATTAAATTACAAGGTGCAATCTTTGGAAAAAGTGTAGATGTACGCCAACAAACCAACTTAGAATTCTTTTGTCAAAGCCACAGCTTCTCTATGAACTTTCTCATTGTTCCATTATTGTCGATGGAAATTATACTGGGAGTAGACTTTTTGAATGAATACAAAGCAATCTTAAACTTTCACGATGCTGAAATAAGTTTAGAAAAAGAAGGTAAGTCAGTAGCTTTGAAATTTGAAGATTGGCTCTCAAACCATGACGAGGAAATTAATCGGCTTTACCTTCTGTTAGACAACAGTTCGGACTTTTCTACGGAACTAGACACTAACAATCACTCTGCAAGTACTGACAGGGATGATATCGACGGCGCATTTGACACTAATAAGTTAATTCAGAATAAAATTCAAACAATTGAGAAGTGTAATGACACTGATAGGCAGGACCTTTTTGAGATTTTACAAGAACATTCCACAGTTTTTACTCACAAAACAGGAACAATCAAGGGATTTCAATACCAATTTCGTGTTCGTGAGCATACTAAATTTTGTGTTAGACCATACGTAATTCCGGCGCATTATAGGGACCGTGTTAGAACAGAAATACAATCTATGCTTGACGAGGGCATTATTGAGCCTGCAGTAAGCTCATACAACAATCCGTTACATGTTGTTGAGAAGAAAAATGGATCGATCAGGCTTGTCTTAGATTCGAGACAAATCAATACTATCATTATTCCTGAAACAGACAGGCCGCAGACGATGGAAGAACTTCTTCAAAATTTTAATGGTGTAAAAGTGTTGTCTTCCATTGATCTCAGATCCAGCTTTTATCAGATCGAACTTCATCCAGAATGCAGAAAATACACAGCTTTCCTTTGTTTCGGCGTTTGTTATCAGTTTCGGAAACTTCCCTTTGGTTTGAACATTTCTTCGGCAGCATTCATTCGTGGGTTAAATTCCATATTACCTGAGTTCTTAAAACGTCACATCACCTTATATGTGGACGATATTCTGATAGCAGAAGCTTCATGGGAACAACATAATCACATTCTCAACAGTTTGTTACATATTTTTGCAGAATCTGGAATTACAGTTAACTTGGAAAAGTCTGAATTCGGTAGGACAAAGGTGAAGTTTTTGGGACATATTATTTCTTCTGAAGGCATTCAGCCGGATCCTGAAAAGTTAGAAGCAATCAGAGCCATTCCAGTTCCATCCACAAAAAGACAAGTCCGCAGTTTTCTAGGTCTCGTAAATTTTTACCGTCGTTTTCTGAATATGCAAATTCTTGTTACACCAAAACTTTGTTCTCTCACTGGAAAAAATACTATTTGGAACTGGGACGAACAAGCACAGTTGGAATTCAATTCTTTGAAAGAAGCGTTACTTCACGCGCCAATCTTAGCTCATCCAGATCTGTCACAAGATTTCTGCCTTAGCACGGATTCTTCTAAAGTCGGTCTTGGTGCCCATTTATTTCAAGAAGCCACAGAAAATGACACTACTGTTCAGAAAACCATTGCTTTTGCTAGCCGAGTGCTAACAAAATCTGAAAAAAATTATTCCGTTACTGAATTAGAAGCTTTAGCTATCGTTTGGGCATTTAACAAATTCCGTTTCTTTCTTTCTGGTAAGCACGTAAAAGTATACAGTGATCATCGTGCATTACAATTTCTTATGTCTTCAAAATTAAATCACGACAGGTTAAAACGTTGGGCATTGTTTCTGCAAGAATTCCACTTCACAGTAGTCTGAATTCCCGGCAAGGAGAACATTTTTGCGGACGCACTGTCACGCGCACCGGCTGGGCTTGAGAAAAGTACCACAGAAGGCAACCTCGAGAAAAATTTCAGTATTCTTTACATTCAGAAAGTCGCCTTTGAAAACTTCATCACCACATCTTTAAAGGACATTGCTCATGAACAAGATAAAGATCCGATTTGGAAAGACATCAAGAGCAAATGGCATGAAAAGACACACACACAGATTCGGCATTATTACCTGGTTAGAAACAACATACTCTTCAAACGCTGCACTGTTGATGACAAGCTATGGGTACTTTGCATTCCAGACGATTTTGTTAATAAGCTCATTTGGTACATTCATTTCAGCTACGCACATTTTGGTCCACGAAAATGTTATCATATTCTTCGAACGACTTGTTATTTTAACAATATGGAAAAAAGAATTCGAAGAGTCTTATCTATTTGTAAACTTTGTCAAAAGGCGAAACCATCTACTGTCTCACATCGTGCTCCGTTGTTTCCTATTATTCCTTCTAAATTAAAAGAATTTGCTGCTGTTGATCTCTTGGGACCGCTTGTCAGAACATCCAATGGATTTTCGTACGTTCTAGTCGCTGTTGAACTTACTTCAAAATTTGTTTCTTTCACACCGTTACGTAAAGCCACCGGACGGTCTGTATCCAACGCATTTGTTAAAAATTTCTTACGTGAAGTTGGCCACGTTGCTAAAGTCATTTCAGATAACGGACCGCAATTTAGATCTGCTGTTTGGTCACGCATGCTTCGCAACCATAAAATCAAACCTGTTTTTATTTCATTGTACTCACCACATTGTAACCCCTCCGAACGGATTATGAAAGAAATCAATAAGCTTTGCAGGCTTTATTGTCACACAAAGCATCAGCATTGGGACGGATATTTACACTTATTTCAAAACGTGCTGAATGAAATGCCTCATGATTCCACTGCTTTACCACCTACTCTTGTACTGAAGAATGAAGAACCACCGAACAGAATCAGAGAGCTTGTACCTTTCCCAAATACACGTAAACTTCGACACAAAGACATAATTGATTTGGCTCTTAAAAATATAAAATCTGCAGCAGACAAAAGGAGAAAACTACACGGTAAAGCAAATGCAAAGAAATTGTATATTGGTCAGAAGGTTCTCATTAAAGCTCATTCATTGTCACATAAGAAGAAACACTTGAGTCACAAATTCTTTCTAGTTTACAATGGACCATACAGAATCCGACGTATACCACATGATAATTGCGTTGAAGTTGAAACTCTGCGTATTAGGAAGAGTAAAGGTTTACACCACATTTCACATGTAAAACCATTTATTGAAAGATAATCTGCTCTTTAACTTAGTCTTTGTCATAAAATTTTTCACTTCACATTTTTAGTATGCTTTGTCAGACTTAAGAAACTGTTAACATACAACTATGTTTGAAGTTAAATATCCAGTCTAGAACCTAGGGAACATTTTTAAACAGAAATTACGAATGCATTGTTATTGTGAACAGACGACACAGTGTTGTATTTGTACATTCTTGCTTGTTAGTTGCACGATTATGGAACGACTATAAGGCTCACATACTTAGAACATTTACCAGTACTGCTAATGAGATTTTAATGCAACATTTTGGTTTACTTGAAAATACATTCTGGGTTTAAAGTACTTTCTGTGAGATACCAGATGACACAGTGGTTAGTTATGTGACAGCTACACGATTTTTATCACGACGCTACTAATGTGTGACACAATTTACATTGTTGCTTGTGTGCTGTATCTGTTTTATATCTGCACAGTTTTCTGAATTCTTCTGGAAGAAAAACATGTTTTAGTAGTAACTTTTGTGGTATAGCTACATGAGACTGCCTTTTCCGTAGCACAACAATACGTTACAGCACAGTACTTTCTTCATCATGGCAATAAGCGTAATAACTACGATATCTATACGCAAAGCATTTCACTTTTGTTTATCATGAGGTAAGTACATTGACTTCTGCAGAACTTAGCTTTTGGAGGAAAATAACTACGACACTTTCACAGAGATTGTCTTACAACAATATGCACATTTAGCGCTACAGGACACGCATTTCAGTGATTAATTTTGTACTTAAAACATTTATTTTTAAAGATTTTTGAATTACAAAGAAAGTTTTCAGTGATACATTTCATTTCATTGCTGTAATCTGTAACACCTGAGGGTATAATTACATTAATCCTCAGGGGGGTACACGCTTACTTTGTGTACCATGTGTGTGGCAACCACAAGGAACCCTAGCTAATATGGTATTTGCTTATACAACTTTACACATCGGTACCATATTTCTCTAACACACAAATTACACAGCTATCTGATCATTTAACTGAGAGATAAACATTTTTTTACTACGTCAGTGACAGATGTTTACGTAATTACACAGCTGGATAACTTCACACTTATGAAACTGTATTTTGTCTGTACCTTGTAAACTGTTCATATTTTTTTCGGAATCATTGTGATACTATGAGAGCTTTGAATGATATATTTGGTATGAGATCATGATTTTTAAAGTACGTTTGAGGCAGCTGACACTTTTGACATGAGCAGAGAATTTTTTTTTACGTTTTGAAATTATTGCAGAAAGCTACGACGATTTTGAGATTTGACTGAGGTGTTAATGATGTTATTTTTACGACGACGATGTGTATTATGCTGCTGAGGTATGTTTATGATTAATAGGCTGAGGCTATATGAGTTATTTGATTATGCTTCATATTTATAATGACGTAATATTGACGAGTGTCGATGAATATGTATATGTGTAATAAGGTAAGGAATAAGGAGTAGGGGTTAGGGACTCTGATTTATGAAAAGGTTGTTGGAAACCAAGAATCGTACTTTAAGAGTTATGAAATGTGTGTGTATATGCATGAATGTATCACAATGCCACTGAAAATTTTTTTGGACATTTATATTTATAGGATTTTGTTTCTACAGATTTGCAACGCTAATTCTTGACCTGTGAAATATTTTTAAATGAGACTGCAACGGAGGCAGAAACTGCTGTCGTAAATATTTCCGTACGAAAGTTAAGTGACCACCTGCACGTAATGCGTCGCGGGCACCCAGCTGTGTCAGACGCCTGGAGAAAAAGCCATTATTGCGAGCCCTTTTCAGCGGCACAGGTAGAAC
This sequence comes from Schistocerca serialis cubense, assembly GCF_023864345.2. NCBI lineage: Eukaryota > Metazoa > Arthropoda > Insecta > Orthoptera > Acrididae > Schistocerca > Schistocerca serialis. The sequence continues at coordinate 40,718,879 of NC_064648.1, read as the reverse complement.
AAAAAAAAAAAAGGGGACGTGGGACGTGTCAAACACCTGGAGAACAAGCCATTAGGGTGTGCCTTTCATCGCTAATGCGACACCCTCGTTACTTGAAAACATATGATTACTCGCACTTTGTGCTAATTACTGAAATGCTTATGAATTGATGGGAAATATTCGTACATCTGCACACCTGATTACGACAAGCGTCTTTCTACGAGAGTTGAGAGAATTTCTACTAACTTATGAAATGTCACATGACTACTGAATGATATTTTTATGCTTTGCTTTTCATAGTTGCTTATTTCATTTGACATCTGTTTTCCAGCTGTGTTGCAGCATTGCTTTTATAAAATAAAATGCATTTGCTAATGTGAACACTTTCTGTCAACAGATCTATTAAATAATTATTTTCTGATCCACATTCTTTAAAAAAGGAGCACTTGGAAAGGAAAGAACAATAAGAAGGAACTAGTAACTGCATTCATAATTTTCTTTTCAAGTAATTGGTAACTTTTTGGTAGAATAACTTCTTGTGGTGCACCACTTTAATTACATAGATATTAAGATGTAAATATACATTTCCCTTATCTGCATTGTTGTTTTTACTGTAATATCTTTTCTGCTTGAGCTATGTCATGTTTAGATATAAGTTATTTCTGCTGCTGTTTGCCAGGCATAGTGCTACTGAACTTTAATTTGTGTTACTCTGCTAAGCCAATTTTACTACTCATTGATTTTTCATGTTGCTGCACATTGGCTCATATTAGTTGTAATTTTGCATTTTATCTGTTAATTTAGATTTGCTGCTGCTTGCTTTGCAAATTGGCATTCTTTTGTCATTGCTGTTTGTGATAATTTGTTATGTGATGCTGCATTGCCTCGTCCCTTAGTTTAGCATCTGAGCTCAGTAGATTTAAGTTAGCTTAAGAGGGGGTAGCCTCTAAGAGAATGAGTTGCGATGAATTGGAAGAAATGCATTGAGAAAACAGGTTTAGGTAGGATTTTCTTGGAAATAAATGTTGAGGTAAGAAATGTGTGAACATATAAATACAGAAAGCATGCTTAGATAGAATTTTTTTTGGTGGAAACAAAGGATGAAATAAGAGGAAAGATATATGAAGTTTTGGGTTGGACTGCAGTACCAAATGTTACACTGAAAACGAACCCTGTCCTTTCCTATTGGTGTTATCCCACTATGTGTTTGTGTACCCTTGAGTATTTGTTTTCTTCCTGTCTCTGTGTACTGTTTCATAGAATTTTTTTCTCTTCTAATATTAAGCTACATTCACTATGAGGAGGAATACTGTTATCCTCAAATATAAGTTGCATTAATAATATGTTATTTTCTTTGTAAAGTTGTTTACAATTCTGTTCTGTTTCAATGTTCATGTGTGAAATTAATGTTTCGAAAACTATTCTCATTATTTTATGTATGTACTTATGTCACTATTTTTGTAACACTGATGTATATGTTTATTTCTATTCTTTTGTAAAGCCTGTACTACAAATGTTATCTGTATTATTATGTTTTTAATGATGTATTTTGTACCTTTGTAATTGTATTCTTATGTTATAAAATTGTAATTGTCACCAGTTCATGACATTATTAACTTGTTAGTTACATTTCACTGCACACGTTTCTGTTGGTCATAGTATGTGGACAATATGTGAGAAGTAGGGACTGTTAGTGTTTGCACGTGTGTTACTAATTCAGCAAGGGACTGGATAACAGCATTGCTGGTTCTAAGGACAATTTCAAAAACTTTGTGAGTGCACAAGTGGTGGTTTATGGACTTGCTATATTATCCGCAAGACTCTTCAATGGTGATTGTGCACCTGCACAGTCACAACAGATGGCTGCTGGCCATCTCTACAAGGACTACAGTGGGTCTGCATCTTTGATGACCCACCAATACCATTATCTCTACAAGGACTACAGTGGGTCTGCATCTTTGATGACCCACCAATACCATTATCTCTGCAAGGACTACAGTGGGTCTACATCTTTGATGGCCCACCAATACCATTATTTCTACAAGGACTGCAGTGGGTCTGCACCTCTGGTGGCCCACCAATACCATACTCTCTACCAGGACTACAGTGGGTCTGCTCTGTGACCTACCTACCAATTTTCATCAAAACTTCGACTGACTCTGCAGTGGGTTTGCTCTGTTGTGGCCCATTACCTGTCAGCATGTCGAGAGTCAGCACTGTCTTTCCGTTGGAAGGACAACACTACTTCTTCAAGACTGCATGGAAATCCACTACTTCCGTGTGCATTTTCTTTTACTGCTCAGACTTTGAGAAAAACACTGCTATTCTCCTGTTATGTACGATTAGGACTGTCTTTATGGACTGTGAGACAATTTTAGCTTTTGACCAACATTGTATCAATAAGTGTGTGCATTTTATATCTTTGTTACTGTAATTGTGAAAAATTTTTGTCAAATCTGTATTGGCCAGTGCCCAACACCATTTGTAAAAATTTTTTGTGGGGAGCATGGGGGCTATGTAAGTAGGCTGTTTATGTTTTCTCTATGTAAGTAGGCTGTTTAGGTTTTTTATTAATAACGCCACCTCTAGGCTGTGCTGTGGGCAGTCTGTGGCTGCTTTGCATTGTTGTAATACTCGCCATTGTAGTGTTAGGCAGCTGGCTGTGAACAGCGCGTAGCGTTGCGCAGTTGGAGGTGAGCCGCCAGCAGTGGTGGATGTGGGGAGAGAGATGGCGGAACTTTGCAATTTGTCATGAACTGATATATATATTATGACTTGTGATGATATTAAGGTAAATACATTGTTTGTTCTCTATTAATATCTTTCATTTGCTAACTATCCCTATCAGTAGTTAGTGCCTTTAGTAGTTTGAATCTTTTATTTAGCTGGCAGTAGTGGCGCTTGCTGTATTGCAGTAGCTTGAGCAGCGAAGATTTTTGTGAGGTAAGTGATTTGTGAAAGGTATAGTTTAATGTTAGTCAGGGCCATTCTTTTGTAGGGAATTTTGAAAGTCAGATTGCGTTGCGCTAACAAAGTATTGTGTGTCAGGTTAAGCACAGTCTCGTGTATAATTGCTTAAAGGGGACGTTTCAACATACATGCACACCTGTTGTCTATTCTACAAACTAACTGCCCATAAACATGCATTACTCAATATTCTACTTCTATCCACTACTAGTTAAGCCAATAAGCTACTTCAATGCTATTTCTACACCGTGTATATACCACTACAACATTGTCCTAATTCGTCCTCTTCTTGACGCTCGCGGCATACGTCTTGTCACATGATAAATATGGAGAAACTTTCCTTAAACATACACAGTAAAAAGAACAATGGTTATTTACACACCAAAATATTTATACCAGTTCGCACACCTGAAAAGAGACTCGCAATTATACATTTATCATACTCATATATTCACACATAAAACAGTAAGAAAATTTCATCTAAAATTACGTTATCACAAGAATTAATCACACAGATGGCTCTGAGAACGGTAAAAATGTCTGCACTATACAGGTTATACTACATTTTCTTACCCATTTTGCTGCGATTTCGTCCCTTCTTTAAGTTACCTCTCGCTTCCAAATCAGTCATTTCGCCTGTGGTGGTTATTCTGGATTCATTTCTCATGAATGGCAAAATTGTGGTCACCTCTATTCTGTAAAACAGTATCATCTTAACATATTGAACTTACAACAGACACAAAAGATCCGAATCCTCCTGCAGTTTAAATTACAAATGTTTTGCTTCATCCTTATTACCTTAAACCAAGCTTTCCTTTGTTCCCATAATCAAAATTATTTAATCATCCTCTACCTTCAAGAGGGAAATTTCCTCAGTACAAATCATATAGGCTGCAGTGCATCCCGCACCAGCGAAAACGGTAAGCTGTAATGCTCACAGCATCAGCAAAAATTCATAAATGTCGCTTTTCTAGGACAAGTATTAACGCAGAATAATTTTTTTTAGGCTTTGGCTCAACATCAATCAAGAGTACAGAAAGGATCCATATTTCTGTTCCATTCTCCATTTGCTGAAAAACTGCTCGTATTTGACTACCACAATAATATTTCAGGGCCACGTAAATTACGCAAACCACAATTCTTCTTTCACCTTGAAGGGAATCAATATACTTACGAAATCCACAGACAGCACTTTACGTACTCAGCTATAAAGAACAAAAAGACATATATCATCAATATTAACATATCATCGCATATTGGGAAGCCAATGGTTAAACAATCGTATTATCGCGTCCTGTTTTCAAGATTCCAGATTTACTCATTCCTTTCTCAGAGTCCTCCTGTCTTAAAATATTCATACAGCACGCATACTATAGTAAGAGATCCTCATTTATACTGACAGATATAGAATAGCAATAGATAGATAGTAGCAATGAAAGCAGAAAATCGGAAACAAGGCTACTAACAGCTGGGGACCCGGGTTTGCCAGACCCATAATACCCACAGATCGGATATTCCCCTGAGTTTTTGCATTAATTCAAGATCCGCCTACAATCCTATTCCCACCGTGTTCACCGTAGTATCGATTCTGGTTGCCGTACCTGTAGCGTTCACGATCCTGTCCACGTCCTCGATCATTTCTGTTGCTCCACATGTGTTCGCGACTGTTACCCCAGTTTCTATACGGCCGGTCCCGATTATTGTTTCGTTCGCGTCGCGACGACCAGTCACGCCGTTGATTAGTGCTACGGCCAAGACTGTGGTCGCGCTGCTGTGCCCCGTAATAACTTTGTGCCTGATTAGGCGGGCATTCTGCTGTATTATATTCCAACTCTTGGAGAAGTGTTTTAAACGTTTCCACGTCCTCTTTGCATCGTCCCGCAAGAATGACGTGCCGCAAGTGCATCGGCAATTTGGTGATGCATATCCTAATTAGTTCCGCAGGCCCGTATGGGTCGTATAAAAATTGATTTGCCTGCAGCATGTGGTCGAATAGGCGTGCAGGGCTGCCGAAACCAGACTGGTTCAAATTTGGCAGCATAATTATGCCATGTTTGACCCTATCTTGTGCCGCTTCCGACCAATAGGCGGAGAGAAAGGCTTGTCGAAACTCCCGAGTGGAGTTGCAGTGACGCGCTGCCGACCTCATGCGACTCGCCGGTTCGCCTTCCAAATAGCCACACATATATTCTATCTTATGTGAACTTGCCCAGTCGGGGGGAAGACAAAACTCAAATTGCTCGAGCCATGCACGTGGATGTATTCCTTTTTGCGAATTTCGGAATATCTCAAACTTTCTTACTGTAAGGAAATGTTTGAAATCAAATCCCCACAGTTCCTCCTGGCTAGGCCCTTGAATGTTTCTATTTTTCTCATGTCTGCCCCTCAAATTACATTCTTCCCTGTCGTCCAAATCTCCCTCGTGGCCGGAGTCCCTCTCTGCACTGTTCGTACGGCTATTTTTAGTGCTATTGGCGAGTTCGGAATCACACGCCATGCGGTTTTCCAGATGCGCCACGCGTTCTTGTAATTCGCCTGTTACAGCCTTGTGTTGCCTGTTCACTTCGAATTGTCCCTTCTGAAATCTCAGAAGCGAACGCACTTCTTCGGTCTCTGCGGCCGCTACCGGTGTAGTATTGTTCTCGCTTTCCGTCAGCTTCATCGTGCCTACAATGTCCGCTAATGCCGCAATCTTATCATCTATTTGTCTCTTGTCCTCCGCCCCAGTCTGCTTCAATTGTTCTACTTGCTGTTCCAACGCGTGGATCGCTAAACTGTTGTCCGCTATTGTGTTGCTAACGGACGTGGGACAATGCGTTTCTGCCTCTTGGACCCTCGAGAGTACCTGCTTATGTTCCCTTTGGCATTCTTCCCTCAGCTCTTGGAAATTCCTAAGTAGCCGTTCTTCGCTTTCTTTAGATTCGGCATCGCCACTCCGCTTACTCTGTTCTAAGGCTTGCAGACGATCATCGATTTGTTCAAATGTACGGCTTAATTCTTTCATAATATCACTTTTTATTTCACTTGCCAGATTGTTTATTCTTTGTGAGATATCATCGGACACTCTCTGCATCGACTTGTCGACTTTATTTGTCTGCTGGATTAGTTTTTCGTCTATTTGTTCGCCTAGCTCGCGGATAGATTTTTCAGATTTCTGCGTCATTTGTTCGCCTAGCTCGCGGATCGATTTTTCGGATGATTCTTTTTGTTCTCGGAACGATTTTTCAAATGATTCTTTATTTTGTTGCAATAAGGTTTTCATGAGTTCTGCCAAATCAATTTGCTTAGTAGGAGGCAAATTTATTTCTGGCTCTGCTGTGAGCCCGTTCGTCCTGTTTTGCATTTCGTCTGAAGTATTTCCCATTGTATTTTCGGAACTGCCTGACGCATTAACATTCGAAATCAAATTATTATCTCCTTGGTCCATGTTGCTTAAGTTGTCGGACCGCTTACTTTTAGCTTGGTTACGTGTCTGCATTAGTGCAATTTATACCCGGTACGCGACACACTAATCAAAATAAATGTGTCCCCCAAAAATTACGACAGTCACACGAAAGATACCCAACCTAGTACGCACTTTTTCACACGCAAAACAAATTTTTATCTTTGATCGAAACAGTGCAATGTACAAGCGAGAACAAAAAACACACACACATATAAAACACACAAATATAGAAAACAAAACAAGACAAACAACACAACGCCGATCAACAACGCCGTGAATCTTTTGAACGTCTGCTCGGAAACAACGCAGAAGTTGTTTTAGCGCTGTAGGGAAAAAAAATTAAGATTATAACACGCTCGCAATCTAACGTTTCAGAGATTCCAGAGTCTAGCGGAATCACAGAACAGGGTCGCCATGTGTAATATTGCTACAAGAATTTGCTATGCTGAAATCGGGTGCTAATAGTGGAATAAAAGCGGGTTAAAAGCTGTGAGCTGTCTGGGGAAGTTAATCTTGCATTACTAAGCAACTGTTTCACGACTGGGTATCTAGTCTAGGTTTACCACATTACCAATCAGACTAACATTGATTATAATCTTTTACAGTCATACAACAACCGGTAATATATATATATAAAAGGAGAATTTAAATAAAAAGAAAGAAATCAGTTTATATTTGGAAATTTATTTTAAGATTGATCATCGAAATTTCAGCATATTAAATTCTATTCGTAACAAGCTGGTGCCTTATTTAGGATGGTGAAAATCTTACGGAACACATCAAATATGGAGCCAAGATTGGGAGACTGGATACAACACTGGATTCATAAAACAACACCCAAAGAAATTACGTTCGTAGCACAATCCTGTCCGTCATGTAATTACCACACACTGGTATACTAAATTCATATTAACTCTTTGTGAAATCTTCCCAAGAAGAATAGCTGAGGGCTACTTTGATGATTACACCACATGCTTCACGTGGTCAACTTGGTTTACAGAAAGCGTATAACTCCACAGTAATTTTGATAATAAAATAAATTAGCTCGAAAAGCAACTGGTTACTAACGTCTTACTATTAACCTGATGGGTCAAACAGTTATATAAGCACGTGGTACTGGTCTCGCAAAGTACACCCCACGTGGGTTGAACATAAAGAAAAGCATAAAGAAAAGTTGCTATATTGAAAAATATTCTCAAGACGAGACGTTATAATCTCACAAACATTCGCATTTAAGATTGATGAACTTAGTTAGAGTTACTGATCAACACGTGGTTCCACTTTACTCACAAAGTAATGACATAGCAACTACCGCAAAATAATCTGAACTTGACACAAGAATTACACTCCGCTGCAATTTAAGATAGCATTAGATATTTTAGAGCTAAACCTGAAATCACGGTAATTAAATTTTCAGTTAGGCTGAACCTAACAAATCCATTGTCCTATGGACTTAGCAGACACGCGCTTAGCCGGAGATCTTACCACTTCAGACGCTCGCCACCGCCAGACTGCAACTGCCTACTGCCGAGCGTGCTTCCTGAGGGTGGCTCACAAAGACAAACGGAAGTGGCCAGAGGGGCAGCTTCCTATACCAACATGACAACGGACGGACAGGACCATACTAAGGATAGAAACTCTTTGCTTTTAGGAAGCGTAGCTACCTGTTCCGACGTTGGTCCTACTGTTCTCTAGCAGACAGCCTTGTCTGCTACCCTCAAGCATGCAACTACAAACACATTTGATCATTCATCCTCTCACACAGAAGGGAAGGGGGATGACAGTATCTTATCATATACAGTATATAACAGAAAGCGGATGTAGGTTCCGTATGAGACTGTGTGACATGAATTACATATAAACTGTGTTTTAAAGTGTAGTAGTGTGACAGATCGTTCTTGTTTATGTGTAAAAGTAACACGTTCCACTACTCAGTCTCCTCCCAGATAGTCAGAAACGCCACAGTAAATTTAGAAGAGGAATTTATTCCATAAATAACAGATTTAAGAAATCAAACATGAAAGGAATCCAACAGAGACCTTTCAGCATCAAACGAAAAAACTACAAAAAACGAAACTTGTCTAGCTTGAAGGAGGAAACCAGATGGCGCTATGGTTGTCCCGCTAGATGGCGCTGCCATAGGTGGAACGGATAACGACTGCGTTTTTTTTTAAATAGGAACCCCATTTTTTATTACATATTCGTGTAGTACGTAAAGAAATATGAATGTTTAAGTTGGTCCACGTTTTTCGCTTTGTGATGATGGCGCTGCAATAATCACAAACGTATAACTACGTGGTATCACGTAACATTCCGCCAGTGCGGGCGGTATTTGCTTCGTGATACATTACCCGTGTTAAAATGGACCGTTTACCTATTGCGGAAAAAGTCGACATCGTGTCGACGTATGGCTATTGTGATCAAAATGCCCAACGGGCGTGTGCTATGTATGCTGCTCCGTATCCCGGACGACATCACCCGAGTGTCCGGACCGTTCGCCGGATAGTTACGTTATTTTAGGAAACAGGAAGTGTTCAGCCACATGTGAAACGTCAACCACGACCTGCAACAAATGATGATGCCCAAGTAGGTGTTTTAGCTGTTATGGCGGATAATCCGGACATCGGTAGCAGACAAATTGCGCGAGGATCAGGAATCTGAAAAACGTCAGTGTTGAGAATGTTACATCAACATCGATTGCACCCGTACCATATTTCTATGCAGCAGGAATTGCATGTCGACGACTTTGAACGTCGTGTACAGTTCTGCCACTGGGCACAAGAGAAATTACGGGACGATGACAGATTTTTAGCACGCGTTGTATTTAGTGACGAAGCGTCACTGACCAACAGCGGTAACGTAAACCGGCATAATATGCACTATTGGGCAACGGAAAATCCACGATGGCTGCGACAAGTGGAACATCAGTGACCTTGGCGGGTTAATGTATGGTGCGGCATTATGGGAGGAAGCATAATTGGCCTCCATTTATCGATGTCAGTCTAAATGGTGCAATGTGTGCTGAGTTCCACGTAATGTTCTACCGATGGTACTGCCGCGCACCGCTACGTCGCAGGTTCGAATCCTGCCTCGGGCATGGATGTGTGTGATGTCCTTAGGTTGGTTAGGTTTAAGTAGTTCTCAGTTCTAGGGACTGACGACCTCAGATGTAAAGTCCCATAGTGCTCAGAGCCTTTTGAACCATTTGATGCTACTACAAGATATTTCACTGCATGACAGAATGGCGATGTACTTCCAACACATAGTTCGCGTGTTGTTGGAGCGGTATTGAGTAGCATACTTCATGACAGGTGGATTGGTCGTCGAAGCACCATACCGTGGCCCGCACGTTCGCCGGATCTGACGTCCCCGGATTTCTTTCTGTGGGGAAAGTTGAAGGATATTTGCTATCGTGATCCACCGACAACGCCTGACAACATGCGTCAGCTCATTGTCAATGCACGTGCGAACATTACGGAAGGCGAACTACTCGCTGATGATAGGAATGTCGTTACACATACTGCCAAATGCTCTGAGGTTGACGGAGATCATTTTGAGCATTTATTGCATTAATGTGGTATTTACAGGTAATCACGCAGTAACAGCATGCTTTCTCAGAAATGATGTCCGCAAAGGTACATGTATCTCATTGGAACAACCGGAATAAAATGTTGAAACTTTCCTACGTTATGTATTTTAATTTAAAAAACCAACCTGTTACCAACTGTTCGTCTAAAATTGTAAGCCATATGTATGTGACTATTACAGCGCCATCTATCAGAAAGCGAAAAAAGTGGTCCAACTAAAACATTCATATTTCTTTACGTACTACACGAATATGTAATAAAAAATGAGGGTTCCTATTTTAAAAAAAAGGAAGTTGATATCTGTTTGACCTATGGCAGCGCCATCTAGCGGGACAACCATAGCGCCATCTCGTTTCCCCCTTCAAGCTAGACGAGTTTCGTTCTTTGTAGTTTTTTCGTTTGACGCATATTTCGTGAAATATTTGGCCCGGTCACTATCAATGGACCACCCTGTATAATACAATACAATCAAAGTGTCCTCCTTTGCATTTAATGACTGCCTCACAAACTCGAGGCATCCGGTCAATCAGTTTTTATAGGTATCGTGAGTCTATACGATTCCACATATCCTTAACAATATTCCAGAGATGCTCCTTGCTGGATATATCAACTTGCCTCATACGTCTGTCCATCCCAGTCCATTTCAATGGGATTACAATCGGGGCTTTGGGACTGCCATACCATATCACTCAGTACTTTGTTTTACCTTTGATTCCATGTAGTTCGTACTGTATGCCGACGGATGTTTTGTGTCATTATCCCGTTGTAAGGTGAACCCTTTCCCTGTTAAGCGCAGTCCACTTCGATAATGATCAAATGGTTCAAATGGCTCTGAGCACTATGGGACTTAACTGCTGAAGGCATCAGTCCCCTAGAACTAACAACTACTTAAACCTAACCAACCTAAGGACAGCACACACATCCCTACCCGAGGCAGGATTCGAACCTGCGACGGTAGCGGTCGCGCGGTTCCAGACTGTAGCGCCTAGAACCGCTCGGCCACACCGGCCGGCAATAATGATCGAAGCAGACGCAATTAATTGAAATTGGCGCTGTGGCCGGGACTCGAACCCGGTTCTTCTTGGTTGCTGGGCGGAAATGCTAACCATTACAGCACCACAGGACAATAGTCATCATAGCTGCACGAATAACATAAGCTGAGTGCGCTTCCCAACGCTTCGTCTGCTTCTATCATTATCGTAGATAATAAAGAGAGACTTGAATGTCTCAGGGAAACATTTAACTATAAGATTTACAAGATCATCAGTGGTACAAGGACGTCCCATTGCGTCCAGTGCCGGGGTGCTTGCCAATATCGGAGAGCCCTGGCAGTAGTGGCAATATGTAAAGCAAAAATGAATTGAATTTTGGATTGGTGACGGCATGCAGTTTAGTGGAGTAATGGTTAGCATTTATGCCTCGCAAGTAAGAAGACCGGGGTTGAGTCTTGGCTGGAGCACAAATTTTAATCCATTTCGCCTGCTTCGATCATTATCGTAGATAACAAAAAGAGACTTAAATGTCTCAGGGAAACATTTAATTATAAGATCTACATGATCAGCAATCCACTTCACACTGCATGATACTGAAGTATGCGGTGGTACTGCTTGTGATCCATCCATCCTTCTGTTTTCACAATGTCGCCAACTCTACCCTCGGCAAAACATCCCCAAACCATACCAGAACCTCCACCGTGTTTAACTGTAGGTAGAACACAGGTGCTGGACTACCCTTTCCCCCACAAATCGGCGAACAAATATTCTCCTTCTGCTTCCAAAAATCTCGAGCTTCGATTCATCATCCACTCTTCCGATGTCCTATTACGTTTTTTTTTCCTAGCCCATTCAAGTCTCTTCTGTTTATTTAAGCCCTTAAAAGGGGTTTCCTTGCTGTGACACGTCCTTTCAAGCCGGCTTCAACCACTCTCCTTTTTAGTGTTGCAACAGATATTGCTGTCGTGTTCATTTCTACCAATTCTGTACTAACTTAGGGCGCTGTTTTGAATCTATTTCTCTTACTGGTAATTCTGATCTATTTATCGTCACTTTAGTTGTTTTACTCCGTCGTCCTGATCGTGGTATGTCCTTATTGCTACTTGTTGTCTCCTGGCGGTGAAGGGTGTATTACACTGCCCCTATAGATACACTACACTGTTTCGCAATTTGGCGAATAGATTAAACTGCTTGGCTACCTCCTACAATTGCAGCACGATTTTCTGTGGATATCCCCACTCGTGGAGCCATACTAGCGTTGTGCACACTTCAGTGTCACGAAAGAACTGGCGTGCAGGAATCACATGTTACGTATCGTAGCAGTGTTTGCCGTCTGCTGCGGACATCGCATAACAACACGGAACAACACAGGAGCACCAAAAGCGGCGTTCGTCGTCAAATAGGTAAACAAACACATCACATAGGTACGTAACGTTTACGTACACAGCATTGTTTGTTGGATACTCTTGTAACAAAAATCATGACATGTGTACAGTTGTTGTACTGTTCCTTTGCTTCCTCAACCGTACGTCGGCCGGAGTGGCCGAGCGGTTAAAGGCGCTACAGTCTGGAACCACACGACCGCTACGGTCGCAGGTTCGAATCCTGCCTCGGGCATGGATGTGTGTGATGTCCTTAGGTTAGTTAGGTTTAAGTAGTTCTAAGTTCTAGGGGACTTATGACCACAGCAGTTGAGTCCCATAGTGCTCAGAGCCATTTGAACCATTTGAACCTCAACCGTACACACGATACTAGACCTTATCTACAGGGAACTAGATGTCATGTATTGGGTGTATTGAAGTTAATGAGCGGTAGTGCGTAAGGGTAATTGATCGTTTCAGTTCACATAATTTGCTGTCAAATGTAGAGTTTACTTTGAAAAGAGCTTAGCAACATGAAAACGCTACATTCTCCTTTCTCGGTGCAGCACTCTATGCATTAAAGAAAAAGTTGCAAACGCTGGGCGCGTTGTTTGATACAACTAAGGCGTAGGCCTGTGCTGATCACACAATACTACGGCAGAACTGGACCAGCATGCAATAAGAGGAGTAGCTTGCAATCGGTTCCTCGGATACCTTGTGCACAGACAGCAAGACGTCGTTCCCCACAGCGAGGAGAATGGCTGTCGGGTGGCGTCTGACAGCGGCTCGGTTAAGGGGAGGGTGCCCCAGGGGGGCTGCGGGGGGGGGGGGGGGGGAACTCACCCTACAGAACATGAGGGCTGCAAATGGGGAAATCCTCTGGGATAAGCGATGCTGGCAAAGGCCAGATTACTATTACGCAGAGCCTGTGAAAGGGTATCTCGAAAACGGCGTGGCTGGTCGAATGTTCGCTTGCTACTGTCGTGAGCATCTGCGGACGGAGGTAGAAGGACAGTAATACTACCACTGGGCGCTGAATGGCTGAACGTCCACCACTCTCCACAGAACGTGGTGTTCAGACGCTAGTCTGCTCTGTAAAGTAGGACAGATTGTGATCTGTGGCGTCTCTGCTGAAAGAGCACAGGCGTTTCGGAGCACACAGTTCATCGTACATTGTTGAACGTGGAGCCCCGCACCAGACCACCCCTAGAAACTCACACGCTGGCCCGACGACATCGTCAACTGTGACGCGACCATCGGGATTTGATCGTCGGTCGGTGGAAATGTGTCTGTTGTTCGACGGAACCACATTTTTGCTACGCTAGGCCGGGCGATACGGGAAGATGTCAGTTAGATTACATCACGGTCAGACAGAGATTACGAAGTCAGATACTGGATTGTAAGGCATACCCAGCAGCACATATACAGTCAGATCACAATGTAGTACTGATGAAGAGTAAACTGCAGTTTAAGAGATTAGTCAGGAAGATTCAATATGCAAAGAAGTGGGATACGATAGTGCTATGGAATGACGAGGCACGCTTGAAGCTCTCTAAGGCTATAGACACAGCAATAAGGAATAGCTCAGTAGCCTGTACAGTTGAAGAGGAACAGATATCTCTAAAGAGGGCACTCACAGCAGTTGGAAAAAAAAATACGTACAACGAAAGTACCTGCAAGGAAACCATGGGTGAAAGAAGACATAGATGAAATAAGGACGTGCAAAAATGCCCAGGGAAATTCAGGAATACTAAATATAAGTCACTAAGGAATGAAATAAATACGAAGAGCAGGGAAACTAAGAAGAAATAGCTCCATGAAAAATGTGAAGAAATCGAAAAAGAATTGATTGTTGGAAGGACTGGGTCAGCATATAGAAAAGTCAAAAGAACCCTCGGTAAAACAGAAAGGAAGGGTGGTAAAATCAACAGCGCAACTTGAATTACGCTGTTAAATGCAGAGGAGAGAGCGGATAGGTGGAAAGAATACGTTGAAAGTCTCTATGAGGGGGAATATTTGTCTGATGTGATAGAAGAAGAAACAGGAGTTCATTTAGAAGAGATAGGGGACCCGGTATTAGAATCAGAATTCAAAAAAGCTTTGGAGGACTCAAGATCAAATAAGGCAGAAGGGATATATTACATTGCCTCAGAATTTCTAAAATAATTGGGTGACGTGACAACAAAACGACTGTTCGTGTTGGTGTGTAGAATGTATGAATCTGCCGACATAACATCTGACTTTCGGAAAAATATCATCCACTCGATTCCGAAGACTGCAACAGCTGACAAGTACGAGAATTATCACACAATCAGCTTAGCAGCTCATGCATCCAAGTTGGCGGCAAGAATAATATACAGAAGCATGCAGATCAAAATTGAGGACGTGTTAGATGACGAGATGGTTTTAGAAAACGTAAATGCATCACAGAGGCAATTCTGACGTTGCGGTTGATATTGGAAGCAAGACCAAAGAAAAATCAAGATACATCCATAAAAATGGTTGAAATGGCTCTGAGCAAAAAAAATGGTTCAAATGGCTCTGAGCACTATGGGACTCAACTGCTGAGGTCATCAGTCGCCTAGAACTTAGAACTAGTTAAACCTAACTAACCTAAGGACATCACAAACATCCATGCCCGAGGCAGGATTCGAACCTGCGACCGTAGCGGTCGCGCGGTTCCAGACTGTAGTGCCTAGAAGCGCTCGGCCACTCCGGCCGGCTCGGGAGGAATGACTAAGCATATTACCTACTTTTTACTTTACTTGTGGCAAGGGTCTTATCGACCATACGCCTGCTTGTATGAGCCTCTTCCACTTCTGCCTGTCCAACGCACTGTTTGTCCAGTTGCTGTTGCTGTTCATTCCAGTTGCGTCCTCCCGAATGTTATCCCGCCATCTGATTCTGGACCTGCCTCTTCTTCTCGTTCCTTCTATTGTTCTGCTGAATGCCATTCTAGGTAGTCTATTCTCTGTCTTTCTTCCTATATGGCCTGCCCAATTCAACCTTCTCCTCTTGAGCTCTTCGACGATGTTAAGATGTTTGTACAGCCCTCTTAATTCTTCATTTCTTCTTATTCTCCATTCCGTGTTATTTTCGTCGTATACGGGTCCAAAAATTTTCCTTAATACTTTTCTTTCGAATATGAAAAGTTTTTCTTGAACTTTCTTTCTAAATGTTAATGTTTCACATACATATAACATAACAGGTATAATGGTCGATTGATATAAGCGTATTTTGAAGTTACTGATAAGTGATGTTTTTGTTGGAATTTTGATGAAACTAAAAAGTGTCTTGTTTGCTGTTGATAAACGGGCATCTATTTCTATATCTGTTCTGTTGTTTTTACTAAAAATTGGTCAACAGTCTTGAAACTGAATCCATCTACAGTCAGAGATGCATCTTTGCTGGTTTTCTTACTCATGGGCAGGTATTCTGTCTTTTCTTCATTAACATGTAATCCTGTTTTCTCAGCAATTTTGTAGTAATTTTGCATCATTCTGATTAATTCTCTTTTGGAACTACTTATTAGTGCTTCATCATCTACATAGGCAAGTCTTGTAATGTTCACATCCTGTAGTTGGATCCCTTGTGGGCCGGTTTTAGAAAAGCACATAGCAAAGCCAAAACAACCATCGGTGAAATTAGACGCAATGGCGGTAACACTAAGAGCGTAACGGGAACTGCGCTGTGAAATGCAGAGCAGAGCTCTTCGGTAATTAGTATTTAATAAAGAATAATCTGAGTTTCGCGCCTACATGTATGCGATTCCCTCACATATTCGTCGCCAAGCAAGATCCTTTGTCACGGGTCGCGTACGTGTTTTCAGTCCAGTCAGTCACTGTTCCGTCCATTGATCCACCCGTTATCGAGTTCTGCAGTCTGCTTGTGGACCAGCTTCTGACTCGGTGTTGCGCTCTCCTGAAGTGGTGCTTGATGCGGCGAATTGCTTCTGCCAGCTGCAGCAGCACACTACAACATAACATTTGGAAAAGTAAAATGCTGTCAAAAAAAAGGAAGTCGGGACGTCACGCACCCTCCTACTACTCTCTCTCTCTGCCTCACCCACAACGTCACGCAGTCCCCTGCCCTGCCCTAGTCTCCACACTGCACAATCTGACACTTCACACTAGGTCACTTCATGTCAGTTCGCCTGTCTCCGTCGACTGATAACAAGCTCACCGGACAAAACCAGTGCTAACACTGGTTTCTGTCGGATCGCCGAAGTTAAGCATTGTCGGGCTGGGCTAGCACTTGGATGAGTGACCATCCTGTCTGCCGAGCGCTGTCGGCAAGCGGGGTGCACTCAGCCCTCGTGAGGCAAACTGTGGAGCTACTCGACTGAGAAATACCGGATCCGGTCTCGTAAACTGAGATACGGCCGGGAGAGCGGTGTGCTCACCACATGACCCTCCATATCCGCATCCGGTGACGCCTGTGGACTAAGGATGACACGGCGGCCGGTCGGTACCGTTGGGCGTTCACGGCGCGTTCGGGCATATTTTTTCAGTTTTAGTAGAAAGAACATACTGGTCGTTTTGGAGCATTTAGAAGTTGATGACGTACAGGGGTGGACAAAAATATCGAAACACAACACGGCAGCACGCTTAATACGGAGTGGGAAAACCTTTGACATTGAAAACAGCTTCTAGTCATCTCGCAATGGATGAATACAGGTCCCCCGTGGTGTCAAAGGTAATCTTGCAAAATTCTTCCTGAAAAATAGCGGCTAGTTCAGGTAACAGTGATGAAAGTTGGTTTTCGATCTTTGTAATTTACCTACAACAAATATGTAACGTACCTACAACAAATATAGCCTATGTTTGTCTGTGAAAGTGGGTCGATAAGCAACCTGAGCTATCAGTAATCGGAATCTGACCTGCATAACACGGCGTGCGTGTTGTATGAGTGACAGTTACACTGTCGTTTAAGCCCTCAGCAGATTGTTACATGAAAAACTCAAAACTGTAACAAGGCTGTTTAGGTTTTTATGTTGGTAACGCCACGTAGCGCTCTGTATGAAAATCACTGGCTGTGATGTGCGCAGGCTGTGGCTGGCTGGCATTGTTGGAATATTCGCTATTGTAGTGTTGGGCAGCCGGATGTGAACAGCGCGTAGCGTTGCGCTGTTGGAGGTGAGCCGCCAGCAGTGGTGGATGTGGGGAGAGAGATGGCGGAGTTTTGAGAGCGAACGATCTGGACGTGTTTCCGTCAGAGACAGTAAATTTGTAAGACTGGATGTCATGAACTGATATATATTTATTTAGCTGGCAGTATTGGCGCTCGCTGTATTGCAGTAGTTCGAGTATGGAAGATTTTTGTGAGGTAAGTGATACACGAAAGGTATAGGTTATTGCTAGTCAGGGCCATTCTTTTGTAGGGATTATTGAAAGTCAGATTGCGTTGCGCTAAAAATATTGTGTGTCAGTTTAGTGACGATCAGAATAAGTAAAGAGAGAAATGTCTGCGAACGTTCAGTTCTGCTCAGCTGCCTTTGTATCAAATGACGTGCACGTTTACCAGCACAAATCGTTCATAATTTTTCTAAGGGGGCGTTTCAGAGTTACATTAACATGTAATAACCACAGCGTATTTCACAACTTTAAACGTAGCTGTGTGCAGCAACCGTTAATTTTTTTTTTTTTTTTTTTAGTGAAGACAGCCCACTGGTTGCAGTAGATTTTATAGTCCATTGCAATCAGTGGGCCGTCTTCACTACAAAAAACAAACACACGAAACAGCATATTTATGAATTGGATGTGGAGAATGATTATTTTTATTTGGAGGATAACAAAGCTTCTTTAACTGACAATCAAAACATGGTATTGTTGCAAACTCGGACCAACAATCGCGAGCCTAAACCTTCAATCGCGCTTTACGCTACGCTTGCGAATTTACCTCGAATTCCATCTTCGAGCGTAGTTAAGCCGTCTAAATCTCTCCTGGCCGTATAAATGAAACCAGGCCATGAGTACGGTGAGATCTGCCGTCACCCACGTGAGGGCAGCGTGACACGTCCTCTGTCTCCCAGCCCTCGACCGACACTGCCGACTCGTCTCACAACAACGCTTAGAATCGCGCTCCCATGTTTCGCCCTCAACTTGTTACTATCGTTATGTGCGTGCTTATTTGTTTCCAGTCTTACGCAACGCAAGCAATAGCCTTAAGCTGGGTATATATTTTTCGATACTCAATGTAACATTTAATCAACGTAATGGAGAGTTTTGACACATTCCTTATATCTTGCAACCTTCTCTCAAAAATAGGCCAATATATGAGAGATCCTGGGACCGTGCTAACCAGGGAAGATGCGGCAATTCCTCCTCCTACTCACAAAACCCAGTCCTGGACGGAGGCAGCTGTTTGGACAGGGGCTTGGCCTCTTTGAACACTGCGTCACCATTGGGGAACAAGCATTACGCCGTAGGATGGAGCTGATATGCCAATATCGTCACATAATCCTTTGCAGTAATGCGACCTTGTAGCATAGTCGTGGGACCGATGGAAAACAACGATACGCCGACCCAAAGCGTCACAGAACCCCCGCCATGTTTCAGTCTTGAGACTTACACTCGACCAGACGTTTGAAACAGTGTGAAACCATACTAGCTCTCCTCGCTACACAAAACGGGTCAGAAAACTGTTGCAGAAACAGCGAAAAAAATTGCCTAATCTAAACTGACGCAAGATCTCCAATACTGGCGACCTTTTACAGAAGCTGGAATTTTAGCGCGGACTTCAGTGCGAGATGTTTGTAGTAGTTTGCACAACGAAACTTTGTCTCGAAACCTGGCAGAAAATCCAAAGAGATTCTGTGTGTGTGTGTGTGTGTGTGTGTGTGTGTGTGTGTGTGTGTGTATGTGTGTGTGTGTGTGTGTGTGTGTGTGTGTGTGAAATCTTATGGGACTTATCTGCTAAGGTCGTCAGTCCCTAAGCTTACACACTACTTAACCTAAATTATCCTAAGGACAAACACACGCACCCATGCTCGAGTGAGGACTCGAACCTCCGCCGGGACCAGCCGCACAGCCCATGACTGCGGCGCCTCAGACCGCTCGGCTAATCCCACGCGGCAAGAGATTCTGGCCGTATGTGAAGTATGCTAGCGGCAAGACACAATCAGTGCCTTCTCTGCGCGATAGCAATGGAGATATTGTCAAAGACAGTGCTGCCAAAGCAGAGTTATTAAACATAGCCTTTCGAAATGCCTTCACAAAAGAAGACGAAGTAAATATTCCAGAATTCGAATCAACAACACCTGCGCACATGAGTAACGTAGAAGTAGAGCTCCTCGAAGTAAGCAACTTGAATCACTTAATAAAAGCAAGTCTTCTCGTCCAGTCTGTATATCAATCAGATTCCTTTCACAGATGCTGATGCAATAGCTTAATACTTAACAATCATATATGACCGTTCGCTCGACGTAAGATCCATACCCAAAGACTGGAAAGTTGCACAAGTCACACCAATATTCTTGAACGGTAGTAGGAGTAATCCACTAAATTACAGGCCCATATCCTCAACGTCGATATGCAGCAGGATTTTGGAACATATATTGTGTTCAAACACTGTGAATCACATCGAAGGAAACGGTCTATTGACGCACAGTCAAAACCGGGTTTAGAAAACATCGTTCTTGTGAAACACAACCAGCTCTTTATTCGCATGAAGTGTTGAGTGCTATCGACAGAGGATTTCAAATTGATTCCGTATTTCTGCATTTCCGAAAGGCTTTTGACACTGTACCACACAAGCGATTCGTAGTCAAACTGCGTGCTTGTGGAATATCGTCGCAGTTATGCGACTGGATTCGTGATATCCTGTGTCCTTTATCGACTAGTAAAGTCATCAGAAGATCAAAACAAATTACAAAACGTTTTACAAAAGATATCTGAATAGTGCGAAAAGTGGCAGTTGACCCTAAATAACGAAGATGTGAGGTCATACACATGAGTGCTAAATGGAATGCATTAAACTTCGGTTACACGGTAAATCAGTCAAATCTAAAGGCCGGAAATTCAACTAAATACCTAGGAATTACGATTACGAACAGCGTATATTTGAAGGAACACATAGAAAATGTTGTGAGGAAGGCTAACCAAAGACTGCGCTTTATTGGCAGGACACTTGGAAAATGTAAAAGATGTACTAAGTAACTAAGGAGACTGCCTACACTACGCTTGTCCGTCCTCTTTTAGAATACTGCTGCGCGGTGTGGGATCCTTACCAGACAGGACTGAAGGAGTACTTCGAGAAAGTTCAAAGAAGTTCAGCACTTTTGTACTATAGCAAAATATGGGAGAGAGTGTGACTGAAATAAGAGACGATTTGGGGTGGACATCATATAAACAAACGTGTTATTCGTTGCGGAGGAATCTTCTCGCGAAATTCCATTTATCAGCTTTGTCCTACGAATGCAAAAATATTTTGTCGACGCCGACCTACATAGGGAGAAACGATCACCATGATGAAATAAATCAGAGTTGTTACGGAAAGATGTAGGTGTCCGTTAGTTCCGCGCGCTATACGAGATTAATTAGTAGAGAATTGCGAAGGTGGTTCGATGAACCTTCTGCCAGGCACTTAAATGTGATTTGCAGTATCCATGTAGATGTAGATATAGATCCCAGCAGATGACTTTCTGCCATTTGCTGCAAAGTCCAGACTTTATGGCTTCGGCATGACGCTTCCGTGATACGGCCATTTGCGTCACTCGGAGTGGTTTTGAAATTCCAGCGTATCCTGTAATTCCCCGCTTATAGAGCTCCATTCATGTAGGTTTGGTGCTGACAAGATTCACGACAGTGGCATTCGGTCGTGCAGTGATTTTTGCACCTGTTGCCCTGTTACTTTCCGTCAAAAATTTTTGGTTAAGTTCTTATGGGACCAGACTGCTGCGGTCATCGATCCCTAGGGTTACTCACTCTTGGTCTAACTAAACTAACTTACGCTAAGGACAACACACCACACACACACCCATGCCTGAGGGAGGACTCGAACCTCCGAGGGGGGTGGGGGAGGGGGGGAGGGGGGGGGAAGGGAGCCGCGCGAATCGTGTCAAGACACCTAAGACCGCGCGGCTTTCCGTCACAGTGGACGTCAAAGACCATCCGTCACGGTGACTCAACACATATTTTCGTCCGCGCAGTGACGTTGCGGATGATGCTCTTTGCTTTCCCTGTATGCGGTATAAGTCTCCGATACGGTGCCTCTTGGAACACCAAACATTTCTGCTACCTCGGTTACCCAATCACGCAGCATACGAGCACCGAAAATTTGCCCACGTTCGAAGCCGCCTAGCTGCGCCATAACGCACGTACAACTGTACACAACACTGTTCCGACGATGTCTGGCGCTTGGAGAATACTGAGGACATCGCATAGGTGCTGTTCACGCTCGAATACGACAGCGCAAGCTGCAGGTTTGCCTAGATTTTGCATTTGTGCCCAAGCCTGCATTCTGCGCTGTGTTTTTATGTTACTGTCCAACCGCTGTACAGGGGATAGGTAAAATAGTGTAAACACCTGTACTTACTTGGGAATGGGTTATTAATAAGGGGTTGGACCCCCATTTGCCCATATACAGCTGCGATTCTTCTTGGAATACTGGCATATAATGATTTTAAAGTTTCCAGTGGAATGTTATTATTGTGTCTGACTGTTTAGAGGCACAAAACGCGTGGGTGTTTTCAGCTCGTTACTAAATGCAAATAAGTAGGAGGCCGAGTTGATAGAAGCTGAAGGAGTCCTGGTTGCAAGAACATGCGGTACGGCACACTGTTGGAAAGAAGGATTATTATTCAAAGAAACACATATTACAATGAAATTACTTATCTTCAGTAGTTCGTAGGACAGCAGCTGAGACTATGAACTGACACTCTCGTAACATGGAATACCATGAACTAATACAACATATTCTCAGGGACTAACCCTGATGGGCCCTCCTCAGAGAATCAATGCAAACATTGCAGAACTGGCTGAGGGCCGATCATGAAAGTGCGTCTGCCTAGGTTGAAACCTAGCTAAGGTGCTGTGCGCTGATGACGGGCTGCCAACCCTGTGTTGGCGCGGCGTTGTCGTAGTATCTGCGGCAATGATACTACAGTTATGCCACTCTCCGATCACAAGCTTTCCTAACTCCTGTAGTGACGAGGGAGGCG
Organism: Schistocerca serialis cubense; assembly: GCF_023864345.2. NCBI lineage: Eukaryota > Metazoa > Arthropoda > Insecta > Orthoptera > Acrididae > Schistocerca > Schistocerca serialis. The sequence continues at coordinate 40,696,389 of NC_064648.1, read as the reverse complement.
GAAATCTACTCCGGAGTCTCCGCTCCAATACCGCCCACAAGGGTTCCATAATGTTCAAGTCCGGGGACTTTGCTGGCCAGGGAAGACGCTGCAGTTGAGCTGCACGCTCCTCATACCACGACTGTGCTGTCTGGCTGTGTGAATGCGTGCGTTATCGTCTTGAAATATGGCATCATTGTCGGGGAACAACATTTGAATCATGGTAGGACCTGATCACGTAAAATGTTGAGATAATAGTTGGCTTTAACACGGCCTTTGAGAGTAATGATGGGACCAGCAGAATACCACGCTATGGGTGCCCACACCATCAAACTTCCACCTCCATGCTTAACCGCTGGAATTAAGCAGTCAGGATTATAGGCTTCTTTTGGCGTTCTCCAGGCACAAACCCTGCCCGATGTTGGAAGTAATGAAAACTTTGACTCGTCCGGACCATATGAGATGTTTTCAGTGATCAGCCGTCCAGGATGTATGCTGCTGAAACAATGTTTTACGCTTCTTTGCGTTGGTTATCGTTACTAATGGCTTTGGTACAGCAGCTTGTTTATGAATATTCGCTATGTGGAGTTCTCGGCTGACAGTGTCGATAGATACGGGGTCTCTAAGGTGTCTATTGGGCTCTGCAGTCACTCTTCTGATGCGATTCGCGTTGGCGTATGACGGTCTCTGTCATTTGATTTGCGCCCTCTATTACGTTTACACAATGGTGTCTTTCCATACTGTGTGTATCCTGCCATGACTGTTGAATCAGTCGTTTATGAAACATTCAATAAGTTGCTCGAACAGTCCACGGGTGTACTGTCGGTTCATAGTGTCCAACGGGCACAATGTTTCGGCGATCAGACATGTCTCCATCGTCAGGTGCGCTGACGAACTGAGCTGCTGAGGGCGGCCGGCCGGTTTAAATCCCCTCCCGCCTCGGGCCGCTCTCTTCGCCGTCCGCGCCCACGCGCCGCCGGTCGCGAAGACGTGGCCGTCGGAATCTGTCGTAGCGTCGATGTGCTTGCTACGTCCGCCCTGGTCGCCAGTTCGTACTTCTTGCTGAGAGTCTTGTTGATTGCATTCAGTGCCGGGTCCCAAGCCTTGCTCAGATTGTAGCCGCAATCTCGGTTGATAAGATCTTCCCTGGTGTGAATTTCGATAGCCTCCCTTACAACGCTGTCCCAATATTTAGAGGTCTGAGCCAGGATCTTGGTACGCTCGTAATCCATCTCGTGTTTCTCGGACAAACAGTGCTCTGCTACCGCCGACTTATTTGGATATTTCAGTCGAGTGTGCCTTTGATGTTCTCGGCAACGATCTTCGATGGTGCGTACTGTTTGTCCGATATAAGTCTTCCCAAACTGGTAGCACACTGGACTCGCATTCGGAAGGACGACGGTTCAATCCCGCGTCCGGCCATCCTGATTTAGGTTTTCCGTGATTTCCCTAAATCACTCCAGGCAAATGCCGGGATGGTTCCTCTGAAAGGGCACGGCCGACTTCCTTCCCTAATCCGATGAGACCGATGACCACGCTGTCTGGTCTCCTTCCCCAAACCAACCAACCAACCAACCTTCCCAAACTCACAGGCAATTTGGTATACGCCGGTCTTTCTCAAACCGAGGTCATCTTTCGCACTTCCCAATAACACTCGTGTTTTATTGGGCGTTCAGAAGACGGTTTTAACTGGGTGTTTCTGTAATATAATGCCGATTTTCCAAGATAGTGCGCCATTGTACGGAACAAACGCAGTGGCTACCTCTTCTTCAGTGACTTCGTCCGTCTCCACAGGCTGTGCTCAGCAGCTCAGTTCGTCAGCGCACCTGACGATGGCGACATGTCTGATCGCCGAAATATTGTGCCCGTTGGACACTATGAACCGGCACTACACCCGTGGACTGTTCGAGCAACAAATACGCCGTGAGAAACTGAACAATCACATTCAATAAGTTGGCTGTCTTCTGTGCTGATGCTCCAGGTAATCTTGCCCCTCTCTGGAACTCTGCTAGGCCTTTCACCGCACGTCGACCTCGGTCTCTGAACGCAAATACGAAGGGTGCACGACCTGCAGTGGTGCCCGGTCCGTGCTGAACACGCGCAGTCCTGCGCTACGCGTGCCTTAGCTGCGTTGTTGACCGTCAAACACAGCCATCCCATTACCAACACTGTTCACGTTATTTTGCCTTTCCCCTGTATGTCGCAGCAGTGATGTGGTGTGTGTGTGTGTGTGTGTGTGAGCCGTGGTGTAAACTGCTGTTTTGAAGAGCGCGCCGCAGCGCGTAGTGTGAGGCAGTCGCCCTCCGTTTCTGGCGGTGGCGCCGCTGTGGCAGTCGCGGCTTTGGTGTCTCCCTCTGGTGGGAAAAGGGAAAGGTTGCCTGTTCACGTGCGTTTAAGGGGCGCCATGAGCTCGCCAGTCGGTCAGTCTGTCTCTCGCCCCGAGCTTACTAGTCTGTCTCTCCTTTGCATTTGTTAGGTAGTTAAGTGTCTGCCTGTCGTTCGGAGTGCTAGTATGTCTGTCGTTTGGATCAAACTTTAAGCCAGAAAATGAGTCTTGCCACTCCGCCAGTAAGAGAACTCAGCGAGTGGTCGCCCGGTCGGTGGCTTAAGCCGTCGGCACACGGACCGTGCTGTCGAACGTGAACGTTGAGCGTGCCAAGTTCAACGTGCTGCTCAACGCTCAGGAACGATGCGACTTGTGCACACGGTACGTGGGCCCCAACGTGGTACACGCGATCGCAACGCACTCCAGCGGCGGTTTGAGGGATGCTTCTAGTTCGTAAATCACTCTGTTTACTCAACGGGCGAGCGTAAAATTACCACGTTACCACTATTAAAATGTACATTTCCTTCGTCGTCCACGAAAAGGAAAGTACCATGTCCAATCAATAAGGACACAGGCCTATAAAAGTCCCATTACAAACAGTGCGGTACAAATTTACAATACTTCTCCGCATTAGATAAACATTATTTCATCATTCCCACAGTTTAGTAAAACCGCAAGGCCAGTCTTACTTGATCACTGTTCCTACCCAGAAGCAGAATCTTTGCAACGTGTGAATTACGAAGCGTAAAAGAAAAAGGAGCAAAATATTTTTATACAAGTAGCGCAAGCTGTCCTGTAGATTAAGCCAATCGAACAAAGCCACCCCTCAAAAAAAGGTGAACTCATATTTACATAACATCAAACTTCATAGTATATACTTATATTAAACTAATAATAAAGTATCAGAACCTAATAAAAACGTTAATGTTAGGAAATAAAATACAGGAGTGTCAAGACGCGAACCACCGCCCCAGCTACCAAAATTTATACGAGACAGTTACGCTACTCATTTTTTTTAATCTCATTTTATTCGTTTTCGTTCGTTGTATCTGCTCTGGGCGGACGTCGAAAGACACCTGTTTCAGTTCATTGTTGATCGATTAACTCAGTTTTATTTTATTACAGAGGGCAGCTATCCCTCTGACCGAACACGCTGAGCTACCGTGCCGGCGTTTAGGCAGTGGATGGGATAATTACTCTAATGGAACAACTCGCAGATACATGTCGCAAGTAATCGAAGTATGTTAACCGTTGCAGAAAACCTTACCGTAGATACGTTAGTAATTGAATTTTAATTATAACAAATTGTACAAGAACAATGCGTTTTGGGAGAATCTTCCGTGTGTCACTGCCTTCAGATAGCCTGCTCTCACAATACGCAAGTTACAATAATTCTTTTGCCACGAATATGATGTTTCTCATTATTTTATTGGAACGAACCACACAGTTAACAACGGGTTTTCCAGTGATTCTCAATTTGCTGGTGCTCAGAAACGGCATTTATACATATAGGCTTGAAATGAACGCCAATATGGCGCCTCACAACTCTGTACTGAAGGGAGACGGCGTGCGTGTGACGTAGGTGGCGTTGTGCCATCTCATTGGTCAACGCTCAGACGCACGCTCAGAATATATGACATGCCAGATACTGCTCTGCACGTTCGGAAAGACTGCCGACTCAGCGTTCGGATGCACGGTCCGTGTGCCGACGCCTTTAGTTCCTGCATCTGAGTCTGCACGTTAGGCCGCCAGTCTGCTCGAGTTTGCTCGGGCAACGGTCGTTGGCGGTCAGATCGGTCGGCTGGTCGGTGGCGCACTGAGACACGAGACGACTTGTCCGCCTCGAGCGTCGGCGCATGTGAGGTCGCCACGTGAGTCCAGTGGGCCGCGCCGTATAGCGAGGGGTAGTGGCTTCGCGGCCGACACGAGAGCAGCAGGAGTCAACCCACGACGTCGGTCTGGCCGGTGCGAGCTGCGACGCCGTGAGGCGGGAGGTCGGCGCGCCTTCCTGCGTCCGCTGGAGCGGCTGGCAGCGGACGGTTCGGGAGAGCGATATGGGGGGTTCTGCGCGAGATCTTCTCGAGTTTATTAGAAGTTAAGTGATTGGTGATATGTTGTTTGATTTACTCTTGTTAAACTCTACATGTTTTCTCGGTGAGGTCACCAGCCGCTTTGTTTTGGGTTCGTCCCACCATTCTTCTCCGTTTCCCCACCCGCGGGGAGGTGGTTGTTTATGAATTGGGTGGTCAGTTTTTCCCTTGTGGAGTAGGGGCGGGTTAGAGCCACCTGCGGTTCGGGTTGTTCGGTAATCTCCCTGTCAATCTTCCATACGTTAGTAGCGGCCTCTGTCATGTTTGTCGGATTTGGCGTGTTAACGAATTTATTGCTTGGAGTGTAACGGCCTAATACCTGAAATACGTTTTGACCTTTGGAAACTTTGATATTATTGCCTATTTTCTTGAGAGGCGCTATCTGTGTACTGTAGAGCATCTTAACTGTTGTTTGGCCAACCTTGTAGAATTTTGTATAACATTGCATTTCATGGGCTTTTATTTAAATGACCATTGTAGTATATAAAGTTGCCACCCTTTCACCGTAAGACTTTTCTTAGAAGTTAAAATCAAGTTGCACCTTCAGTGGCAAGGTCAATATTTTAATTGTTAGTGTTTTGTACCGTTTCCATCCCTCCTACAGGGGGTGCATAGTTTGTGTGCTTGTGTAAATTGTTAAAACTCTTAGTTTAAAGTTATCTGCTGTGTTGCAGATTTGCACCAGTGTAGTCTTTCAGAGGCTGTTGTGAGCGGTCGTGCCAAAAGGGAGCGGCAAGGTTCTCTGCCCGAAAGCTCATACAGACAAAACTTGTTTCCTTTTGCCTCTGAATAAATTCTGATTTTGATATTTAGAGGGTGCTTTCTCATTATAATTTTAAATCTGTTTCTTTTAAAAAATGCTTTTAGGCACTATTAAAGCGAATAAAACTCCCATTTGTTAAAAGGAATTTCCTTTTCATTTCGTCAGTTACTCCCTGGCAACTACTTCCATGCTTACATAGTGTGATTAAATGTGTTAATGTTCTTGATGAATCGCTAGTAAATAAAATAAATTCTTAAGAATATTCTTTGAAAATAAATCACGGTTCAGTGTGTGTGTTGGGGGTGAATGGGACGACGTGGAGATGCGGCAGAATAGCAGAAAGGAAGCCACCGTTTCTGGACGTGCAGAGGGCCTCAATGTGAACGAAGCTGCCCGACTTGCTGTCTCCCGCGTAACACGCCGTAAGAACACCTGACGGACGAAGATAGTTATCTAGAGGAACCGGACACAATCGGCTTCAAACGCAGTAGGAATTGTTGCCGTCGATGAATCCAGCTCCACCTCAACCATTCTCCGAGAGAACACTGCGAGCGAAATACCACGTCATAGGCATTTCGAGCCGGCCGCGGTGGTCTAGCGGTTCTAGGCGCGCAGTCCGGAACCGCGCGACTGCTACGGTCGCAGGTTCGAATCGTGCCTCGGGCATGGATGTGTGTGATGTCCTTAGGCTAGTTAGGTTTAAGTAGTTCTAAGTTCTAGGGGACTGATGACCACAGATGTTAAGTCCCATAGTGCTCAGAACCATTTGAACCATAGGCATTTCGAGTCGGGTACGCCGCTAAAGTCCATTGCTCATAGCGACGCGTAAAGCGCAATTCTTCAGTGGACGAAAGAAGATAAACTGCCGGGAAAAAAATGCACCTCCATCAAGGGCGATGTCATTTATTGTCAAATCAAATAACAACTAGTTCAACACTCAGAATGAGACTTTCACTCTGCAGCGGAGTGTGCGCCGATACGAAACTTCCTGGCAGATTAAAACTGTGTGCCGGACCGAGACTCGAACTCGGGAACTTTGTCTTTCGCGGGCAAGTGCTCTACAATCTGAGCTACCCAAGCACGACTCACGCCCTGTCATTACAGCTTTACTTCTGCCAGTATCTCGTCTCCTACTTTTCAAACTTCACAGAAGCTCTCCTGCGAACCTTGCAGAACTAGCACTCCTGAGAGACAGGATATTGCGGAGACATGGCTTAGCCACAGCCTGGGGGATGTTTCCAGAATAAGATTTTCACTCTGCAGCGGAGTGTGTGCTGACATGAAACTTCCTGGCAGATTAAAACTGTGTGTCGGACCGAGACTCGAACTCGGGAACTTTGTCTTTCGCGGGCACGTGCTCTATAATCTGAGCTACCCAAGCACGACTCACGCCCCGTCCTCACAGCTTTACTTCTGCCAGTATCTGCCATCATTCTGGGAGTATATTTTTCTTTTTTTTTTTTTGTCATCAGTCTACTGACTCGTTTGATGCGGCCCGTCACGAATTGCTCTCCTGTGCCAACCTCTCCGTCTCATAGTAGCTCTTGCAACCTAACTCCTCAATTATTCGCTGGATGTCTTCCAATCTTTGTCTCCCTCTACAGTTTTTGTCCTCTACAAATCCCCAATGGTACAACAGAAGTCATTCCCTAATAACAGATGTCCTATCATCCTGTCCCTTCTCCTTATTAGTGTTTTCCACATAGTCCTTTCCTCTGCGATTCTGCGTAGAACCTCCTCATTCCTTACCTTATCAGTCCACCTAATTTTCAACATTCGTCTATAGCACCACATCTCAAATGCTTCGATTCTCTTCTGTTCCGGTTTTCCCACAGTCCATGTTTCACTACCATACAATGCTGTACTCCAGACGTACATCCTCAGAAATTTCTTCCTCAATATTAAGGCCTATGTTTGATACTAGTAGAGTTTTCTTAGCCAGGAATGTCCTTTTGATGTCCTCTTTGCTCCACACATCATCGGTTATTTTGCTGCCTAGGTACGAGAATTCCTTAACTTTCTTGTATTTCGTAACCGTCAAATCTGATGTTAAGTGTCTCACTATTCTCATTTCTGCTACCTATTATTTCCGTTTTTCTTCCATTTACTCTCAATCCATATTGTGTTCTCATTAGACTGTTCATTCCATTCAGCTGGTCATGCAATTCTCTTTCACTTTCACTCAGGATAGCAATGTCATCAGCGATTCGTATCATTAATACCCTTTCACCTTGAATTTTAATTCCCATTTTAAACCTTTCTTTTATTTCCAATATTGCTTTTTCGTTGTAGACATTGATCATTAGGGGCGAAAGACTACGTCCCTATGGTACACCCTTTTCAATCCTAGCACTTCGTTCATGGTCGTCCACTCTTATTATTCCCTCTTGGCTCTTGCACATGTTGTGTATTACTCGTCTCTCCCTACAACTTACCCATATTTTCTCAGAATTTCGATGATTGTGAACCATTTTGCAATGCCGAACGCTTTTTCTAGATGGACAAATCCTATTAACGTGTCTTCACTTTTCTTTAGTCTTGCTTCCATTGTCAACAGCAACTTCAGAATTGATTCTCTAGTCCCTCTACCTTTCCTAAAACCAAATTGATCCGTCATCTTACACACCCTCAATTTTTTTTCCATTCTTCTGTATGTTATTCTTGTAAGTAATTTTGATGCATGAGATGTTAAGCTGACTGGGCTATAATTCTTTTTGCTTTTGATGTCTTCCTTGCTCCGTCCGTCACCGGCTGTTTCCCTGCCTAGGTAGTAGAATCCCTCAACTTCATTGACTTCTTGACCATCAATCCTGATGTTAAGTTTCTCGCTGTTCTCATTTCTACTACTTCTCATTACCTTCGTCTTTCTCCGATTTACTCTCAAACCATACTGTGTACTCATTAGACTGTTCATTCCGTTCAGCAGATCATTTAATTCTTCTTCACTTTCACTCAGGATAGGAATGTCATCAGCGAATCGTATCATTGATATCCCTTCACCTTGTATTTTAATTCCACTCCCGCACCTTTCTTTTATTTCCATCATTGCTTCCTCGATGCACAGATTGAAGAGTAGGGCGAAAGGCTACAGCCTTGTCTTACACCCTTCTTAATACGAGCACTTCGTTCCTGATCGTCCACTCTTATTATTCTCTCTTGGTTGTTGTACACATTGTATATGACCCGTCTCTCCCTATAGCTTACCCCTACTTTTTTCAGAATCTCGAACAGCTTGCACCATTTTATATTGTCGAACGCTTTTTCCAGGTCGACGAATCCTATGAACGTGTCTTGATTTTTCTTTTGCCTTGCTTCCATTATTAGCCGTAATGTCAGAATTGCCTCTCTCGTCCCTTTACTTTTCCTAAAGCCAAACTGATCGTCACCTAGCGCATTCTCAATTTTCTTTTCCATTCTTCTGTATATTATTCTTGTAAGCAGCTTCGATGCATCAGCTGTTAAGCTGATTGTGCGATAATTCTCGCACTTGTCAGCTCTTGCCGTCTTCGGAATTGTGTGGATGATGCTTTTCCGAAAGTCAGATGGTATGTCGCCAGACTCATATATTCTACACACCAACGTGAATAGTCGTTTTGTTGCCACTTCCCCCAATGATTTTAGAAATTCTGATGGAATGTTATCTATCCCTTCTGCCTCATTTGACCGTAAGTCCTCCAAAGCTCTTTTAAATTCCGATTCTAATACTGGATCCCCTATCTCTTCTAAATCGACTCCTGTTTCTTCTTCTATCACATCAGACAAATCTTCACCCTCATAGAGGCTTTCAATGTATTCTTTCCACCTATCTGCTCTCTCCTCTGCATTTAACAGTGGAATTCCCGTTGCACTCTTAATGTTACCACCGTTGCTTTTAATGTCAACAAAGGTTGTTTTGACTTTCCTGTATGCTGAGTCTGTCCTTCCGACAATCATATCTTTTTCGATGTCTTCACATTTTTCCTGCAGCCATTTCGTCTTAGCTTCCCTGCACTTCCTATTTATTTCATTCCTCAGCGACTTGTATTTCTGTATTCCTGATTTTCCCGGAACATGTTTGTACTTCCTCCTTTCATCAATCAACTGAAGTATTTCTTCTGTTACCCATGGTCTCTTCGCAGCTACCTTCTTTGTACCTATGTTTTCCTTCCCAACTTCTGTGATGGCCCTGTTTAGAGATGTCCATTCCTCTTCAACTGTACTGCCTACTGCGCTATTCCTTATTGCTGTATCTATAGCGTTAGAGAACTTCAAACGTATCTCGTCATTCCGCAGTACTTCCGTATCCCACTTCTTTGCGTATTGATTCTTCCTGAAGTGGTACTGAGTAGCATATTTCATGACAGGTGGATTGGTCGTCGAAGCACCATACCGTGGTCCGCAGGTTCACCGGATCTCACGTCCCCGGGTTTCTTTCTGTGGGGAAAGTTGAACGATATTTGCTATTGTGATCCACCGGCAACGCCTGACAACATGCGTCGACGCATTGTCAATGCATCTGCGAACGTTACGGAAGGCGAAATACTCGCTGTTGAGAGGAATGTCGTTACACGTATTGCCAAATGCATTGAGGTTGACGCACATCGTTTTGAGGATTTGTTGCGTTAATGTGGTATTTACAGGTAATCACGCTGTAACAGCATGTGTTCTAAGAAATGATAAGCTCACAAAGGTACATGTATCGCATTGGAACAACCGAAATAAAATGTTCAATCGCACCTACGTTCTGTATTTTAATTTAAAAAACCTACCTGTTACCAACTGTTCGTTTAAAATTGTGAGCCATATGTTTGTGACTATTAGAGCGCCCTGTATCACAAATCGAAAAAAGTGGTCCAACTAAAACATTCATATTTCCTAAGGTACTACACGAATATGTAATTAAAAAATGGTGGTTCCTATTTAAAAAAAACGCAGTTGATCTCTCTTTGACCTATGGCAGCTCCATCTGGTGGGCCAACCGTAGCGCCATCTGGTTTCCCCCTTCAAGCTAGGCGAGTTTCGTTCTTTGTAGTTTTTTCGTTTGATGCTTATTTCGTGAGATATTTGGCCCGGTCACTATCAATCTCTCCATGCCATTTCTGCTACTTCTCATTACTTTCGTCTTTCTGCGATTTAATCGCAGTCCATATTGTGTACTCATTAGGCCGTTAGTTCCATTCGGCAGATCATGTAATCCTTCTACACTTTCATTGAGGATAGCGCATATTAGTAAAAAAATAAAAAAGGAAGTACCGTAGAATATCAGTTATTGAGAATCAAAATATTTATTTATTTTTTATTTATTTATTTAACGTGATCAGATTAGGGACATCAGGCCCTCTCTTACATCGGACCAGTGTTCCACACATGCAGCATTTCACACATCAGAGTTACATCATGACAATAGTTTAAATGAGAAAATTACATTACTCTAGTGACAATATGAATAAAGAGTAACAACTAAGACCTAATAAAGTAAATGCTGGCAGTATTTTTACAACAGGTGCTGTTGTTGTTGTGGTCTTCAGTCCTGAGACTGGTTTGATGCAGCTCTCCATGCTACTCTATCCTGTGCAAGCTTCTTCATCTCCCAGTACCTACTGCAACCTACATCCTTCTGAATCTGCTTAGCGTATTCATCTCTTGGTCTCCCTCTACGATTGTTACCCTCCACGCTGCCCTCCAATACTAAATTGGTGATCCCTTGATGCCTCAGAACATGTCCTACCAACCGATCCCTTCTTCTACTCAAGTTGTGCCACAAACTCCTCTTCTCCCCAATCCTATTCAATACTTCCCCATTAGTTATGTGATCTACCCATTTAATCTTCAGCATTCCTCTGTAGCACCACATTTCAAAAGCTTCCATTCTCTTCTTGTCCAAACTACTTACCGTCCATGTTTCACTTCCATACATGGCTACACTCCATACAAATACTTTCAGAAATGACTTCCTGACACTTAAATCTATACTCGATGTTAACAAATTTCTCTTCTTCAGAAACGCTTTCCTTGCCATTGCCAGTCTACATTTTATATCCTCTCTACTTCGACCATCATCAGTTATTTTGCTCCCCAAATAGCAAAACTCCTTTACTACTTTAAGTGTCTCATTTCCTAATCTAATACCCTCAACATCACCCGACTTAATTCGACTACATTCCATTATCCTCGTTTTGCTTTTGTTGATGTTCATCTTATATCCTCCCTTCAAGACACCATCCATTCCGTTCAACTGCTCTTCCAAGTCCTTTGCTGTCTCTGACAGAATTACAATGTCATCGGCGAACCTCAAAGTTTTTATTTCTTCTCCTTGGATTTTAATACCTACTCCGAATTTTTCTTTTGTTTCCTTTACTGCTTGCTCAATATACAGATTGAATAACATCGGGGAGAGGCTACAACCCTGTCTTACTCCCTTCCCAAGCACTGCTTCCCTTTCATGTCCCTCGACTCTTATAACTGCCATCTGGTTTCTGTACAAATTGTAAATAGCTTTTCGCTCCCTGTATTTTACCCCTGCCACCCTTAGAATTTGAAAGAGAGTATTCCAGTCAACATTGTCAAAAGCTTTCTCTAAGTCTACAAATGCTAGAAACGTAGGTTTGCCTTTCCTTAATCTTTCTTCTAAGATAAGTCGTAAGGTCAGTATTGCCTCACGTGTTCCAGTATTTCTACGGAATCCAAACTGATCTTCCCCGAGGTCGGCTTCTACTAGTTTTTCCATTCGTCTGTAAAGAATTCGTGTTAGTATTTTGCAGCTGTGACTTATTGAATTCTCACATCTGTCAACACCTGCTTTCTTTGTATTTGGAATCATTATATTCTTCTTGAAGTCTGAGGGTATTTCGCCTGTTTCATACATCTTGCTCACCAGATGGTAGAGTTTCGTCAAGACTGGCTCTCCCAAGGCCGTCAGTAGTTCCAATGGAATGTTGTCTACTCCGGGGGCCTTGTTTCGACTCAGGTCTTTGAGTGCTCTGTCAAACTCTTCACGCAGTATCGTATCTCCCATTTCATCTTCATCTACATCCTCTTCCATTTCCATAATATTGTCCTCCAGTACATCGCCCTTGTATAGACCCTCTATATACTCCTTCCACCTTTCTGCTTTCCCTTCTTTGCTTAGAGCTGGGTTTCGATCTGAGCTCTTGATGTTCATACAAGTGGTTCTCTTATCTCCAAAGGTCTCTTTAATTTTCCTGTAGGCAGTATCTGTCTTACCCCTAGTGAGACAAGCCTCTACATCCTTACATTTGTCCTCTAGCCATCCCTGCTTAGCCATTTTGCACTTCCTGTCGATCTCATTTTTGAGATGTTTGTATTCCTTTTTGCCTGCTTCATTTACTGCATTTTTATATTTTCTCCTTTCATCAATTAAATTCAATATTTCTTCTGTTACCCAAGGATTTCTACTAGCCCAGGTGCTATAGATACATATTATCATAAAAGCAATAATAATAACAGTAAAAAATCAAATAATAATGATAAAGATGAGAAAAATTGGCAATAGTAATGAAGATTCTTGCAGATGTACACTAATATCTTGGTGTGTAAAGTATATGTTTACTAGTATAGCGAGTTTTGGGGAAGAGAGATTTAAGGAGGGGGAAAGAGGGAAGTAATGAGGTGAAGTGTATTCGTGTACAGAGGAAGGCATTACTGTCGCTTAAGTAGATACGTCATTAACTGTTTTTTGAAGCCGGACATGTTTTTAAGTTCTCTAACGTAACGAGGGAGGTTATTCCAGAGTCGGGTTCCCGCTACAAAGGACTTGGAGAAGGTGAGTGAGCGATGCAGTGGAATAGAGAGGATTTCATTGTGATGGGAACGTGTGTTTCCGTCATGTAGTTCCAACATGAGCGTTAAGCCGGCTTCACACACGCAACGAAAGTATCGCCACAAGTCAAGTCATTGTGGAGTGCCGCTGTGAGCTGCCGTCCACACAGGACGCCACAAATTCTCCGTAATTGCGCAGTTTGCAAAATGGCGTCACCTGTCTCAGGTGTTTCTCGTCTCTCCTGTCTCGACTAGATGTTTTAAGAACCGGCCTGCAGCTTCAAACCAAGCAAGGCTGGGTTTATAAATACCGTCTGTAGACGCACCGCTCTTAACTGAATTCAGTACTTTTTTATGTTCATTCATGTAAGCATTTCGATTGCTTCGAATTTTTAATTTTGTTGTAGCTACATCAATTCTAGGTACATATTCACGCATACTGTTTACTATTTCAATTAATGCAGCATCTGTCAAATTTCTGCCTTTGTATGATTCGCTTTTGTGGTTCCAAAGGCATTCTCGTTCTTGATACATCTCCTAAGAATCTCATAATTGTCGCTGTTGACCACATTTTCGACATATTAATAGCAAACGCACAAACAAAAGCACCATCTGCGAACGAATACGCACTAGAAAGGTTTGAATCCAGCCGCGAGGTAGCAATCGAATGACGTTATTCGATTGTGGAGAAGCCAAATGGCACAACGAAGTAGAACCAAGTTCAACTTTTATGTGGCGTGACAAAATCTGCGCTTCTTAAATGGCGCCACCGAAAAGTAGGAGGGCGTACATGCAACTGCCATTAGCAGTGGCGACACTTTTGTTGCCTGCGTGAACCCGGCTTTAAGGACGAGGAGAGATGTGAGGGACAGTGTGCATTTATAAGGCAGTAGATGAGGCAGGCAGAGTGTATGGAAATCTCTGCGTTTGTCTGCACGCAGCCAGGACAATTTTGCATGTGCTGGTGAAATGTGATGAAAAAGTGGAACGTTACAGATACAGGGTGTTACAAAAAGGTACGGCCAAACTTTCAGGAAACATTCCTCACACACAAATAAAGAAAATATGTTATGTGGACATGTGTCCGGAAACGCTTACTTTCCATGTTAGAGCTCATTTTATTACTTCTCTTCAAATCAATCATGGAATGCAAACACACAGCAACAGAACGTACCAGCGTGACTTCAAACACTTTTTTTACAGGAAATGTTCAAAATGTCCTCCGTTATCGAGGATACATGCATCCACCCTCCGTCGCATGGAATCCCTGATGCGCTGATGCAGCCCTGGAGAATGGCGTATTGTATCACAGCCGTCCACAATACGAGCACGAAGAGTCTCTACATTTGGTACCGGGGTTGCGTAGACAAGAGCTTTCAAATGCCCCCATAAATGAAAGTCCAGAGGGTTGAGGTCAGGAGAGCGTGGAGGCCATGGAATTGGTCCGCCTCTACCAATCCATCGGTCACCGAATCTGTTGTCGAGAAGCGTACGAACACTTCGACTGAAATGTGCAGGAGCTCCATCGTGCATGAACCACATGTTGTGTCGTGCTTGTAAAGGCACATGTTCTAGGAGCACAGGTAGAGTATCCCGTACGAAATAATGATAACGTGCTCCATTGAGCGTGGGTGGAAGAACGTGGGGCCCAATCGAGACATAATCAACAATGCCTGCCCAAACGTTCACAGAAAATCTGTGTTGATGACGTGACTGCACAATTGCGAGCGGATTCTCGTCAGCCCACACGTGTTGATTGTGAAAATTTACAATTTGGTCACGTTGGAATGAAGCCTCATCCGTAAAGAGAACATTTGCACTGAAATGAGGATTGACCCATTGTTGGATGAACCATTCGCAGAAGTGTATCCGTGGAGGCCAATCAGCTGCTGATAGTGCCTGCACACGCTGTACACGGTACGGAAACAACTGGTTCTCCCGTAGCACTCTCCGTACAGTGACGTGGTCAACGTTACCTTGTATAGCAGCAACTTCTCTGACGCTGACATTAGGGTTATCGTCAACTGCACGAAGAATTGCCTCGTCCATTGAAGGTTTCCTCGTCGTTCTAGGTCTTCCCCAGTCGCGAGTCACAGGCTGGTATGTTCCGTGCTCCCTAAGACGCCGATCAATTGCTTCGAACGTCTTCCTGTCGGGACACCTTCTTTCTGGAAATCTGTCTCGATACAAACGTACCGCGCCACGGCTATTGCCCCGTGCTAATCCGTACATCAAATGGGCATCTGCCAACTCCGCATTTGTAAACATTGCACTGACTGCAAAAGCACGTTCGTGATGAACACTAACCTGTTGATGCTACGTACTGATGTGCTTGATGCTAGTACTGTAGAGCAATGAGTCGCATGTCAACACAAGCACCGAAGTCAACATTGCCTTCCTTCAATTGGACCAACTGGCGGTGAATCGAGGAAGTACAGTACATACTGACGAAACTAAAATGAGCTCTAACATGGAAAGTAAGCGTTTCCGGACACATGTCCACGTAACATATTTTCTTTATTTGCGTGTGAGGAATGTTTCCTGAAAGTTTGCCCGTACCTTTTTGTAACACGCTGTATACCGGACGGAGGCATTCGTGACCAGCTCCGTCGGCTGTTGCCATCCCCGGTGAGTGTCGCAACCTTGTACTATGGGTCAGGCTGCTGTGTTTGCGCGGACAGCGGTGGCGAGATAAGGGACTCCCCCGCGATAGGG
Source organism: Schistocerca serialis cubense (assembly GCF_023864345.2). Classification (NCBI taxonomy): domain Eukaryota; kingdom Metazoa; phylum Arthropoda; class Insecta; order Orthoptera; family Acrididae; genus Schistocerca; species Schistocerca serialis. The sequence goes on along the minus strand of NC_064648.1, from coordinate 40,680,758 downwards.
CGGCAGAGCGGCGGACTCAGCTGCGAGCGGCGACACCGAGGAAGGCCGGCCGGCTCACTCGGAGATCGATAACCCCGCCACAGGGGCACACGCAAGTCGGCGGCGCGGTCGCGACTTGCGGGCCCCCCTGTGGGCCGGCGCTTATCTCGCCCTCGCGCCTCTCCCTGGAGAACCGCGCCGCTGGAGGCTGCAGCTGGACAACGCGCCACAGACGCGTCTGTCTGTCTGCCTCGGAACTCAGTAGCGGTGGGCTACACTGCGGCTCTGCCGTACCAGTGACTTCTGTGAATGTAAGAGGTAGGACCGTTGCTATTCGCAATATACATAAATGACCATGTGGATGACATCGGATGTTTCACTGAGGCTTTTTGCAGATGATGCTGTGGTGTATCGAGAGGTTGTAACAGCGGAAAATTGTACTGAAATGCAGGAGGATCTGCAACGAATTGACGCATGGTGCAGGGAATGGCAATTGAATCTCAATGTAGACAAGTGTAATGCACCGCGAATACATAGAAAGAAAGATCCTTTTCGTTTAGCTACAATATAGCAGGTCAGCAAATGGAAGCAGTTAATTCCATAAATTATCTGGGAGTAGGCATTAGGAGTGATTTCAAATGGAATGATCATATAAAGTTGATCGTCGGTAAAACAGATGCCAGACTGAGATTCATTGGAAGAATCCTAAGGAAATGCAATGCGATAGCAAAGGAAGTAGGTTACAGTACGCTTGTTCGCCCACTGCTTGAATACTGCTCAGCAGTGTGGGATCCGTACCAGACAGGGTTGTTAGGGGAGATAGAGAAGATCCAACGGAGAGCAGGATCATTTAGTGATCGCGAAAGTGTTACGAAGATGATAGATAAACTCCAGTGGAAGACTCTGCAGGAGAGACGCTCAGTAGCTCGGTACGGGCTTTTGTTGAAGCTTCGAGAACATACCTTTACCGAAGAGTCAAGCAGTATATTGCTCCCTCCTACGTATATCTCGCGAAGAGACCGTGAGGATAAAATCAGAGAGATTAGAGCCCACCCAGAGGCATACCGACAATCCTTCTTTCCACGAATAATACGAGACTGGAATAGAAGGGAGAACCGATAGAGGTACTCTAGGTACCCTCCGCCACACACCGTCAGGTGGCTTGCGGAGTATGTATGTAGATGTAGATGTAGATGCTACTAATCGGTGACTGCGACTTCTCGCAATTAAGAATCGCAGTTACCAAATTTACAACTTGTATCCCTCCACACTCCACTAACGCTGTGTCTGTGACTTATGCGATTTACGTGACTTCTGTGATTTACCACCGGTAGATGTTACACTATCATTAGTCGCGAGTAAGAAGTGAACAGTGTAAATACAGTGTAACGTATCACTATCTTCACCACATTTCTCGTCGAGCCATATACGATATCTCGCATTTCTAGCTGCTTCTCTCACACAAATAATGACAAAATTTCGGAAATTCAGGGTCGCCACCAGGCCAACCCCTTCCTAACCATTTAGAGAAAAACGGAGCTGGAATGTTATTAGTTTAATAACTTTAATAATTCAATTACAAATACGCAAGTTTCTTTAAGCAGCCAGATAAATAGGACTCCATATCGTGCATGAAGCAGCTAGATTAATTCAGGACTGGAAATCGGAGTAAGGGGGTAAGATCGAGACAAAATAAATTACCTTTCACGTAAATTGTTTATTGTAACTAAATATTTGGTGGCACATCCTAACTACACATAACTGGTGCCTGACTAGAAATATTTAAGTAGCAATAACGTGAGAATGTAACAGAGCACAATTTAACTACAGCAGGAAGAAACACAGAAAAGGGCGTGGGAGACAATGATACTATCATCTCCTTTGCATTCATAGCATAAAAATATCTCAGCGAGATTCGCATTACGATTCCACGCATCCACTATTCTGGACAGAGATTTCACCAATGCACGAGGTTGCGCGATAATCATTTAACTTACTAACTGCGTCTGCTGTTTGCAAACGGCCGAACTAGAGCACGTGGTGCATTCCGACTCAAACTGTTGTGCTGCTTTGTAGAAAGCGCACGAAAGAACAGATATTCTTGCAGGAACTGTAGCTCATTAAACAAGCAAACTGTTGAAATAAAGCCTATTGCGGTGCGGTGGTGGACCGGAAGGGTCATTGATTACCAAACACGTGGCACAAAATCGACACACAAAGGCAAAAGCAACTTCCACAAAAAAAATATAAGATTATAAATCATTAAAAATCATACTCGCTTCGACACAGTATTACACTCAAGTACCGTTGAAGTGATAACCAGCTTTTCGTAACCAGATTTACCGTTTGCAATTCTACTTCATCGTTGTTCAAAATGAACAAGGTAACTTCCACACTTTTTAACTCGAAACCCAAAAATCGCCTATTTAAAGCAATATAACTATGGTACCTTCGGAAAAACAACTCGCTTGACACGTTTCAGTTAAGCTGAAGTTCTTAAGCATTTCAACAGTTAAACATAACGAAGTCCTAACTCAACCTGATTCCTATCGCCTGAAGCCCCCCATAAGAGCTACGATCCGTACTGACCAAGCGTTCAGCGAAGAGTGCCCCATTCTCCTTCCAGACTGCCTAGCTCCCCGTGCAGCGGAAGCTACCAGAGGGGTAGCCCTCCGTCACCAACCTCACACACAAAAACAGCCTCCGACTGAGATGGGTGAACCTCTCTGTACAGGTATTGGAAACCTAAGCTGGTCATCCTGTGCTCCCCTTTGAACGAGAAGCAACATAGTCTGCTCCCAGCAGACTATGACCAACTCGGCGATTCCCACTAAACAAAACCGAAACCCCACATTAAAACACACATGTAATACTCAACAGGCCTTATTTTAGTGCTCAGTCTTTCTGGAAGAGTTCATGAATTGAGCTAAAATCAGGTAGTAAAGTGAATAAGTTGTACCGAATTCGACAAGCGTCTTATGAAACGACTTCACAGAGACGTTTCAACAGTGTGACACAGTAAAACGGGAACGTTTCCACAATCCAATAAAACTACAAGTGATCGAATAAAACTAGAAGGAAAGAAATTGAATTCATAGTAATTGAAACCTCACAACTTCCCCTTTTACGAAACATTGATGGCATTTATCATTTTTTTAAAAATTACGTCCTTTAGATGGCGTCTTCCCGTACGAATACATTCGTGAAATCTGCTGTTGAGATTGCTCGCTGACCGGTGCAACACCTCAGCTGGGTTACTGTGAATTGCATCCCGAATTCTCTGTTTTAACTCATCCAGCGTTCTTCGTCAACTCGTGTAGACTTTGCTCTTGAGGTAGCCCCACAAGAAAAATATATATATATGGTGATCTAGTGCGTCAGGGAGTGTTACCGAATCGTGACATCACGCGGCTGCCAAACAATTCTCGCACATATGCCGTTGATTGGCGTGCTGTGTTGTGATGTCGCTCCGTCCTGTTGAAACCAGGCTACTTGAACGTTTGGAAAGTTGTTCAATGTAGGTGTAACGAAAGTCCGTAAGAACTCCACGTGCCGGCCGGGGTGGCCGAGCGGTTCTAGGCGCTTCAGTCTGGAACCGCGCGACCGCTACGGCCGCAGGTTCGAATCCTGCCTCGGGCATGGATGTGTGTGATGTCCTTAGGTTAGTTACGTTTAAGTAGTTCTAAGTTCTATAGGACTGATGACCTCAGATGTTAAGACCCATAGTGCTCAGAGCCATTTGAACCATCTCCACATAACGATCGGCAGTGACAGGTATTGTGTTTCACCGTTCATTTGCGAAAAAATACGGTCCGATAATGCCATGTGATGAAACACCACACCATCCTGTCAGTTTAATGCCGTGTGAAGGCCGCTCATGAATGTCATTAGCATTTGTGTTTGCTAGTTCTGTTTATTGACATAACCTGTGAGACGAAAATGTGCCGCATCTGACATCCACAACTTGTTTATAAATTCAGCGTCGTCGTTTATTTTTGTTATCATTTGTTGACAGAATCCTAATAGTAGCCGGTAATCGTTGTCCTTCAATTGTTGCACCATCTGTAGTATGTACGGATGAAATTTCAAATCGAGATGAAGAATTCTGCGAACCCTCTCCCGGGACATTCAAACCACCGCTGCTCGCTTACGAATTGAACGCCGTGGGCTCCGTAAGACAGCCTCGCGCACCACATCAGTGTTGGCTGGAGAACGCACACTTCTCGGTCGTCCTGTTGGTTTCTTCTTGAGGGCAGATCCAGTCTCTTCAAAGTTATTAACCCAACATTTTATGGCGTCTTTGGACGCAACGGCATCATGACGGCCTAAATTATAAAAACGTCGCAACTCCCTCTGCGCCGCTACCAAACTGTCATTGCTTCTATAAAACCTTTTTATGGCTAACGCACGCTGTCGTCCTTTGCGCTGATCCACGATTACTGGAATGGCGGACTGTCTGCTCGCCAACTGTCGCGAACCTGCAGTGCTGCCAACTGGCCATGGCTGCCACTACTCATTTCAAACATTCCCGTTGTTCTGTGTCACTCTGTACAATAGAGAAATTTAACCGCAATTTTAAATTTAAATGGATTTTTCTCAAAACTACATTTTTTTTACTTTCAGGTAGCATTATTTCATAAACTAATGGGATTAGAAACATGAAATTTGGTCAATTTGTACTGCAGATGGTGGTAAGTTATTACAAGTAAATTGAGAACCACCGAACAATCAGAAACTGTTTTATAACAATTAATGTACAAAAAAGGTTAAATTTTACTAGTGAAAGAATAAAATTTTTTATACAAAACCATAAGAGGTATTATGTTCATTTTACTTGTAAATTGAGGCATATATGTTATATATATGCAGAAAAAATTTCATTGTTTTATCACTTGTAGTTCTTTTGAAAAGTATACCTATTCAAAGGGTAGCATTGGCAGAATAGGGATAAAAATTGCCCTCCGTCTCCCCATAATACTAGATATTGTGCACGCTGGTTAAACACGTGTCGCAACAGTAGTAGCCTCAGGCATACGTTTACGTGTGACTTAGCGGCGTAAGTGGGCCAGCTGAATTACATGGGCCAGTCTGTCAGTGTTCGCAACCGTAAACGGACAGCTTGCTGTAATTGTCTACACTGAACCTTATTAGTGTAGACTGGTAGCTAGTTGGTACACCCAGGTATCATTCTTGTCAGATAACCTTGTGTCAGCGCTGGTACGCCGAACGCCCGTTTAAGCAACATAAGCTCCTTAATAACGTTATGAACTTAGTCTGCTTTAGTGCATTGCTACTCGGAACCTGTAACTGGTAATGTAAGAAAATACTCCTAGGCACATGCTTAAATACAGATCAGTTGCTGAGTGGCAAGCAATAAATTTAACAGAACTGTTACGTACATTCTAAATAATCCGAGGCCAAGGTGCGAACCCGTTATACTTTGTGACAGCAATGTTAGAAATACTGTCACTCGATTCGTCAGTTTCCTTTCTACATCAACTGATCGGCCCAGGGCATTTGGACCACCGTGAACAACCTGGACAGCCTGCCAAACAACATGGAGGGAAAGACGACCAATTACAGGTTCCGAGGAGTAACGCACTAAAACACACTAAGTTTATAACGTTATTAAGGAACAATATTAGTATCTTCTGGTAAAGCGCAGCTCTGGACGAAACGTTAGGAGCTGAAGAGTTTCATGGACCACGACCTTACATCCCGGAAGGTTTACCAGAAGATATGTCAACCGGTCGTGAAAGCCTTCATACTATGAACAATGTTTGGCCACACTGAGAGCTTATATTGCTTACAGGAGCGCTTGGCATACCAGCACTGACACAAAGTTAAACTCCGTTATCTGACAAGAATGAGACCTGGGTGTACCACCTTACTGCCAGTCTACATTAATAAGGGTCAGTGTACGTAATTACAGCACGCTGTCCGTTTGCTCTTGTGAACAATAACACACTGGCCCATGTAATTCAGCTGACCAAGGTATACTGAACAGCCAGAGAAAGTGCTACACCTCCGTAATATCGTGTAGGGCCCCCGTGAGCAGAAAACGACGTGGCGTGGACTCGACTAATGTCTGAAGCAGTGCTGGAGGGAACTGACAACATGAATCCTCCACGGCTGTCCATTAATCCCTGACAGTGCGAGGGCATAGAGATGTCTTCTGAACAGCACGTTGCAAGGCATCCCAGATATGCTCAATAATGTTCGTGTCTGGGGAGTTTGGAAGTGTTTAAACTCAAAACAGTGTTACTGGAGCCACTCTGTAGCAATTCTGGACGCGTGGGGTGTCCCATTGTGCTGCTGGAATCGCCAAAGTCCATTGGAATGCACAATGGACACGAATGGATGCAGGTGATCAGACAGGATGCTTACGTACGTGTCACCTGTCACAGTCGTATCTAGACGTATCAGGGGTCCCGCATCACTCCAACTGCACACGCCCCACACCATTACAGAGAGTCCACCAGCTTGAACAGTCCCCTGCTGACATGCAGGTCCCATGCATTCATGAGGTTGTCTCCATATCCGTACCCGCTCAGTACAGACTCAACCGACCAGGCTGCATGTTGACGGGCCCAGGCGAGGCGTAAAGCTCTGTGTCTTGGACTCATCAAGGACTCACGAGTGGGCCTTCCGCTCCGAAAGCCCATATCGGTGATGTTTCGTTGAATGATTCGCACGCTGACTCTTCTTGATGTGCGAGCACTGAAATCTGCAGCAATTTGCGGAAGGGTTGCACTTCTGTCACTTTGAATATTTCTCTTCAGTCGTCGTTGGTCCCGTTCTTGCTGAATCTTTTCCCGACCGCAGCGATGTCGGAGATATGACATTTTACCGGATTCCTGATATTCTCGGTACACTCGTGTAATTGTCGTAGGGGAAAATGCCCACTTCATCGCTACAATGTCCGAACTCGGGACCTTTGCTTTTTGTGGTGTCACCGCCAGACACCACACCTGCTAGGTGGTAGCCTTTAAATCGGCCGCGGTCCGTTAGTATACGTCGGACCCGCGTGTCGCCACTGTCAGTGATTGCAGACCGAGCGCCGCCACACGGCAGGTCTAGTCTAGAGAGACTCCCTAGCACTCGCCCCAGTTGTACAGCCGACTTTGCTAACGATGGTTCACTGCCTACACACGCTCTCATTTGCAGAGACGACAGTTTAGCATAGCCTTCAGCTACGTCATTTGCTACGACCTAGCAAGGCGCCATATTCTTCAAGAATGTATTCTGAACAGATAATATTGTGAATCATGTACCGTCAAGAGCGACGTTCATCATTAAAGGATTAAAGTTAAAGTATGAAACTAATTACGTCCGCTTTCTGAATTCTAATTCCTTGTCATGTTCCAGACCTCACGTCAGTATAGTCCTTCCCTCCTCACGCCAGCCTGCGTGAGTTAAAACGCGTGCATTTCGGCCTCCTCTAGTAACACGGTGTTGGCTCTTCTGCCAACACAACAGTTTTCGCGTCTGTGCAATATCATTTCGCTCAGGAGTGCTAGTTCTGCAAGTTCGCAGGAGAGCTTCTGTAAAGTTTGGAAGGTAGGAGACGAGGTACTGGCAGAAGTAAACCTGTGAGTACCGGGCGTGAGTCGTGCTTCGGTAGCTCAGTTGGTAGAGCACTTGCCTGCGAAAGGCAAAGGTCCCGAGTTCGAGTCTCGGCCCGGCACACAGTTTTAATCTGCCAGAAAGTTTCACTTAAATATTGACAAGCAGCCATTGTAGCAGCAGTAACCGGTCTAACAACTGCGCCAGACACCTGTTGCCTTACACAGGCGTTGCCGACCGCAGTGCCTATTCTCCACGTTTACTTATCTCTGTATTTGAATACGCACGACTATACCAATTTCTTTGGTGCCTGAGTGTACACGGCACTTTAGAATGCTTAACGGAGGATTCTCCATGACGTTGTTTACCTTATTAATCTGAAAATGTTCTGCAGATTGTTGTTATAGAGCAATTTTGAATAACACTCTCATTTCGAAAAATGCATCGCATATCTACAAGAGGTCTGCGAAATACATGTCAGTTTCATCGAATTACCACGAAGCGTAAAAAAAAAAAAGAAAAAAAAGTTATACGTTAATTGCATGAACATGTGCTAGCGAGGCAGATACAACTGCTACTCAGGTTTTCATAGAATTTTACTAATTGTGCTACAGAAGCATAGACAAATGTAATGTATTGCGAATACATAGAAAGAAGGATCCTTTATTGCATGATTATATGATAGCGGAACAAACACTGGTAGCAGTTACTTCTGTAAAATATCTGGGAGTATGCGTGCGGAACGATTTGAAGTGGAATGATCATATAAAATTAATTGTTGGTAAGGCGGGTACCAGGTTGAGATTCATTGGGAGAGTGTTTAGAAAATGTAATCCATCAACAATGGAGGTGGCTTACAAAACACTCGTTCGACCTATACTCGAGTATTGCTCATCAGTGTGGGATCCGTACCAGATCGGTCTGACGGAGGGGATAGAGAAGATCCAAAGAAGAGCGGCGCGTTTCGTCACAGGGTTATTTGGTAAGCGTGATAGCGTTACGGAGATGTTTAATAAACTCAAGTGGCAGACTCTGCAAGAGAGGCGCTCTGCATCGCGGTGTAGCTTGCTGTCCAGGTTTCGGGAGGGTGCGTTTCTGGATGAGGTATCGAATATATTGCTTCCCCCTACTTATACCTCCCGAGGAGATTACGAATGTAAAATTAGAGAGATTAGAGCGCGCACGGAGGCTTTCCGGCAGTCGTTCTTCCCGCGAACCATACGCGACTGGAACAGGAAAGGGAGGTAATGACAGTGGCACGTAAAGTGCCCTCCGCCACACACCGTTTGGTGGCTTGCGGAGTATAAATGTAGATGTAGATGTAGAACTTCCAGCATTATAACGACCTGTCTGTCATGAGACAGCCGGCCGGTGTGGGCGTGCGGTTCTAGGCACTTCAGTCTGGAACCGCGTGACCGCTACGGTCGCAGGTTCGAATCCTGCCTCGGGCATGGATGTGTGTGATGTCCTTAGTTTAGTTAGGATTGAGTAGGTCTAAGTTCTAAGGGACTGATCACCTCAGATGTTAAGTCCCATAGTGCTCAGAGCCATTTTTTTTTTGTCATGAGACGTCTCAAAGTTACTCCTAACTTGTTGACAACCGTGACTACCTTTCTGATTAATATATTTTGCTTCTCTGCTTTGTCTTGTATCAACACTAACAACTTGTCGTACGATACAGAACTCGTCGGAAAATAATTTTGAGCCATGGTCGGCTAGAGTTAGTGCCGTTTTTCCTTTTGGGCATTTTGTCACCATCGAGTGGCGTCTTACTCCTCCCTCAGTTACTATCTGAACGAGCTGCTCACTTGCCTCCGTTAGTGGCAGCAGCAGCGTTTATCGATACTAGTACTGCTGTAACTTCTTTGGTGTAGCAGTTATATTTCCGTGTCGTGGTGTGTGTGTGTGTGGGGGGGGGGGGGGGGGGGGGATTAGTTGGTCGGTTGCGGCGGAGCAGCGAGGAAGTCTCCGTAGCGTGAGGTAATGCCGAGCCGTCGACACACTGTCCGTGCACTCGAGCGTTGAGCGTGCCGAGTTTCTGACGTCACAACGTGGAAAAAGCACGTTGGGGAGTCTTTCCGAACGTGAAGAGCAACGTTTAGCATGCCAGATATTCTGAACTTGCGTTTGAACGTTGACCAATGAGATGGAAGAACGCCACCTGCGTCACAGCCAGGTCGTCTCTCCACTCGGCATTCAGTAGTATCGGAACTTTCGAAGGAGAAATATGGCCGCCTGGACACGCGATGAATTGTGTGTGTTAATAGACGCGTTCAAGGAAGAACAGTGTTTGTATGACGTTAAATCGAAGAACTACCATAATAAACATTTCCGGTCGGAAGCTCTAAGTAGAGTGTTCCAGAATGTTAAGTGTTCGGCCGCATTTACAGAACCCAAAGGAATGCCAAATCAAGTTTTCCAATATGAGAAACATGTTTAACGTGGAAAACAACAAGAGAAAAGAGAGTATGAAAACCGGATCAGGAACAGATGACGTAAGTATTTATTTTCCTTAGATTTGTCTGTTATAGTGATATTGTAGTTACTAGCGATCTAAGTAAATTGCAGCACGTTGTTTTTATAGCATTTACTGGCGATAAAAATTGCTGTGTTTTTATAGTATTTAGTAGCGAAATAAATAAATCGCTGCACGTTTGTTTTAGGTATACACACCAAGTTTATGGTATTTCAAAAATTTGCTCTTCCTGGAGGAGCATTATGTGCCACGCAAAACGAAGGCAACTGAGTTGCCATTCATGGCAATTGCCCACGATTTTCAGGTTTGTATAAGTACTTGTATGTATAAATGTTGCTCCAGACTTTGGAATCGACAAATTAATGTTAATTTATTGCTAGAACGTACTTGTTTGAAAGAAATTACGACTATAGGGTAAAGTCATTTGGGAAGAAACTCTAGTTGTAGTTAGTCTATATAGATTTATCTTACCACCTGCACAATGGTGTGTGTGTGTGTGTGTGTGTGTGTGTGTGTGTGTGTGTGTGTGTGATTGGAATAGCTGACCTTGTGGGTAGCGCCGGAACTATTTTGTAGTAAGTAGTCGCTTTTTGGGGTCTATTGTTCGCGTGCTATGATGTTCGGTGGGGTTTTTGTGTGTTGTTGGGTCAGCGTTATTTACTGCATGTGTTGGTGCTTGATGTTTTGGTATCAGGTCTTGTGGTTCATTTGTGTATCTTAGGGGAAGTACTAGATTTCAATTTTCTTTGGTATAGTCGGTAGTATGGAAAGAGATTCAAATTTGTCGTCGTAGCTATATGTGTTTTGGTATCGTGAGCTGTTGTTGACCTATATAGGTCAAGGGAAGTGTCCGATTCCAATGTGTCGTCGTAGCTGCAGTTGACTTATATAGGTCAATGGAAGTGTCAGATTCCAGATTTTGTTGTTTTAGGTGTTGGTTTTGTGGTATCGATAGTTGCGGCGCGATTATAATTTTTGGAGTAGTTGGTTTTTACTTCGTGGTATGGAGAAATGCGGTTGAGCTATGTAGGTGAAGGGAAGTGATCGGTTCCTGTCGATATTGTAAGTGTAGCGTAATTTGAGATCGTGGTGTGTGTATGTATTTATATTTAGTTTGTCCCCACGCAACCCCCCCCCTCCCCCCCCCCCCCCCCCCATTTTCCGCGCTGGTCCCGTTACTTTGATTATATTTTTGGAGGGAGATGTGTTTGTTGGTTTTATATGTAAAGCCCGTATTTACAACGACATTTCACTTTAATTTTATTGGGACAGTTCAGATAGCATAAATATATACTAATATCTATTTTCCAATTATTGCTTGTGGTACTTTTGTAATGCAATGAGTAAGTGCAGAAGAAAATATAGTTGATGTTGGTCAGACAGCCAGCTCAAACAAACAAAAGTTAACTGTCATAAAGTTTTATTTCTGTTCATTGCAATTTTCAGTGAATAATTTCTATACAGCCTTCACTAAAATCAACCCGGGTGTTTTGTGTACAACTTTATTTTATGTTTCAGGTAGGTGATTGTGGCACCTACAAACATAGTGATCCAGCTCCTGTAGATTGTGAACTGGAGGTGGACCCTTCAACCACCAACATTGAGGATGTCTGCAGTAACAGCAGCATCAGTATGTTTGCACCAAATGATCAGGCATCCTCTCAGACAGTTCAGGAGTCAGTAGATATGTCCACACCTACATCCTCAACTAAGATAAGAAAGGGAAATGAAGACTATGGGTCTGCAGTTAGCCTACTTGCAAAGGCTCTACAGGAAAATGATGAGTGATGAAACAGATCTGTTTGTAAAATTTCTAGGAGCAGAAATTAAAAAAAATTAAATGTTACAAAAAGAAAAGACGTGTAAGATTGGAGTTAATGAGAGTATTGTATTTATTAGACGAATAAATTTAATTTTGAAATGTAATATGCTTCTAGACTGTTCTGCGCCTGTCCCACTACCTGTATCCTAACATTACCTTCTGAGAGAGAGAGAGAGAGAGAGAGAGAGAGAGAGAGAAATATGGAAATATGGGACCATTTGTGTCTCCAGGCAGTGTTCCTTCATATGATCAACCTGACTGCATTTATTCACAAGCAGTTGTAAATAATTAAGTGTGCAGCAAATATCTCTAAATCTGATCAAATGGAGAACAGACTGCTGTATCACTATTCTTGTGCACAATGATCAGTTTAAGTAATTCAGCCATCCAATGTGAACCATATTATAGGACCATGTGAAACATCACATTATAAGAACCTAATTTGGGTAGAATTAAAGATTAATAGCAACATTATATAATACTGGTAGTTTCCATGTTTATGTACTTTGGTTTTGTATGATAACATGCTTTCAGTGAGATGAAATTTACCTGCTTCTTTTTAAGTACCTATTTCATTGTCAGTGTGAAATGATAAGTTTAATCATCTATATGGTTAAAGGGTAACACTTCATGTATTTCCATTTAAAATGTCATTGTTTATGTGAATGCAACATGCTGTGTAACTTTGGCAAAAATATGAGTGCAGTTCTCCATTCAGCTAAATAAAAGGGAATTTGGCAGTGAGTACTACATATATATAATATACTGGATATTTTCCGTTTAACTGGTATTGTCACATTTCCTATCCTCCTGTTGCTATTAACTAGTGTGTAAGTTCACCTATTGATACATGTTTATTTCACAATTTTGGAGCTATAGTGCTATAATCCTTCCCACCTAACCAGTTTTCCAGTCACACTTTTTTTTGCAGTATGTTTAATTTCACTTTATCTGTTATTACTTTCTTTGTAAATTCGAATCAGTATACTATCCCTTTTCTTAATATTTTTTTTTCCAAATTATGCACCCTGTTCCTCAGTATTCTTGTTTAACTTTTTGCTTCCTTCAGTGATAGTCATGTTATGTCAGTTTGCAAATGATAATTACAATGTCAAGGGCAGCAGTTTACTGTAGTAAGCTTATGTGTTGTTTGCAAAGATTGATTACATGTTCCAGTACAAACTGGCATAGAAAGTTTTGTCAGTTTCTAAATAATGTAGGAGTAAAGATAACTCACCAAGTAGTAAACACATCGAGCCAGTAATATACAGAATAAATAATGAATTTTGAATGAAGAGGTACAAGTACATTATATAATTTCTCAAATGTATACTGAACAAAGTAATGTAATTTGCTTCTATGGAAATGATTTTTCGTTGGTATTGACATGCTGTGTTTTCTGGTAAAACTTCAGAATTGTAGGGAGGAAAAGAGAAAAAAATAGTTCAATAGATGATAGTATTGGGCCAGCTGCCCTTGTAGGAACTGAATCCAGATACAAATGAAGAGACAAGGCTTTGTTTTTTCACTATACTCTACAAATCATTCACTTGCTAGCAGATTTTTTTGACATTATAAACAAAAGTCCAAGATAACTGCACAGCGATTTTAAGTGGGAAGAGGTGAATGTACAAGGAAGGTCTTATGGTGTAATTTGTTAGTATTCTTTAGCACTATGCCAATTATGTCATCTAAATTTGGATGCTTGGTGCACACACAAAAGCTAAATTCCCAATAAGATTGTGCAATGAATGCAATTCACATAAAAAGCTGGCATTCATTGATAATTTCTGTGGATCCCAAGATTTATCTACATTTAAATAAACTGATTATACATAAGCAGCAACATATATAACAACAATTTTGAGATATGACTGAGGTGCATGAGGCCTCAAAATGTTGTTGATAATGTAATTAAAACAACTAACTTGTTACCAAATCATGGTATTGAAAGATATCTGATAGACAACATATGTCATGGTTTTCATTTCAGTCCAGCACTACTGCAGGTAAAAATACCATTCATAAACTTCATCCTCCACATCGTTACACTATTCACTGTCTCTCTGGATCTAGCTGTTTGTCATATGAAACTCACCATTATAACTCGTGACAGGTGTTAGCAACATACATTTCAAGGTGAGAGCTCCCTGTACAGTTTTAGCCAATGAGACCACAAAAGGTTACTGATATGAGTCAACAAGCACAGTGTGAGTGTATGTTTTACTCATTTAACTAGGTCTTTTGGTTAATTGCACCAGTGTAGTTACCAAATGCAACAGAAAACGTCAGGTGGTCAGGTGGTCAGGTGTGGTTACTGTTACAAAGTGCTATACTTGCTTTAGGTCAAATTTAGACTTATATTTTTAAAGGAAATTAAGTTGACAAGGACTCCCAGTTGATACAACAAGAATAGAGGGAAAGGGGAATTAACTTCCTCCACCAGAATATTAGGGGATACACATCAAAATAAGTGGGCAGCTAATTTGATCTGGAAGATCCTAGTAGTTGGAAAGTAACTGATGTCAGTTGTCTGCCCAAATGCCTTACAATCAGAAGGATAGAAAATCACATGTAAGATTTTATCAGTTGGCTAACCCTATTTTAGAAACATTCCGGTATACCTACTTTCATCATAATAATAACTGTCAAAAATGGGGATATAAAATTCAGTAAGTTAATATATTTTCATTCATTGATGTATTACAGGATAATACTTTACGGTACCCCATCTCTTAGGTAAAAATATTTATTGGACAAAAGAAAATAATTAGGGCTGTGTATGGGGTTCATGCACATACATCTTGTGGACATATCTTTAAACAGCTGGAATTATTAACCACAGCCTCAAGGTACGTTACTTCATTCACTTACATAGTTTGCTCTCAACAACTTGAGTTTGAGAGTAATAGAGATGTTCAAAAGGATCACAGTAGAAGGAAAAATTATCTCCGTTACTCTTCAATGAATCTGTTGCACAGAAATGAATGTAATGTGGAACTATAAGACTCCAACAATCTACCCTTGGCATTAAAATGTCTGGCAATGTCATAAGTGTTTTCAAATGTAAGCTCAAGATGTTTCTCCTTAATAAAGCCACCTAAACTTAGAGAAATGATTGAACAGAAACAGGTATTCATACTGAAAATGAGGCCTATAAACAACCAGCATGTACCCAACTGTTTTTTACTTTGTTTTTAAATATGTCTGATGTTTGCTCAATTAACAAGTTCCGCATCATAATGTTTGTTGTAAATGTTATTTATAGGACTCACAGCTAATAAACTTTACCTATGTTATTAAACATAACCTAGAGAGCAGCAATTTTTGAGAGTCAGTGTAAATTACATTTGTAAATGTTTGAAAGTTTAGGTTTTCCACTCAGCTGCACAATAAAAGCAATGTATATGAAAACAGTAGCACTGATTAGCAGTCGCTGTGCAGTCCAATAAGATTTCTTTACAGATAAATAAAATTGTTCGTAATAAGCAGCGACATACATAATACAACACATATATGTTTGGGGTAGAACTTAGTTACATCTGTTCTCAAAAGGATATAGTGAAAGGGTACAGCACCGCCCGACATTGAAAATAGGTACAACATACTTCATTATTCTTGTCAGAGCAACACATGTTTTGTAAAAATAACTCAATTTCAATTACTACAACGAAGCTGGATACTAGTGTGGGAAAGAATGACAATTTATTTATTTAATTGATCCCATGTGCACTCCCACAAAATAAATCCCTACATCCAGTTTGGTGAGATTTGTGAAATGAATGAATGTATGGTCATCTGCTAACCGCAGATAGTGAATGTGAATATATGATCATCTTTGAGACGACCCTTTGGTCACCTTTGGTAGAACCAAAGAGATAAAATTTACCGGAGCTTTGAGCGCCTGAAATGTGGCTGACCAATACGGTAGCAAGGTGCTCCCCCACTTCGGCAGAGGTGCGAGAGGACCTGAAGAACAGCCATGTTTCAGCACTCTGCCGCTGGATCTTGTGCTGTTAAGACCTATCTTAGGCGTGCTCCGTAAGGACAAAAGAGTGGAGACATGGTATGCATGTGGAATACTTAAGAGTAGTTTGAAATAATAATTTCTCTATTTCAGGAACTTTTGTGGGGAGAATTAAATGTCAGGCAGGTAATATTAATGGGATCGTAGTAATCTTTGGAAGTGACCAACGGTCACAATGAAACCACGTGTAGCAATAAGTTGAAATACTTCCGAGTGCTTAAGTTAAGCTGAATTACTAGCGTGTGTACTATAAGTTGGAAATATTTAAGAAATGGCGTGTGCAGGACTTGAAATTAGAGACGAGTACTTCCACGTGGTGAGTACTGTGTGAGTCTCAATCTGTTTATGAGACAAAGGATAAAGAGAAGTACTCGTCCATGGTATCAGTTGAGGACTCGCGTGTGTGATGAATACGTTCTTAATATTACTTTGCGTGATATGATTCCGTGTGACGCTAGATTCAAACTATAATACTCTGAGAGAGAAGCGAGGTGAGTCAGCCGTCTATCCAGCAACGCCACTTGGCTTGCATTGCGCAGGAAGACGTGCATATATCGTCCAGAGTTCGTAGTAGGAAAGAAAAGTTACGAAGTGGGGCAGTGTCGTGTGAAACTGGGATAAATATTAATTGAAGTGGGAAAGCTGAAAGTGATAATGTTGTGACTATTCCCTGTGTAGTATTTCATGTTGTAGTGTGGTGTATGTCATGTAATTTAAGCATGTGTGGTTTGCATGGGAGAGTAGCAAGGTAGTTTCAGAGGTAGTGGGGTTATGGATGTTCCTTTTGTACTGCTCGGTCTGGAGGAAAGTTTCGTGATGATGATTGTGAGAGTCGAAGTGTGAGGTATAATAAAAGATCCACCATCCTATCCAGAAAGTGCACTGCAGCGT
This sequence comes from Schistocerca serialis cubense, assembly GCF_023864345.2. Lineage (NCBI taxonomy): Eukaryota > Metazoa > Arthropoda > Insecta > Orthoptera > Acrididae > Schistocerca > Schistocerca serialis. The sequence continues at coordinate 40,663,997 of NC_064648.1, read as the reverse complement.
TAAATAATTACAAGACCAGAAGATAGAGAATCACCATTGTGATGCCATGCCCACTGGGCGGAATTTCTCTTTTATTATTGTTGTAGGTTATAGAATTTGTGTGTTTAGGTTATAGAATTTATCGGAATAAATAAGATAGTGAAAAGAAAAGGATTGGTGGCCTTTTCCTTCGAATTGTATGTTGTCATGATGTCCAGAATTTATAATTTGTGCGCCATTCATATTCAGTGCGATGGCCACGTGTTGATAAAAACCGTTAAATAAAAAAAAGAAAATGTGGTATTGCCAGTGCGTAGTGAACAGTCAGAGTAGTGTAAACTACTAATAGTCAGATGTGCGTTTCCGTTGCGTAATATTCATACAGAAGAATAATTTGTAACTTAATTGTGAGTACTAGAGTTCATGTTATTCGATAAATAAGAATGAATCCACTCGCTTGGCAAACCACTCATCTTGCAGGCCTGACTGCTTGATGCCACAGTATGAGCAAGGCATGTGGGTGCCTCTCAATAGATAATGTAATTAAAAAAGTAATTTGGTATACAATCATTTTATTGTAACAAGTATTTCATTACAACCAATGAGCTTTTATTGAGCTTTAACATTTATCTACCACCTTCCCGCATCAACACACTGCTGTTGCCATGGCACAGAACCTACGGTGTTGAAGTAGTTCCTGAATTGGTCCCTAATCCTCAATGCATTTACTGTAGGATTCCGTCCATTTTGCTGCTGAATGCCTTCCATAGTAGATGCGAATGTTCTGTTGCCAATTTCAGGTGGAATATAGCATTGGGATTTCTGTTCTAAAATAAAATTGTGCAGCACACAACAAACTCTTATAACAATATCCACCTTCTTTGCTGAAAGTCGAATAGGACTGAGCAGAACCCCAAATTTATTTGACATCGTGCTAAATGCGTTTTCAACGACTCTTCGAGCCCTGCTCAGTCTATAATTGAACACCCTTTTCTCCTCTGAGAGGTCTCTTTCGGGATACCACTTCATCATATACTCTTTCAATGCAAATGCAACGTCAGCAACAAACACATAAGGCAGTTCCACACCACTGAAACACTCTATCTCCTCTGGTGCTGGCAAATTCAGTTTTTTATTATTCAAGGCTTCAGCCAATTTACTGTTATTGAAAATTGCCCCATCATTCACCCTCCCATTTGCACCAATATTTACATATACATATTTATAGTGTGCATCAACAATTGCGAGAAGAACAATGCTGTTGTTTCCTTTGTAGTCTCTGAAGTTTGCACCTTCAGACCTTGGTGCTCTGAAGGTAACTTTTTTTCCATCAATAGCAGGAATGCAATGAGGGGATAGCCAGGACACATTAAATGAATGGGCAATAGTTTTCCACTCGCTAGCAGAGGTTGGAACCTGAAACAAGATTTTTTTTTATTAAAACGGCAGTACAAATGCAGTTGCTAACTTTCATATTTGAATACAATGAGATGTATTTGGAACAGTTTCTGTGAAACAAAATGTTTTTCTTGAAATAATCTATAACCAATGTTATGTCACAAAACTAAAGGTTTGGATCATATGAGAGGTACTCTCATTTAAAGTTATAATTCTTAGCATGAAGGAAATATTTCTGAGTACTACACTGTGCAAAAGAAAGATTCTGTGTTGCTACTCAGCGTCTTATTGCAAAGAGTGCAAAATCAGTTACACATGAAATGCAATGTGAGTATCATATTGCTCAGATCTGTAGAGCGATTTTTGCTTAAACTAAATGTTATGAATGCTGTTTCACTTAAGTCATGATGGTGCTAGAGTGCGATAGTGGATATCTGGTTGTAGTATATCCTATTTCGTGACTCCTCCAGCTGTTAGTGAAAGCTGCATAATAAGATTACACAGCTAGTCTAAATATGTGGATGTATAAATACCTAATAGGTACACATACCTTTACACAAGTAACCTCCAAATTGTTTAATATTGCTTGAAGGGTGTCCGGAATTATCTGTGATAGAGTATTTGGTGCTATTCTGGTAGCATACGCGAGCGACTGGAAAGTTTCACCAGTGGCAGGAAATCTTAAGGTGAGAGCGAGTCTATAAAAGAAGTAAGCAGAAGTTAGATATGCAAACTTTTTGCTACTATAATACTCAGTGTGTAAGACACATACCTATCTCTTGGTTTTATCGACCCCCGCATGTTCGTATCTTGCCTACGGATATCATTTTCAATTATAGTCAGCAATTTCGTGAAAACGTCGGCATCCATTCGCGCGAAATTCCTAAATGAAACTGGATCTTGAAACCTACAACATGACAAAGTAGATTACTTCAGAGCAGCAAAATTCAGTATCAACAATATCGTATGTAAATTACATAATCTAAAACTACAGTATATGAAATGCTTTAAGAATATTCAGTAAACCTGAGAAACCGAAAATAAGTTGGGAGATTGAAACAGAACTACGAACAAAGTAGCTATGTTTACGTACCTCAGCTCATTGTGGAGCATATGCAACGCTCCAGTCCCAGCATTGCGTCGTTGAACCCACTCTCTTGTGCACTGTCTCCTTCGCTTTTCTCTCCTCTCGTCATCGATAACTGCTAGTAAAGCTAAAGCGGCCAGTTTACGCTTCTTCATTTCGCAAACACTTGTCTGTATGCTACTCAGCTCGCGCGCTCCAACTGTAGCCAACAACTGCCGCTGGAGCGCGCTGCCGTCGCATGTGAGCACCATGGAGGTAAGAATAGAGGGAGACGCCGTGACGTCACAGCTGTGAAACTATGTGAAGCCGAGGGTAGCCATCTCAATCCGACCAAGACATTGCTGCTGTAAGCTTGTGTGCATAGGCTTGTCGCTCGCTTTTGGAAGGATTTTGCGCTATTATGGTGACTTGTGTGGTGTTGGGATGTACGAATCGTTCTGATTGTGATGCGAAGTCGAAGGGAATAACATTTAATGTGTAAGTTGTCTCGTTAAGTGTGATTTTACAACTTCATTGTGAACGAACGTGTGTTACATCTGTACTTGTACTATAGCGTATTTTTCTCCTGTATGATTTTAGATTTCCTAAAAATGAAAGTCGGAAAGCTGTGTGGGACAATGCCGTGAGGAGGAAGAATTGGCGTGTGTCTAAATGGAGCACTACATGTTCTCAGCATTTCCGAGAAGAGGACATTGACCGAGCTTCGCTTTCAACAGTAAGGCTCCGAGAAAATGCTGTACCATCAGTTTTTCCTACACACCCAAAACATTTGCAAAAGGTATGTTAATTCAAAGAATTAAATTATTAGTTTTCAAGTTCACGTTTCAGTATAATACGTACGTATCGTCGATAATCGAAGTGTTGAGTAACTCACTTTGTCTTCATCATGTACCAAATTAAAAGCTAACACTACATTAACTGGCGTAAAGTATAGGCCTAAACAGGACACTGTGTAGATTTGCCATTCCATGTACCGTATTTCAGTAAATATTGGTGGTAATGAACAGTGTTTCCCAGTAGTGTAACGTAACTGAAATGTCCCAGTACACATTACAAACAAGATGTTTTTATGGGGCTTTGGAGGGAGGGTATAGCTAACTTAGTTTTCAGTTTCTATTATTTAGTTAGTGATACACGTTCATTACTGAATTAACAAAATTGTATCGTTTACATTGAAGGCTATCTATTCGTAACATTACATTAAAAACTATTTTTAATCAGAAGAAACGCGGAATTTCGCCTTTACGAGATTTTATTTTAAACAAAAACTTTGAAACAACGAATCTGATGACGTTACATGCGTACATGGTGCAATTAGCGACTGTAATACACGCAGCGCTATAGCACACTGGCAATGTTTTGGTCAGAGTGTCATGGCAGCGAGCCACGCCCCCATGGCTTCAAAACGTAGTGCGGCTGGGATACGTAGCGCCATCTCCCCTTATTCTTACCTCCATGGTGAGCAGGCTGGGCCGCGCGTACCGTATGCACGAGTTGTCGCATCGTTCCCGAGCGTTCGGCAGCGCTGTCGACTCGGCACGCTCAACGCTCAACGCTGGAATGCGCGGCCTTAGGGCCGGGGCCGGTGGCGGCATGCAAGCGCGGTCGGAGTTGTGCGGCACTAGCTGCGACAGCTGCTGAATCTGTCGCCCACCTCACCTGCGTACTGAAGCTGAGTGGTCAGTGAACCTGACGAAAAAGCTCAACCACGGCCGCCTGTATTAGAGGCCGGAGGACTGAAATGTGGCAACGTTACGTTAGGGCCTACCGCATGGCTGTGGCTATGAGGTAGCGAACGGAGGCAGTTGTTTACGCACTTTCGCGGTGCCTGTTTTATCCGACATTACAGTGTAATTATGCTATACTGGACTCTACAAAAATTATAGCAGGTAGTCGTGACTACAGTAGAAGATATAACACAATGTAAGTATACAGTTCTGTGAAGTTTGTAGTGTTTTTACATGTATATGTGCAAGAGTGCTACGTGAACGACTTTTGTCTACACAATTGCAACAAAAGTTCTACTATATTCTAGATACAATTCGAAAATAAAGTTTTGAATTCATAACGTTAGTATCAGAATCTTCTCCTAAGTGATTTGTGTTAATATTATGAATATTTCTACACATTTGATTCTATTGTAGACTTGTGTTTCGTGATGTCCAAGCAGTAGAAAAAACCAGTCCACTCAAATTCTCATTTGCTATTTTTACATAATAGTATTTTGATTTAAGATGTTAGCAATTAATGCATCATTCTATTTGCAGATGCCAGAAAAATGTTGTGTTCCTGGTTGCAACAGCAACTACAAATCCAGCAATGAAGAGGGTTACATCTCAGTGTTCAAATTCCCTACTGAAGAGGAAAACAGAAAACGATGGACAAGAAATATCCCCAGAAAGGACTCGACTCCATCAAATGGAAGTGTTGTTTGCATTAAACATTTTGAAGAAAGTGACGTATCAAGAGTGGAGATTTACAAGGACTCTGATGGGAATTGTCACGAGTTTCCTCGTCAAAGCCCAGCTTTTACCAGAAGCTGTGCCAAAAATATTCCCTGGGTTACCATCGTATTTAAGTAAGGTGCAGCCTCCAAGAAGGTGTTTGTCATTTATATAGGAAGGAATATCGTAATACATTCCAAATAACAGACTGAAATAATTGCAAGTCTGCAAATAATGTTGGTAGGCAACTCACAAAATTGTTTGCCGAACTTGTATCTTCAAATCTCGGGTAAGAAACGTCATAATATACTGCTATGAAGCACATGTGAGTTATTTAAAAGTTCATCGTTGCAAGGAAACGAGAATAAAATGCGTAATTCCGACATAAAGTCGGCGTAATACTGCGAGAAATTAGCTTTTCTAGGTTACTGTGTTATTTATAGGGACCAAATCTACAAAAAAAGAAAGTGATTGCGTATCTATATCTGACACGTCGTCTGCAATCGGCGAAATCTGAACTTCAGTCTGGGCCTGGCTGGTGACGCTAGCCGGCCTACTGACGTCACAGGCTACGACGCTGTCAGCTTGACGACTCCGCCCTCTAATACAGGCGGCCGTGGCTCGACCCTTGTGGCAGCTCTTCGTCAATTGCCGGTTGTTGCATCCCGGGCTGTCGCTGCAAGCAGCAAAGTGATGGTGCGCTGGAGTCAGCAAAGTTATGCAGCCATCTCCCTGTATGGTGTTTAACCTTTGAAACGATTATAATTTACTAGCGAGGTGCACCAGCGGTATCTTCTTGCCTCGTGGCCATTAACGCTCTGCTTAGCTGCCCTGGTCGTTGGCGCAGTTTTCTGACAGTGTCTTTTCCTCGCCGTGTTGGTGCTGTCCGGTACAGCGTGTAGTTCGACAGCTTGGTCTTGTTCTCTTTTTCTCTTTGAGTATGTATTCTGCCTTGACTGTGTTTATACGCCAATTATTATGACATAATCCTGCTGCGATCCTCGTCTTCGCTGATACTTTTGGTTGTCGTGCTGTTGGTCGGGTGGAAGGGAATTGATTAGGCAGTTGGTTGGTTCGTCAGACGTCCACAGATCGCGCTGCAACCCGATTGTTTAGTGTTACGCTTGGGTGTCTGTCTCAGCTAAACTGTGGTTAGAGTTTCCTCCGCAGGCCGATCCTCGGAACGCTTCTGAGCGTCATTGTTTGTTGCTGTTGATTCTCATTTTATTTGCAGGTACTGTGCGGGCCTTCAGCCATCTATTAGTATTGTCTGTCTTATGTTTAGTATATGGCCTTCAGCTGAACTTCATAACAGCCTTAAGATTAGGCCTTCAGCCGCGTTTCATTGAAAATTCTTGTTGCTCTGTGTTTAGGCCTTCAGCCGCGTTTGTTTCAGAATTTGTGGCTTTAATACGTAAATCCTTGTCTGTAAGGTTTCTCTTTAATTATCTTGAATTCTTGAAATGGCCTTCAGCCGCGTTCTGTAAATATTTATCTTAAGGTTGTCTTTAATTATCCTTGAGTAACTGTTTGCGCCTTCAGCCGACAACGTACTTCGAGTTTTCTTAAGATATTTTTCTGTTATACTGTGTAAAAGCTTATCTTTAAAGTCTCTCTTTTATTGTGCAAATAATTTTTTTTTTAATTGAGCTTTCAGCGGAAGAATTAACTTGAATTTTACTTAATATGACCTTTAGCCGGAATTGGCTTTTAAAGAATTTCCTTGGCTTATCTGAAATACTATTTCGGTCTTTAGCCGGAAATTGTAAATACTCGGCTTTTACAGAATTTCCTTAGCTGGTCTGAAATATTATTTCGGCCTTTAGCGCGGAAGATATTGTAATTTTACGTAAGTAAGGCCTTCAGCCGTTACTCTAAATCCTGGTGTTTTAAAAGCAATCATTTAAACTTATTCTGGAGAAGTTAGTTGGGCCCTCAGCCGTGAATTGATCTTTATTGTTTTAAAGAGGCAACTGTGCATTAATTTGAGGCATAAAGTTGTGTGTGTTCTTGTACAACTAACAATAATTGACCTTGGCCCCTTTCCACAACCTGATCCGCTCTGTCATGCGAAACCAGATTTAAAATTTATGAAGTCTTCCGCGTCCGCGATTCTCATTTCAGACAGTAAATTAACATGCAGCCATTTGCTCCTTTTTCAACAGGTCTGGCGCCCATTTCCTCTTTTTCATTGCTTTCTGGTACTTGTAAGCTGTAGCTAACGGAATTGCAGCACACGGTTTCTTTTGACTGTTCGACATCTTAAGCTTCTAAAATCGCGCAGTCAACTGACAATTTTTGTCCGTGTTTTTGTTACGTATTTTTTACATTTAATGCACGTGGCAAATGTTCGTCAAATCAAAACCGATGATGAAGTAAGCCGATTCTGTGAAGAAAAGATACCAGCGACCACGAAAAGCGCTCTGAGGACGCAGGTAAGGGTTCATGTGAACTTACATCCCGTAAGTTTCCAGCTTTGTCCCTTTTTTTTTTTTTTTAAACAATACATACTTGTGAAACTTTAGAGTTCTTTTTCTGAAAACAATGTTTTTTCGGCACGGTTGTCGTCGCTCACGGTACAATTTACATCCGATTCTAAATGATTTTTCGTCTCTCTTAAAGCAAACTGAATTCTCTTCAGTTCACCATAGCCCATTTATTTATGATGATATTTAGTTTTTTTTTCGGCCAAAAAAGAGGTGTCCAAAAATGGCCACTCTTTTCAAACATGTATAATTTCGCGAAAAGGAATTTTTTTTTTTTTTTTTTTTTTTTTTTTTTTTTTTTTTTTTTTTTTTCAAATCCCAACGACGAACTAAAATTACATCTTTAACGATCAGTGTGATATGTTGATTTCATGTTTCAGGTAACTACAACCGGAGTTACAGCCGCAGCCGCCGATCTACCTCCTTCGAGAACTGCCTCGGGAAAATTCCAATTAGAAAGTGAAGATATTAATATTTTTCAACAAAAAAATACCAGCAAAAACTTGCATGTATGCTTTAAACATCGCAGCAAACCCCGTTTGCGTACTACATTCCAGTACGTAAAAAAGAAAAATTCTGAATATGAGTAACGGCAACAGCAGAAATCACACAATTTGAAGTGTTGCCAGTTGAAGTAAATAGCTATGGAGTGAAATTACGAATAAGTTAAACTGGAACCATGACACAGATAATTTTGTGGGCAGGCCGAGCAAAAGACACCATTTTACTGGCGGGCTCTTGTAAGATGCAATAGAAGTACTGAGAAGGCAGCCCGCTCTACGCTTGACCGTCCTCTGGGCCAGAGTAGTGGTGCGCGATACGGGATCCCTGCGTCATAGGATTGACGGAGGACACGCAAAAAGTTCAAAGTCTGCGAAACAGGGCAGACGATACCCGAGGTGGGGCAGCAGTTACTAAGACTGCCTGGTATCAACGTTCGATACCACACTTGTTAGTGGTTGCAGCCCGCATCTCGTGGTCGTGCGGTAGCGTTCTCGCTTCCCACGCCCGGGTTCCCGGGTTCGATTCCCGGCGGGGTCAGGGATTTTCTCTGCCTCGTGATGGCTGGGTGTTGTGTGATGTCCTTAGGTTAGTTAGGTTTAAGTAGTTCTAAGTTCTAGGGGACTGATGACCATAGATGTTAAGTCCCATAGTGCTCAGAGCCATTTTGTGGTTGCAGTTATCGACCGCGGTGCGTACTAGTATCGATGGAGCCGCGAGTCGACACCAGCGCCGCTCCTCGGCTTGTATCAAGTTTCTAGCGATCTGTCCTGCCCACTCTCGCTCGGGACGTCAAGTAGTAAAGTAGCGTAGCTCTCAGCTGATAGGAAGCAACCTCTAACAAGGCGCTTAGTAACGTGTGGCCTAACTGAGGCCTCAATGGCTATCAGTTTATAATTATATGTATGCATCCAAGAAAAAACCTGTACAACCAGTTAAGTACAATATGTATTACTTTTTACCAACGACTTAATTATTTTAGTCGCTGCAAATCCAGACCGTGCAGCTCATACCTTATGGCAACTGGTTGACCAGTTGACATCACAGCAGCTGAGAAGAGTGCCCCACCTACCATCTTCGAAGGACGCCATGGGTGTGATGATGATCATGTGACGTGACCGAAACCGGTCACCTATGCCGGCCGTGGTGGCCGAGCGTTTCTAGGCGCTGCAGTCTGGAACCGCTCGACCGCTACGGTCGCAGGATCGAATCCTGCCTCGGGCACGGATGTGTGTGATGTCCTTACTTTGGTTAGGTTTAACAAGTTCTATGTTCTAGGGGTCCGATAGTGCTCAGAGCCATTTTTGAATGGTCATCTATGTTCTTGTAGCATACCTGGTGCGATCAAGACTGAATTTAAAAAAGATTTTTTTTTAATTCTTTGATCACTGTTCCAGATACGTTCATTAAAATTAGTCATCTTAGAGCTTGCTGGATCCGGTTTACGAGGAGGTCTTGCACCCTCGTGACCACACCCCTCCCATCCGGAAGTCCATGGGTGCCACCATCAGTCGTGGCGTGTTCTCGCACTGTGCAGACCTGGCTCCTCCCGAGTCCGGACCCAAACTGCACACTCACACGACGCGGAAAAACAGCGACGTCGCCCCAAAGATAGGGCAGCAGGTCTACATATCGATAAGCACCGCTGATGCCAGCAGCGGATAGGCAACGCTTGCGAAACCGGCTGGCGACAGTCAAGACCAGAAGAAGACAAACAACCGCAACCGTGCAAACTACACGATACGGTCTGGCCTCCAACAGAGGGCGGAAACCTACAAACAGCCGTGAAGCGTGAATTTATTTTCAAAAACTTTTCTTAAAGAATTTACTTTATTTACTAGCGATTCATCAAGAACATGAACACATTTAATCACACCATGTAAGCGTGGAAGTAGTTGCCAGTGGGTAACTCATGAAAACAAATTAAAATTTTTTGAATAAATGGATATTTATTCCTAAAAGCCCTTTTTTTTGTTGAAACAGATTTAAAATTATAATCAGAAAGCACCCTGCAGATATCAAGTTAGAATTTATTCAGAAGCAGAAATATATATATATATATATATTTTTTTTTTTTTTTTTTTTTTTTTTTAAATGAGCTTTCGGGCTGAGAACCTTGCCGCTCCCTTTTAACACAGCCGTAGTGACGACCGCTCACGACAGTCTCTGAAAGACTACACTGGTGCAAGTCTGCAACACACCAGATTACCATAAACTAAAAATTTTAACAATTCACACAAGCACACAAACTATGCACCCCGTAGGAGGGATGGAAATGCTACAAAACAGTGACTACAAATTATTTGCCACCGAAAATGGAACTTGTTTTTAAAAGAACTCTTACGGTTGAAGGGTGGCTACTTTATATACTAAAATGACCATTTAAATAAAAACCCAAGAAATGCAGTCTTACATAAAATGTACCAACATGCTCTACATTACACATATATACCGCCCCTCAAGATGATAGGCAACATAAAAACATATTTCAGGAATTCGGCCTTTACACCTTAAGCAATAAATTCGTTAACACCGAATCCGACAAACATGACAGAGGCAGACAGACAGACACTAACTGCCTAACAAATGCGGACGAGAGACAGACTAGCAAGCTGGGGACGACAGACTCATCCAGACTGACCCGCTGGCGAGTTTTTTTTTTTTTTTTGTCCTTTATTGAATTTCAATTCCCCCCGAAGGGGGCGGGCTGGCAGCAGCTTAGTATGCCGCTCTTCAGCCTACAGACTTTGTTAGAAAGATGAAGAGAATAAATAATAAAAACAGGCGATAAAATCGGAGACTTAAAGAGTAACATGGCGAAAAGAAATCGTGGAACTTGCGTGGGGGCTTAATTAAATAACGAAAATAATTTTTTAAATTTTAGTCGCTGTATGTCCGATCACGTAGTCTCGTAAACGGTTGGCCCTGACTAGTTTTTGTACGCAATCTGACTGCATAGAACAACAACAAAGAATGAAATGAAAATTTTCGTTAACACAATTAATTAATTAAGTCTCCAGCAACTATAAAAGCTACGAAACCAAAACACAAGTGTAATTGTTCTGTGTGTGGGAGTGTGATTCAACGTACACATCTGGCACGGTTCTTCTTCAATAAGACAAGAAATTTTTAATACCATTTATACTGAAGTAATTAAAAAAATTTAAATACTATAATTTCACAAGAAAACCAGAATTACACTCTAATACAAGAACACAAGCCAGATGCTTTGTTGACTGAACCTGTAATGACGCATTATTTAAGACACTGAAATAATAAAATGAAAAGGAAATTTTTTTTTTACCTTCATATATATTGACGAAAAGCACTCTGATCATTACAATATCTCCATTAGAACAACATCTGCTGTCTATCCCATCAAACAACTGCATAAAACATGGAACAAGCACTCTCCACTACGACTTGTCTACAAGAACTTTTCACTACGACATCTCAGCAAGCACTGACTACTACCACATTTCGACCAGAACTGCCAGTGGAGGCGGCCGAATAATACTCTTTGGCGCAATCTCTGGCACTGTGGCTCAGTGTAGCCATCTTTCAAGCTTAAAACAAAGAACAGAGGGATGATGACGCTAAGAAAATACATACAAAGCAGACAGGTAGAACAATACACAGACAATTAAAAAAACACGGCGACAGTCTGGTTTCTGTTCGCAAAAGACATAAAATTCACACGCAGCGACAGCAGGGTTTCTGTTCGCAACACGAGAAAGACGAACAACACTGAACAGTCACTGTAACACTGCACTAAAAAGTTGGCAAATGTGACATACCACAGCCGAGAGCAGGTGGGGGCAAACTGGACAGATGAAGGGAAAATAAAAGAGGGGGGGAGCCGGGAAAGGAGCTGATGGAGGAGGAGGACCCAGAAGAGGGGTGGGGGGCGCTGGGCAGACGCGACAGGGAGTGGGGTAGGCAGAGGAGGGGAATACAAAAGGACTCGGGGGGGGGGGGGGGAGAAGGGAGGTAGGGAGAGGTTTAGTGGGGAGAAAACAGGACGGAAGGGGGGAAGAGGGAGCCCAGGGAAAGGACAGAGGAAAGGAGGGGGAGTGAGGATCAGAGTTGATAGGAGGGATAAATAGAGGGAGAGAGGGCATTGACTGGGAGGGGGAGTTGATGGAAACCACCTTGGGAAAGGAGATGTAGGGTGTAGAGATGGAGAGTAGGGGGGACACAACAGTGAAGACGTGGCAGGGGGCGGGGATGGGAGAGGAGAGGAGCAACCAGGGGGTGAGGGGGTTCAAGGCGGTGGGAGGTGTAGAGGATGCGGGTATGTTCGAGGAAGATGAGCAGATGGGGGAAAGGAATGAGAGGATCTGCCTGGGGGACGGGAGGCGTATACGGAAGGCGAAGCGGAGTGCATGACACTCAAGGATCTGGAGGGACTTATAGAGTTTGGGGGGGGGGGGGCAGATATCCAGGCAGGACTGGCATAACAGAGGATGGGACGGATTAAGGATTTGTAGGTGTGGAGGATGGTAGGGGGGGGCGACCCCCATGTCCGGCCAGAGAGGAGTTTGAGGAGTCGGAGGCGGTTGTGGGCTTTGGATTGGATGGAGCGGAGATGAGGGATCCAGGTGAGGTGACGGTCAACGGTGAGGCCAAGGTAGGTGAGGGTGGGGGCCGCTGGCGAGCTCATGGCGCCCCTTAAATGCACGTGAACAGGCGACCTTTCCCCTTTCCCACCAGAGAGAGACACCAAAGCTGCGACTGCCACAGCGGCGCCACCGCCAGAAACGGAGGGCGACTGCCTCACACTACGCGCCCTCTTCAGCTGATTGATTCACGGCCGCCAATCGCTAGTACGGGCCGAGGGATACTGTCAGCTGTTAGCCTCTGCACTGCACAGTACCGCGCGCTCTGGAGACAGGCGGCTGCCACGGGGCAGACAGAGAGAGACAGACAGCCGGTGGCGACCAAAGCTCCGTAGCTGTACTTTCACAAACTCGGAACTGCGTACTGCCCGAATTATGGCCCAGTCTTCACGCGCAATACATTGCTGGGGCTGACATTTTGCAAGCGTGCTTTTTTCTCCCTAGAATACGAACTCAATTTGACGAATTTTCGCTGCAACAACGTGTCACGTGTTATCGTGACCCATCGGCGGGACGTGAGACCCTACTGCTCGTTCCTTCACCAACAAGCAGAGGACGCCTGCTCGTCGTCGCCCAATTCGTCCAAATTTATGGTACGTGTCAGACAAGAAAGTGCGCGAAGTGGAAACACCAAATGGCCAAGCGTTTAGGAAATAAAAGGAATTTTGTTACGGATCTACCACCATATGGAGCTTGTGAATTGTCCCTGTGTCACCGTGCTTGTGAAGCGGTGTTTGGCCCAGCGGTATGAGATCGGATTTGCACTGAAAGGGCTGTGAGTTCGCATCTGCTCGGTGGTAAATAATTTTGTGCTCCTTGGAAATACTTACACTCCTGACATCACAATGAAGCGCAATATCATATAGATTATTTTATTAACTTATATAAGCACAAAAAGTGTAGACATAGGATGAACTGCGGGACTGCAGACATTTAAAAAGGGATTGTAGCTAACGCGTACACGGGAACGACGTGTATGTAAATCGATACTTCCATTCTTTTGCAATTGATCACTTACATGTAAGGGGGTAATATTCATCAAAGAAGCAGGGGAAGCAATAATTTTGACCGCATCTTGCGTTCGTTATAAACGCAGTGACAGGGTTTTTTTTTTTTTTTTAATGTCTCCATAGAAAAACAAACTTGATTGACATTCTCAAAACAGCTTCTCTCATCGCACAGTCCAGCAACGAACGACGCCTAACGCAGCATGTCGCTGAATACGTGCGAAGATAGCTGCAGATGTATAATAGAATGCAGTTTGATGCAAGCTTCTCGGGAAGTGATTTATTCTTCTTTCTCGATTAGGTAAGTACAGTTTTGACATTTTTTTTATTATATTTTTTCCCTGACGATAAAAATATTCATCACAGGCTTGCATTACTGGCGTACATTTGGGGGGAATTGCTTTGATAGCTGCACGTTGGCAATCCGTATTCATCTTGGAACAGTTCGTCGTACATTTACGGATTTCTTTGTCCTTCCCAGGAGTGATTCAAGAGGAGACATTTATTCTCTTGCACTTAGCGATTCATCACATCAGTTAAATATTTTTTCTACAAGTCTGTTGTCAGGTTACCGGATTTTAGAAGAAGAAACACAAAAATAGTGGCTGTTGTGTGGAGTCGGACCCGCTACCCTTCCAATACGAATCTGGTCTCTTATCGCTGATCCAAGCAGTGCTTCCAAAACACATTGTCACAGGGACAGTTCACAAGATGCAGATGGCGATAGCTCCGTACCAAAATTCCTTTTATTTCCTAAACGGTTGGCCATCTGAAGTTCCCACCTCGAACACTTTCACCACGCCCTACATGTACCACGAATTTGGACGAATTCAGGCTTGTAAGCGATAGCACACATTTCGGTCGCACTTAACTGCAGAAAACATTCACGGCTGCCTCATGACACTTTCCAGACGAAAAATAAATGGTATGTGCCTTGATGCACTTCTAACTACGAATCGGAGAAAGATTATCTCACTTCGTTCCGTTTCGCTAAGGAGCTTTCCCCACGTCCTAGATGAATTTCTCGCACTAACATAGGCGATTTCGTACAAGCTGCTTTGCGGTGGTTTGCGTAAAGCACTTCACAGGCCACTGTGTCCACCATCTTATATACAGCGTGAACATTAATGTAGTCGACAAATAGCAGGGGCGGATTCGTGACTGTAAATGGGGGAAGAAAGGTCCTATGAACATTTTCCCCGTTTCCAAGTAGGGACATCGAACAGATGTGCAGAACTATAGACCTATATCTCTAACGTCGATCAGTTGTAGAATTTTGGAACACGTATTATGTTCGAGTATCATGACTTTTCTGGAGACTAGAAATCTACTCTGTAGGAATCAGCATGGGTTTCGAAAAAGACGGCCGTGTGAAACCCAGCTCGCGCTATTCGTCCACGAGACTCAGAGGGCCATAGACACCGGTTCACAGGTAGATGCCGTGTTTCTTGGCTTCCGCAAGGCGTTCGATACAGTTCCCCACAGTCGTTTAATGAACAAAGTAAGAGCATATGGACTACCAGACCAATTGTGTGACTGGATTGAAGAGTTCCTAGATAACAGAACGCAGCATGTCATTCTAAATGGAGAGAAATCTTCCGAAGTAAGAGTAATTTCAGGTGTGCCGCAGGGGAGTGTCGTAGGACCGTTGCTATTCACAATATACATAAATGACCTTGTGGATGACATCGGAAGTCCACTGAGGCTTTTTGCAGATGATGCTGTGGTGTATCGAGAGGTTGTAACAATGGAAAATTGTACTGAAATGCAGGAGGATCTGCAGCGAATTGACGCATGGTGCAGGAAATGGCAATTGAATCTCAATGTAGACAAGTGTAATGCACCGCGAATACATAGAAAGAAAGATCCTTTTCTTTTAGCTACAATATAGCAGGTCAGCAAATGGAAGCAGTTTATTCCATAAATTATCTGGGAGTAGGCATTAGGAGTGATTTAAAATGGAATGACCATATAAAATTAGTCGTCGATAAAGCAGACTGAGATTCATTGGAAGAATCCTAAGGAAATGCAATGCGATAGCATAGGAAGTAGGTTACAGTACGCTTGTTCGCCCACTGCTTGAATACTGCTCAGCACTGTGGGATCCGTAGCAGATAGGGTTGACAGAAGATATAGAGAAGATCCAACGGAGAGCAGTGCACTTCGTTACAGAATCATTTAGCAATCGCGAAGGCGTTACGGAGATGACAGATAAACTCCAGTGGAAGACTCTGCAGGAGAGACGCTCAATAGCTCGGTACGGGCTTTTGTTGAAGCTTCGAGAACATACCTTCACCGAGGAGTCAAGCAGTATATTGCTCCCTCCTACGTATATCTCGCGAAGAGACCATGAGGATAAAATCAGAGAGATTACAGCCCACACAGAAGCATACCGACAATGTTTCTTCCCACGAACAATATGAGACTGGAATAGAGGGGAGAACCGATAGAGGTACTCAGAGTACCCTCCGCCACACACCGTCAGGTGCCTTGCGTAGTATAGATGTAGATGTAGATTTGTCCAGAAATACATCGCAGCCACGGTTCCTTGTCTGTTGCAGGCTGTGTGATACCGTCCGCACTGGGGGAATGTTACGTGATTCCACGTACTTAAACGTTTGTGACTATTACAGCGCCATCTATCACAAAGGGAACAAACTGGTGCAACTAAAACATTCATATTTCTTTACGTACTACACGAATATTTAATAAAAAATGAGGGTTCCTATGTAAAGAAAACGCAGTTGATATCCGTTTGACCTGTGGCAGCGCCATCTAGCGGGCCAACCATAGCGCCATCTGGTTTCGCCCTTCAAGCTAGACGAGTTTTGTTCTTTGTTGTTTTTTCCTTTAACGCTTATTTCGTGAGATATTTGGCCCGGTCGCGATCAATGGACCACCCTGCATATACAGTGGTTTCTCGCCTTCAGCAAGTAAAAAACGAACAACAGAACGTTGTTCAAGTAATATGGACGTTTCAAGCGGACGCCATCTTGAAATGTATTTTTGACATAGTAAACGAAACAATGTTTATACGTCCCAATGAGGCCAACTTAAAGCCATAATAGTACCAAACTTGCTCTACTAACCGTTTTTTTTCCCGAGTCCAATTTGTCTCTTAAATTATTGAATGACCCTCGTACATTGTCGGTGTTTATGCTGAGCCGTATCGGTTCCTCTTCCGGGCGACCTCCTCTGCCGGGTTTCCCCCTGTGGTTGTCCCGAGGCGGGCCGAATTTCCGGGGCGTGCGAGTCTCGTGTGGACAGCGCTGGGAGGAGACTGGGGCTCCGAGCTGTCAGCTGGCCAGCTCTTTCCTTGCCTGTGTGTTCATCGGGAACTGCCGTTGGGTGGTCGGTGCGTCGACTGAGCGGACGACGTGTGCTGGGTCTTTTTGGCCGCTCCTGGGTTCCGTGCGTCCCTGTTTACTCGCCATTCGTCCCAGCTGCTGCACAATGACTGGTTTCAGTATCGTTTGTGTTGTGAGACCTTAACCTTTCTCGGCGAATTGAATGGTCAGATAACTGACGGGTTTGCTGCCGGGTGCGCTCGTCGATCACCGCCGATACTTCGACAGGAGCACACCCTGCCATTCTCAAGGCACAAATGCAAGGAGGAAGCAGTGTGCAAGGGAATTTAATACCTGGGTTCACAGAGGAGAAAAATGCTCAAATGTGTGTGAAATCTTGTGGGGCTTCACTGCTAAGGTCATCAGTCCCTAAGCTTACACACTATTTAACCTAAATTATCCTATGGACAAACACACACACACACCCATGCCCGAGGGACCAGCCGCACAGTCCATGACTGCAACGCCTTAGACCGCTCGGCTAATCCCGCGCGGCTCACAGAGGAGAAACAAGGAAGATACCACACACAGAACAAGTACCCGCAGAGTCAACACACAATCAAACAAAACCAACATCAGAAATATCGATAGTGACTATTAATCAACAGGTCGGGTAGCACTAATTCTGTCGCTCTGTTTTTTTGGTCAGAGATTCCAAGCAGCATTTAAAGAAAATCCAGCAACTCTTTTTATGAAGTTGCTTGATAGTTTAATTTCAACACCTCCCTTAATGACACTATCACAATAGCTGGACGTTGTATTCCATGGGATGACCGGTGTCAAGCCAATGTTCTGCAATAGCGGATTTGCTCGGCTGTTGTAAGTGTGTGTGACGCTTATGCTCAATACACCGGTCATCAACAGTCCTGATTGTCTGACCAATATATATCATGCCTCACCTGCTAGGAATAGGATAGACACCAGCCTTACGCAAACCGAGATCATCTTTTACGGACGCCAACAGGGCTCGAAAAACACATTTCACATTTCCGCTAAATACGGCCAATCCTGTTGGAAATACTTCCTGCGTAAGGCAAAAAGGCCGTATACACTTCGTTCCTATCAACTGGTTCAAATGGCCCTGAGCACCATGGGACTTAACTTCCGAGGTCATCAGTCCCCTAGAACTTAGAACTACTTAAACCTAACTAACCTAAGGACATCACACACACCCATGCCCGAGGCAGGATTCGGCCTACGACCGTAGCGGTCGCGCGGTTCCAGAATGTAGCGCCCAGAACCGCTCGGTCACTCTGGTCGGCTCGTTGCTATCGTCACTCAGCCGTTGCACACAGGGCCGATAGCGGACCGCATGTGCTATCTGCCTCTCACTATAACCATTCTGAAGAAAGGTGACTTCGAGATGTGAAGCTCAGCTGCCACACTTTCAGGGTCTGAGATAACGTGGGCCCTGCGAACCAAGGTGCGAAGTACTCCTTCACGCTGAGCTGGATGGTGACAACTATCAGCTCGCAGATACAAGTCAGTGTGGGTGGCCTTCCTATAAACAGAATGTCCCAACGTACCATCAGTCTCCCTTCAAGGAAGGAAAGGCATCCATTCTTTTCCACCTCCATGGTGAACTGAATATTCGGGTGGGTTGAACTCAGGTGTTCCAAAAACCGGTTTAAATTCTTACTACCATGAGGCCAAATAACAAAAGTATCGTCTACATATCTGAAAAAACACGCAGGTTTCAAGGTCGCTGACTCCAATGTTGCTTGTGGTATTGTTTTTTCTTTTTTTGTTGCGTCTGTGAAAGGGTCCAAGTAACAGGAGCCCTACTGGAATAGTCAGGGCGATTATTACACCAAGTTGTTAAACTGTTCTTTTTAATCGTGTTTTACAATTACGTTGGCCATCCAACAGTTCGCCTGCTATCTCTAGCTGCACAGGGAAACGACTTTGATGTCGCGGGCACCGTGGGCTCATGACGAATGCCCTGTACTGGTGGGGTACAGTATTTGTATCTAGTCAAATTTCTGAATAAGCAGTCGGTCTTAACGCTGTCCGAGTACACGATTTCTGCAGGCAACTTGTTGTAATTACCTTGGATCAACCTTGCATTTAAATATTACCCTCTTTATTAAAATTTTGTCAGTTCATACATGGTGCGACAATAAAGTAATGAGACTGATTTTGTCTGTAAGACGTGGCAACCCTGCAGGCTTGCGTAGGCACAATACCTTTGACCTCGGTCTATAAGCTGCTTCTAGTCTAAGCGGCACATCGATGCAACTGAGTCGTGCTGTAATAAGTTAACACGAATTTGTGCCTCTCGTCACGGAAATGGAACCGCATAACATTGCGCAACGGTATGCCATTTCTGCTTGCGTTAAATTGGGTGAAAATGCGACGACAACTTACGACAAGTTTCAGAAGGCTTTTGGAGAGGAGGTTATGACAAGAGCTAAAGTTTTTCGTTCGCGTAAAATGTTTAGTGAAGGCAGAACGAATGTTGAAGATGAAGACTGCAGTGGACGACCGTCAACCTCACGGACGGATGTCAACTTGGCCAGGGTGCGTGAACTCGTACGATCTGATCGAAGATTGTCCGTGACAATGATTGCAGAAGAACTGAACATCAACCGAGAAACGGTTCGTCTAATAATAACTGAAGATCCTGGTATGGAAAAGATTTGAGCAAAAATGGCCCCCAAAAATCTCACACCACAACAGCGAGAAACACGGAAAAGTGTGGCAGCCGATCTGTTAGAACAGGCGGAAAGCAATCCACAATTGTTGAGCTGTATTATCACTGGTGACGAAAGTTGATTGTAACCTCCGCACAAAAAGTGTAACCTCCCAACAGACGAAAAAGATATGTATATTGCATTCACATTTAGCGTAACCTAACAACAGATTATCCAGTCTGTCGGGAGAAACAACTTGACCATGTTGCTATAAGCAGACTGTCTGCATCAGAGATACTCAATGTAAAAGTTGCTAAGAGTGCAAGTTTAGATTCAGATCACTATCTATCTGTCGTTAAATTCAAAATTAGACCAATATATAAAAGAAAGAGCGAATATCAACCTAAAAAGTTTGACACTCAGAAATTAACCAAGAAACACAATTTCAGGACACTTTTGGAAAAGAAAACACCTAAAACATGGGAACAACTTCAAAAAGATATAGTACAGACAGCAGAAGAAACCATTCTCCTTACCAAAAAATGGAAACATGCCTGGTGGAATGATGAGTGTGACAAACTAATCCTAACAAGACAACGAGCTTGGAACATTTGGAATGCCAACAAAAATGATAAAAATAGGAACTCCCTAAAAGAAGCCCGGAAGCAAGCTTCAAAAGGCCTTAAAAAGATCCAAGTTCAATACATAAAAGACCAACTAGCATCAATAGACTCCAACTTCAAGCAGAACAATGCTAGCGACTTTTACAAAACCTTCAAAAGTAACTTAAAGAAATACTCTCCTCCTAGTCTATTTTTCACGGACCCAAAAACGCAGAAAACTGCATACAATAACATAGAGAACTGTAGAATACTTGCTGAATATTTTGAAGAACTACATAACTGTTATCCACCGAAAGAAAAATTTAATTTCAATATTGTAAACCCATCACCACCAGACTCCAAGCCACCAACCACAGAAGAAATAAATCATAAAAGAGCTTAAAAGTAATAAAGCCCCTGGAGAGGATAATATAGTTGCTGAACTATGGAAGTACTCTAGTGGCAACATGATACAGTGTCTATCAGAAATACTAAAAGAAATCTGGACAACACACAGATTACCTCCAGACTGGACATCTGCATTAATACATCCACTACATGAACAAGGGAAGGAAACAGATCCTAGCAATTATAGGGGAACCTCCCTCTTACCAGTGACCTATAAGATCTTGTCTAAGGCGCTTTTAAAAAGAGCAGAAGAGATACTTGACAAACAGCTAGGAGAGTATCAGGCTGGATTTAGGAAGGGAAGGTCATGTGCAGAACAAATACTAAATTTAAAGAACATAATAGAAATGAGGAAAATCAGGAACTTAAAATATGTAATTACTTTTGTGGATTTTAAAAAAGCCTATGATTCAATTGACAGAAATACACTGCTTGATATCTTAAAAGAATTGGGACTCGATGCTAAAACAACTGCAATAATTAAAGGTACTTTGACAAATACAAAATCGAAAGTAAAATTTAGGGGAGAGGTCTCAAAATCGTTTGAAACAAAGTCAGGTGTTCGACAGGGAGATGGTCTGTCACCTCTGCTTTTCAATTGTGTCTTGGAGAATGTAGTTCGAGAATGGAGGAAGGCCATCAATACTAAAGGGATTCAACTAGGGAGAAATCCAAACAAGATCACTGTCGACTGTTTAGCCTTCGCAGATGACATGGCATTGATTACAGATTCACTAGACAATGCCCAAGAACAAATAAGAGAACTACAAAAAGAAGCAGCCAAAGTAGGACTACAAATATCCTATGTAAAAACAAAGTTTATGACAAACATCTGTGATGCTACTCAAAATATTGCAGTTGACAACAACACAATACACAAAACAGATTCCTTTAAATACCTAGGAGAGTGGATTACATACAATGCCAAAGAAAAGATAGCTATAGAAACTAGAGTGCACAAAATGGAAAGAGTGTTTCATATGACCAAAAACGTTTATAATAAAAAAATCCTTGTCCTGGAACACGAAATTAAGACACTACCAAACAGTGACCAGACCTGAAGCTCTCTATGCGGCAGAAACACTTAAACTACCAAGAAATGGGGATCTTGAGAAACTAGAGAAGGTCGAAAGAAGAATTTTAAGGAAAATACTGGGAGCTAAAAGAAACGATAATGCTGAATACAGGTTAAGACCAAACAGAGAGCTATATCTGAAAACGGAGAAACTAACTGATGTAATGAGGAAGAGGAGACTACAGTTTTTTGGACATATATTCAGAATGGATAACAACAGACTAACCAAGCGAATATTCACATTACTCAATAGCTACAAATCCAAGCCAGCATGGTTCATAGAGACTGAAAAGGATATTGAAAATGCTGGAGTTACAATAGACACAATAGAAAACAGAACACATTTCAGAAAGGCAGTTCAAAAGGCAGAATTTCAGGAGAGAAAGAAAATAACTAGATGAAAGTGGACTCAAGAAGAAAGGGAACAACACTCTAAAAGGATGAAGCAAATTTGGAAACTGAAGAAATCTAATACAATGAAGAGTAGCCAAAGTTGATTCATCGTACCCTCCAAATGGGTTATTCGAAAGAATATATATATATATATATATATATATATATATATATATATATATATATATATATAACATTCGCGTTTAGTGTAACCTCCCAACAGATAAATTCCGTAACCTAGCAATAATACAATGTAATCTCTCAATAAGATTGTGGCTCACCTATAACCTTTCAATAATTAACTGACTGTGAAGCTAAACTGGTAAATCTGGACGTCAGCAGTGCTGCGTCATGGCCCTGAAAGATCATTCTGAATAAAAAAGAGAAAAATTCTTACCTCAATGAAGTCGCCGGACAACGCGTATATCTCTGCTCCTATATGAAATTTTTCTGGCACAGCCCAGTGCAATGCTGGCCGATAGACTTGTCATATATAACAAGAAACAACTGATTTTCCTTTACAATAATCGGGATGACCATGGATTGGAGAAATTAGTAAATTCTTTAAATTGAGATGAATGAGTGTCAAAAAGTTAATTTTTTATAAGAAACATTATTATTATTAAGAGATTTTTTTAAACATTTTCCATGGGACTTGACGTAACAATAGTACATATGCGCGAGGCTGCTTTTACCTTATACTACATCGTTCATGCACCGCCATCGCTCCCCACAGCCGGCCCAGCAAACACCACACACCAGACTGCTAGCTACCACTTACTCCTACTGCTACACAGTTCCTACTGCATACAGCACTGCTCTCTGGTCTGAGACACTCTTATAGCTTACATATCGCAGGCAGCGCGTGAGCAATCCATCGGAATTACATCTGCTCGAGTGCACTAGCAATAAATTAGTCCTGGACCTCTAACATGGTTTTTTCAGTACGATCCAGAGACAAAACGCCAAAGTTCCCAATGGTGCTCAAAGGGATCACCCACACCAAAAGAGCTCGCATGTCAAAGTCAAAAGTGAACTGCACGCTTGTGTGCTTCTATGGTTCCAAGGGAATTGTAGATACAGAGTGGGTGCCTCCGCCGGCCGGGGTGGCCGAGCGGTTCTAGGCGCTACAGTCTCGAAACCGCGCGACCGCTACGGTCGCAGGTTCGAATCCTGCCTTGGGCATGGATGTGTGTGATGTCCTTAGATTAGTTAGGTTTAAGTAGTTCTACGCTCTAGGGGACTGATGACCTCAGAAGTTAAGTCCCATGGTGCTGAGAGCCATTTGAACCATTTGGGTGCCTCGTGGAGAAACAATTAACCAATATTACTACAAAGAAATTTTAGAAAGACTTCGTAAAAGAGTTCTTCGTGTCCGTGACAACATTGCTGATAATTGTATTCTGGATCACGATAATGCGCCAGCCCATACTGCTCTGTCAGTACAGCAATTTTTGACCTGAAAACAAATTTCAGTACTACCACAGCCACCTTATTCAGCAGATATCGTTCCGTGCGACTTTTTTCTATTCCCAACAGTCAAAACGGCGGTCAAAAGACACAAGATGTCCAAGAAGCTGTGACGATGGTCTTGGAGGCTATTACAGAGGATGAGTTCCAGAAATGTTACCATCAATGGCAAAAGCGCTGGAAAAAGTGTGTGCAATCAGAAGGGAACTACTTTGAAGGAGACAATACTAAACTTGACTAAATGGTAAGCGACATTTGTTTTCACACCAGTCTCATTACTTTACTGTCGCACCTCGTATATCACACGCAGTAGTCCTGTAAGTAGGCTGTTTAGGTTCTTATGTTGGCAACGCCACGTAGCGCTCTATACGAAAACACTGGCTGTGCTGTGTGAAGTCTGTGGCTGGTTTGCATTGTTGGAATATTCGCTATTATAGTGTTGGGCAGTTGGCTGTTTAACAGCGCGTAGCGTTGGGCAGTTGGAGGTGAGCCGGCAGGAGTGGTGGATGTGGGGAGAGAGATGGCGGAGTTTTGAGAGCGGATGATCTGGACGTGTGTCCATCAGAGACAGTAAATTTGTACGACTGGATGCCATGAACTGATATATACAGGGTGTCCCAGCTATCTTGTCCACCCAAAATATCTCTGGAACAATAACAGCTATTGCAAAACGACTCTCACCGGTATCAATGTAGGGCTGGGGCCCATGAATGTACATATTTGGAAACATTCTAAAACGAAAGCATATGTGTTTTTTAACACAAACTTATGTTTTTTTTAAATGGACCTGCTATATTTTTTCTTCAGCAATCTATAGCATGACAAAGCACATACAGAATGGCGTTGATTGCATCGCAATATTCCCATTACATCCCGAGATATTGAGACGCGAAGTTGACGCTTGGAACACCCGACATGCGCTGCTAGCGCACGTCCTGAGGCTCAGGCGTGAACCCCATGCTGCCCGTAATCGCGATGTGGTTGACATGCGTAATCACACTTCCATACTTATCAAGAGGTCCGAAACGAATAATACGGTCTGCTGCCATCCTGCGTTAACGTCGTACATTCCAGCAGGTATCTATCCCATAGGCTAGGGGTGATGCGGTTCTGTAACATATTTGTGTACCGCAACGTTAGTCACAAAGTTAGCTTCGCTTATCGTTAATCCGTTACTAAAAAGGTAATGCCGTTCAACGTTAAAACTTTACTTTACTGTAGATCTAGCGCAAGTGCCTGTTAATCATTCACTCGTAATAGTAAAATTCATGTTGATGGTTTTAGTGAAACGAGCAAGTGGACTAAAAGTTTTACCGTTGTTTCGGACCTCTTGATAAGTATGGAAGTGTGATTACGCACGTCAATCACATCGCGATTACGGGCAGCATGGGGTTCACGCCTGAGCCTCAGGACGTGCGCTAGCAGCGCATGTCGGGTGTTCCAAACGTCAACTTCGCGTCTCAATATCTCGGGATGTAATGGGAATATTGCGATGTAATCAATGCCATTGTGTATGTGCTTTGTCATGCTACGGATTGCTGAAGAAAAAATATAGGAGATCCATTTAAAAAAAACATAAGTTTGTGTTAAAAAACACATATGCTTTCGTTTTAGAATGTTTCCAAATATGTACATTCATGGGCCCCAGCCCTACATTGATACCGGTGAAACTCGTTTTTCAATAGCTGTAATTGTTCCAGATATATTTTGGGTGGACAAGATAGCTGGGACACCATATATATATATATATATATAATGACTTCTCAATATTATTAAGGTAAATACAGTGTTTGTTCTCTATCAAAATCTTTCATTTGCTAATATGCTTATCAGTAGTTAGTGCCTTTTGTAGGGATTACTGAAAGTCAAATTGCGTTGCGCTAGAAATATAGTGTGTCAGTTTAGTGTTGATGAGAATAAGTAAAGAGAGAAATGTCTGAGAATGTTCAGTTCTGTTGAGCTGTTTGAAAATCAAATAACGTAAGAGGTTTATCAGCACAGTAATTCATTATTTTTTGTAAGGGGATGTTTCGGTGTTTGTCGGGTAGCCCCACATCGGCCGGCCGGATTGGCCAAGCGGTTCTAGGTGCTTCAGTCTGGAACCGCGCGACCGCTACAGTCGCAGGTTCGAATCCTGCCACGGGATTGGATGTGTGTGATGTCCTTAGGTTGGTTAGGTTTAAGTAGTGCTAAGTGCTAGGGGACTTATGACCTCAGCAGTTGAGTCCCATAGTGCTCAGAGCCATTTGAACCATTTAGCCCCACATCCACAGTCACAGACGGTGCAGAACGACACAGAAAAGACGCCTAGCAGACTCTCTGCGGTGGAGGACCATGACAAGAATGGAAACTGACGTGGGACGAAGCCTTAATGTGAATTGTTCTGTTGTTTCTCGGATGTGGCGACAGTTTATAGAGACTGAAACTGTGTCCCAAGGATGATGGCAGGACCGAACACGTGTGACTTCAGAAACAGGAGACCACTGTTTGGCTGTAAGGGCACGACGGCACCGCCTTAGTACCGCACGGGCAGTGGCACGTGAACTCACAGCGTCCACTGGACCGCTGTTGTAGACCGTGTGCAGAAGTCTAGCCTCTAGTGTCCGTGACCTTCTGTACGTGTCTGCACAGAGGGCTGCGTCCAGAGTGGAGTCGTCAACTTGCCACTTGGAACGTGGAACAGTGGGCCAATGTTCTTTCGGAAAATCAATCTCGATTTGATCTGGAGAGTGATTTTCGACGCATTTGCATCTGTAGGGAACGTGGAACACGATTTCGGGACACAAACATTGTGGAAAGAGACCGATATCGAGGAGAATCCTTAATGGTGCGGGCAGGGGATTATGTCGACCACTCGAACACCTTTTCATGAAACTGTACGGGTGAATCGGCAAGGTTTAGCTCCTGTCAGGTATCTTGAGGACCTCATGTGCGGTTGTTGCGAGGTGGCTTTATCCCAAGGACTAGGTAGCAGTTCTGTGATTTACATAGTCTACCATGTGGCATGTGCAAACATGTTCTGTTTCTAGTATTACAGCTGTGAATATCACTTCTGAACTTTAATAGTTGCCACTATTAAAGTTCCAACCCTCGTATTTACAACTATACTTCTAGAAGCTTGCCACACTTAAGTAATTATCTCTGGCCATACATATTTTGAGACATTAACTGAAGCCTGGGCTTATGTCCCTATTCACATGATGTAGATTTTATATTCAAGTCTACATAGCGTACTATTATTCATTTATTCACTACAATTTCTTTCAGTTATTGTGCCATAAATGAGACTTTTTATCTTCTATGTTAATCACAGGAAACTATTTTCTCAAAGGAATTCAACTTCAATGCTTTTATGATTTTCATGATTCTTTGGTAATCAACAAACTATCCTAAATGAGTGACACACTAGAACATTTCGGCGTGGCTGTCAGTGGACGTAACATATGTAATGAGTCCCTCAGACTGCTTACACTTCAAACTTGTGTGTCGTCAAATCAGCATATTAGCTTTTCGGTGTAGTTGTCAGTAGATGTTGCGTATTGCACTGTCTGGACTCAGTACCAGGAATATACTGGCATGAGAGAACTAATTGTACAGCACAAACACACACTCTGATGATTACATGGTTGTGCACCTAAAAATGCTATATTGTTGAAACCACATGGTTTCTGAACTATTAGTCTTGCGGAATGCATTATTCTTAATATTCTAATGCGGGATATGTTTGTCCAACATCGGACATACAATCACCTGATAAATTTCCTAGTTTAATCACTATGGAGACAAACTTTATAAAGTGATAAAACTACTTCCCTCTGCACTAGTCTGGTGTCCTAGGAAGGCATCGTCTATGGATATGCACCACTCCAGCAGCTTATAAACCAACTAGAACAAAGTGTGGAGACTGTCGTTCTGTCTCTTAGGACATTAATGGATTTTATTCATCCTTTTAAGTCAATCACTCTTTCCATGTCAGTCGTGCATATGATTAGCAGTAGCAGTATCGGTTTTGACAGGTGCTGCAGCGTCTCACTGGCAAATAGATCGAAGAAAAACCAACTTAAATATTTTGGATAGCCGGGACACTGATGCACCTCACGCACACTGCTGGAAGAAAATGCCCACGAACAAGCAGCAACTTCCTACAATGGAGTGAGCATCACGATCAGTAGACATGGGAGATGTTACAGTTTTATTGCTGTTTACAGCAGCATCACCACAGCTCTGGTAGCATCCCTTTTGCACAAATAAGTCCTGGTCTCACGTTGGGTGGTTTTGCTCGTATGTAGGATAATACATAAATTTCATCCTAACACCACATCTCTATAGAGTACAGCCCCATCACACTATTAGAGGTGATATTCTAAGGTGAAATGGTCTCCTGACCTTCATTTCTTACATATTCCGTCCTCACAATCGTATTCTGCACATCAATGCACATCATTTGAACCGAAACTTGATAAGGTAGAGTCAATTTTTTTTTAAATTCATGTAAGCGATATGCAAATCTAATAAGTAAACCGCAAGTGCGCACCGAGGTTGAAAAAGTTGAGGCTGGTGTACACAACATGACGGACACAGGAATTTTCGTTCTAAAGAGGCAACCAGCCTGCTTGTAGGCCCGTCCCTTCAGAGGGGTGAGTCAACGCACACCTACTTTGGCTGGAACAACCGCCCAGAGAGAGAGCAGCTTTTGCCAAAGCGAAGGGATAACGACCCCTGTGTTTTACTTTAAAGCAAATTCCACTACATTGTGTGGGAGCGACCAGAAGACGCATTTCTTTGACGGACCGGCTGTGTAGTTACAGAGTTCTCACAGGAGGACAACATACGCCTAATGGAGATGCTACATATCTTCGCATTGGTCGATTTAAACGAAACATCATTCTCCCGTTTAAAAGAGCAACGCTGATTGGCGGAATATTTCTGACACAAACAGCCAGTGAGGGAAGACAGCGAATGATATACCCTTGAAACTTTTACAGAAAGAGGGGCCGTTCCGTTGTTGTCTTGGAGCGAAACACGTAACGGGAGCGAGTGCGCTCGTACGTGTACGCAAAGAGTGAGGAACAAGCCTCTCCTCAGTACTTCACTGGGAGAGCACCTGTGTTGTTAGCGAATCGGAGTGACACTCTATATTGAGTCGCTCACGATTAAGCGTTGTTCACTGTGTTGGCCGCCACACTTATTGTGTGGTGTGAAGACGGACAGAGTACTAGTTAAACGCCTGCGAGTGAATATTGAGTGGCATCGCGGTGGGATGGTTATCTGACTGGTGTACCACGCCAATAATTAGACTAGGGGCAGATAGGGGTCCTTGACTTCATCAAGGCGTGGGGAGAGTTTGATTGGCGAAGGTCAATCCAGATAGAAAGAGATAGTTGTGTTATTTGTCAGCAGCGAGTGATGCGGGCAGCAGTCGTTGTGGCATTGCGTGCTACAGCGTATGCGAGCCCCATCTGTCCTCCATAACAGTACACTCCATTACACTTCTCACACGACAGTCTTGACCGTACCTGTTATTCAAGTTGTGTAGGCGCAGCTCTCAGCCATTCTGCCGAGTAAATAACATTCTTAAAGAAAAGGGAGAAAAGAACCTAATAGCATTCCTATCCATAAGAGGCAACCTACTGTTCCAAAAAGAACCCAGATTTCATTATTTTTTTAAGAAAATGTTTCATTTGATTTCTCAGAATTTTTTTGCAATAAATAATATTTTTCGTTCGTTTAATGTTTTTCTTACTGGGAGATGAAGAAACTTGCACAGGATACGGTAGCATGGAGAGCTGCATCAAACCAGTCTCAGGACTGAACACCACAACAACAACAACTAGCAATATTCCGGTAGTTACGTAAGAATATAGAATATTTTTGTGTCTTTTCCTTACAGCGGACGACTCCAGAAGATATTTGTTGCTGAATGTTTCTCAAGCAGTTCTTGTTGGTACATTAGGAGCGTCTGTCTGACTTCTGTAGTAGTGTGAGGTGGAAATTGTTTCTTGCAGGAGCCAAACGGTAGTTGTTGGTTCAGTCCATGGCGCAACTTGACAAAATAAAATCCACACACTCACAATATATGTGACATTGGTCCACTCTCTTAAAGAACACTGAGTGGTGTTGAGTCTGATAAACGCAATGATCCTTCTCCTTAATACTTAAGGAATAACATTGAGTGTGAAAACCAACCGTAATTCGGGAATATATATATATACGACTGCAAGTGTGAGAACACAGTAATGGATTGAGATGCATATGTTTTACCTGTTTTAATATGGTGCCTCTGTGTAATACTTACGTACCCTTTGTTGAAGTATGTGTTACAAAAATCCATGTAGTTTACAGGGGGAGTGTAAAAAGTGAATGCAGCCGGAGAACAATTTTTAAGCTTTTCTTGGTATTGAGTCAGCAGGTAGCCCCCAACCCATCTCAATTCCCCGCACTTCGTGGTACTTTTTCTCTAATTTTATGTATTCTGAGACAGTTTGAAGAAGTTTTGCAACTTTTTTTCCGCAGCTTTACATATTTCCTCGTATATCCCTCAATTTTACGTATTTCCCATCAATTTGTCTTACTTATACCTCGTTTTCGTCGATTTTTATCGACTTTATGTCTTTTCTCATATGTTTTATTGATGTTTCTCTGTAGGTATACGGCCATATTGCCAGCATGCCCATGCATTGTTTGGTTTTATACGAGAACGTTTGCATGTCCTATAACGCAGCCTACTAAAAAAATCCTAAGAATTTCCTTCATCCCGATGATCTACCTGCACGTATTTTGGATAGGGAGATCATGAAAAGTGTAGTAACACTAACATGACTACTGTATGGTGGTGAGAGGTGCTACCCTCCCCGACAGACACACATCTGGGGAGACCTCGTGGTTTTGGATGCGTACCGTGGTTAATATTGTTGTTGCAGAGAGGACTGGTCAAGGACAATGTGGGAGGGCTGGTCAGTCTCCAACTGTATCCTACGAATGCGACAATACTCTGTGGCGCCCATCCACACAGGGAAAAATGACCAGTCATAATCATAAATACTCCACTATGATCGATTCGCCACAAATATGTAGATAACCTGTTTGCAGTGGTATAGGACACTGTCTGGTATACTGTGGTGTATATGGTCGAATGGATGTACTGCACAGTCATCTATCTGCATTCGCAATCTGGTATATGGTACTTGCGGAGTAGTTGAGGGGTGATTTAGCGATGATTGAGAAACTAGGAAGTATTCTATCATGTCACTGACTGGCACTGAAATTACAGTACAACTGGTAAAATTGCTAAGGCTGACCTCAATGTCATCTACAGTGTTGTAAGTAGGCTGTTTAGGTTTTTATGTTGGTAACGCCACGTAGCGCCCTGTATGAAAATCACTGGCTGTGCTGTGTGCAGTCTGTGGCTGGTTGCACTCATTGTTGGAACATTCGCTATTGTAGTGTAGGGCAGTTGGATGTGAACAGCATGTAGCGTTGCGCCGTTGGAGGTGAGCCGCCAGCAGTGGTGGATGTGGGGAGAGAGATGGCGGAGTTTTGAGAGCGGACAATCTGGACGTGTGTCCGTCAGAGACAGTAAATTTGTAAGACTGGATGTCATGAACTGACTTATGACTTTTGAACACTATTAAGGTAAATACATTGTTTGTTCTCTATCAAAATCTTTCATTTGCTATGCCTATTAGTAGTTAGTGACCTCAGTAGTTTGAATCCTTTATTTAGCTGGCAGTATAGGCGCTCGCTGTATTGCAGTACTTCGAGTAACGAAGATTTTTGTGAGGTAAGTGATTCATGGAAGGTATAGGTTATTGTTAGTCAGGGCCATTCTTCATTCTTTTGTAGGGATTACTGAAAGTCAGATTGCGTTGCGCTAAAAATATTGTGTCATTTTAGTGACGATCAGAATAAGTAAAGAGAGAAATGTCTGAGTACGTTCAGCTTTGCTCAGCTTTTTGAAAATCAAAAAACGTAGAAGTTTACCAGCACAGTAAGTCACTAATTTTTCTAAGGGGACGTTACAGTGTGTTTTACAGTTCATTGTCCCATATCAATGGTGTCTTTCCCATCTTGTCCATCAACTGGTATGCTGTTGATTACCGCATAATGATTCACTGACACCATTTGGTTGAGATGGAGGGAGCCCTGCCTGAACTCTGGATATCTGCTATTTGTAACTGTAGAATATGGGATTAAATACAGATGTCATCACCTTCAGACAGTTGTTCGGAAGCATTCCTCAATGCTGCAGACTCGTCTTACTTCCATATGCTGTGATGCGATTCACATGTTTTTATTTTTTTAGTTTTTTTTCCACCAATAATATTACAGTAGCTCTTTTTATTTGCACTGCCTCACACATGTTGTGAACAGCATCATTCAGCGATCATGTACATGACTGCAAAATGAGTAAACAATGCTCTTCAAAATGAAACACTGAGACATTCGCTACCCTGTCGCTGTGGAAGATGACATTAAGTGTACAGATCCTTACCTTCAGATAGCTGTTGGAAACGCTCTACTGTACTGCAAACTCTTCCACTTTCCATGCGTCGTATTGTCTTCCACGTTTTTGACAATGACAAACATGGCCTCGATGTTTTATTTCTACCAACATGTGTATAGTGGAAGGTGCATAGTTTACACCATGCGATGTCCAGCTTCCTGTCAGAGCCGAAGGATCAGAACATGTTGATCTCGGTTTGACAGAGGCTGACGCAGACCTTGAAGTCACAGTAGAAAAAACAAAGTGTATGGCGGTGATCAAAGCTGTGGTTGTACATTGCTTGGATGTGTTACAACGGAAAAAACAATGTATCAACCTGATTATTAAGGAACAATACAGGAACCCTCTCGTGCGATTAATAGTCTTTTGGATACGGTCTTCTTCCAATACAGTTGACAAAACTGCTGCTCCAATGGAGTGATACGCGCATATGTAACGCCCTCAGTGTCAACATGCAGACAGCACTTGATTTTCTGTATACACTGAAGCGCCAAAGGAACTGGTATAGGCATGAGTATTCAAATACAGAGAAATGGCAACAGGTGGAATACAGCACTGTGGTCGACAACGCCTATATAAGACAACAGGTGTCTGCCGCAGTTGTTAGATCGGTTACTGCTGCTACAGTGGCAGGTTGTCAAGATTTAAGTGAGGCTGAACGTGTTCTTAGAGCATAAAGCATGCGGCACAGCATCCCTGAGGTAGCGATGAAGTTGGAATTTTCCTGTACGACCATTTCATGACGACACCGTGAATATCAGAAATCTGGCAGACCATCAAATCTCCAGCTTAGCTGCGGCCAGAAAAGGTTTCTGCAAGAACAGGACCGACGACAACTGAAGAGAATTGTTCACCGAGACAGAAGTGCAACCCTTCTGCAAAATGCTGCAGATTTCAATGCTGGGCCATCAACAAGTGTCATTGTGCAAACGATTCAATGAAGGATCATAGATACGGGCTTTGGGAGATGAAGGCTCACTCGTGTATCCTTGATGACTGTACAACACAAGGCTATATGCCCCAACTGGGCCCATCAACACCGACCTTGGACTGTTGATGACTGGAAACATTTTGCCTGGTCAGACGAGTCTCGTTTGAGATTGTGTCGACTGGATGGATGTGTAGGGGTATGGAGACAACCACATGAATCCATGATCCCTGCATGTCAGCAGGGGACTGCTCACACTCGGAGAGGGTCTGTAATTGTGTGGGGCATGTGCAGTTGGAGTGACATGGGCTCTTGACACATCTAGATATGACTCTGATGGGAGACACATATGTAAGCATCCTGTGTGATCACTGGTATCCATTCATGTCCGTTGTGCAATCCGACGGACTTGGTCAATTCCAATAATACGAGACCCCACACGTCCAGAATTGCTACAGAGTAGCCCCAGTAACACGCTTCAGATTTTAAACACTTCCGCTGGGCACCAAACACCCCAGACATGAACATTATTGAGCATATCTGGGACGCCTTGCAACGTGCTGTTCAGACGAGATCTCCGCCCCCTGGGCAGCCCTGCAGAGTTCATGGTGTCAGTTCCCTCCAGCACTGCTTCAGACATTAATCGAGTCCATGTCACATTGTGCTGTGGCACTTCTGCGTGCTCACGGGAGCCCTACACAATACTAGGCTGGTGTACCAGTTTATTTTGCTCTTCATTGTATATCCACATATGCACTCTCATGTACAAATAGGTGCAAAGAAAATGTCAGACCTGCAAGTGCTGGTGTTTCATACAGGTAAAAGATTCATTTTTCTGGAGTTTAGAATGTGTGTAGCAGGTATGATTGTAATCTGAAACTGTAATTCGTATTCTTTCCATAATCGATAGCTCTTAACGTCATAACACATCTCGTCAGTAGCAACAAAAATTCAGTGGTACTGCCCTCTCAGAAATCCTTCCACGATAAAACAAATGTGTTTTGGAAATATTACTGTGACTCTACCTTCGAAAAGAGTGTGCACAAATGAAACCTCCATGTATCTAGCACAGCTGTGGGTTGCTTCGTTTAAAGTGTGCGCTTTCCTCACCTTGTTGTGTTCCATAAACAGCTGCAAAAAAATGCGTCCTCCTTAAATTGTATATAATGCCTCGTGTGCTTCCTCGGAACAACATATTTCACTAACTTTCAGCATTAAATCCTATGAATCAAAATCCACTTCACATAATATACCATAATTGCTTCATAATATACCATAGTTGCACCACAATAAGCCATAATAACATCATAAGCCCGACATGGCAACCCTAAAGCAAAATACCTCATCATATTCTATATCTGTGTGACACAGTATCCCCTAGATTCATCGTGTGTATGCATACAAAATTTATCACTCTTTAAGATACTTCCTAAATACACTCCTGGAAATGGAAAAAAGAACACATTGACACCGGTGTGTCAGACCCACCATACTTGCTCCGGACACTGCGAGAGGGCTGTACAAGCAATGATCACACGCACGACACAGCGGACACACCAGGAACCGCGGTGTTGGCCGTCGAATGGCGCTAGCTGCGCAGCATTTGTGCACCGCCGCCGTCAGTGTCAGCCAGTTTGCCGTGGCATACGGAGCTCCATCGCAGTCTTTAACACTGGTAGCATGCCGCGACAGCGTGGACGTGAACCGTATGTGCAGTTGACGGACTTTGAGCGAGGGCGTATAGTGGGCATGCGGGAGGCCGGGTGGACGTACCGCCGAATTGCTCAACACGTGGGGCGTGAGGTCTCCACAGTACATCGATGTTGTCGCCAGTGGTCGGCGGAAGGTGCACGTGCCCGTCGACCTGGGACCGGACCGCAGCGACGCACGGATGCACGCCAAGACCGTAGGATCCTACGCAGTACCGTAGGGGACCGCACCGCCACTTCCCAGCAAATTAGGGACACTGTTGCTCCTGGGGTATCGGCGAGGACCATTCGCAACCGTCTCCATGAAGCTGGGCTACGGTCCCGCACACCGTTAGGCCGTCTTCCGCTCACGCCCCAACATCGTGCAGCCCGCCTCCAGTGGTGTCGCGACAGGCGTGAATGGAGGGACGAATGGAGACGTGTCGTCTTCAGCGATGAGAGTCGCTTCTGCCTTGGTGCCAATGATGGTCGTATGCGTGTTTGGCGCCGTGCAGGTGAGCGCCACAATCAGGACTGCATACGACCGAGGCACACAGGGCCAACACTCGGCATCATGGTGTGGGGAGCGATCTCCTACACTGGCCGTACACCACTGGTGATCGTCGAGGGGACACTGAATAGTGCACGGTACATCCAAACCGTCATTGAACCCATCGTTCTACCATTCCTAGACCGGCAAGGGAACTTGCTGTTCCAACAGGACAGTGCACGTCCGCATGTATCCCGTGCCACCCAACGTGCTCTAGAAGGTGTAAGTCAACTACCCTGGCCAGCAAGATCTCCGGATCTGTCCCCCATTGAGCATGCTTGGGACTGGATGAAGCGTGGTCTCACGTGGTCTGCACGTCCAGCACGAACGCTGGTCCAACTGAGGCGCCAGGTGGAAATGGCATGGCAAGCCGTTCCACAGGACTACATCCAGCATCTCTACGATCGTCTCCATGGGAGAATAGCAGCCTGCATTGCTGCGAAAGGTGGATATACACTGTACTAGTGCCGACATTGTGCATGCTCTGTTGCCTGTGTCTATGTGCCTGTGGTTCTGTCAGTGTGATCATGTGATGTATCTGACCCCAGGAATGTGTCAATAAAGTTTCCCCTTCCTGGGACAATGAATTCACGGTGTTCTTATTTCAATTTCCAGGAGTGTAGCAGAACAATCATCAGTCAGAAATGTTTCTAGTTCCACTACTTCCCTCAGAAATATCTTTCTCAATTCAGAACCACTCATACACAGTCTCTTATCCAAAATAAAGTCAACAGTTATCTATACCTCTAGAATTCCTAAGTTACTTCAGAAAAAATGTATCTACATAAAATGTCATTTCATGCCACTTTCCTCTAAGATAACAGGTAAAGGTAAAGCAAAATCCACATCTCAAGTTACCACAAGACACAAGAAACGTCATTATATGTGCAAACTATCTTCGCGAAGAAAAAAAAAAATTATCTTAGAACCTCAAAACTAAATCAACTCTGCTATATCAACACCTTAAAAGTAAAAATTCCGAACTCATGATATGATGATGATGAGCGTTTGGCGTCATTGGCCGGGAGGCCCCTCGCGGGGCAGTCCGGCCGCCATATCGCAGGTCCTATTACATTCGGCGCCACATTGGGCGACCTGCACGCCGGATGGGGATGAAATGATGATGAACACAACACAACACCCAGTCCCTGAGCGGAGAAAATCTCCGACCCAGCCGGGAATCGAACCCGGGCCCAGAGGACGGCAATCCGTCACGCTGACCACTCAGCTACTGGGGCGGACACTCATGAAATAAGATAACAGTATTACATTCCAATCAGATACTTCACCAGTAAACTCAGAATAATACTAGCTTAATTCGAATTGTTCACAGATGGCAGACCAATCCGTATTGTCATAGATGTTCACTCGTTGTTTGGGTAGCTTCTTCATTTTCCCTTGCGCCTTTCTTGATGTTTTCCAATGCTAAATTAACTATTTCGTGGTGTCTTAAACGTCGTTGTGTAGAGAAGAATATAACTGTTTTATACGATCTGGTGATGGAGACAAACTTGTAGACTCATTCGTTAATGATATTTTTTGGAAATTTCTTAGATCTAAATCCCAGTTTCTGTGTTGACGATAGCACTATAATCTGCAAAGTTTGCCTTATTCTTTCACAATGCGCTCTGAAAGATTACAAGATGGCATAAAATGTGATATAGATATTGGTTTGATTTTTTTTTACGTCTCAGTGTTTTCAGCCATGTTTGAGAACGAAATTGGGGGCCATTATGCGCCATTACTTTGTCAGCATGCCCTACTTCTTTCCGAAAATTATTTGCGACTGCTGTAGATGCAAATATTGCAGTAGCTATCCGTAAAGGCGTGAAATGCACAAATTAAGAGTTAAGCTCAGCAGCTACCAAACAAGTGAATGACCATGTTCAGATCTCGTAACTGGACCGAAAATGTCAACAGCAGCCAACTATTTTACTTTAATAGGGATGATGAGAAATTGTGATGTTCTGTGCGTAACGGTAGGTGGTTTTGTCTTTTGGCACAGTTTGCATTTTTTACCAACACCGCACGAATTCGCTTTTCGACATTCATGAAGTAATATGTATCCCGTAATTTCTGAAAACATTTCTTAGCACCTGAATGTACTTAACTGAGATGTGTGTACCAAATCATTTTGTTGACCAATTCGTCAGGGATGGGCAGTACTCAAACAGGACTGTCAGGACCCCTACGTCTGAATGAAATGTTGTTATGTACAAGGTGAAACTGTCTTTTCGCAGTGTTTGATTTGTTTTGCCATTTCTTCTTTACGTCTTTCCAGATTGGATCAAACTCCTGTTCATGATCAATATTATATAACGAAAATGAAATTAAGTTTTCATAGGCTACTTTTTGTATACACAGAGTGATTCACGAAGATATGCAAATATTTTAAAATGTAATTCGACAAGTAAAACTAAAGAAAAAAGTTGATATCAACATACGTCCCCAAACGTTTAGCTATTGAGTTACGGCTAATAAAACATTTTGCCTGAAATTGAGCAACTTAGCTAATATGAAGCCATCGCAAAACTGTAAGAGGTTAAAGTGAACCACGATTTCCATTTATTCTGTTGTTATTTGTCTCGTGATTCTAATGAAACATGTCCCAGACGTGTATCTGCAGTAGTTTTCCAGAACATCCACGGAACCAAAGATTATAATAAAAGTAAATTTGTTTACTTTCCATTAATAATGTACAAACGTTTATGTCAATGTTGGCAACCGTTAGTGAGTTGTTTCAGTCGCTTCCTAACCATGAAACGAGTTAGTTTTCTCTATTACTCAGTGAAAGAACACACTAACAATAGTGTATGTATGTAAATGTCGTGTGGCTAGGGCCTCCCGTCGGATAGACCGTTTGCCTGGTGCAAGTCTTTCGATTTGACGCCACTTCGGCGACTTGTGCGTCTACGGGGATGAAATAATGATAAGGACAACGCAACACCCAGTCTCTGAGCGGAAGGAATCTCCCACCCAGGCTGGAATCGAAGCCGGGCCCCTAGGATTGTACATTCTGTCGCGCTGACCTCTCAGCTACGGGGGCGGCGGACAGTGTACTAAAGTGAAACCACATAGTAACTGTTGTAGTTTCTAAATTATTTATGAAATAGGGACGCCTTTCAAATTTACAACAGAGGAATACGTCGACATGGTGTTTTATACACGTGCACCTAAGTGCATTGAACTTGGTGGAGGTATTTTTGTACATTTATTGCGACTGTATTGTGAAATTGGATGTGCACTGTACAACTTCCTTAACACTGAGCTTTGTTTTTTTCCGGTTTAACGTGAATTCACGCGTGTGCTATGGTATTAATAGAAACAGATCATCTGAAGCATTCGTACAGTTTCAATTAACGTTATTACCATCATTTTTTCCAAACTTAAGTTCTCTATAACTTCTGTTGAAAACTTTGTGCAATTGTCTGGAATTTAAAAAACAACTTGGGCCAAGTAGTTAATAAATTTAAGATTTCACGAAATTACTTCTTTGCTTCCCTGGAGGTTCTGGAAAACTACTGCAAATACACGTCTAAGACATGTTTTATTAGATTCACCCGATCAATAACAACAAAATAAACGGAAATTGTGCTTCATTTTAATGTCGTACAGTTCTACGATGGCTTTATGTTAGCAAAGTTGCTACATTTCAGGCAGAATCTTATTAGACGTAACTCCGTAACTAAACATTTGTGGAGCTAAGTTTGTATGAACTTTTTTCTTTACTTTCACTTGTAGAATAACATATTAAAATATTTGTATATTTTCGTGAATCAGCCTTCCTAACAAACTAAAATTATTTTCTTTGCAATCTTCTTCATTACTTTGGATTAAACCAACAGGTGTATATAAAAGTGCATCAGCAACCATGTTTTCTGTGCCAGGAATGTAAATCACAACGAAACTGAATTCCTGAAGGAACAAAGCCGAACGCCATTCATGACTTAGTTTAGCTGTCATAAGAAACTGAAGTGCCCGATGATCGATATATGCATAAGCGTGCTTACCTTGTAGTAAGCAACGAAATTTATTAAATCCAAAAGTATGGCTAATGCTTCGAGCTCAATGGCGTTCGGCTTTGGCTAAGACTCGGCTGGCAAAACTATATTTTTCTGTGTAAGAATTCCATTTTCTACAACTTATTGAAACACGGGAACACCAAGACCGGATTTTGAACTATCCGTCGCAAGGCAAAAATCAAGTGATAAATCAGGATGTGATAATATGGATGCATTAAGCAGTTCAGTTTTCAGTTCATCTTATTCGGTCTGAGCGCCATCATCCCATTCCCAAACTGTACTCTTCCCTGTGAGTTGACACAGTCTAGGTGTAGACAAACTCTATAAGCTGATGAAACGTCGATAAAAATTCACAAGTCCTGAGAATCCTCTAACTTCTCGTTTGTTTGTAGGTACAGGCATTTCTTCAATTGCTTTTAGTTTTTCTGGATCCGTTGAAATACTTTTCGTAGAGACAATGTGGCCAAGAAATTTAATTCGCGTTTTCCGGAATTCTAATTTTTCTAAATTGACTGAAATGCCATGGTTAAGAAATGTCTGCAATAGTTCGCTCAGTACCTGGTTGTGTTCTGCCCATGAATTTTCAGCAACCAAAATGTCGTCAACGTAAGTGGTGATCCTGTCTTTCAAATGCACGGTAAGGTAGTATCCAGACCTCGGATGCTGATGAAACATTGAGACCAAATGGTAATTTTCGAAATTGGTAGCAGTTTGCCGGGCAGAGTGGCCGAGCGCTTCTAGACGCTGCAGTCTGGAACCGCGAAACCGCTACGGTCGTAGGTTCGAATGCTGCCTCGGCCATGGATGTGTGTGATGTCCTTAGGTTAATTAGGTTTAAGTAGTTATAAGTTCTAGGGGACTGATGACTCAGAAGTTAAGTCCCATAGTGCTCAGAGCCATTTGAACCATTTGGTGGCAGTTTCCAAAACAGAGAAAGACTACATATTTCCTACATTCAGGATGTAATTCGATTTGTCAAAAGCTAGATCGAAAATCAAGAGAAGACATTACCTTCTCACCATGAAATTTCTGCAATAATTCGTCTAATCTTCGGGATCGATCTGTCTGGCATCTGGCATCAAAAACAAGTCTAATAGAATCACCATTCTTTTTAACAACGTATAACGGGTTGTTGTATGAACTCACAGCATGTTCAATCATTCCCTGATCTAGCATCGATTGTATCCCCTCTTTAACTTTTTCTCTGCATTTCAACGGAATAACATAACGTGGTACAAAAAATTCATATGTTCCTTAACCTTGAATTCCTGTCTTGTGACAAAAATCTTCTGAATGTGCCTTTAAAATTTCGAATAATTCACGTGTGTCTGCATCAGGATCTACTTCATCTCTGAGTACTTCCTTTCTAATTATCTGTTCCCTGCTAATAGATTGGTCAGCCTGACAATGAAATGTTGTTATGTCGTTATGCGACCATCAGACTAATTCAATGAGTGTTACGCACCGAGCGGAAAGACAAAACCCGAACAGTTCACGTCTTCATCTTGCTTTGCCAGTCAGCCTTGAAATTTAAGCGCTATTGGTACACGATTTACTTGTAACTTTACTTTTGCAACGCAAAAATTTAACATCGATTTATATTCACGTAGAAACTGTACACTCTTGATTGCTTCTGTTGACGAAAGAGGAACTATCAGAAAACTTGTGTCCCTGGCATATGAAAAGTAACGAAGTCTTGATTACGTATATCCACAATCTCTCCTTGAATCACTACTTTCAATTTAGTTCTTAATAGCGGCAAGATTGGACACACGGATGATTGAAAACATTTACTAAAAGCTGTCCGACTAATAACATTAACTGGGCTACCAGAATCGTGTACAGCAGAGTGTTAAACGTTTCCCATAGAAATTTTTACGGTAGGACGTACCAATGTATTCTCACGGTCATCATTTTCTTGCAACAATGTCTCTCTAATGTCATCAGAACCTACAAAGCAAACACGGTCCGTATGCAGACTGTCGGCAGCTACAAACGGTGGCTGCTACTCATTGTTGCGTCGGTTCCTTATACCTGGAGTTGTTGCGTGGGTTGGGCGATCTGATTTCTACAGTTGCACCACGCTCATAATTTTAATTTCTGCGATGACACCAGTTTTGATTTGATAACTGTATGCTCGATGCCCTGACTTCTATAACCTGAGTAATATGTTCAGAAACAAAGTTTGTGCGGCAAGCCAGTTTCGATTTATTCTGTCATTACCATTGCAACTTAAAATTGTTTTCAGTGCCATAACTATATTGATGCGATCTGCGATCTCTATTCCTGCATTGATAATTCACGTTCATTTCTCAAAAGTCTATATTCTGTACTGTACGGCTGGTGACTCAAAAGTATCCGGACACCTAGCTGAAATGACTTACAAGTTCGTGGCGCCCTCCATCGGTAATGCTGGAATTCAACATGGTGTTGGCCCACCCTTAGCCTCGATGACAGCTTCCACACTCGCAAGCATACGTTCCGTCAGGTGCTGGAAGGCTTCCTGGGGAATGGCAGCCCATTCTTCACGGAGTGCTGCACTGAGGAGAGGTATCGATGTCGGTCGGTGAGGCCTGGCACGAAGTCGGCGTTCCAAAACATCCCAAAGGTGTTCTGTAGGATTCAGGTCGGGACTCTGTGCAGGCCAGTCCATTACAGGGCTGTTGTTGTTGTGTAGCCGCTCCGCCACAGACCGTGCATTATCAACATGTGCTCGATCGTATTGAAAGATGCAATCGTCATCCCTAAATTGCTC